>NC_137679.1:34948953-34961453 GCF_963989245.1 Nansenia antarctica | reverse complement strand
AAACGTAGGCTGAGGCAGAATGGTTAGCCTTTAATTGGCTGATGTACAGCAGGGCCAGGACAAAGCAGGTTGTGGCTGTTGTTAGCTCTGGTCCCAGAGGCTCCCTCATAAACACTCTCCCGTCAGTGGCTTTCCAGATGGCCATGGCCCCGTCGCGCCTGGGCCCACCGCTTTTTCCACTTCCTGCCGAGCACATTCGTACCGGGTCACTGCTTCCTCCGACACGCTACACAGAGGACGAGGGCGCTAATCCTACCCAGCATGCCTCTGTGGAAATGCTGTATGCAAATGTGCGTGTGTGTGTGTGTGTGTGGAGTGTGGAGTGTGTGTGCGTGTGTCTGTGTGTGTGTGTGTGTGTGTGTGTGTGTGTGTGGATGCGGAGGGACACAGTGAGACTGTGCTCAGGTGTGTATCCTTGGGCAACGGCTGTGACAGGTAGGTGGCTGTGCTTCAGTACAGAGGGGAAGCCCTATTGGCCGGCAGGCAGCAAGCTCCTGCATACGTTCCCGGCGTACGTGATTCCGAGCTACAGAAATATTCAGAGAGTGTTCTAAGCTTGAAAAAGAGCCATCGCAGCACAGACACGTTTACAGGTCCAGACCAGATTTGTCCCGTTTTTTTTTAATTGCGTCGGAGAGCAATCACTCTCTCACCCCACAAATCCTCAGCAAAGCCCGTGCTTAACAATGGAGCCATAATTGCAGGAGTTTAATTGCCTGCCAATGTTCTGCTCCCAGCGCCTGCTAGCATTGGAGAGGGCCAATAATTAGAAACAGGAAAAAAAAGAAAGAAGAAATCGGGCGGCAATTTTGTGTTGGCAATTATCATAATGCTAAAGGAGCACCATTAGTATTGTTACCCCCGCAGTACGTCGTCCTGTGACACTTGTTCTGGACCCCTCTCATCTTCCGTTGATGACAAACTCTTGATTTCCCTATGGCCTCTGCACCCACCCCCCCCCACACACACAGACCACCATCACGGTCTGGTGCTCAGCTCTACACAGCTCCTACGACTGAAAACACCCCCATTTGTCGAGGAAGGGGAGGATTATAAGCCTTCCCTCAACCTCTTACCAGGTACAAACTGAGTGTTAATCCAGAGGACAACCATTAAATTGTCAGGATGTAATTTATTACATCATCAGCTATTACTGAAAAAGCTTAACATTTTACTAGAGCTTCGGTTACTTTTTCATGGTGTTTTTTATAAGAGTGCAGAAGCTACGGTGCCCGGTGTATGAGGAAAAAGATATTGCAAATAACCATAGAATTTAGGGCATGGGGGGGAATTTCAATCAATGCTTGGCTAAGCTAGTTGTTTAGTGTATGTAGTTGGATATATAATCCCTGGCCTGAAAACAAGGGCCTGTAAACTGCATGAATAATGAACAGAATGACTTTGGGAATCAGAAAGTCCTTCACCATTAAGGTTGAACAACTCTCACTGGCTCTCAAGCAATCAAGCAGCAGGATTTACACAAGATTTTAATTTGGATGCATTATCCAATTCCCCTCGGACCGAAACGCTGGCAATTGCTTAGACAAAAGATATGCACTGATAAGTTTGAAGGTCAACAAGCTGCAACTGTGAAGATAGCAGCAGTGGGTCCACCACAGGCACAAACAACACAAGACAGTAAATATGAAATATAAAAATACATTTCCGACCAGACATGAACACATCTTAACACCGGCAAGTCTCTCTGTTCTGCTCTCTACTCGAATCAAAGCTTATGATCAATAAAAATGTTTTTTGTTTCGGCGGTTTGTTTGTTTGCACGGAGGGGCTTTACAGTCCCACATGCCACAGAGTCGTTAAACGACGGTCTGGTGTGAAAAAGAAGAAGAAGGAGGAGAAGAAAGGAGGGGATCAATGAACAACAGTGGCTCAGGAGAGAAGGAGAGAAGCTGCACACATATGCCTATCAGCATCTGCATATGCTAGGTGCAGAATATTCTGCCGCTTTTTCGAATTTCTGCCGCATTATTGAATGGTCTGCGCCTCGCTTGGAAGAGCATTTTGCTGATGGAATCAAAACCCCCTTTCACGGTTTTAAATGAGGTGCGCTCTGGCTGTGATTGGTATTGGAAAAGCATTTGTCGGAACTGAGGCACACAGAAGGATTCTTAAATACAAGGCAATCACAGTGTCAAACACAAAGACAAGGCAGGGGTGTGTGCCCCGACTGCAGAGTGCCAGAGAACAGAGGATTATGACGGTAATAAGCAATAAACCAAAACAAAGTCATCCCTGAATCCTCTCTCTCTGTGTCTCCCTCCCTCTCTCTCTCTCTCTCTCCCCCCTCTCTCTTTCTCTCCACTTCACGCCGCCCAGGCGATATTGACAGGCCTTTTTCACATCGGCTAAGCTACAATTGAAAACTCATTTCTCATTATTTGCTGTGAATCCATACACACAATTTCTAATCTGTCAAAAAGGCATGATGGGGGTGCAGGAGCAAAGCAACCATTCCATGCATGCATACACATACACACAGACACACACACACACACACACACACACACACACACACACACACACTTATTGCAATGTCAACTCTGCATATCGCAGGCCTCTGCTTTTATTATAGCCGTCAGCAGATCTGGAAGCATTCGATTGTGAAACTCTGTTCTTTTTTTTTCTCTCTATCTCTCTCTCTCTTGCTCTCTCTCTCTCACTCTCTCTCTCTCTCTCGCTGGTGTACCTACAGAAGACATTGTCACATCTCAGTGATAATGCACCGCTGCAGATCTGACGGTGGCTCTTCCCTACATGCTCCTAGAGACACCTCTGTGTGTCAGACCTGAGCAGGGAGGAGGAGGAGGAAGAGGAGGAAGAGAAGGAGGAGGACGAAGAGGAGAACAAAGGAGGATGGTGTGTGTGTGTGTGCGCGTGTGTCTGTATGTGTGTGTGTAAGTGTGTCTATGTGTGTGTGTGTGTGTGTGTGTGTGTGTAAGTGTGTCTGTGTGAGTGTATGTGTGTGTGTGCGTGAGTGTGTGTGAGTGAGTGTGTGTGTGGAGGGGGGGGTCTCCATCTAATGAGACCCTGTCAGGAAGCTCCAACCACCTCCGAAAAGTGCCCCCTCAAATTTGCTGCTATTGTCGAGCCTTGGCAGTACAGAGGAGGGGTATGTGTGTGTGTATGTGTGTGTGTGTGTGTGTGTGTGTGTGTGTCTGTATGTGTGTGTGTGAAGCAGGCAGGCAGGGCGCTGAGACAGCCGTTATTATGCCTGCAAGAGGCTGGGGCTGGCAGAGGAGGACAGAGAAGAAAAGAAAGGAGAAGAAAGATTGCGGCTAGAATTGTGGAAGTGTGGCAGTAGTGGGCTTCAGTCACTTTATCAGTGCCACAGCAGTGGCTTCTCTTCCCAGCCACAGACACCATTCTACTCTCCCCCCCTCAAACTGGGAAGGCACACTTTCTCTCTCTCTCGAAAGCTGAAAGCAATCACCCCTTTTTTCTCTCTCTCTCCCTCCCTCAACCCCAATCTCTTCTCTGGACATCTGTCTTTCTCTAACTCTCTCTCTGTCTCTCTCTGTCTCTGTCTTCTCTCTCCTTCTCTCCATCTCTCCTTCTCTAACTTGTCTCTGTCTCTATTCAGTAGTTTGTGCAGGGTGGCGTCAGGTTTTGGTGCTGGTGGCGTCCCGGGAGACGGCGTCCGTTTCCCTCCGTCATGGAGTGAGAATTCCGGCCGAACGCGGTGTCACGGTGGCGGAGGTTCTCCTCACCGTGGGTGATTTAGTCGGGCATGACAACCTGAGATACGCCTCAAGGATGAACAAAGCGCTGGTTGTGTTTTTGAAAGAGGAGCGCTTTGTTTCCCAGTTGATTGAAAACTACATTATTATTACTGATTTGTTTGTGCCCGTTCCCCCCGTTGGCTATGCCATCAACCAGTGGCGGGCGGTGCATTTCACGCCTAGGCCTTCAGTGATGTCCGACACAGTCCTACCTGAATTATTCTACCTCTAATACCATCGTTATGACGCCATGGCTCTAGAAACTAGACAGAAACACAGTATAACCGGGCGTTGCATCACCGTAACATAGTCAGACAAGTACAACAGAGTTATATTAATATTTCCGAAGCATTTTTAATCAATAAATCCGCATTTACAATGAAGAGTGTTAAACTAACATCTTTAAGATCGCTTCCCTTGGATACTGTCAAAACTTTTAAATAAAAGGCACTTTTAACATAGTCAGACAAGTACAACAGAGTTATAGGCTATGAATATTTCCGAAGCATTTTTAATCAATAAATCTGCATTTACAATGAAGAGTGTTAAACTAACATCTAAGATTAACATCTAAGATTAACATTAAGATCGCTTCGCTTGGATACTGTCAAAACTTTTAAATAAAAGGCACTTTTAAGGGATTAGGCCTACTCTACAAAGTGTTATTAAGTCCACCAAAAGTAAATCAGGTCGTTTTGTATTTTGCCTGACGTCCCAGTAAACACATTGTTTGTGGACAGGTGGTAATGTAAATCTGGGTTGTTTTCAGCAAGAACAGAAAGAAGCTCAACGTAGTTTCCTCTGTTTGTGGACTCTGCGCTTTCATCGTGTCCCCTAAATGAAAGTTCTTGTTTACCCAAAAACAGGACACAATCGATCAGTCTTTTCAGTATGTCCCTATTTTTGCTCACCCTTTCGTTGTGGAGCTCCGTTTCCCTGCACACTTGTTCGTTGAGCTGTAAATCCACTCGGGTGTCCCCAAAGGTGTTCAAAAGCACCGTTGCTTGTAAGTGCCCAGGCCCAGCCGTGCTTTGGTGTCTCGTTGCTGCCTTGGATAGACAACTCAAGTTTGCAAAACCAGTGTGGCTCCAAACACCCGATCGATCTGTTGCAAATAGCAGGCATTGCCAGCAGTACAATTTGCAGTGCCTTTCGGAGCCTGTGAGCCAGGGGTACCGCTCGTAGTTAGCGATCTGAAAGTGGCGGACAAACCCTTTCCCCCACTGAGATAGGCTCGCTAGCGTCGGGGTTGGCCGTTCTTTGATAATGTCAATCTTTTCCTGGAAAGTTCTTCTAGAAAATGGCGTTGTTTTAAGATCTGCCACCAAATCTGCCTCTTCTCCCCCTTCAGCCATTGTAGCTGCTTGTAGACAGTATAAATATACACAAATTAGCTAGCTACGCATCTCAATAGTGCGTATCCAATCAAAAGACGTGCTGGGTGCTGACATCATTGAGCCTTACAGCAGGCGCCGTTGTTGCTATTGCTCGCCAACTCGAAATCTACGTAGGTTTCCACTAGGTACGCCACAGGTTTTCTCGTTCAACTTTAAGTTACAGGCCGTATTCGCGGCACGGTTTATTGTTCAGGCGGGCAGATTTTGGAGCCCCCTGGCAACACATTTTGATTGGATAAAAGCTCTAACATAAAGGCCAGCCCACCAAATCTCAATCGGAGGCTGGAAGCAGTGCAACCAAGAGGAAAGCTATGAAATGAAGAGAATAGACTATGGGGAATCATTAATACATATTTGTGGAAAAAATATATAAAAATAAAATTTATATTCTGATGATGTTTAGGCCAGCAGAGAAGGCCTTGCTGGCCCTGACGGCCCACCACTGCCATCAACTAGGATCACAATATCAGGTTTCCCCCCGTTCATACCCAATGAGGCCCTGGAGCGAGCGCTTCAGCATTTTGGAAAGATAGCGAGTGGTTTTAAAAGTAAGCAATTTACCATGAGAGGAAGGGGGTTGTGGAGACATTCAACGATTGCATTGTAGGCTAGGCCACAGGTGTTCTTAATCAGATTGATTGGGAGGCGCATCGATACTGGAAATGCGGTTGGAGCTGAACTGAAGGGAGTTGGGGTATTTACCACTGTTGCTAGCCAATCACAATCCAGTATCCAAACATGCTGTTGTAGAACCATTGGTTTTTAGGGTGTAAAGATGAACAACTTAAACATGTCCAGTCGTTAAGGACACCAATGTTTATGTTTCTGGTTTCCCCCACACAGTCCCTAGATGTATCTTTTAGAGTAAAGCACAATAAGGGGTACTGTATGGTTTATGCAAGCTGGCAATAGGAAATTGTTTTGAATGTGGCTCCGCCAGTCCTTACAGGCAGCGAGTGTTGGAGAACGCGGAGGCTGGTAGGGCTCAGCCATCTGAGGCCGACGCAGGAGTAGGAAGGAGTGGGCAGGGAGGAGAGGAAACGAGGCCAACTAAGGCATCGTTCTCTAGTGTTTTCGAGGCATGAGTGGACTATTTTCAGAAGGATCGGGCTGGTGCAGATGAGACTGCAGCGGTTGTGGACTGCCCAGTCCTGAGTGGTGTAGAAATTCGGGGCTGTGGTTGCAGAGGCTATGGGTGAGGGAGAAGTGGCTGAGCCGCCTGTCACTGAGGACATGGTGTCAGTGACAGATTCACAGCTAAGTGGTGATGTGTACACGTTGGAAGAAATGTAAATTTTCCTTGATGAGACTTTTGGAAAAAAATTGGTCAGAGTAAAGAACTGTTTTCCTGATAGTGATACATTTATTGAGACTGTTTTTGTTTTGCAAAAAACTGGGAATGGAAAAATTGTGAAAAAACTGAAAAATAAATGATGATGATGATGTTTCAGGAGGCGTTGTCTCTCTTCTATCAGTTTTTTTCTATCTGGTTCTCTCTTTCCAATCTCTAATTTCTCCATGCAGAGTTTAAGGCTTGGGTCTTTAAATATTAATGGAGGGAGGGATAGACAAAAGAGGGCTTTAGTTTCTGAATTGTGTCAACATAAAAGATTAGATTTTACAGCAGTGTGGTCAAGGGGAATGTATTATGATGGGAGGGGATTGGAACTGCACAGTAAATTTGAGCAGACTGTCTAGGTGGAAGTGGCCGCTACCCCGGCTGTGATATAGCGGGAGAGTTCTGGTCGTCAATAACTTGGTCGCCTCGACCTTATGGCACAGACTAATCGTGTTATCTCCACCAAGGGGCCTAGTCGAGGAGGTACAGAGGACTATTGCCAATAGGATGAGGGCTTTCAGGCTGCAGGCAAAGGCTGCTTTACAACTTTTGGTCTAAGAGAGCAGGATACGGCTCGACTGTTGCTGAGGAGGGCTGGTCACCTTGGCTATGACAAGCAGCTGTTCCTGGTTGACACCTTTCTACCTGTCAGTCCTGCAGGGCAGGCGCAGGTCTTCAAGGTACCGGCAATGACACCTGGGATGTGGCTGTTTGAGTCAAGCGAGAGGGATGGAGGTGGACGTTTTGGTCCAGACTTCCCTGAAAGGCTGCTGGCCTGGTTCTGGTCCTTGTACAAGCCCCCCATTGATAATCTGACAGATAATATACATGCTTTTAGAAATACTTTGGGTATTGTGGGGGGGGGGGGGTTGTGGGTTGTGGGTTGTGCTTGTTGATTTGATTTGCTTTGACTTTATCTTTGACTTTTTTCTATGTTTGTAATTTTGTTTCTTTTGTTCTTGTGTGTGTTTTTCTTATGAAACAAGTTAATTATTTTATATATTCTCCATCTCTCCATTCCTCTGTGTTTATCTGGAACACCAATAGATCAAACAAAAGGCTGTAGCCTGAGAGCATGATCAGCTTGAGCAGATAATTGATCAGGCTGAAATGACCATTGAATTTCTACAAAGTCAGTACACAAAAAAATCTATTGTGCTTCAGGTCATCTATGGGGAATCACAGAGGTATGTAATGCAATGAGACTGGCCTCGGTGCACAATGTTAATAATGTGTTTACACATCAACCCCCTTTGCATTGATTTTCAATCTGACCACCAAAAATGTGAAATCCCCATTGGTTTAGTTGGTTTTAGATTGAAGGTAGCTGAAACAATGTCTAGGAGAGGAGGGACCTAATACAGTGTGTGTGTGTGTGTGTGTGTGTGTGTGTGTGTGTGTGTGTGTGTGTGTCTGGGTGTGTGTGTGTGTGTGTGTGTGTGTGTGTGGAGGGGATGGGATGGGGGTCTTAATATCACAGGACTGGAGTCAATGATTAGGTGACAGTGTGTTTGTTATTCTAAAATCAATACCTTGATGAGGTTGTGGTTCTGCCATAGTGGGGTCAGTGCTGGGATGAGATGTGTGAATGTGAATGTGAATGTGTGTGTGTGTGTGTGTGTGTATGTCTGTGTGTGAATGTGTGTGTGCATGCGTGTGCATGCATGGTGCGTGCGTACATGCGTGTGTGTGTGTGTGTGTCTGAGGGCCTCCTCTTATTTCATTGTGACCAGGCCCAATAGCCAGCTGAGTGTTGTATTCTACCACAGGAGAGGGGTCTGTAGTGAGTAGTCTTCTGTGGTCTTTGTAAAGAACTTTGGCTCGGTTCGTCGACCATGGCGCTAACAACGCTAATAGGTTGTGGGTTCGATTCCCGCCAGGTACCATCGGTACTGAAAAAACGAACACGCTCACTCACTGCAATGTAAGACTGCGTGGATGCAATGGATGAAAGCGCCAATGCGCTAAATAACACCAGTTCTATTATATTACAGAGAGCAGCTCCCTGATGCTCCTCATCCCTTCCTAGCCATCTCCCTGTGCTGTATGTGAGCGGAGAGAGCACGCCTCCGTCTGAGTGTCTCCCTTTAAGGAGGCTGTGAATGATGTTATTTAGAGAGCGCTGATTGCTGCTTTAACCTGGCGGCCACGGTGCCTGCTGCTGCATTAAGAATGCCGGTGAGGCAGGACTGCTGCTCGTGAGGCTCTGCTGCCGTCTCGTTCACAACCAGACTATCTACGCGCCGGCCCAGGGAAAAAGCCCAGCCCACAGCAGGGGAAGTGTGGCAGAAAATTACAGCATCTTCACATGCCAGCCAGCCAGCCAACCAGCCAGCCAGCCAGCCAGCCAGCCAGCCAGCCAGCCAGCTAGCCAACCATAGTGGGTTCACAGAGCTGTATGGAGATGTGGTGTGTGTGTGTGTACTGTGTGTGTGTGTGTGTGTGTGTGTGTGTGTCCATGTGTGTGTGTTGTGTGTGTTTGTTGTGTTTGTTGTGTGTGTGTGTGTGTGTGTGTGTCCCTGTGTCAATATTAACTGTGGTAGCTTCCCTCTTACTTCGGCCAACATTTCTAGCACCCAGTCAGAAGGCATTTTGATTGGTTGTGTGAAGATTAAAGCTACACTCTGTCTGCCGGGGAGAACACTATAATTGATATTTCAGCTCAGGGCAAAACTTGGCTCTCACAGGCCAGTGGCTGTTTCAGCAGAAAATTAATGTTACCACAGTTTGGCAGCCTAGCAATAGGCGGCGCGTATCAGAAAATATATTCAGTCTCTCCGAAACTACTGCAACTCTCGCTGTATGAAATGAACATCATGTAGCTAGAGACTAGAGAGAGATAAACTAAACCCTCCCCAAAAAAATATATTCTACACCCCCCCCCCACCACCCCAACAGGCTCTCAACAGGCTGTGGTGCTTCTAAGCAGGGGGTTGAGTCACACATCGAATCTTGGGGATAAACTACTAAGTAATACAAAAAACGGAATCCACTGTAGTACGACTGGTTCCACTGTAGTACGACTAGTCGACTACCATCACTTTATCACTTTATTATGACGTGTGGTATACAACAACACACTGAACACATACCCTACACTCCATAGACTGTACTGCACATATACACCATCTACTATATCAATCCACCAACATTCCAGTCCTCACTTATAAACAGCCGTCATAAAGCCACCATAACCACCGTGTTCATCCTGCCCAGGGCAGGCCATGGGAGTGGCCCCAGAGGACCTGGTGACAGGGTGACTTAGAGGGTTGTGGCACTGCTGTATGCCTGCCTATGACCACATTAACAGGACATTAACTCTCATTCGCATTCAGCCTGCGTCCCCCCCCTCCTCCAGAACAAGGGAGAGCTGGACCAAATCGGCGTGACCCTCACCGCCTCCGTCTTTTATTTCCTGGCTTCTTTCAAGACCCTCTTTTCACACTCTCTCTCTCTTTCTCTCTCTCTCCCTCTCTCTCTCTCTCTATATATATATCCGTCTCCATCTCTCTCTCTCTCTCTCTCTCTCTCTCTCTCTGTTTCCACACGAGTGACTGTGAATCCTCTCTCTCTCTCTGCTACGCTTGGCTGCTCTATTCTTAATTACCATGTATTCTTCTTGCACTAATAGAAACGCTGATGGAAGCGATTACAGGGTAGCAGACTCGTGGATGGACCTGAATTTAGGCGAGAGATAAAGAGAGAGAGAGTGAAGAAGAAGAAGAAGAAGAGAAAGACAGAGTGATAGACGGGGTAGAAACCTATTTGTTAGCTTTGTTGTTGTTGGGTGAGAGATGTTGAAGTCCTGAGGGAACTCTTCTCCCATCTTATCAGAAGGCGCAGACTGCACCCCCATCGTCTCTCATTATTACCAACGTTACAGTTATATATTACCTCTGGTTTACTCTCTCTCTCTGTCTCTCTCTCTCTCACGCTCGCTCGCTCTCCCTCCCTCCCTCCCTCCCTCTCTCTCTCTCTCTCTCCCTCTCCCTCTCCCTCTCTCTCTCTCAGTTATATATTACCTCTGGTTTACTCTCTCTCTCTCTCTCTCTCTCTCTCTCACACTCGTTATCCCTCCTTCCCTCTCCTCCTCTCCCTCTCTCTCTCTCTCTCTCTCTCTCTCTCTCTCTCACACTCGCTATCTCCTTCCCTCCCTCCCTCTCTCCCTCTCTTTCTCTCCGGCCGAAAGGCAATGGCTCTGGACTTTTCTCTATTAGAATCTACATACAGTGTTTTCATGACTCTGTTTTAATTTTCTGAATAAAGATGTCTGATTTCTGTCCCTCTCTCTGTCTGTTACTCCCTCTCGCTCTCTCGTCCCTTCGTTCACGAGCGTTAAATAATCAATCCCTCACTCAGAGTAATTGTCGTTCCAGTGCTGTTGAAAATGAAAATGAACGAGAGCTTCTCTCTGATTGAAAAGCCTTTTCTGAGAGGAGTATCAGCTGATTAGCGGGTGGCACTTTTCTAACACTCATTCACTTGAAATCATATCTTATTCTCGCAAAACTGCAATGTGCATCTGCCCCATGAAAGGATTAGCATCGTGAGCATAAACACATACAAAAACATTTTTTTTTCACTACAAGCTAAATCCTACTTTTGAATCATTCAGAATTCAGAAAAATATTATGGATGGTATCTTCTCAAAGAGAGATGATGCCGACGATATCAGATGTGGGAAGAATACATATTTTCTCATTTTATTTACCGTATATGGAAAATGTAAACATGAGGTGGTTATTTCTTCATTTCATGTGAATGCTGGATGCAAGGCCTGCTAAATCAAATACTTTAAGTTTTTCAAATACGTAATGGCAGCTGGTGAAACCGGGAACAAGTCGGCAACAGACCAAATTGTTCTGACCTTTATTCTGAAAAATGTAAATAAATGGCAACGTTGTTGAAAATCAATGACACACTCGCTAGTCAACCCAAAACATTGCAATGCAATGGATTCGGTGAGTAATCCCCACTATTACCTAGTTAATAACACTACTTTACATTGTTAGCCGGCTCACAAAACAAGCTGTGTTACTTCACTAGCGAATGTGCCATTGATTTCTAACATAATGTATTTACATTTTTCAGAATAAAAGTAAAACATTTGATCGGTTGCCGACTTGTTCCTGCTTTCACTAGCTGCTGTCACAAATATGAAACCATGTCAAATATCTACTTAGCCTAGGTCTGTTCCCTATGCCCTGTGCTTCTCCAACAATAGGAACAGAGGGTGACACTGGCAAGCTTTGCCTCAGCCCCAGTTAGTTCTTCCTATTTCATGACCCCTTCCCAGTGAATACCAAGGCCCTGCAGCCATGCTCTCATTTCCATGTTAATGTCTGCAATTTGTAAACATGAATTGAAAATGTCACAATCTCAACAGCTAAACGTAGACATGTTAAACGCATTATTTAAACAAGTGTGGCCACTTAACGTCTGACTGCCAGTTCACGCAATTCAGACAATTTGTACGATGAGGAGGAAGAGGAGGAAGACGTGAGGAGAGGAAGACAAAGAGGCATGAAGAAAAGGGAAAAAAGGGGGCAGAGGCGCTTTAATTCGCGCAGCACGTACTTGCCGAGGGGGCGAGACGATTAGGTTTGTGATGAGAGGCAGGAGTGTGACGGAGAGGGCATGGGGGGTGTCAGGATGAGCGAGGATGAGGGAGATGAGAAAGAGAGGAGCATTATCTCCTTTCGCTTTCAGGCACACACACACACATACACACACAGAACCCCCCCCCCCCACACACACACACGCACAGACCCACCCACACACACACACAGACCCACCCACACACACACAGACGCAGAGAAGTGTTGAAGTGTTAATGCAGTGGCCACCCGTTTCCCCATCCTGCACACATTCATCACTCACTCATGGGCCTGACAGAGCCCCATGCCCCACAGGCCACACACACACACACACACACACACACACACAACCAAATCGAGATTTGCACAGCACACACTGTGTGTTTACTCCACTCCCTCATCTTCCCAGTTGCGCTGACAGTAGGCA
>NC_137679.1:34908953-34943953 GCF_963989245.1 Nansenia antarctica | reverse complement strand
CAAATTCACAGGTTTTCATACCAGAGCATCATTGCAGGTGTCAGTAAGCCAAGCTGGTAAAGACACCAGCAACATCATTGCCATCTTCGCTGGACTAATTAAAGATCCGAAGAGCACAAAGAGCCAAATAGCTACTCATCAGCTGGTCTGAACCATAGCCTTTAGCTCCAGACTAATAACCATTGTCATCGTGATGCCGTTCTACTGGGGGCCGCCCGTTCCTCTACTGGGACCAAACCCAACGCCTGGGCTGAGGCCTCCACCGCGTCAGCGCACTGTGGCTAACACCAACAGAGTAATGACCAGGACCTCTGTCAGCTGTCGTCCCCCCTCACCAAAGGCATTCAAGTCATCAGGCCAGGCCAGCCTCAGCCCGGGCTCTCTGCCCATTACCACCCAGATTGGTAGCGACCCGGTGGCGCAGGGAGGGGAGAGAGAGTGACATGGAACAGGGACGCTCACCAGCCCGGCACTTTCCAAGGACATTACAGCTCCATTCCACCGACTTTTTTCCACTGGCAGGCTATCATTAGCGTGCGTATGAGAAACCGGGGGTGACGGCGGGGGAATTGTAGGCTTTCATATCCACAGGCTCGGGTCCACAGGATGCAGCGCCTGTTTGTGCTGTAATTTAGCTCAGAGGTGATGGAAGATAGTGGGTTCATATAATGACCAGTTTGTGTGCCCATGTAAAAGCATTCATCATAGAGAGAGAGGGGTTGAGAGAATAGGAGATGAGATAGAGAGAGATGGAGAGCTAGAGTTTACGTGTGTGTGTGTGTGTGTGTGTGTGTGTGTGTGTGTGTGTGTGTGTGCGTGCGTGTGTGTGTGTGTGTGTGTGCGTGCGTGTATGTGTGTGTACGCATGTGTGTGTGTCTGTGTGTGTCTGTGTGTGCGTGTGTGTGCGCGTATGTGTGTGTGCGTGTGCATGCATACAAATGTAGAGTATTTTCTAGAGGCAGGCGGCAACACCTCCCCGATAAGCTCTGCAAACAAAGTAAATAACTTAATGCTATTTTAATTCTTTTTTTCCCTTTTCAAATTAAAATGAATTAAATGAACATTAAACACATTAAGGTATTTACTTTGTTTACACTCCTTGTGGTTTTTTGTTTGTTGCCTGCCTCCCTTTCTGAGAAAACAATTAATTATATTCTAATTGTCTTGGCTATGCACCTCATCCCCATATGAACCTAATAGGATATGCACCTCATCCCCATATGAACCTAATAGGATATGCACCTCATCCCCATATGAACCTAATAGGGAGCGCAGAAATGTTTTGTATTTTGGATATCATGCATGCAAATGTATTTGCATCTAAAAGTTTTTAGTATGATGTTCCCTCCCTAGGAAAATTACCATTTCTGTTGACATGGTTCAGTCAGTATGCTATTCCCTAGTTTAACATCCTCTGTGGATCGGGACGATGATTAAAACTGATCTTCAATGCAAATGACACGCTATAAACACAGCTCAAAGCAGCCAAGGGATGCTATTCGACTGTACATAGCAGACAAATTTGCAGTCAGAATTACAAAAACAATCCACGATGAATGTAGAATAAAATAACAAGGTATTTAGTAGTTGTTAGGAGTTCACTCTTCATTATGTCTTGAGTACAATTATGTTGTTTGCATACATGTTGATTAATTAATGAAAACTATTACAGTAATTGCATTTGCTGTTTTTAGATAATCATTCTAATCATGCAGTCAGAAAAATAGGGTTATATTAGCACTCCTATCTGACATTTATTTCATCATTTAGTTTTTGATGTAACACATTCATTGTTATTTGGTTGTATTAAACAATACAACAATTCATTCAGCTCTAATTTTGCTCCTATCACAGAGCAATGTGTCACTCTGAAAAAACATATTAACAATACACAAAGCTTGGCTCTCAGAATGACAGTTTAAATATTTGTGAAATGAGAAAGGATGGTATCTGCCAAAATACATATTAGACTAAATAACATTTACTGCAGCCAAAATGAAGCCAATAAACTGGTGAGCAGACAAAGGAAGATGGCCCCAGAAAACAAAAAGATAACAGCGTCTCCATAACAGTATATGAATGAATAAACATATCATTCATAAAGGAGAGCGTACCCCGTCTCCAGGCATAGTTTATTTAGTATCTGTTTAGCTCTTTCTGAATTTCATCCCTGCAAAATCAATCCTCCGTCTCAGTCTCCCTTGGCAACAGGTTATAATCCATAGTTACGAGGAGCGGTTGCTAGGTGCGTTGCCGAGATACAGACCCCTCTTTCCACTGGCTCTACGTGGGAGGCCACAGGGTCTTTGATGATGGCAGAGAGATGAGGGGTGTGGAGGAGAGAGACATGACAATAATGACAGGAAATAAACGGCACATGTTGAAGGTAAAATGCAAGCACAATAAACAAAGAGAGAGAGAGAGGGGGAGAGAGAGGGAGAGGGAGAGAGAGGGAGAGAGAGAGAGAGAGAGAGAGAGGGGGGGGGGGGAGGGAGAGAGAGAGAGAAAAAAAAGTGTCTGACAATGTGAGGAGGAGAGAATGGGAGGAGAACACACAAAAAGATGATGTGAGAAATTTAAATGGACCATCTGAACACCCCTATTTGCTGGAGCTGACCTTTTGCAGTGGATATCCATCAGATGGTGGAGGGAGGGAGGGAGAAAAAGGGAGAGATGAAGAGAGAGAGAGAGAGAAAAAGAGTGAGGTTTGTGTGTATGTGTGTGTGTGTGTGTGTGTGTGTGTGTGTGTGTGTATGTGAACATGCATGGATGTGTATTTAAGGAGTACTTCTAATAGGTACATGTTGGTACATGTAACAGTACATGTTGCATGCTCATGTAAGCAACAGTTTGTCTGTGAACTCACTTATCCAGCCGATAACAAGTGTGCACATTTGTTTGATGTGGATTGGTGAGCCTGGAAGATGTGTTTCATATACCAGTACCTCTGCGAAAGTATCAATTACTCTGGCGATGATGGAGACCCACGGGACTACTCACCATCCACTAGCCTGCTGATAGGGTATGCATTTGTCTTGTAGTTTGTTTGAGCCATCTGCTGCTCTCTGCCGCTGTTGCCTCCTTCCTCAGTCTGACCTCTAGGGGGCAGTAGCACTATACTCTCACCAAGACAAGAGCCTGTTCTCCACTGAGATCAAAGGCAGAGTGCTAAACCTTCTACAAACTGCAGAACCACCACCACACACACCTTTTTCCTTCCTCCTTTTTTTACTCTTCGGGACAGGTTTTGAACATTTTAAAGGATATTAGTATGATGTCATAAGATGAAAAGCAGTCCTAAGGTAACACAATCTTCTCCTCAGCCTCAGAATGAGATTTCTGCTTTAGTGTGACTCCAATGTTCCTCGGGACTACACTATGAGGACAATAAAGTACCGCAACAAAACATAATGCTATAAGGACGATAGAGGACATTGTGTGAATTTCCCTCAGTTAGGTTATTGTCTCGATATTTCACTGACATTGGGGGACAACCTTAGAAGACTGGATTTAGTTTTCATGTGAAAGCTATAAGGATATATGATTGTGATTATGATAATGGCATATGTTGGTTGTGATAAGGAATTACTTTTGTGGACTGTGTGAGATTGTGTGAGTTTACACTGGATCAACAGCAGACATTTGAAAGACCAAACTAAGCAAGTACTTTTATGAATTTAACAAAATAATTATTACAAAATATACCAAAAAGATGCTTCATCAAATCAAACGGTGCTTTTAAGAGCCATAGATAAATGAACAGAATCAGACCAATATTTCTGCTTAACTGATTATTGTACAGTTAATATGCAAATCCAAATGATTGTGCATTACTTTATTTGCATTTTTTAAAGATTCATATGGAGGCATTGTGGGCTTGCTGTTCAAACATTTTCTTTTAAGCAGACGCAACCATGTCTCTAATTCAGTCAAATTACATTTTACTTAATACTGTAGAAGTCCATGAATACAAAAACATACTCACCACACAAGACTCCTGCCTCTCTCTCCTGTACATACTTCACAGAACATTACACATCTCCAACAATGGCTAAATGTAAATAAATGTAATGAGGTTTAGAGAAGGGAATAAGGGAATACAGATCGTCTATCTAGGAGACAATTCCTTGGCTCCTCTTCCCCTTCATATGAAGCTGATCGTGGACTTTGTTGGGAAGAGGCCCCTCTTGGATAGGAGAGAATGGCTTCTCTAATTGGTTTCAATTCCTAATTGAAATGTAATAAAAATGCATCAGTAGATGTGCCGCCACAATTACCTCATGCAAATCTCCTGATGAATTGACGCGAGGGGCGTAATTGCAGCTGTTAAAAAATGCATTGATTTCTGCTGGAATAACATCCATTCAAATCAGTTCACGCTGGTGCATCAACCTGCATGTGGAAAGCATTTGTCACCGTTCACTTTCTCTTTTCCCCTGAAAAAAACGCTGATTTAAAAAAAGAAAATGGGAACATCTGCATGCTATTCACAATAGGGGTATGTCAGATTGATTTGATTGGCCAGCGTTCACGTCGTATGTACTATATCTATGCAAATTGCCTGTTCTAGAGGCGGTGAGTGAGGAACATAAAGGAGCGTTTTTGTTTGTGCTTTGTTTCGACTTCCTTATCAAGATGGTGTAGTGGCTATGAGTTCCTCACAAACACAGTCTGCAGGGAATGCTAAAGCAGCCGCACAAATACAAGCTTCACTCACACACACGTATGCACATGCACACGCGCACACACACACACACACACACACACACACACACACACACACACACACACACACACATGCACACACTTGCGCGCACACACGCACGCACGCGCACGCACGCACGCACGCACACACACACACACACACACACACACACACACACACACACACACACACACACACACACACACAGAACATCTGAGAAGAGAAATTAAATCTGATAGGTGTGGAAAGGGAATCTGATAGCTTTGATTCTGCCTTTCACCAAATGTTCAGAGCTCATCTGTCTGCTGGGTGATGGAGGGTGGCAGGCCTGAAGGAAAGGGTTAAAGCATCTTGTGAGTTATTGCCTACCAGCGTAGTCATAGCAACAGGTTAATAAGCAGCTTCTCTGATCTTCGTCTGTCGCTATGCAGGTTGCTAAGATACAAATTGCGTTGCGGGCTCAGGGGACTAAGGTGCAAACATGTTCTAATAATAAGAATGAACTTTAAACACTACAACAAGTAGTAACAAAATGTGCAAAAATGCGCTGAATTAGGGCAACCTAATTATGAAGAAACTGTCAATTTGATCCAAATCTAAACAGTAATATCGAACAAAGCTACAATAATGACATCCAATGGCTAAACAATGGCCTAACAATGAAATGACTAAATAAGGTTAATAATCTTCATCATCTTACATCATGTCGGACTGCGTCTCACGTTGGATGCGAGCGAGCGGGTAGGATAGGATAGTTTCCAAAGGTAAACAGACCAATCAGGTTGTGTTAGCGGCTGGAAGCGGAGGCTGTTCCTGGGTCTATGTGTGAACCAAGGGCAAAATTTGAGTATTGCCTCTCAGTTGCATCATTCTCCTCCTCCTCCTCACAACTCTATTAGTAGGCAGCGCCACACCGCCTCTTTATGGGGCCCAATCGCAGAGCCGAATTAGACACACTTCCTGCAGTGCTGTGCCCTTTTTATCAACCGCACTGTCATGTGCTGTAATCCTGGGAGAATTAGCCTTAATAGAGCCGCAGGGATATCTATTCTTTTTTTATCTGCCTCTATTTCCTCTTCCGATCAAATTAATTGAAAGACATATTCAGAATTTGACTGTAATAGATATGGAAATAACAGGTTAGTATATAGATAACTTATCCATATTATCCTGTGAAAAACAGGTTTAACTTTGACCTCTGTCCCTTCTCCTGCAGACCGTCGATTTTCCCTGCTCTCAGTTTCCTTACCCTTGAAGTGGGCGAGGCGTTCGGCCTGGGGAAAACGTGCATTGATTGAAAACACGGACCACCACATCCATACTGACACAACAAACAAACAAACCAACAAACAAACAGCTTGACTCCTGGAAGCTGCGAGGCCACGGCAGGGAGCACTGAAGTTGTTTTTGATGATAGCGTCTGATCCCCTCTGTTCTAGCTGTCATTGTGGCCCTGTCCTTTCAGCTAAACCGACAGGCAGGCAGGCAGGCAGGGCAGGGCAGGCATGCAGGCAGGGCAGGCAGACAAGCAGGCAGGCAGGCAGGGCAGGCAGGCAGGCAGGCAGGGCAGGCAGGCAGGCAGGCAGACAGGCAGGCAGGCAGACAGACAGGCAGGCAGGCAGGCAGGCAGGCAGGCAGGCAGGCAGGCAGGCAGGCAGGCAGGCAGGCAGGCAGGCAGGCAGGCAGGCAGGGCAGGCAGACAAGCAGGCAGGCAGGGCAGGCAGGCAGGCAAGGCAGGCAGGCAGTCAGGCAGGCAGGCAGGCAGGCAGGCAGGCAGGCAGGCAGGCAGGCAGACAGGCAGGCAGGCAGACAGACAAGCAGGCAGGCAGGCAGGCAGGCAGGCAGGCAGGCAGGCAGGCAGGCAGGCAGGCAGGCAGGCAGGCAGGCAGGCAGGGCAGGCAGGCAAGCATGTCCTGGCCCTTCTCCACACTGTCTGTCTGTCCCTCAAGCCTGTGTGTTTGCCTCTGTTTGTTTGTGCAGTGTGTATGAGAGAGAGAGAGAGAGAGAGAGAGAGAGAGAGAGAGAGAGAGAGTGTGTGTGTGTGTGTGTGTGTGTGTGTGTGTGTCCGTGTGTTTGTAAGTTTGCATGCATATGAGTCATAATTGTGTGTGTGTGATTGTGTGTGATTAAAGCAGGATAATCAGACAATAATGAAGCCTCTGTGTGATGAATGAAAACAGATGAAGTGTCACAGATGAAAGTTGGCGGGTTAACTGACACTGACCCACCAAATAGCAGGAGAGATTTGAACAAAGACTATCCGGAATACATGACAGTGGATGGGGTGTATAGGGATGGAGGAGTGTGTGTGTGTGTGTGTGTGTGTGTGTGTGTGTGTGTGTGTGTGCGCGCGTGTGTGTGTGTGTGCGTGTGCGTGTGCCTGTGTGTGTGTGTGTTTGTGTGTGTCTGTCTGTGTGTGCGGTTGATTGGCTTTGCAGCCAGTCAGAGGACCATTGAGGTTGGGCGGCTGAGGTTTTCTTGTTTATTCTGCTTACATCTACAGAAGAAAGCAGCTTTACCTCTCCAATACTGATTAAAGGCCCTTGGCTCCCAATGGGCATCACGCTGGTCTGGGTCCATTCAATCTCTGACTTGATTACTTGATTGGACTCATTGATTGGACGGGAGCTTTAATGACCTATTATCTCAAGTGTTAATCAGTTGTTGACAGACAGACAGTTCTCTCTGGGACCGGCGAAGGCCGCGGGCCAGGATGGATGGGCCCAGGCTCACTGGACCGGCACCGGCTCGGTCTTGTGAGTCAGGGGTTACAACAAGCACACGGTACTGTCGCCGGGGCAATGGACGAGCCTGCTGGACAGATCTCCCAGAGGTCTGTGCACCAGAGTGACATCATCTCCGGAAGGGGGGGGGGGCTGCTATGACTCAGACATGCCGCGTCGTTGTGCTCGAACCTTTTGCACTCACTCTGTTTTATATTTTATCGTTATGTTTTTACCACCCTGTGAATTACCCTGAAATGAGGGAGAGATTGAGATATAAAAAATGGGGCCGGTGCATGGCCTCTGTATGCACATTTCATTTTGTATTTATGGAAACTATGCAATTCTAAATCACATAAATTCAAAAGAAATGTGGAACCCTGTAAAATATTACCTAGGGGACAGAGACAGCGGAGAAAGGTTTTATGAATAAGGTCCACTGTAGTAAAACTGAGTTACTGAGTGAAGTTTGGAATGGACCTGCAAGCCTAATGCATGCAGCTGCATGGCTAGCACAGTGAAACAATAATACCGTCATTAGTGGTCATCTAGACGCAGACAGTACAGATTTGCACAAACAATTTGGCTCCATCCAGAATGACAAATGACCCATAATGTATGCTCTCTGTGGGAACATCTTCAAATGGGTGAAGATATGAATTTTCATTCGACATCAATTTTTATGACAACAATGCTATAAAAAATATTCCTTTTGATGCACTGTGGTGAGAAGGGAGTTGAAGGAAAGGACTTGAAAAATATTGAGTCTCAGAGAGACCAAGTGACACAGATAGGGAAAAACTGTGTGTTCAAAGATGTATGAAAAAGTGTGTGTGTGTGTGTGTGCATGAATTCATGCTTTTGAACTACTACTACTACTACTACTATAGGTGGATTGTAGTGATGTCGACGAGCATATTACCTAAACAAACCCCCTTGTGTAAAAAAAATACAATATATATATTTTAATAATAATACTGTATTCATGCCTGTTGTTCATGTTCATGTGTCCCATGGACAGAGGAGGTTAACTGCCCATGTCCACCTGCTTATCACGTCCTGTATCTCCCGGTTAAATCTCTGAGGTTGTCCCTCACTCTGCATCCCTTGCTGTAATTATCTCCCTGTTTCAATCCCAACATCTTCAAGTCCCATCAATGCTTCTTAATTTCCGTCAATACCGGCAGAGCCGAAGCTCTCTCCACACCTGTTCAGTCGTCATGGCAACCTCACCTCTGACAACAAAGAGCTCTGTAAGACACGCCATGCTGTATTCTCCTTGATTAGATATTGATTAAGCCTTTTGTAATACATAATAGGATCAAAAGGATCGGGGCAGCTTTGCTTACCCAGGGTCCACTTCAGACATCCATTTAGTTATAAGCTTTTGTTATTTCAGAATCTGCATGTTAAGAGGGATGAAATCGAAATTCGTTGGCCTTTGTCCTGCCATTTTGAAAACCTGTGAGAGGGACATAGAGAAGCACAAAGCCACTACTTTAAGTGGGGGGTCAGAGTGTACTGCGAATGTGGATCTGCACTTGAAGTAGACAATACGAACAAAAACAACGATTTCGAAAACAGCTGGTTCAAACATATTACCCATGACTTAGACCTGAATTACGAGTTCCACTTTCATGGGAGCCCCTCATGGAAGTACGGATAGATTCATGGACCATAGATATCACATGCCAAATACATGCTAAGTTAAGTGATATGGTGATATGTCAATATGGTGAATTTGCGTATTAAAATGGCCAAACAGAGAGTGGTCGAGAGCGGTTGCTGCTTTGGCCCACAGATCTGGGATCTGCAGGAACAAGCCCCTCCTTGCACAGGGGGGCATGAGAAACGTTATTTCAAACATGAGGACTTAGTCAAACTTTTTACGACAACTTTTCAAGCAGTCATCTCCTTTTCTCTCTCACCTCTGCTTGGTTTGGCATGGTTACTCAATCAACGGCACCTATCAGGTGTTTCTCCTCCGCACTCCTCAGTGTTGTGTTTGTCATTTGAAGGGAGAATCCGGAGGAGTGTGAGGTTGGGAGAACTCGACACATCTTGACACACATTCACACACACAAACACACACACACACACACACACACACACACACACACACACAAACACACACCTCCATCTGAACCCACACCTGCTTAACAGAGTAGGGAACCTTTCATTTCTTTGTCCTTTCTTTTAATTCACATTTACATAAAAAATGTTGGCATTTAGCAGACACCTTTATCTTATTTGACTAACTAAGTGAATCATCTATCCACTAGTCGTAGCAGGAAAAAGTAATCTATGCTCGAGCCAGGGGCCATTGGCAGTCGTAGTGCTAGGAGAAGGAAGATTTTTCCCCCCCTGATGAACAGGGCCGAAACGATCTAAGCTCTTCTTAAAAGGATATACAAATTATGTAAGCGGAGAATACATGGTGATAGCCTTTCTGAAACATCCTTACTTGGTATTGTTCACTCTGAAATGATGGGTACCATGGCAGTGATACAGGTTCCTGTGGTATGTTCCATCTTCTTTTCTCTTTCCCAAAAACAAACAAACCGAAGCCCTGTTAGCACTGTTCCATCAGCTTTAGGGGGAACAGGACAGATTGAGTATCGACGACGGAGGCTGCTCAAGCTTATAGCTCAAAGGCAACACTGGGAAATCTCTGGGGGAGGAGAGAGAAGCAATCGAACGGACAGAAATAATTCAGCAAGACTCACTCGAGAAACTATCCAGTTTGTCATGAGGAATCATGGAGTGTCGACAGCACAATCAGGACGTCCCCAGAGACACACAACGGGAGTCAACACGTGAATGACCAGGAGTTACTGTCCCAACTGGGCCTTTGGATTTTTTTTATTTTTTATCGTCTATAGATTTAACAACTATAAATCTGTTTCCACACCGATACTATCGTTATGTACCTAAGGGCCTATAAACAAGCGATGTCGGGTGTTGCAAGGCTTGCTGGGTATTAAGGCCCCTTGGGTGACATTCTCTATTCTGGGATCCTCTGTTGTCCAAGCGTCTGACCTCTCAACTCTGCTGGTGATATGTGGAGGCTGTTGACTGCCGGTGACACAACCCCCGCCCCCCCACTGTGTGGGGTTAATGAGGGAGGATGGGAGCCGGGCCATAAAAAAGACAGTTAGAACGAGCCTTGACGTGACCCAAGCCTCAACACGACAAATGTTTCCCTTTCTGTCAATAAAAGGCTGTGAGGTAAGCCATTGATTAATCCATTGATCTTGTACTTATTCACATGCCCAACAAGAATCCATGTTGGTGCACCTGATTTTGTTTCAACTGTAACACCTCGGTGGTAGACTGAGCTGAATATCTATTTCGGTTTAATCAATTCTGAATTTATTCCCCTCCCACTCCCAATCTCCTTCCCATTTATTATGCATTATTCGCCCTTTTTAAACGATTTTCTACTAACCTTCTCATCTAATTTGGTATTCAGATATGGTTAGCGCTATTATCTCAATTAATACAATGACACATTCTAAATGCACTCTCTGTATAATTCAAGTGACAAAAAGGCACCACAAATTGTACAGCTATACAAACCTGACGCCAGGCCACTGCATGCTCTTCAACATGTTGACTAAGTTATTGAAGGAATGAAAGAAGGACAATGCAGGCTCAATCTTCTACAGGACTGTGCTTTATTTTAGTCTAAGCAGAGTATAATGAACTAGAGAACTACAGAGTTCAGGAGCACTATGGGAGAAACCACCCCGAATCAGGGAAAAACAGGCCCGTGCCAACACCAAGTCAAATTACAGCTCTGTTTCAAGAAATTAAAGAGAAACTAACTTTGTTCAAGTAAAATGAAAGAAAGATACACAATTGTCTAATTCAACTGAGATATCATAAATAAATCAACGTATAAATATTTTGATAAATGACGATTAATTACATAAAATATTTTTTTTCATTTGGTTGAAAATAAAAAAAATCAAGTGGATGAAATGAGAGCGAAGCTGGGAAGCATGTGTCATGGTGCAGAGTCAGGATGACTTCATTCTCCTATCTGAATCGTCGCTCAAAGGCTCTCATCTCCTGTTTGATTAGGGCAAAGCTGCTCTGTTGTTTTAATGTGTTAAAATTTGGTCCTTGTAACCGATGAAAATGGAATTAATACGACCCCGTCCTCGTTGGTGTCAGAAGTGGGATTGAGGCAAAACTGACACTAAGCAATCTTCACAGCTGACAGTAGTTCAACGAATACTCTTCATCTCTGCAACGCCCAAGGAATAACTTAATATGTATGGACACGAATAAACACTGGGTAAGGAATAACATCCCCAGTTTATCTGAGATGTTTTCACAGGTAGTACTTCCGGAGAGAATGAAGAACTGTGTTTACTGCAGACTTCCCTAGACAAATCAGTTTGGTGTCAAGTCCATGGATTTACTTGACGAGACCAGAAAAGTGTTGTGTAATTATCTATTAATTGGCACATTTTCTTTAGTGGCGTGACATTTATCATACAGTAATACATTACACAGAAATACCTCCAAAGAAATAATGTCTGAGGGAAACTTCCCATAGCACATTTCATGCAGAGAAGATGAAAATGGGAGGTTCTGTATGTCTCTTAGATTTTTAAGACGAAGAAGAAAAGATCAAACAAAAGAGATTTCATGGCAGAAAGACAATGGTCAATGATAAACGACGGCTTAGCTTTCAAAAGAAAGTCAGACAACAAAAGTTTGAGGATTTCCAAAAGAAAAGAAAGCCTCCAATGAATTCCTTTTGAACATGCAATTACATACAGCAGATGCGTTCTCTTGAATTGAGTTGTGCAATGGATTCATCTTTCAGAATCCACATTACCTTTAATTATCCTTTACAGTGCAGTTTCTTAATTCTTGTACTGAATGTAAGAGCTTTCCTGACAACAGAATGTCTTTTAACTGGACCATTTACAAGGAATTTCATACAGGGATTGTGCAGCAAAATCTCCCTTCAACATGTATCATCAAAGCACAACAGAATAAACCTTGTGACAATCGGTCTATCCCAGCTTCAGCAGATAATAGAATAGAAAACAAAAGAGAGAAAAAAAGAATCATTTACCAACATGAATATAAAATCCATTTGAACATCAGCGCTTCAATATACAAGAAATAAAATCGTTTTCTTTACTGTTTTAGATAAATTATTTCATAGTTTCCTTCTCTTAAAGTCAGTGAAATATATTAACTATTCATTTTTTTTTTCATAGTTTCAACATGATTTATTGTCTATAAAGAAGGCTTAACAGAATTGAAAAATAAGCTATATTATATGTACAGGAGTACTGCGGCTGTGTAGCAGAGGCCGACTGGGTCAAACGGGCAGGGGCAACTGCAGGGGGTAGAAACGGGGCAGGGGGCGTCTGCAGGGGGTAGACCTGGCATTCTAGTATCAGTGCATCCCACTCACCTGGCCCTTCTTCTATGTTTCAGATCATACACCTGTGGTTGGATCATATGTACATATGTTTTCAGCCCCAATCTGGCAAACCACCCCCCCCACCCCCACCACCGATGGAGCTGCGGAGCACGGGCGGAGACTGGTGGTGCCACCCAGCCCCGTTGGCGAGCTAGCAAGCGAGCACATCTTCACCTGCTCCCCTCTGCACCCAGCAGACTGAGGGGCGGGCCTGCTCTTCACGTCTTTGAGGTCACATCTATCCGTCTCATCACCCCCGATTGGACTAATCCAATTACTGCACAGGCAATCTTTCAGCTGTCAGAACTATCATGATGCGTCTGTGTAAACAGAATCCTAATGAATGGCGCGCTCCAGGCTGGGTTTTAGGCCACACTAAATCGTCTAGATCCCTCATATACTGTATATCCCTGTCTGGTCCTCCAGCTTAGGGGTTAGTGTACATGTTTGGACTCTGTAACCAAAGTCCAAAGGGTCAAAACGACCCCAAACTCCCCCCATAGTTCCCTGTGCTGCTGTGGATACGTTTTATAGTGACATCAATGTCCCACACAGCTGGGCTACCGGAGACATGTCTCTGTACAGTGCTGACAACCTGCCCCGCGAAATTTTTTTTTCTTCCTCAATATATTTACATGAAAGAATACAAAAGTCTTTGTTTTCATCACTTTGATTTGAATCTCAGCTTTGTTGTGTAACGATGATTGCACATTTTTGTGTGATTGACTGCTCCTTATATTGTTTATGATAGGATCAAAATCGTCTCTCTCTTTTGTTTCTCTTTTCAAATTGCATGATGACCTGATAAATCCAAGGCAATGTTACAGATGTTCTTGAACTCCTCTGCTATACACTAGTGGCCTCAGCAGCACACTCCCTGACTGGGTGTGATCATGTCTGTAGTTCAGAGTAGCCCATAGCTGCCTGGGCAAAGGCCCAACACGCTCCCATAGGCTCCTACAGCTTCCACAAGGGCCTCTGGGGCACCACTCAACTCATCCCAATCTTCCACAGCCAAGCCACGGCCCATGGGTAGGGGCAAGGCTCTGAAATCCTCCACTAATCATGACATCATTGCACCTGATGCCCTGAGTATCTGAGTGATTTTTGTGGAGTTTCAGTTAAGCACACACCCACCCACCCACCCACCATCCCCACCTCACACTTCCCCTCCCCCGCTGAAATCCCATTTCCACGACAAAAAACCCTTTTTGTGTTAAGCACGATGACGGAAAAGCTCTCTCCTCCCAAAGCAGCTATTAAATGAGGGGCATTAATTTCTCCCTCCTGTCCAACAAGTTCCTTTAATTATCTCTCCACTTTCAGTCAATTACATTTCACTTCCTTTCCTTGACAATCACTGCTATTTTAGGGTGAGTGTTCTACACCCAAGGGGAGACTCGTAGACATGCACCGGCAGATCCCCTCCTCATCCCCTTGGATAAAGTCATCCACACCCTCTGAGGATACTAAACTCCTTATGAGGACTGACCTCGTGGAATGCTAAACTGGAAGGCATTGTATCTCGCCAATAGAGGAGGCAGAGGAGCCAGTGAATATCACATTACAGTGCAGAAATGCTACATGAATGCCAACCGATTATGACAACCGATGACATTCTACACGACCTACTTCACATCGTCTGAACATGGGTTTAATGGGTCGTTGTCGTTGTTTTTTTGGTCAAATGTAATGGTGTACATCATGTTGTTCTCAAAACAGCCTGACTGAATATAGTGATTCGGACTAATAATAGCTATCGTCACTACTGTGAAATGTCAACATGACGCCTCCCCCTTGTGAGCGTGAGGGAGCGAATCTCAAGTTAGCACGGAAGGCGGGCGAATCGTGCGAGAGGAGAGTCACTGCTATGTTAACATTCTCCAGAGCCGTCTGGGGTGAAGCATTACTGCCCCTAGACAAAGGACCAGCGAGAACAGAGAGTCTGGGAGCTGAGCTTGCAGCTTCTCTTCTAGTAAATAAGAAAGAAATTAAAACCTCAGTTCTTATTTCCATTGTACCAGAGCCTACTTCACAGCTATTTCTGTTTTCATTGCATGTCAGATCGATAACACCCTCCCCTGGGTGAAAGGGCAACAAGAAGGACCCTCGTTGAAACAGCTCCCTGATTTAACGCTGCCTAATTTAGCCTTTCCGAGCATGTTTTTTTCTGCTCTCTGCCGCTGCAGAATGGCTAGATGAGCGTAGCACTGTTAGCCAAGCTGACAGCCATCATAGACAATGCCAATGGAGCAGGCACAGAGGGTTCAGGTTGAGGCTCAAGGGACCAGTCTTACGGGAGGTGCTTTTGAGGCGGCAGAGACAAGCACAGGAGATTTCATCGCTCATGGAACATTAGGTTTCCTGTTGATTAACTCTGCATTACATAAATAATGAGAACACAAGGGGCGGCTAGGAACATGGATTCACGTTGACCTATTTCACATGAATTCACGTCACTTTCCTACATGTTTGCCTACAGTTTTTGTTTTTTTGTGGGGGTTCTCCCCACTGGGTTTTTGAAGGCAAGCTGGGCCATGCCCGAGACCAAAGCTTGCTGTGTTTTCTATGGGCATCACTTTGACTCAAAAGGAACTACTGTGCTTCACCATTACTTTGTCAGTGTTGAACAATACTCTGTGCTTTGCAGGTGTCCCAACTGTAATACAACCAGAAAAAGACAACATTTTTAGAACAGGTATTTTGTATGAAATGACGGCCTCTGAGAAGAATTGTTGGGACACAATTACGTGCTGAAAGCTGAAGTACAATAACACAGGCCACTGAGGCAGCTGCAGCTGGGGAACTGATTGTTTGTGACAGAATTGTTGGTTTGCAAACCCATTTTCACCCCCCATTGTTGAGTAGCTTTTGTGCCTGGAGCAACATTTCAAACCTAGACCTCCTGCCTTAACTCTCACAATAATCTGTCCCCATGTCACTCAAATATCCAATATTCACACCTAGTTATGATACAGAGGGCTTTTATCCCATCTCCTGAATCCACCGTCTTCATACGTAAATACTGTCTGTACTACCGGTGCCAGGTCATCTGGCGTCAGCCTTGCCAGGGTACAAACATAATTCTCTCTAATCCTCCTTCTGTCATGGGAGAGCATTCAAGGGACCATCCTGACTATAATTTGATCCAAGTGATTATACTGATGATTTTTCACTTGGTTGGTGCTAATGTATAGAGCTTCACCATTACATAGTGATTAGAGAGAGAGAGGCGAAATAGCATGTCTAATGCGGTGCTGGAGATAATCGAAGGGTAGTGAACCCAAACATTGGGCCGGTTTGAAACATTGTTCCAGGGGAGGCTGGCTGCTGAACAGTTGGATTCGGGTGTGCAAGGCTGGCGTGACTGAACAGAGCAGACGCTGTTCTTAGCAGAGGGAAACACAGAAACACAGAGAAAAACAAGTCCAAGTGCTAATGTAACATTGGCATGACATGGC
Organism: Nansenia antarctica; assembly: GCF_963989245.1. Lineage (NCBI taxonomy): Eukaryota > Metazoa > Chordata > Actinopteri > Argentiniformes > Microstomatidae > Nansenia > Nansenia antarctica. Next base: position 34,927,612 of record NC_137679.1, on the reverse strand, counting down.
GAAAACCAAAAGAATACAAATCGAGACAAATCGAACAACCTTTTGAACTCACAGACAATAGTACACTGTATTGTATACTTCAAAGCAGCTGGAAGAGAAAATGAAAGTCATTATGGACGTGTGTGTGATGCAGGCAGGCAGGCAGGCAGGTAGGGCTTTCAGTCAGTGCCGCAGTGACTTGGAATGCGTCTGCTCGGCTTCAGAGAGAGTCCCAGAGGTAAACAGGAGCAGGCTGGACAGAAGGCAGCAGGTACCTAATACATGCCAAGTGATTCCCTTATCAACCCTTCAATCCCATCTCCCAAGAGCAGGCAGCACAGATACATGGTGTTTGGCAAGGGGGGGGACGGGGGGGGGGGAGTAGGCTGCTGTCTCTGATTGCATGGATTTGGTCCCGGTGGGATCCTCCTAGGAGCATCACTTTAAAGGATAAAGGCCAGGTTCAACATGCTGGCGTGGGGCTCAGGGGTCAGTTGTTGACTTCCACTTACCGCCCCCCGCCGCCCCAGTCCAACTCTCTCCCCCCCCCTCCCCCCCAACCCAATGCCCCCAATCCCCCCAATCAGCTCTGAGGGTTGAGGGTGTGTGTGTGTGAGCTGGTGTTCAACAGAGGAATTTGGGAAGTTTTTGAGAGTGATTGAATCGCTATCTATCCTTTCTCTCAAGACTGGTGGCAAACATATTGATCTGGTTTTATGGAGGTGCCTGCATCCAGCGGCTGTAGCATGGTCCAAATAAGGGCTCAGAGACACTAACTCAAAGGCTGACGTTTTAAGAGTGCACCGCCGTGTTCTGTTTGGCTTGATGGGCAGGGGTAGCTGAAGGATGGCTTAGAGTGACTGTTGGCTGTAATTCAGACTGTGTTAGGTTGAGACGGTAGGGTTTTTTCCACAGGTTCTTTGTATATGAAGAAAGCAGGTCAGGGAACAAGTTAACAATGGCATTTACACTATATACGACAAAGCTGAACAAGCTCTCAAAGCCTTCACTCTTTTGCCATCAATAAATCAAGTTTGTTTCTGCAGTCTCAAATGAGCTTTACAACAACATCAGTGGATATGAAGATCTTTGCCCTTTCCCTCTTGCCTAAAATGTAGTTATTTCAAATGTTTTTTTAGTTTTTTTTTTAGGGGCCTCAAAGATCATGAGAGACAATTCATTTTGACATTGTTGAGTCCACTCTTTTGGCAGTTTCAATAGCTATCATCTCACTCACAATCCTCTTCTTGGGTGTCCTTTCATGTTGTCCATGTGTCCATCTCCTTCGCGGGATCTTCTCCCCTTGACAGTTCCTTTAAATAAGTTTCATAATAGCACACCTCCCTGTCGTAATACAAAAGCTCAAAAGAAAAACACACCATGTCTGTTTTGCTTGGTCTTTACAGTGGATTGTCGCTTGAACACAAAGGCTTCTGGGAAGCCTCACATGACGGCACCCTGTCCAGCACAGACACGAGGAAGTTCCTTTTCGTTTCTTTTATCTTCTCTTCCCCCCCCCCACCCCCCTCCTTCCAGAACGGTTCCCTGGTAGCTGTCAGATAGTGCGGTGAGTTTTACATCATGATGAGAGAGATATCCAGTGGCCGAACCTTAACATCCAAGAGAGAGACTCTATGCACACTGGGGGGCAGACAAAATCCATCCTTTTTTTTTTCATTTACCCCCCTTCTTCTTTACAAGTTCAAGTATTTTTTTCTTCTTTAAAAAACAACAGCACAAATCAGCAAATCTACTCTTCTAGTCTACAGTTCTAATCTACAAACTGGTGCGAAAACAGCGACCAGAACAAATATACCACTCCTTTTCTACGCTTCCTTGTCTTCTTTTTTTCTTTTTGAATGTATACATTATTACCTTTTTCTTTTATTCTTACTTACGGTAGGCCACTGGATATTGATTTAATGATTTTCTTTTTACTACTATTAAATTGTAATACTTGCAGCTACAAGGTAAGAGTTTTTAAATATATATTTATATATTTATATATTTATATTCTTTTAAAAAGCATTTAGTCCTTTGGTCCCTATTTCCTAAGGAATGATGCATGTAAATTATCCTGGATTCTCCTCTTCTCTTCTTTTCTCCAGAGCTCGCCCTGTCAGAGAGAGCAAAACACCTGTGTAGGCACAAAAACCAAAATGGCAGCAGGCTGGTGTGTGTGTTTGTGTGTGTATGTGTGTTTGTGTTTGTGTGTGTGTCTGTTTGAGTTGGCATATGCACGTATTTATACATGTACACAGGAGAATGTTTGAGAAAAATGTTGTTATGAGTGAGTGAGTGTGTATGTAAGTGTGTGTGTGTGTGTGTGTGTGTATGCGCGCATATGTTTGGTAAGCTGTTAGTGTGTTTGCGGGTCTAAATATACCTGTGTCAGTATGCATGCTTTGAGCATAATGTGTCTATAAAGGTTTTCCATCTTGTCTAAAAAACAGCAGCAAAAAGTTGGTCTCTGCAAAAAATCCTCTTCCACAGACGCCAAAGCAAAACAGGGAAAAAAAGAGGCATTTGCTAAGAAAAAGAAAAAGAAATCTCTGGGTTTCCTTCTCTCAGTCACCCAATCTTTCAGCGATTCTTCCAGCAGAATCAAGGGACCACCCCTCTTTCATGATATGTAGCAGAGCAAGAAGTCTTTCTTTGTACTTATACTGCACTTGTGGAAATTAGGTGTTGTGGCCCTTCATCCTGAAAGAGAGAGAGCAGATTCAGTCAGGGGCACAGACAGACAGACAGACAGTAGGCTTGTTCAAGGGGCTGGCTCCTGGTTATCACACAGACAGGCAACAGCCAACAGAATAAGAAACAGACAGAGGGAAGGAAGAGAGTGTCAATCAAACGAGAGATATATACGTGGGCCGGGAGTGGTTCTGTTTTACCACATGGAACAGACATGAATGCTGTGACAAGCACTAATCCACTGGCCCTGATTAAAGCGATATTTAAAGTGTATTCTCGCCACAGCAACATGACTCAATAACTGGCAAAAATGGCTGTCATTCTTCTCTGCCTTAATTCATGATAATAAGACATCTCCATGACAACAGTGGAAAGGGGGACGTATAAGACAAAGGAACGCACAGAAGGTGGAAAATCATGTCATGGTGATAATGATGATCTATGGCAAAATACCTGAGAATAACTGATATGTCACTGTTGTTAAAGGTGTAGTGCACACTTTTGACAGAAAACGTCTAAAGAATATTGTAGTCCCTTACGGACTAACTACTGTAGTCCCTTCATCACCACATCTTAGTCCTAACAAAATGTGGGTGTGTTTGTATATGTTATTTGAGTCCTGGTTGCATAATAGAATAATTTGGAGGCAATCATCTTTAATGTGTACTGAGCCTTAGTACGGTCCAAGAAAGACAGCCAAATCATAGCTAATCAGTCTCTCTGAGTGCCCATGAAAAGACCTGACTTTGTGGAGGGAAGCATGTGCTGACCAACTCTTTGTCCCTCTCTTTTCTCCTGAGAATGAGCTTGTTACCATTTTATAATAGATCAGCTATTTAACCGTGGGATACGCTAACTTGTTTCATATGTGCAGGGAGGCACAAGCCTTTGTAGCTGACAGAGATGTTCCCATTTCTTACAAAACAGCAGTAATTCAAAGAAGGCTTCTACAGTATCTACCACAGAAATGAAAGGATAAAAACACAGCCACTGTGAAATAGATCAGCTTCAAGCCTCCATGGATTTATTTATTTACATTTTCTTACAGAAGAGGGGGTTTTTCAGTGAAAGGAACTAATGAACAAGAAAAATACTGACAATTTTCTTTTCTTTTTTTCGAGATGGATACCTCTTTCCATAAGTGTGCATTTCGGGAGACACACATGTTAATTATAGTCATAGCACATTGTTATCCCACGATGCATACCTGGACTGTTAGAGCATGCTCGTCTCACGTGTTCCCACAAACTGAAGGCACACACCTGAAGTAGCTCTTTAAGAGAGACCCAGACACTAGAGAGCCACAGGAGGGACAGGCGGGCCCAGATAGACCAGACAGCCCAGCTGGCATCCCTGACACCCCACGAGTTCACTGTTACTCTACCCGTGGGCCTTTTGAGAGAATAGGGTAACGAGTTCAATGAGAATCACACACAGTCTCATCAGGGTTGGCCTGCTGGGACAGTAAAGTAGTGTCACTTGCACAAAAAGGACCTTTTTCACTGCAAACCCCCCCCCCCCTACAGTATACACAAGGCTAGTCTACCTCTAATGTCAGTAGTAAACGGTTTGTGACAATTCATCAAGTGATAATTCTTTGACAGAATGCACCAGGTAGCTTACCGATGCTTAAAGGATTACAAACACACAGGAAACACACAGGAAACTAGTCCATTATAAGGCCTAACAGTGCCAAGAAGCCCAGACTGAAACAACAACAAAAGCAGAAAAAGAACCCATTCACTGTGTTTGTTTTTCCATGTCTATTCCTGTGCGCTTGTGTTTGTATGTGGGGGTGAAGTCTGTGTGTGTGTATGTGTGTGTATGTGTGTGTGTGTGTGTGTGTGTGTATCTACGATGCCACTGCCTGCAGCTCTACAATCAGCGTGTAATTGGTAAGCCCCCTCATAAATAAATAACTGGAGAAGCGATCCTCATGCTAGGCAAACACAACAATCCCAGAGAAGTACTCCAAGTGCAGATGAAGAGCGACAGAGAAGTGGAGTGTCAACATTTGTGTGTGGTCTACGTGTGCATGAAAGGGATTTAATAGGCTGTACAAACACAAGGTCATCTTGGCTATCACTCAAACTAAAGAGCGTCTGATTGAAAAAGGTCCTTTTTTTTTGCGAAGAATCGGTGTCGTTGTGAGAACGAAACAAAAACGCTGGTAGAAATTATATATATTTGCAGAAACACTCTTGGTCTACATTTACTGTGTACATATAGAGAGAGAGGTACAGAATACAGAATATCCATACACTTAGAATTTCACAAGAAACAAAATAAAACACAGAAGGTCACGGTACAACAGCAACAAGGGTCAAAGGTCACGTCCGATTATGATCAACCAATCAATCAGCATGTAAGAGTTACTGTACGTACAACAGCTACCAGCTATCAAAAAGGCATCAATTTACTGCACTTCACAAAATTTGCCAAAATAAATATCAAAAAAGAGGGCAGATAAAGATAGAGAAACCAATCAACGCCACGTCATGCAACGCAGTCACAGTCCTGCCACATCATGTCATCCAAAAGAAAATGACACCATGGGTTCAACTTACTGGTCTGGGAACGTGTCCCCATGGCTACAGAACGGAGAGGTCATCTCACGCTATGATTGGCTCTGCCTGGTTGGCAGGTTGGTCGGGTGCAAAAGAAAGAAAAGAAGCGGTGGAATTTCTTTACTTTTTTTTGTTGGTTTGTTTCTTCCTTTTTTCCCCTCAAGTGGTAAATATGATGTACCCCCTTCTCCCCTTTTGTTCCAGCCTCTCAACCTCCCTGGCTCTCAACCTCCTGCCTCTCAACCTCCCTGGCTGATCAAATGAAACTGGTTATTACTGTCCAAATGAAAAAGTCAACAAATCAACAAAGAAAACAGAAGGAAGAAAATAAGAAAACAAGAACCGTAGAACCATAAAATAATGGCTTTTACTTATTTTTGAAAGCAGTTCTGAAGTATCTTTCAGCCAGGGAATATATACAGGTTGAAATATTGACTCGCTGCTTTCCATTCGCAAAGATAAGACTTTAAAGGAAGAATACTGTACATATTTCTGAAACATATGCATTCTCAAATAATTGGATATTTCACTTGCATTGTTTGCTATGATGTTTGTCTGTACAAAGAGGACCACAAGCCATTTCTAAACTCTGGTTATCTTTAAGACACAGAAGTTGTTGTCAAAATGACTGCTTCATAGGCCTTAGCAGAATTGTCTGTAGTCAAGGCATGTTTTTAGTTCACAGTTTCAAGGTTGTTACAATGGTAATGTAACATTTGAATCCACTTCCAAACAAGTTATCTTTATCTATACATCAGGGGAGGCAAGTTTGAGGTAGAAATCGGAGGACAGGCTCAATGTAATGCATGGAATGGATTGAGGATTCCTCATTCCATTCCATGCGTAACATTGAGCCTGTCCTCTGATTTCTACCTCCACCAGCCTCCTCTGATCTACAGTATATTATTGAGGTCCAAAGACTACATTTACATAGCACACTGTTAAAGTAGACCGAGTTCATTTAGACTGAGCACTACTTTCTCTTCTGTATGAACGATATGCAGTTTCTATTGAATACTTGCCTTCTTCTGATCATGTTCATTCAGTTCTATCATGCCTACAGTCTAGCCTTGAGCTGTATCTCCATTACTGTAATATGATTCATGATTTGCAAGTCAGGGGAACTCATTAATCTTTGCTGAGTTCACACCAAAACCGACTTAAAAAAAACATGGATACAAACCAATCGAAAAGGAACAAAAAAAGAAAACCTTTGGCTATGATCTGGGTTGTGATGTATAGAGCAACCTCTTGCTAACCTCTCACACTCTTTTAAAGTGTCTACAAATACAGTTCTGGCTTCAAAAGCCATCTTACATTGTTGTTTTTCCTTTTTATGTAGTTGGTCTAACATTTAATCTGTTTTCCCCAAACAATAGCGGTAGAAAACATGAAATAACAGTATAGAGACTAGACTGGACCAGACAGAAAACATGGAATGAGCACGCGCAACACACACACACACACACACACACACACACACACGCACACACACACACACACACACACACACACACACACACACACACACACACTGAGTCTCATAATGACTGGTCTGTCCTCAGTGCTTTAAGGACATTTCTCCATTTGTCCCGCACCAAGGTGTTACATCAAAGTCATTCCCCGCTCTCCTCAGGGTGTCTGCTCAGACAACCTCCATTCAATTACATGTCTTTAATCAAATTCTATCAAGCAAGAAATAAAGGTCGCATTTATCATTTCCCATTACATGTTGTATTACTTTTATTTCCAGGTAAATGTTCTCACAGAAAAAAAACATGTTCTGGTCTTGTTCTGTTGCAATGATGGGTGGTCTGACCCACACAGTCAAAACAACATGCTTTGAGTACTTCACTCATCATGAGCGCACATCATTAGCACCATGTAGTGAATTTAGATGGGTGTCAATGGGAGTAATGGGCTAGACATGGGCGCCCTCTTTCCCCAACCCAGCCCTACCCAGGCCAGCACCCTAGAGCCAGTACTCTCTGCCACTTGACCCTGGCTGTGGGTGTGGAATTGGAATTGGCATGGCATGAAAAGGCATCTTACCTGGATATGCACGGCAGAGGGGTCAGTAAGGTCGGTTGGCATCCTTTGGCCTCTTCAGCTGCACCTTCAGCCTCTTCATGCCTATCTGGAAGCCATTCATGGCCTGGATAGCCGCTTGAGCACTGGATGGGTTATCAAAACTCACAAAGCCTGAGACAAAGAGAGAGGGAGAGCGAGAGGGAGGGAGGGAGGGAGGGAGGGAGGGATGGGGAGAAGCAGTGAAAAAAGAAAGAAAGAAAGAAGGTGGAGAAAGAAGGACCCACTTTTTAGCTTTCAACAATGCACCAACAATGGCACTGTATGTCTCCATTCACGAGGTTAATTGAAAATCTCTGAAATAAAAAGATAATTACTTGAAAAAACAAAACGGCTAATGAAATAGATATCAAAAACCTCAAAGTGGAAAAAGTGTTAGAAGTCTGGGAGTATAGTTGAATAAAGAAACAGATTCAGAGAAAAGAGCTAAAAGGAGTTTCATATTGTGCGTGTGCGTGTGTGCGCATGTGAATGTGCGTGTGTGAATGTGTGTGTGTGTGTGTCTATGGTGTGTGTATATGATGTGTGAGCGAGAGAGTTGGAGGATCAGGGTTGAGGCTGGTTGCCGTGCTGGGCTCGGGGTGCGGGGAGGGAGCAGAGCGTTGGCTGAGCGTGAGTCGAGGTGCCTGGTTCTCTGAGTTATCACCTGGGTGTCGGGGCGGAATGAGCCCGGAGCTTTCCACACCGGGACTCCTGCCCACTCTTATCAGACGGCTCCCTGATTGACGGCCCGGAATTTTCCGGTTGCCAGCTGATGTGATCACGGTGCTATGGGTCCAATTTAATTCGGGGGGAGAGGGCAGGCTTTTGTCAGCTCCGTAGAGATAAGACTCCTGCTTTTACAAACCCTTTAAACAAACTGAGCTGGGTAGAGGGGGCCTGTCAAACAGCGGCGATCCTCCCTCACATGCACTGCTTTCATAAATCTCATCCTTGCATTTACATCCGTCAACCCCTTCCCCCGGAAGGTGATTGTCGGGGGGGGGTGGGGGGAAGAAAGCGAAGGAGGAGGACGAGGAGGAGAAGAAAGGTGATTGTCGGGGGGGCTAGGGGAGAAAGTGGAGGAAGAGGAAGAGGACAAAGAGAAGGAGCAGACTTCTAGTGAGAGGGATGAGTAAATCCTTCGCCCCCTACGCCATGTAAATCAGTCAGCTGGCCGGGGGTTTATTATTCTGATGTTTTATCCGTGTCTGTGCGCTTCACGAGGCCCCCGCCAGCAGACACATTCACTGCGCGGCACAAAGTCAAACGTCTGAAAGTGTCATTGTGAACGTTGATTAAAGACTATCATGTGTGAATCATCGTTTCATGAACAGGAACATTGTTACACTACCGTTCCGTCTTCAGCCGATGGGAGACGACATTCAGTCCTCTGTGAAATCATGGCACTGCATACTGTAGTCTGGAGGGGGGAGCTAGAACAAAGACCAGGGTCGTGTGCGTGTGTGTGTGTGTGCGTGTGTGTGAAGTTGGAGCGATGAAACCGTATCAATACTGATGCATGCTGTGAAACATCTTGAAGGGCACGGCTGCTCCCACTTTTAGCAAACGCTCAACTGCTACTGTTTGTTTCAAAAAGGACGGGAATCTATTTTAATGGTACAGTGTGTGTGTGTGTGTGTGTGTGTGGGTGTGTGCACACACACTGTGCTGTGCTTTCAGAGGATCTTTTAAAATCCATTTTCATTCCCCTAATTCCACTTAGAGAGGTGAGCTTTGATCACCCTTAAACGTCAATATCGAGTGACTAAATATAGAGGGTTAAAATAACATGGCATCCCCCACAGACTGAAGCCTTGAAGCGGCCCTGTTGCCTCCCCACCCTCACCGCGAGGCCAGTCACCTCCCTTATAAACCTGTTATTCTGCTCTGTTACCTCGGCGACCAGACACACTTTTTTTACGGCTGAACGTTCCAATCAACAAAGTGACTGATCCCTGTCGTCTTCCGCCGCTGCACATTTGATGCTCCGAGACGATAATTAAGATGATAATTAACGCCATCAATTACCAGAGTGAATGTCAAGTAACGCTCAATTGCCATGGAAACCGTCTTCACGTATTTTGGGGTGTAAAATGTCACTTCCATCCTCCTTGATGGTCCTGTAGTCTTACACATTAAGCTATGGACTATATTAGATTAGATTAGATTAGATTAGATTAGATTAGATTAAACTTTATTGTCATTGCAGTGTACAAGTACTAGACAACGAAATGCAGTTTAGCATCTAACCAGAAGTGCAAAGAGTGAACATGATATAAAAAAACATGATATAAAAATGATAGTGATAGGTACAGTAAGGTATGTACAGTAGTTTAGAGGTATACTGAGTGTGTGTGTGTGTGTGTGTGTGTGTGTGTGTGTGTGTGTGTGTGTGTGTGTGTGTGTGCGTGTGTGTGTGCGTGCATGCCTGCTTGTGCCTGCATGCATGCTTGTGAAATCCACACACACACGTGTGCCTGCCGCCTCTGTCGAGCAAAGTGGAATTACAGTAGGATCACATTTGGAAATTAAGCAGGATCAAAATTCTCCCCCTGTTGCTGCAGCAGAGTAATGACTTAGTTCACTTAATGCACAGCATCCTCTGTCTAATCTGTTAATGTCTCTCCGAACAGCCCCGGGGCTCACACTATAAAGGGAAGGAGAGAGAGAGAAGAAGAACGAAAATCCGAGGTTAAATTATTGTTTTTCAGCCAAGATCTTAATTAATAGCTGGGATAACCAGGGAGTAAGATGTTTGAGGTCACCGCCTCTTTGTCCTTCCTCTCCGTGGCTCTTCCACTGACTGACAGTGATGGTGATGGGCATATGCTCATAGACAGGCCATAGAGAAGGCCCATCCCCATGGCTAGAGAGTCCGAGGTCTCCTGGGTGAGGCTGTCTGGACTAATGAACAACAAGGGCCCACACAAGTCTATTAATATCTCTTCAGGATCACAGGTTCTCCACACAGTAGGGTAGATAGAGTGTGTGTGTGTGTTTGTGTGTGTGTGTGTGTGTGTGTGTGTGTGTGTTTGTGCGTGTGCATGTGCATGTGCGTGTGTGTGTGGGTGAGTGTAGGAGGTGTTGGATGGCTGACGTCTGGGTCTCTATAGGCCATTTATATAGAGGCCAGGAGGAAGTCATAATAATCAATGAATGTTAGAATTGATAGGATTTATTGCTCTTGTAGAAAGAAAAAGCGTTTTACTTTACATTGTAGGGCAGGGGGGTTATTTGATGTAATTAACGTAAGCAGAGTATAGTGGTTATTGACAGAAAGTGTACATAGTCTGGAGGAGGAAGAGATCCGACGCATGTCTTTGTTAATGTTGGTCTGGGTGCCTGGATGTATCTGGTGATAGAAGGCGATAGATGGCCTTGGGTAAATAATAGTCTTTGAACTGGAGAATGAGGTGGAAACCCAACCACTCCACTCCCCCCCCCCCCCCCCACCACCACCCTTCCCCCCCCGCCCCCCCAGCCCACACCCTCCACCCTGTGACCCAATATCTCATAGGCATCTGCTGCTGAGTTTAACCTGAGGAGCGAAGCGTGCCTCGCCTCTCACCCCTCTCCTCCCTGCTCAGTCACTTGTAACGCCACTTTTAAAATGTTAATTGCAACTTGATTAGGATAGACACAGGGAATAAAGGGAAAAAGCAAACTAATTGCAGAAGAAACCAAAAGTGGGACATGGGAAGATTGCCAAGCATCACACTCGACGTCTCATCACGCTCCTTTCTTTTCTTTTCTTCCCTTTTCTTTTTTCCTTTTTTTTCAGTTTTTTTTGCTTCCCCAAACGAGGCGACACTTCGACTCACCGAAACATTTGCTCTGATTGGTCGCCCGGTCCACGAAGACCTTGGCGGAGATGACATTCCCGAACGGCAGGAACATTTGCATGAGCTCGGCGTCTCCAAACTCCTGGGGCAGGTGGTAAATAAACAGGTTGCAGCCTTCTGGCCCTGGTGGAAATGTAAACCACCAAAGGGTTAACATGGGGAACGACAACGACAGCAACAACAACAACAACAACAACAACAACAACAACAACAACACAGCCACATGCTCACATGAAGACCTTAGACACCCAGTTGTGTGGCCTCCCAATTACGCTGTGACAGTAGGACTGTCTAGGACTGTCTAGCAGTCTCTCACTGTCTCTCCCCACACCCAGCTGCCACCCAGCAGCCCATCTGATGAGGGCAGGAATGGGCTGGTTAGGGAGAGAGAGAGGTGAGGAGGAGGAACAGAGAGAGAGAGAGAGAGAGAGAGGAGAGAGAGAGAGAGACGGGGGGGGGGGAGAGAGAGGAGGAGAGAGGAGAGAGAGAGAGAGAGGAGGAAGAGAGAGAGAGAGAGGGGGGGAGACAGCATCAGAGAGAGAGAGAGACAGGGGGGAGACAGCATCAGAGAGAGAGAGAGAGAGGGAGAGAGAGAGAGAGAAAAGTAGAGGAGAGAAGGAGTCAGAGAGAGAGAGAGAGAGACAGGGGGGGAGACAGCATCAGAGAGGGAGAGAGAGAGAAAAGTAGAGGAGAGAAGGAGTCAGAGAGAGAGAGCTGTGAGCTGTGTGCTGCTGGGGGCTGGCTGGGTTTCTCCCTGTCTCATTGCTCGGGGTGATAGCATGACGAGATGAGACTGAGGCTGGGGCTGGTGAGAGGCCTGATAAGGGCTGCTGGGGATGACTGTCGCACTGCTCTCCCTGGGCAAGATAGAGGACACACACACACACACACACACACACACAAACACCCACACCCAAACACACACATCACACACACACAACCATACACTACACCCCCCCCCCCCCCCCCCCCCCCCCCCCCCCCCCCCCCCCCCCCCCCACACACACACACACACACACACACACACACACACACACACACACACACACTGTATGATAGAGTGGGAACAATTTAACAGTGGGGGGCAGCAGGTTTATCCTGCCAGACCGCAGCAGACTGCAGCAGACTACAGGAGACAGGGACACACTGGGAGGCCAGCCAAGCCAGACGCATCCAGAACTGAGACAGACCTGAGACAGAACTGAGACAGACCTGAGGCAGGACTGAGACAGAACTGAGACAGACCTGAGACAGACCTGAGACAGAACTGAGACAGACCTGAGACAGACCTGAGACAGACCGGAGACAGACCTGAGACAGAACTGAGACAGACCTGAGACAGACCTGAGACAGACCTGAGACAGACCTGAGACAGTTCACACACACACACACACACACACACACACACACACACACACACACACACACGCACAGGCACACACGCACACGAACACACACACACACACACACTGCCCACACACACATTTTGGGGAAAATCACACAATAGTTGATACTTCATTTGCCTTTTTCCATGTTGAATATTGATTAATTCCATCCCCAACCATCACATACAATAACATGAATGAATAATTATAACTGGCAAATGGTGTCAGGAAGAGTGATTGGCCATAATGCTATATCCTATGCTTTATTACATATAATTCTGTGCTAGTAACACCAAACTCAGAAATGTTAATAAATGATTATGCATGCAGCTAATTAATCTGATGAATATTTATAACCACTTAAACACATTGTAATGGACTGATTAACCAACCAGTCTAACACTGAGAGTTTGAATTAGTGCAGCTTTTGAATAATGACAGAGTAACTTTCCATCTTCCTGCTAATGTTCAACTCTTTTAAATTATCTCTATTTTTTTTCTCCCGCCTCACACGTCTTCAGCCCAGCCTGCCTCCCTGTCTAATTCAAAGCGGCGTTGGTGGTAACATTAGAATGGAACACAGCAATTATCACCTTTTATCTTGGGTGGGCGAGTCCATTCCTCTTACCTTCTCTCTGTTGTTGGGGGATGATGGCTGGTTGCTGGGGGAACGCTTGGCTGATTGGCGCATAGGCGGCAGGGTAGGCTGCTGTTGCAGAAGGGACAGAGAGACACAGTGGGGATTTCACATCTCCGTTTCCCACGTTAGAAACAAACAACTCAAATCATTATGCCGCCGTACGCCGTCCTCAAGACACTGAATAAATAAATTGCATTACGCCTTAGGAGCCCCGGATTCATTTTCACCGTGGATCACTACACACAAAGAGAACGGTGGCGGTTCAACCAGGGGAGACACACAGAGGTCCCTGACAAAAAACGTTGAGTGATAGGGTATGAGTACGCGCTAGGAGTGCTTAGGGCTGGTCTATACTCCCTATAATGTCAGAGGCTATCTGAGGTGGCAGAGTCTCCTTTTGTGTACTTTTGGCATTAGGATTTTTTTGGGTGTGGTGGGGGTGTATACGTTATCGAGTCGAGGGAAAATCCTTTCAAATCCTAATGTAAAGTGCTCTAATCCGGGGGAAAATTGGCCAGTCTTCTGGGCTATCTCCACCAGCCATAGTGTCTGCTGCTGAGTCGGAGAGATGAGCGATGTAGAGATGGAGGGAGGCAGGGATGGAGGGATATAGGGGGAGAGAAATAGAGAGGAATAGAGGGAGAAGGAGAGAGGGGGAAAGAGAGAGAGAGGGGAGAGGGAGAACGTGAGAGGAAGAGAGAGAGAGAGAGAGAGAGAGAGAGAGAGAGAGAGAGAGAGAGAGAGAGAGAGAGAGAGAGAGAGAGAGAGAGAGAGAGAGAGAGAGAGAGAGAGAGAGAGAGTGCGTGCGTATGTGCGTGCGTGACATTGAGATGAGGGATGGCGGGAGGGAGGGACAGATGGAGGGAGGAGGAGAGGAGTGAGGAGAGGCAGGTCACCTGCGTAGTGCTGCACACCCGCATACGCCTGCTGGAGAGGGTCAGTCACAGGACTCTGTGCTGCAGAGAGAGAGAGAGAGAGAGAACGAGAGAAAGAGATAGAGACACAGAGAGAGAGAGATGGAGAGTGAGAGAACCACAAAGACAAAGAGGCAGAGGAAAGAGATTAAGAGAGAAACAAAGGGGAAAAAAGAGAGAATCACACAGAGACAGACAGAGAGAGAGAGAGAGAGAGAGAGATTTGGGTTGTCATATTTTCACACTTCCTCAAAATGCCACGTTCCCCCCCGCCCCCCCCCCCCAGATGATTGCATCAAATATTAACAACATGCCAGACAAACTTCTTTGTAGTTCAATGTCACTGCAGCTGCCTGCCTTCGATACAGTAGCATCAGCCATTACACATGACGTGTCAGGGCCACATTAAGGAGGTAAAGAGGAGTCTCAACTCATCACATTAACTAAACCAACAGTGATGGATGCACTCAAGCACTCATCGTGAAAGCTCCCGTTCGCTTCTCATCAAAACACAACACGTCTTCTCCTCACAATCCACCTCGCACTCCGCCAGGCGAGACGCTAACCTCCTCCGTCTCCAATCCTCTCACCTGGGTAAGGGTGGATCCCGTTGGTGTAGATGGGTTCGGAGGTGGGCTGGCCGTTGCTCTGGGGCGGGAGGGCGCTGAACCCGTTGACCCCGATGGGGGCCGCTAGGCTGGGCACGGACGTGGCATTGATGCCCGGCGGTGTGCTGGCGCCTGCAAATAGACACTCATTTCATTACAGGACCGCGGGAGGGGGCGCGCGGCGCTCTCGCCAGGCTAATTCTGACTGGCGTCTAATTGGGCACGAGGGTTCGGGCCTCTCGCTCTAAACGCGAACCCCTCTCCCTCCCTCCGGTTCTGTCACCTTGGCGATGCCCTCTTCTACGCGTGTGGATTATTATTATTTTCCTGATCCCCGGCTAAGGGCATTTAAGTCATGTAGGGATCCTATTTGATAGGCATTACCTAGGCCTGGCTACGGCTTTGTGGATTACAAATGCTGAGATGCAGGCGGCGGGCGAGGCACTTTTATTTATTTCATTCACGGAGAGAGAGACAGAGACAGAGAGAGAGAGAGAGAGAGAAAAAGAGAGAGAGAGACAGAGAGAGACAGACACAGAGAGAGAGAGAGAGAGAGAGACCCTGGCTTCGAGGCAGTCAGCCTACTTAGTGTCGAGACATCAAAGCTCTTTTGCGACAAGGGCCATGGAAGACAGGTCAAACTGGGGTCCTGGATTATCTCGCACAAATCTTTGCTCTTATATTGTATAGTCAAGGACTCTGGATCCAAAGTCATCAGATTGGCTGCGTTCCCGGAAACACACAAACAGTGTTCGCACAGAGAGAGAGAGAGAGAGAGTGGGAGAGGCAGAGGGAGATGGAGATGGTGAGAGAGGGGGAGGGAGAGAGCGGGCATAATGTGTGTGTGTGTGTGTGTGTGTGTGTGTGTGTGTGTGTGTGTGTGAGAGAGAGAGAGAGAGAGAGAGAGAGAGAGAGAGAGAAAAGAGAAAGAAAGAAAGACACACACACACACACACACAGAGAGAGAGAGAGAGAGCACACCACGGCTGCCAATGAGGGCCAGGGGACGTCGTACATCATCTCCCATCATGCCTCAATCACCTCACGTCTTCCCCTTCTCTCACTTAGGGCCACACCGGCAATGTCAGTTTCAACTACGACACAACCAAGAGACAGATTATTTTTCCTTGATTTCTCTCTCTGTCTCCCTCTCCCCTCTCCTTTTTAAAGGAAGAGAGATGAAAAGAAACCACTAAAGTCTACACAAGCGTACTACTAATAACAGCAAGGGAATACGCAAACGGCCTTGACTGAATACATTAGCACTGCCTCAGCACAGCCTCACTCACCATTACAGTGATGCCCTACTGCGCAGCGCAGACACGTAGCAGGCTAGCCCTGGGTTCACTTAGGATCTGGAATCTTTTCGAATACTTTGAGCGCTATAGCTCCCGCCTGCCTGGAGTGCCAGAGGGCGGGACTTAGCACGTTTTGGGGCTCTGCCATTGGTTCAATGGCACCAGGCGGAACACAATCGAGCACAGACGATTCTTCCAGATGCTATTTGTAAACCAGGTCTGTTAGCTAGCTATAATATATATATATATGTGTGTGTGCGTGTATACTGTATGTGTATATGTCATTTATCCAAAGCATCATTACAGTGAGTGCATAGTATATATGGTATATATGGTCCCAGAGGGAAGCTAGCTAGCTATCAGGCACAGATGATTCCAGATGCTATTTGAACCCATGCTAGCTAGCCAGTAAGAGTGTTTGGGGGGGGGGGGGGGAGCGGGGGTGCAGGTGAGTGAACAGCGTGTGACAACTCACACAAACCTGAGGACGGTGTCATGGGGGCCGCCACCAGACCGTTGACGTTGAAAGCTGCCATTTGTTGCATCTGGGCAGCGGCGATGGCCGCCATGGGGTTCATATAGGAGCCCTGGGTCGCGGCCATGAGCGCCGCCTGCTGTTGCATCTGCATCTGCTGTGGGACGGAAGAAGGTGGGGAGAGGGGGGGGGACAGGGAAGGTGAGAGGCCAGGACAGGGGAGGGAGACAGAGTAGAGTAGAGGGGAAAGAGGAGAGGGAAGGAGAGGGGGAGGGAGACATGGAATGGAAAGACACAGAGAGGGAGAGAGAGAGAGAGGGAAAGGGTGAAATAGCCGCAGGAGGAGGCCATGTTTACATTCACATCTCCGTGTGCTTGGCCCAACCCTGCTCTTCAACAGACAGGTCTCTGTTGCCCTGCAGCTCTGCTTCTCTCTCTCTCTGCTCCAGCCCTACACTCATTACAGCCAGCAGATAAAACTCAATATAATGAGAGCAATATAGGGAGGCCGGGGGATATACATTGTGTGTATGTGTGTGTGTGTGTACGTGTGCCTGTGCACGTTTGTGTACGTGTGTGTGTGTGTGTGTGTGTGAGTGGGTGATTCTCACCTGCCAGTGTGAGTTGTTAGCTACAGTGTAAGAGAGTGCAAACTCGGCAGTCTCCAAAAACTTGAACTGGAGGAGCTGTGAACTTCGTGTGAACTACGTACGTGTGAATTATAGGCTTTTTTATTATTATTACATGGAACAAGTTTCAACAAGTCAAATATACAACATTTTTAGACCTTTTTTTAGACCTTTGAATAGAATAGCTTTTTGTCATCCTCGAGGTGATGCAATTAGGGATTTCACTGCCATACAGACAAAAAAGGAAGTGAATTGGCATTTTTTGGGTTTCAGCTTGATTCATTTCCGCGTAAATAGATGTGGTCGGACTGATTTCCTTACAGGATATAATTTTTAAGACCTAGCACCTAATTAATTTTTAGACCGAATAAACGGAATTCGAGACCTTTTTAGGCCTTATAAGTTGGAATGCTGGATTTTACACTTTAAGGCTTTTTAAGGCCAGAGCGGGAACCCTGATGGAAGGAAGCAGTAGTGGGTTGTGGGGGTACAGTGGGAGAAGCCGTGACTCTTGAGTGTGTAAAGCCTCACCGTCTCGTCCCCCGTGCAGCCGAGACTTACAGCGTGAGAGTAGGCGCCGTAGGCCCCAAACTGGATGGTCATGGGGCTGAAGATCCCCAGCTGGCCCGCCATCTGATGCATCCGACGGAGGGTCCGCTCCTTGTCCGTGTCGGCGAACTTCACCACCAGGCTGGAGGAGGCCCCCTGGAGACAGGCCCAAACACACACACACAGACGCAGTGTGAACGCACACACCCACACACAAGTCGACAACACACGCCATGCCAACGTATGGCAACACACACCTCAACACACATTGCATCTGCTATAGATACTGGTTTGAACAGACACACACACACACACACACACACACATACACACACACACACACACACACACACACCACAACCAGATATGACCACACTCACACAAACACACACTCACTCACTCACACACACACACACACACACACACACACACACACACACACACACACACACCTCTCACACACAACACTGACCCCAGACGCCAGACTAAAATAATATTATAATAATAATAATAATAATAATAATAATAATATATGCCATTTAGCTGACGCTTTTATCCAAAGCGACTTACATTGCGACAAGTGCAAACATTTATGTATATACGGTCGCAGCGGGAATTGAACCCACAACCTAAGCGCTGTCAGCGCCGTGCTCTACCAACTGAGCCCACAGAGGACCACGTGGCTAAAAAGCCCAAAGCTCCAGCGCGAGTGAACCGAGGTGAACACATGTTTGGAAACCAGAGTCACCTGAGCTGTCAGGAGTAAATGAGGAGAGGAAGGTTGAGTGATCTCCAGTTTGGTGAAACCTTCCGTCTCCGTGCTCACTGTACACATCCGCAGTGAACTGTGATCCTTAGCAGGTCCCGAAGGAGGAGCTCCAGTCCCACCAACCCCAACCCCCCCCCCCGCCGCCCTCCACCTCCCTGCTCCAGTGAATACAATCCTGGGTAATTAGGTCTGACACAAGCCTGTGGCGTGTGGAGGACCAGGCTCTGACTAATGACACGG
>NC_137679.1:34896453-34898953 GCF_963989245.1 Nansenia antarctica | reverse complement strand
ACCCAATCAAATGTGCCCATGGATGAGTTACAGCACATACAGTGCTTCTATGAACCAATTTCCTCTTGGTAATTTTTGACAATGTGTCGTCCTCCCGTCCCTCAACATGATCAATACTCTGCAGGGCGGAGGAGAACACCGGGTTCTAACACGTGTACAGGGCTTTGTGTGTGCATGTGTGTGTGTGGTTGTGTGTGTGTGTGTGTGTGTTTGTTGGCTGATAGTGATTGTGTGTGTGTGTGTGTGTGTGTGTGTGTCTGTGTGTGTGTGTGTGCGTGCGTCTGTGTGTCCGTGCGTGTGTGAGGCGTGTGTGTGTTGGCTGAGTGTGATTGTGTGTGTGTGTGTGTGTGTGTGTGCGTGCGTGCGTCTGTGCGTCCGTGCATGCGTGTGTGAAGCGTGTGTGTGTTGGCTGAGTGTGATTGTGTGTCTGTGTGTGTGTGTGTGTGTGTGTGTCTGTGTGTGGCCAGAAACCCTAGGGGCCTCATGGTGAAGGACTACACAGGGCTTCTGGGAGATAGAGTCACACAGGGCTTTGATTCTTCCTTCGCCCCCCCCCTCACACTCCCTCTCTCACTCCTCTGGGTCCCACTCCCCTCCACACAGCATCGAGGAAGCTTGCCGGGGTGCCATTTGATTGCATATCTCTGTTTGAGGGAACAAAAGCGTTTAACCTTTCTTGTGGAAATAACAAAGGACAGTTTGTTCTGAAACTCAAAGGGGCCGCGGCGGTTTTCATTTCAGCGCGGGCGAGACAGTGTTTGTTACCTCACCCAGCGTCCACCCAACAAGCCAGGCGATGATTAAACTGTGGTCTCGGCCCACGCCCTGCCCCCCCCCCCCTTCCTCATCCCCGGTGAAAGCAAAGCTCAGGCCCGAAGCCAGCCTGAAGGCTGATAATTACCGCGGTCTACAAACAACATGCATTTAAACATGTGAGGTCCACAAAGCCCCCCCCCCCCGCTGACAACAGGCAGCACCGCTGTATTTGTGCTTTCCCCCTGACCTAGAAACCCCAAAACAAAGTTGAAAAAAAGGGAAAAAAAGAAGAAGAAAAAAAATCACAAGGAGCAGTGGTCTCATAAATTATAGTAGTAGTGCACCAGTTTTTGAGGTTTTGAATTTGATAGTTGGGGAAAGAGAAGGAAAAAAGGGAAAAACGAACGAAAAAGAGAGAGATAAGGATTGAATTGCCTTTCAACCCGGCCCCTGCCTTTTTGAATTCCCAAGGAAAATAATATGTATGCATGAATTCCATCAGGCTGAATGGCTGGCATTTATAGCAACTTAATTATAGAGCTAAAAGCCATCTCTCTGTTATTCCTGACAATGCCTCTCTCTTGGTTCTACTCTGCCAGCGAGTGTTGCACTTTGAGAGTACTTTGAGGAGTGCTGCCACCGAGCGAGAGAGATGGATGTTAAACTTCTTGGCCTTTTTATTGGGTAAGAAGGACGTTTTTCGAAAAGCACTGTGCGAGTGGTATGAATTTATATAAACAGGGGACAAAAGCGCCATCATAAGACAGATAGCACTGTCAATTTCAAGGTCTGTCTCTTTTGAATTATGGGGTCCTCGTCTTTGAGCCACTGTGGTGGCGGTTGCCAAAATAATTTGCCCACGACCGTCTCCTTTAACGACGATGTTGTGGGATGGATGGAGCGCTTGACTCTGATATGACCAGTCACCAGAATGTGTAAAACCACTGTCTGGAAATAAGAGATGCCTTCTCCGTTATGTTAAAACGGCATACAACAACAACAATAACAACAACTACAGCTTTTTTGGGGGGGCGAACGCAGCGAAGAGTTAGAGAGAGAGAGAGAGAGAGAGAGAGAGAGAGAGAAAATGAAAAAAAAGTATGGAGAAGAGAAGGAGAGTATGGAAGACAAATGTCAGGGGGGCGACCGAGTGAAGGACTGAACGAGCGGAGAAAACGAGCTCCCCGTCAGACGCAGCAGCATCAGCCGACACCGAGGCTTATTTCATTTTATGTGCTGTCAATCAGGGAAGAGCGAGGGAGCGGACAGAAAGAGAGAGAGGAAGGGAGAGAGGAGAAGGAGAGAGGGAGAGAGAGGGAGGGAGAGAGAGAGAGAGAGGGAGGGAGAGGGAGAGAGAGAGAGGGAGAAACAGGGAGAGAGAGAGAGAGAGGGAGAAACAGGGAGAGAGAGAGATGGAGAGAGGGAGAGAGAGAGAGGGAGGGAGATTCAATTGAAAATTGAATTGAGAGGGAGAGAGAGAGGGAGGGAGAGAGAGAGAGAAACAGAGAGAGAGGGAGGGAGAGAGAGAAGGAGAGGGAGCTGGCCTATGGGGCGATGCAGAGCAATACAGCCCAGATCATTACAAAGAGCGAGGGAACAGATGTACACAGAGATAGGCACACAGCTCAATATAGCCCAGCCTTCTCTTTGATGTACTTGGAAGGCAAGCACGCATTACCACCCCCCCTTCACCCCACCCCCCCACCCCCTACCCTCCCACACATCCCTATCACACATTCAGACA
>NC_137679.1:34876453-34891453 GCF_963989245.1 Nansenia antarctica | reverse complement strand
TCTGCCTGCCTGCCTGCCTGCCTGTCTGTCTGTCTGCCTGCCTGCTTGCCTGCCAGCCGGTCTGCCTGCCTGTCAGCCTGCCCCCTTGTCTGCCTGCCTGCCTGCCTGTCTGTCTGTCTGTCTGTCTGTCTGTCTGCCTGTCAGCCTGCCTCCTTGTCTGCCTGCCTGCCTGCCTGTCTGTCTGTCTGCCTGCCTGCCTGTCTGACTGTCTGACTGTCTGACTGTCTGACTGTCAGCCTGTCAGCCTGTCTGCCTGTCTGCCTGCCTGTCTGCCTGTCTGTCTGTCTGTCTGTCTGTCTGTCTGCCTGTCAGCCTGCCTCCTTGTCTGCCTGCCTGCCTGTCTGTCTGTCTGCCTGCCTGCCTGTCTGACTGTCTGACAGTCTGACTGTCTGACTGTCTGACTGTCAGCCTGTCTGCCTGTCTGCCTGTCTGCCTGTCTGCCTGTCTGCCTGTCTGTCTGTCTGTCTGTCTCTGTCTGTCCCCTCTACTGCACCAGATGTCTTGACATCGCGTGCAAAGTGGGAGCCTTCACTACTACCTACAGTAGACGCTTGTGTGGTCACCACGCCTCACACGTCAGGTTAACCCTCTGTCTGCTCATTACTGTTCTTCTGGCCTTGTAGTGATACGCCCCCCAAGGCACAAAGGTCAAAGAGGTACGGAGGGGCCGGGTGGTCACTGGGGGGGGGGGGGGGGGGGGGGGGTGATCAGTGGGGGTATTATTGGTACAAGACCGTGAGAGGCTGCAACATGAGCCTCAGCTGGGGATGTGTTCAGTCATAATTCTGAGACAAGAACAGGTGTTCCTCTGGAACGAGTCTGAGCTCTCGCCCCCCAGCGCCCAGGGGGGAAAAGAGAGGTGAGAGGAGAGGTGAGGTGAAAGTACCCCCAGAGCACACCTGACTCCGGTTTGATTGTCCCTCTGTCATCCGACATGTCTTCGGGGTGTCACTATCCACCCTTAATGGCGAAAGTGTTCTTTTAAAGGCCTCTGGTGGGGTGTTAATGTTTTGGGACAAAGCCTCATCTCCAACCAGCCTGAGGAGATGTAATGGCAGCTTTACAAGGATAATTAACTAGCCATGAGCGAGGGTAATGAACTTTTCAAACGCGCTTGGCAAACTGAAGAGAAAAAAATAATGAATTAGAGCCGGAAAGGGTGTTAAAAGGGAGTTGCGAGAGTTCTTTAGTTTAGAGCATTCCTTCGGGAAGGTCGGCGGTGAGAAATTGAATTTCGGAGCGGCTATCTTTTCATTGCCTGACCTAAGAGCTTCCCCCTGCCCGGCTGGCCGACCGCATGGCCTGGGCCAGAGTATGGATCGCTATTCATTAGTCCACTTTACACCTGTCGGCGAAGCAGCGCTTATTGGATTTCTCCATTTTCCTCCCTGCCTCCTATGGCCACTTGCAAGCTTTAGAGAGCATTTATGATTATGAATAAATAACTTCTAATGCACCCCTTGCATAAAGCGCTGTCTAGCCCAGAGCTGACTAAGAGTCGTCCGTAAAAAAAAGTGTGGGAAAAAAAATAATCAATGAATGCAGAGTTTAAACACAATTGTATTTATTGCATTTATACTGAGACAAGTGAAGACTATTATACTATTCAGGATATACTGGCATGCCGATGCTACTTGGCTGTCTGGCCTATCTCACTATACTTATCTCCTATGAAGAGATGCTCTCCTCTTATCCGTGTGGATAGGCCTAGCTGGAGCTGGAGAACAGCTGATCTCTGCAGAGGCCCTACCCTACTCAGACACGACCCATGTAATCCACATGGTCCAGACTCCCTACTGCTTTACATTAAAGATGAGTGCCTAAGAGAGGGATAGGTGCGTGTGTGTGTGTGTGTGTGTGTGTGTGTGTGTGTGTGTGTGTGTGTGTGTGTGTGCGTGCGTGTGTGTATGTATGTCTCTTAGCCTGGCGGCAGCGTGCACACATACTCACACACACACACACACACACACACACACACACACAATCATCCACTCTCTCCAGCTGTTTATTTCTTGACTGAAGCTCGGAGTAATTGTGTGGAAAATGGGTGTGTGTCAGTCTCCAGCCATGTCCAAACTGAGATGGCATGTGGACGGACCCATTTTCTGAATGCAAATAAAAAAATGGAGATCAAAAAAGTTATCAAAACACAACTGACATCTGACAATTGCTTGTCTCAGGCAGCCTTTTCATTTCAGCGCCCGGTGTATTAAAAATTAATGGATTTTGCACAGACGCCATATGCTGTCAAGATTGATGCCTCTCTCTCTGGAATAAAGTGCTACTTTTGTTGTAGACTGTGGCATGCAAAGCTCGGGCTCTCTCTCCCTCTGCCTCTTCTTGCTCTCTCTCTCTCTCTCTCTGTCTCTGTCTCTCTCTCTCTATTTTCATCTCTCTTTCTCTTTCCCTCTCCCTCCCTCCCTCTCTCTCTCTCTGGTTCTCTCTCTGTCTCTCTGTCTCTCTCTCTCCCTCCCTCCCTCCCCCTCTGCCTCTTTCCCTTCTCTCTCTCTCTCTCTCTCTCTCTCTCTCTATTTTTTTCTCTCTTTCCCTCTCAGGGCCAGGAATGAGTTGTTGTGAAACCTACTTAGCTCAAGTTTTTTCCCCCCTCTCTTTGTTTACAAAGACATTTGCAGGGAAAAAAACAACAACAATTAGTCTCATGCTCCGACGTCAGTGGCTAACATGTTTTTTTAATGACAGCACATTTTCATCATTTAAAGCGTACACCCCGCGTGGAGTGCATGTGAGGGGAGTTCTGAAAAGCATGGACAGCTGCATCTAACGATAAAAGAACTCTGCACGGCCTCTGGGTGCATTTCAGGCACAGAGTAATGTCCCAGGCAGCGCATCAGAAGGGTTATGGTGTTGATGGGCTCATTAGAGAACCTGATGCTGGCTGCTGCCTGGGAGGCTCTGGCACGGTGGGCCCAGCACCAGCCCCTTAGAGCTAGCATATGCTAGTCCTAGCATTAACACTAGCACTAGCTACAGGCCCGGCACTATGCTTATGCCGTTTAGCTGACGCTTTTATCCAAAGCGACTTATATTGCAGTGAGCGCATACCTTTGTTTGTACATATGGTCCCAGTGGGAAGAGAACCCACAGCCTAAGTGTTGTTAGCGCCATGCTCTTACCAACTGAGCCACAGAGGACCACTATGGCGCTAACACTAGCTACAGGCCTATTGTTAGCACATAACTAGCACTAGCACAATGGAGCCCAAGCCCAAGCCCTAACACTAACTACAGGCCCAGCACTTGCACAGAACTACAGTAGCACTAGCAGCATCGACCAGCTCTATACCACTAGAACTTGCACCAGCTATTGGCCAAGCAGTGGTACTAAGCCTAGCCCTAGTGATACCAGTAGCCCCAGTACTAGCATTAGCAGCAGCCAACCTAAGCCTCAGCACTAGCTGCCCAAATCCCATTCATCATTCGCCCCATGCAGTGCTATTACAGCCCCAGCCCTAACCTCAGCTTCAGCCCCAGGCCCAGCCCCAGGCCCAGCCCCAGCCTTAGCCCCAGCCCCAGCCCCAGCCCCAGCCCCATCCCCAGCCTCAACCTCAGCTCCATCCACATGCAGCTCTAGCTTCAGCCTACTGAGGAAGATACAGCCTATGACTGGCCGTGCTTCTGAGAGCACAGCACACAACACAGCAAGTCTCCCTGCTGCCCTGATCTGTCCTAATCTGATGTATGCCGGGAGATTATTCAACATAGTGAGGCGATAAATATAATAATCAGACGGGAAGTAATATTCAAATTGTCACCGCATTGGCCATAATGAGAGGATACAGGCCGCTCCTGTTTGTAAATGCATTACTCATACTGCTCACGCTGTCACTTTCATTTACTTTGGAAGGAAACGGAGCACTTTAAACCTTCCGGTGCGACTTTGAAACACAGAACAACGGGGGGAAAAAAACGTCGTGAAATTGCCTCGTCCAATTTCTGTGCAAATATTGAAGCGTTTTTTTTTTTCGTCTTCTCTATTACGTTTTTTTGGGGCATAATGTTCTCTCTTGTGGCGAGGCCTTTATCCTACAAGACGCTGTAACGAAGCAATTTAATTTGATGCCCGGCAAACCTTGAGCGATTATTCTATGATCCGAGCTTCCTCAGACAGCCTCGGTCTCTGCGTCTCCTTGTGAGCCTTTGCCGAGAACTCCTTTTGACTTCTCCAAGTCTCAGAGAGAGAGTTTTTGCATGTTTCATGTCCAGAGGCAGAGAGGGATCTTTTGGGGTTCATTTGCATGTAAAGTGGAGCGTGGTCCTCTGTAGGCGTGATGTGCCTCCAGACAGCCCCTCCCCAGTGGCCCTGCCAGCCCCTGCCAACCCTGCCAACCCTGCCAACCCTGCCAACCCTAGCAGCCCCTCACTCTTCCTCCCCTACCTGCCTGCTGGGTGGGGCATGACAGTAACAGCTTGAGGTCCTGTCAATCTCTCACCTTCTAGACTGAGGTCAGCTTTCAGAGGCGTGTCGAGGAGCCAAGGACGAACACTTCCCCAAAAACTACTGTAGCACTTTGTAGAAGAAGCCGAGAGGGAGAACAAGAACCAACACAGAAGTGAACCTTCAGGTGTTGACACAGCATGAACTCAGATAGTAGCTGCCGAATTACATGGAGGAATATAACTGCATTATATAACTAGTGGAAATATATTATATTTAAGGAGACTGGCTGTATTTTTTTAATGCTTTATGCATTAATATATGCATACTTTGTTGTATGAATTGTGCCATACAAATGAACTTGCCTTGCCTTGCGTTTTTCTAAACATTTTACATGAAATTGCCCCCTTATCTGTGTAATAACGCTGTAATTACTGTAGTAACAACATTGTATTCACAGGTTGTTAGTAATTAGGTGATTTACATGGCATATGGAGGAAAGTGGTTTGTGTTATTGTAACAAGAAACTGTCTTTATTCCACTTTTGTAATAACACAAACCACTCAACTCCATTACTTTTGAATTACAACACAGTTACCAATGTACAGTTGTTTACAAGTTAATACAATGTTGTTACTAAGTAGGAATAACAGAGTTAATTCTTTCACAGGTATAGAGACTTAATGAAAGGTGTGACTGCCAGAGATTGTTTTTAAAATATGTTTTTATATGTTGCTTTATTGGGGATAGAGACAGTAGAGATTGACAGGAAGGATGGGTGAGAGAGAGTGGGGATGACATGCAGTATGACAATGGCCGGAATCGAACTGGGGACCTTTTACCAATTATATGGCATGTGCCATATTACATTACGCGCCCCACCAGAGAGTGTTTACGAAAGGTGCATGTAGCAGAGAGTGGACCCCTGTGGAGGCTGGTGGAGATCGGAGGTTTGATACCATTCCTCATTCCATTCCATGCATTAGAAGAACGAGCCCGTCCTCCCATTTCTACCCACAAGCAGCCTCAAACCGGTGGACTCATCTATAAAGGTACATGGGGAGGAAGGTGCTAGTGTGTAAAGAGATGAATAAAATCGGCTGATCTTATCAGAGTAAATAAAGGGAGAGGGTGTTGGAGACTGACCCCTCAAGCCTCTGTTCTTCGTCAGCAGTGGTCTCTGGTCTACTGGACTGTGGGCTTCGAGGAGAGGGGGAACGCGGAACCCGGCTCCTAGATTGTGTTACGATAATGGCCGTCTCCAATCATAGATAATCTGGCCCCATCTTTTCTTCACAGACACAGCGGCAGACAAGGTCAGGGGGAAGGGGGGGATTCTCGGGCCGAGGAGATAGGGATGGTGTGGCTCCTCAATGATTTAGTACTGAGATTCGCTCAGCTGCTTCCATCACCCACCGTTAGATCTCTCATCCCGCCTGACCCCCCCCCCCCCCGCCCCTCTCTCACCCTCCCTTACCCCCCTTATCTCTCTCTCTCTCCACCTCTCCTTCCCTCTGCCTCCCTCCCTCCCTCCCCCCCTTATCTTTCTCTCTCTCTCTCTTTCTCTCCCTCTCCCTCCCTCCCTCCCTCGCTCGCTCCTTCTCTCCCCGGGCCTCTCTTTCGGAACCCCTTTTTTCTATCTATCACTCGCTTGATCTCTCTCCCTCTTCTTCTCTGGCAGGAAGGAGAGAGAGAGTGAGCTAACCCACTCCTCCCTCCCTCCCCACCCCCACCCCCGGTTTGGATTGAGGCAAATTGCTTGGGTTTAAAGTGGTAGATATGAGACACTTTCTATTCCGGCACTGTCCGCATAGTGGAGGAGCAAGAGGCAAGGCCTGCTTCCCATTGTCTCTCTGTATCTCCCAATTGGAATCATGACTTGATAAAGTTGAAAGAGAAAAGGTCTGTGTTAAGCACAGCAGATAGAGATGGACTGCACGGGCGAGGGAGAGAGAGAGAGAGAGAGAGAGAGAGAGAGAGAGAGAGAGAGAGAGAGAGAGAGAGAGAGAGAGAGAGAGGGGGCGGTTGACTCAGAGAGCAGAATAGATTTAAAGTCTGCGAAGCCTCCTCCCATTCCCCATTCTTTTTGATAATCCGAGGGAGGGAGAAAAATAAATAACACATGAGTCATTCTAATAGACAGCCACAGAATTAGTTCTGCCATCCACAATGGCAATAGAGCTGCATCCAGGATTATGCTCCGTCTGGTCTCGCAGTCATTTCCTGAGCTGAAGTTTTTACTAGCGCTCCTGACACATCTCTATCCCTGGAGAGGGGCCGTCTCTAGGGGAGGGGGAGGCAGGCGGGGGAGGAGAGTGGGGGGGGGGGGGGGGGGAGTGGGGGTTGGCGGAGCATCTAAACCCACTAATGGGCCCTAATGCCAGCACAAGCACGTAATCGAGACACCTTCTCGACTCCCCATGACAGATAATTGCCGATGTCTTGTATGTGATGAATGTGGCTCCATTCCAGGGGTGGCAAAAGTCCCGGGCGCAGCCGCGGGTCTCAGCCCTAACCAATCTACGGGAGCCCCGCTGGGAATAGTCTACCTAGCTCTGCTCGCTCAGAGAGAGACATGAAGCTGGGTCCCCCCCCCCAGCTCTCTCCCCCCTCCCCCCGCCTCCCCCCAGCCCCTCTAGCCCTCCGAGCCGAAGCTGTCTGTTTTCCTTTAACCACAGGCCTTCATAGTAAATCTCATTTCATTGTCAGGCACGGCTGTGCTGTGCTTTGCCCCCCCCCCCCTCCCGCCGCCCCGCGCCGCTGTCTGCTGACTTCCTGTTGCCATTAACGTTCAATATCCCTCTGTTGGGGCCTGTCTGCGTGCTCTTATTTCATCCAACGGCCGCGCGTCCTACGCTGTCCTCCTCCCCCAGCCTAAAGTTCCTCTGACAGACCAGCAGCAGGGCCGCGCCGGGGTAAAAAGAGCCCTCTGTATTTCATTCACTCTGTCTGTCCCCCCCCACCCCCACCCCACCCCACCCCTAGCCCTCCCCCAACCCCCCCTTCAGTAATTGATATCGGGCCCCATCCATCCTCCTCTCTTAAGACCGAGATCCAATTTATCTCAGTGAAAACGCCGATTGGCCCTCGCCCAGGCCTTGTCGGTCAGACTTTGCCTGTTTTTAGATGGTCGTTAATTAAAGTGGCGCCGTGACAAAAATAAGATCTAAAATGGGGGGAGTGTGTGTGGTGGTGAAATGGGCCGTCTGATTCACACTTGACCACGTAAATCACCCGACTGGCTGAGCCTAATCTCACCCGGGCCACGTAAATCAGCACCCCAGAATACACACATCTGACCCCCACACAATATAGACGCACGGCGGGGTCAATTAGATGCAATTCTGCCCTCATGTAAATCTCTAACTGGCTTAATCTGCATTAACCCCAGATGATGTTAGTCACAAATGGCTTTAGAATGGTCTAGTCAATCACACTGTCATTCTGGCTGGGGCCAGAGGGTGGTTCTGGAATACTGGTGTATTCAGTCTATGACTGCTAGCTGCCAATAAATGATACTACCACGACCACTACTACCGCTACAACTACTATTGACTACTGTACTACTACTACTAGTACTACAACTACTCCTACCACTACCACTACTACTACTACTACTATTAATATTACAACTACTACTACTACTATTACAATTACAACTACTACTATTAAATTACAACTACTAATACTACTACTACTAATGAAGAACTCTGCCAATTAAAAAGAAACTGCCGTAAAGCAGAGCGCAAAGGGAGAAAGTGTAAACTACATATACACCTTGACATTTAAAAAAAAAACTGATCTTTACATAATAGGGCAATGCAGTTGGCTAGACAAACCTATTTCTCAGATACCATTTCTGAAAACAAAGGTAATCCCAAAGTGCTTTTTTAGAGACCCTACACTGGCTTCCTAAATTCTGAATATAATACATTTCAATATCCTTCTGCTTGTTTATAAAGCTCTCACTGGCACAGCACCAGAATATCTGAAATACCTTTTGCTAGCATATCAGCCCAATAGAGCTTGCAGGTCTTCTGATGCTGGTTTTCTCTGTGTACCACATGTACAAAAGAAGAGATTTGGTGAGGCTGCATTCTCATTTTATGCACCCAAATTGTGGAAAACGTCCAGTTTACATTAGGCATTCAACCTCAGCAAATATGTTCAAGTCAAGACTAAAAACCCATCTTTTTAATATTGCCTTTAAATGACCAAATAATAATAAATGATATATAAGATTATATAATGATTGGAGCACTCCGTTTGCAGAAGCGCTATACAAATAAAAGTTATTATTATTATTATTATTATTATTATTATTATTATTATTATTATTATTATTACTACTACTACTATTAATATTACAACTACTACTGCTACTGCTACTACTACTATTACTATTACCACTATTACTTTCAGAAGTGTGAAAGCTTAATATATGTAACTGTCTACTCCCACAGTGATTTGGTACCATGTCAAAGTCCTAAACCCAAGTGTATCCACTACCTGTTTCAAAAACTGCCTGGCTTGTACTGACTGCTCTCGCTCTCTCTCTCTCCTTCTCTCTCTCTCTCTCTCTCTCTCTCTCTCTCTCTCTCCTCTCTCTCTCTCTCTCTCTCTCTCTCTCTCCTCTCTCTCTCTCTCTCTCTCTCTCTCTCTCTCTCTCTCTCTCTCTCTCTCTCTCTCTCTCTATCTCTATCTATCTCCATCCGTCTTATGTTCTGTCAAAATAGTAAATTAAAAGATTCAAGCCAGTTCAAAGAGGATGAGGTTGACTGTCCCGCCTTGTGACTGATGATCAGACCTACAGTAGCTACACACGTACTGTAGACTACACTGGCTTTGAAGTGTAGATGTGGAGAAAATGTGTGTGTGGTGGTGGTTAGGGGGGTGTGTGTGTAGGGGGGGAGAGGGGGGGGGGGGGTCCCCGTGGCTCTCATCTGTAACCAGGCTGAGCTGTCACTCGGAGGGGGACGGTGAGGGATGGAGCGCCACCCGTCCGCCCCTCTCCTCCTCGCTCGCCCGCTTGTCTTTGAACCTGGAGCCAGTGACAGTGAACCTGAGACAGCCCTCTCTCTCTCTCTCTCTCTCTCTCTCTCTCTCTCTCTCTCTCTCTCTCTCTCTCTCTCTCTCTCTTTCTCTCTCTCTCGCTCTCTCTCTCTGCTAAGGCACAGATGGGAAGTCAATAGAAACGAGTGACCTATATTAACAGCTACTCTGCAAACTCCCAGTGTGTCTGTCTCTGGTACTGAGAGTGGAATATTAAGGTGTGTGGAAGTGGGTGGGTGGGTAGGTGTGGGAGGAGAGGGGAGACCACCGAAGAAGGTTAATTACCTCCTCGTCCTTCGCTGTCGGCTGGCTTCACCTGGATGGGTCGGTTCATCTGGAAAAGAGAGAGAGAGAGAAAAGCCTGGGTTAGCATGGCCATCTGAGGACATTGGCTACGAGAACGACAGAGAGAGAGAGAGGGGGGGGGGGGCATCGGGTTCATGTCCTAAGATTGTCACAACATCGTCAGCTAAACAAAAACAAACAGTGATCTAGTAGTAAGGCGAGGAGCTCTTCTGATGCCAGCGTGTTTAATGAAACCCAGGGCCCAGCCCGGCCCGGTAGAGAGACCTCCCCTCCCCTCTCACAGTTCAGCAGAATTAGCACTTCTCAATGACACAGTCACACTAGGTGTCAGATGGCACAGGGAGATTAATGCCATTACATCACCCACTCCCAACCCCGCGGGGATGGAGGGCCACTCTGGCCTGCCCGGCAGTTTTCCCATTCCGGTCCCTTCTCTCCCCTCCCCTCCCCTCCCCTCGGCTCCCCCTCCCAGATGGACCCCGCCCCTCTTTCCTCTCTTTCTTTTTCCCTCTCTCTTTCCTCTCCGTCCGCCAGAGACATCCCTTCGCGCAACAGATCGGAAAGTCGTGACCAAATATGCCGGCCGCTCTGGTCAAGCCAACCCCGCCTCACCCCCCCCCGCCCCACCCTGACAGACCTCTGCTGCATAATAGTGGTTATCGAGAGCCACATAAACACCCGTCGTCAGAGAGCAGAGAGAGAGGCCCAGTAAAAGGGCGAGAGTGCGAATCAATAAACAACCTCTGAAGATATATTTCAGCGAAAGAAAAAAGCGAAGCAAGCGGGCGAGCCAACATTAAAAGCGCTTTTAAAAAACGCCTGCTGTGAGTAAGAAATTCCCAAGACTCCCTTTGCTCCTATATTCTGATTCTTCTCTCTCTCTCTCTCTTTCTCTCTCTCTCGCGGTCTCTCTCTCTCTCTGTGGAGAAGGACTTTAATGATGAAAGAGTACCCAAGCCCGTACTGTATATAAAACCATAAAAACAACTCCCATTTTTCCTCAATGAATGGAGTGGGTGTGCTGTAAAGGGCAGTCTACGGAGGGTTCGCTTGTGTGACGGAGGACATCCGGGGAATGGTGGGTTTGGCTGCAGTCGGCACGGGGCCCTGCTTCTCTTAACTAGGCCATGAGGACAGGGCCATGGTGGGAGCGAGTGTCACGGAGCCACGCCGTTCATATCGGACCAGACCTCCAGCCCGATATAGATGAGGGTCGGGCGGGGCGGGGGGCGTGGGAGGGGGGCGTGGGCGTCCGACGACGTGGCACCCCTGGGTACTGTGCCCCGCGCATCCACTGGAGCGTACCGTGCTCTCTGACACTGGAACAAAAGCGGGAGGGAGATGCACATGTCGAACACACACGCTCACACACACACAGACACAGACACACATACATACACACACACACACACACACAGACACAGACACAGACACAGACACACACACACACACACACACACACAAAGACACACACACACATACAAAGACACACACACACACACACACAAAGACACACACACACATACAAAGACACACACACACACACACACACACACACACAGGATGTGCAACTAACGCTAGCTGACATGTAAACACTTAGCGGCTGCGAGCTCAAGCTACATGCACATCTATTGTTATCTCCTCCCTCCGCGGCCATCACTGTAACATCATGTGACGCTGACAGCCCTAACCCACGAGAGAAGGAGAAGGCTTGTCAGTGGATAGATAGCATATCCCCCCATCCACACGGCTCTGTCCTGTCTGTGGTTGTCGGGGGGACTCTGCTGGGCCTGTGCTTGAATGAGAGCAGAGATGACTAATGGCTAAAGCTAGCGCCGTGACGAGGGGCGGCTGGGGAACTTGGGAAGGTCCAGATGTTGCGGCTGCTCTACGGGGCTTTTCTCCGCTGGTGTTGGGGAAGATGGGAGAGTGGGGAGGTGGGTAGTAGGTGGGGTAGGCAGGGTAGGTGGTGGTGGTGGTGGTGTGGGGGGAGCGGGGGAGGTTAGAGGAGGAATGGGGGCGCTGGGTGGATGGGAGGATGGAGTGGTGGTTGTTAGGGGAAGTTAAAGGTAGGTTGAGGTGTCGGGGTCCCCGTTCAGTGATCCGTCAGCCCTCCTGGCCTTAAACTGCAGCCATTGGTCACCGGGCTCCAGAGCCGAGCCCCATTAGTAGCCTCGGCGCTGCCGCGGCAACAGGAGTCATTAGACAGCTCCGAGAGTACACTAGGGGTTGCTAGGCAACCAGGCAGAAGAGGGCAGGGGGAGGCAGCTCGTTGGTCCGTTATCCAGTGAGTTGGCACACTCCTTTGCTCTCAACACGCCTTCTATCTCTTTCTTGGCCGGTGAGGTGAGGTGATAGGGAGAACAAAGTAAAAAAAGAAAAAAGAAAAAAATCTTCCTCAACCCCCCTCCTCCTTTCATGTCCCACTTCTGTGTCCTCTTTTAGCAATTGTGACTAAAAAGAAAAAGTTTTCAGAGTTGAAGAGTGCACACCGAACTCCGGATCCCAAACCCCAACCACTAGAGTCATACTCTATAGTCAGTGTTGCCAGATGGGATTGTTTTCCAGCCTAACCACAGTCTAAAAGCCGCCCAGTGTGATCATAAGTAGCCCGATTGGGCGGGGATACGCCCAATCTGGCAACACTGTCTATAGTCATACCACCTCAGCCAGCTAGAGTCATACTCTATAGTCATACCACCTCAACCAGCTAGACTCATATTCTATCGTCATGGCAATTTCAATAGGAAGGCAAACTAATTTCCTGTCACACACTCGCAAATACAGTACTCTACAGGCTATGCACTCGCAGTAGACACACACACACACACACACACACTCTTGTCCATGCGGTACACACTGCTAGAGTTTCTCTCTCTCACACACACACACACACACACACACATACACACACACAAGCACCCACCCACAAACCACCCACCCACACACACAAGTCGAGTCTCAGGGCTCAATAACAGCAGGTGGCTTAGGTGACATTTTAATCCCTTATTACTGAGTGCAGGATTAGCCGGCAGATCAAGGCAGAGTTAATTATATGAATTCATCAGAGGCAGGGAGAGGGAACAGCCTGCTCTCCCCCTGGGCATGGACACACACAAGACACCCACGAAGACGACTGACATTCTGTCTGACTGGCAGCCATGTTTTTTTCTCTGCTAGATACACACAGGAAGGGGCTAGGTAAGATAAAAACATTTTAAATTTAAAAAATATCCCATATTTTACCCACCCACAGGGACTGCACACAGAGGTATAACATATCGTAGACATAGTGGACTAGGGGAAGGAGTACAGGCAGATGTGTGGAAGTTGCCCCCTCCGCCCACCCCCCCCCCCCTCCACCCACCTTCCCATCTTGCTTTATCTTTGTCTGCTTCTCGCCCTTTGGCCTCCAAAACCAATATGCTTCCCACCACAGCCTGTTAATGGGTTGATCAATGCTGACAAATAGGCAGCTCGCACTGTCTTGCCTAGGAACTCACAGCCCTAGCTCTCTGCTCAGGGAAGCTACCTCTTCTCTCTCTCTCTCTCTCTCTCTCTTCCTCCTCCTCTCTCTCTCACTATCCCCCACTCTCTCTCTTTTTCTCTCTCTCTTTTCCCCCAGCCCTCTCTCTCTGTCTGTCTCTCTCTCTATTTCTATTTCTCATTCTCTCCCCGTTCATCTTCCCTATCTTTCTTTTTTTCTTTCTTTTTTTAAACTTCAGGGTCTGATCTATATTTATGCTGATCTATATTTTTATGCTGATCTATATTTTTATGCTGATCTATATTTGTCATGCTGATCTATATTTTTCAGGCAGATCTATATTTTTCATGCAGATCTTTATTTTTCATGCAGATCTATAATTGTCATGCTGATCTATACTTTTCAGGCAGATCTATATTTCTCATGCAGATCTATATTTTCCATGCAGATCTATATTTGTCATGCTGATCTATATTTTTAATTCTATTTGGACAAATAAAACCTTGCTGTGGTCACAGAGGATTGGGAAATAAACAATGTGGAAGAAAAACCCCATTAAGAGCCCTTTACATCCAGCGAGTTGTGTGTTGTATTTGTGTATGTGTGTGCCTGTGTGTGTATATGTGATGTGTGTGTGTGTGTGTGTGTGTGTGTGTGTGCATGCACGCTTGCTCGCTCATGTGTGTATGTGTGTGTGTGTGTGCGTGCCTCTATATATGTGTATATGTGTGTGTGAGTGTGTGTGTGTGTGTGTGATTGATAACAATGCGGTAGAGAGAGAGAGAGAGAGAGAGAGAGAGAGAGAGAGAGAGAGAGAGACAAGGACACCACTGGCCTTTGACCTTGTTTACATCCCTGTAAATACCACTGCCCACCGGGCCAGCGGGCCAGCCAGAGAGCTTCCGCCCGGTTCACATCCACACAAAACACTGACAAATACCCCTTCTACAAATGGCAAACATGGCCTTTAAAATCCGTAACCACTCTTTACTTTGCAGTATTACATTTCAGTCGGATATCAACAGCTAGGCCTTGATCTCCCAGAGCCTCCGTGTGTTTCCTCTGTGTCTACCACAAACACAGAGAGCACTCTCACGGCGGGGGTATGAATGAATGAATGAATGAATGAATGAATGAATGGTCTTTATTGTCATTGATCTTTATTGTCATTGATATAGTACAGGTACCAATCAACGAAATTTGGGAGGGGTGGCTCCCCTGGTGCTAGGAAAGAAAAAAACTAAAAAACAAGAAGGGAAAGGAGCTGGTTTACATGAATAAAGGCTATGTACACTATCCACTATACTATACTATACAAATAAAACACTGTGCTGTACTCTATGCTATGCTATACCTATTCTAACATTTCCTATTCTCTGCAACCTTATGTACCCTAGGGTTGTCATATTGCACATAGTGTTATTGCACATTCATTTAAAGTGTCGCAGTTTGCAGGCTTGAAATGTACACATTTGTGCCTCAGCACTACACCTGATTTCAATCCAGCAGCTGCCATCAATCCGTCCAGACTGTCCAGGGCCCAGAACCTAGGTCTTTGCTGTGTTCAGGGCCTGAATGGCCCTGGGGTAGAAGCTGAGCTTCAGTCTGTTTGTCATATGCATCTCAAATAGCTAGTAAGCGTCCTCACGTTACCCGTTTAGTTTCTAATTCATTCATAATGGCCATAATAACCTCATATTCATAACGACCTCCTCTTCCTTTTTCCTCTGCCCCTCCATTTTGTAAAGCTGTGTCCCTGC
>NC_137679.1:34863953-34871453 GCF_963989245.1 Nansenia antarctica | reverse complement strand
GCATGAAAATCTATGCCACACATTGATCTTAATGGATTAAGTTATGCGAGTGCAAGTGAGGATAGGGAAGATAAATTATTTCTGAGAATATATAATATAAGTATTACAGTTGTATAGTCAGGAGCATAGGTTTGAGATATATGAGACGTACATTGTTCGGTGTGTACCAGTGTGTGTTCCTCATTCCATTCCATGCATTCAAATGAGCCCATCCTCCGATTTCTACCTCCGCCACCCTCCTGAGCTAGCCATAATCTATGAATTCTACCTCCACCAGCCTCCTGAGCTAGCCATAATCTATGAATTCTACCTCCACCAGCCTCCTGAGCTAGCCATAATCTATGAATTCTACCTCCACCAGCCTCCCTTGAGCTAGCCAGAATCTATGATTTCTACCTCCACCAGCCTCCCCTGAGCTAGCCAGAATCTATGAGTATAGAGAGGTGGTGACAAAGGAGAGTAACATGGCTCCTATGATATAGGGAGTGGGTATATAAGGCCATTAAGGGAGAGAGAGAGAGAGAGAGAGAGAGAGAGAGAGAGAGAGAGAGAGTGAGTGAGTGAGTGAGTGAGTGAGAGAGAGAGAGGGAGAGAGAGAGAGACAGGGAGAGAGAGAGGGGGGGGGAGAGAGAGAGAAAAAAAGAGACAGAGAAAGAGAGAGAGTGAGTGAGTGTGTATAATATAATGCACGACGCCTGAGGTAAAGCCAAACTAACTCAGCTGATGAAAAGCAAGGCGAGCTACAGCAGCGGTGCTAACTTATCTGGACGGTCACATTTAACCTCTCACTGCACACTCACTGCACCTTTCCTCCCCCGGGGGCAGTAAAGCAGGAGACTGTCTGCTTTGTTTGTGTGTGTGCGCGTGTGTGTGTGTGTGTGTGTGTGTGTGTGTGTGTGTGTGTGTGTGTGTGTGTGTGTGTGTGAGTGTGTGCATGCGAGAGTGTGTGTCAGGTGTCTATGTAAATGTGTGTGTGTGTGTGTATACATTGGACTCTGACACACACACACACACACACACAGGCCAGGCACAGACAAACACCTGCCCTGGGAGAGGTCTGGGTGGACACAGTCCTGTCAGCGCCTGTAGAGGGAGAGGCAGTGTTCAGCTCTACCTGGCCTGACAGTTCATTAGGGCCACCGCAGAGGCCTGGGACACCATGGCGTGGAGGGGCAAGGTGCTCTGTGCTGCTCTCTCTCACACTCCTCGAGTCTGGGGACAGGGGGGGGGACAGGGGGGTGGAACTGTCGCACTGTGACATGGTGACAACTAACCCCGTCATCGTGGTGCCGCTTCAACCACCCTCCCTCCCTCCCCCCACCGCACCCCACCCCCCCCACCCGCCTGTGTCTGCTTCATTAGACCCCCTTGGTCATTAATTACATTCATAAACTTTTATTAGTCTTCCATTTAGGGCTAATCAACAACCATGGCCCTCCGCTGATGTCATTAGCTCTCATAACAAGCTAGCTAGCCTCGTTTCTTTGTTGAAGGGACTCTTCGGTCCTTTTTTTTGTGCGTGCGTTAACCCTTCAGCCGGTCGGTAATGAGCTTTCCTTCGCTCTCTCCTCGGCTCCTCCGGGCTTGTTGTTTCGTGTTTCGTCTACCGACCCCCCGTCTGCGTCCTCGCTGCTGCTGTCATTAGCAGACGCCGCGGCTAGCGCTAGCTACCGTGGCCGGGGGACACGACGATGCATAAATAGCGTGGCATTAACACTCTGGAGGGGGGAATATTTTTAGAGGGCTCTAATAAAAGCCAGAGAGTAAATGGGATGAGACAGGACAGCAGAGGCCCCTTTGGGTGTGTTTGTTTGTGCGTGCGTGTGTGCGTGTGTGAGTGTATGTATGTGTGCGTGTGTGTGTGTGTGTGTGTGTGTGTGTGTGTGTGTGTGTGTGTGTGTGTGAGAGAGACACACCGACAGGGTGTGATGTTGCTATGCTGGGACACATAGGTGGTTTAAGACAGGGGCAGTGACAGGGAGGGAGCCCAGCCAAATGCTCACAGCAGCAGGGGAGGGGGCTGAGCGAACAGCCCCCCTGGGAGACAGCACTGGTACATACCTGTCAACCCTCCCGTTTTTCCCGGGATTCTCCCGTATTTTACCTTTCTTTCCCGCTGTGCTCCCGTTTAACTATTTTCCCGTAAATCTACCGTATTTTTAACCTATAATATAATATAATTGAACACTTAATTGTTAGACGTTGGCGCATGCGCACAATCGTTATATCCATGTCGGAGTTGACTTGTCTCCTCTCGTTTCTTGGGCTGCGTTCGTAATCTTGCTCTGAGAGCGCCGGAACGCACACTAGGTGCAACGTCATAAAGGGACCAAGTAATTTGATTGGACAAGAGGCATTCCATGAGTGGTGATCAGATTTCCAGAGCGTATTTACGAACGCAGCCTCGGTTATCTCCGTTTTGAAATGATCGCTGGTAGCATTGCGCCGCTCTTTTCCCATTGACATCACGGTGTCAAGTAATGTATAAATAAATGTGCTGAATTGATATGCCCTTTTGTGTTTTCATGTATATATATGCAGGGATGTTCAAAGTATTTCACTTTCAACCAGGTATCTGATTCTGATCACCTGTAGTCACTTAATCATATGTAGGAACTAGTTAACCCAATTCTTGTTGCACGCCCGGGGGCGTGCGGGGGATATCCCTTATTTTCGGGAAAATATCCCTTATTTTCAAATCCCAATGTTGACAGGTATGCACTGGTATGGAGGCTGAGCTGCTAGTGCATGCTGCCCACCGGGGCCGGGGTTCGTATCCCGGCTCGCCAGACCCGGATATGGCCAGGGCACACACGGGGAACGGCATATTGGGCGGCCGCTCCCGAGGGGGGTATAGGAGTAGTTCCGGACAAGGATCCGTCGCGCAACAGCGCCCCCGTCTGGTGCTGGAATAACGGTGTTGGGCTCGAGGAGCCAGTCAGCTAGTCTGCCTGGCGGCCTCCTCTGAGACTGCCGGCCACAGGGTCGTGCGGCGGATCCCTCGCAATAGGCAGGGGATAATTGGATGCTAGGTTGGGTTCAATTGGCTACCAAATTGGGTGAAAAAAGGGATAAAATCTGAAAAAACAAAAAAACAAAAAAAA
Organism: Nansenia antarctica; assembly: GCF_963989245.1. NCBI lineage: Eukaryota > Metazoa > Chordata > Actinopteri > Argentiniformes > Microstomatidae > Nansenia > Nansenia antarctica. The sequence continues at coordinate 34,868,349 of NC_137679.1, read as the reverse complement.
ATGGAGGCTGAGCTGATGGTCGCACACACACACACACACACACACACACACACACACACACACACACAGAGAGAGACGATTAAAATGCAAACACTTTAGCCTGGGAGCTGGCAGAAGCTCAAAGCCCCTACTCCCTATATTCATTTTCCTTTATGCTAATTCCTCCTCTCCTCTCCCTGGCTTACAGTAGGCCCGTACGCACCTGTGGAACACCTCTCTCTCTGTGTAACTAGCCCCAGTCCATTCACCTGTGGCGCCAGGCCGTGAGCCCGGAACTCATCAGCAAACACAGCCTTGCTTTGTGGAATAAAGAGCCGCCGTCAATGATTTACCAGACGAGGATCGGGGCAACACGCTTGAAATAAAGTGAAGAGAAAGGAAAGAGCAACAAAGTCATGGAAACCTTCATTAGCCGCGTACGCGCCGCTTCCAAGTCGACTCAGAAGACGAGCAGCTCGCCAATTACCGGCTTCCCAAACCCATGCTTAGGGCAAAGGGTTCGCCCTTTCTTCTTTATTTATTTATCGCTGCCAGGCTTGGAGAACGGCGTCCTGATTGATGGTTCGCGCTGAAAAATTCATATCGGCTCATTTTCCTTCCCAAACGTCCCCGCGTCTACAACCGCAGAACCAATACCTGACTTTTCCCGACCCCTAGCAGGCAAATGAAGCTGCTATCAACTAACAAGAAATGTTGCTCTGCTTTTCTCTAGGCTCGTGAAACTTTTTGCGTTAAGAGCAACATTGAATACTATTGCAGTGTTATGTGGCTAATTGCTTTGCGGATGATAGTAGAATGTAAAGCACTTTCTGAACGTTCATATACAATAAACATTATGCAGAAACATCTAGAAGGACACTAAGAAAATGTGAGTAAATAAGCATTATATATGGCAACTATGTACAGGTATTTTAAGTACATGTACTCACAGTAATGCACATGCTTAAGCAGGAACACACACGACCGCACGCACACACAAACACACACACAAACACACACACGCATCAAAGGCGATGGCGCAACAAGGGTTAACAACACTGTTCTACAGCTCTTATCAGTGCTGGGAAAGGATCAGGAAAGAGAGAGTGAGAGAGATAAAGGGGGGGGGGGCGGGGGGGCTCCAAAATGCCATTCGGAGGGGGGAGCCAAGTGGGCCCGCTAAACGAGTGGATTATTATGCAAATACATGCTAATTTATGTGCGAGGCAGTGGCAGCGCCCGAGGCAGCTTTGATTGGCAGTTGCAGGTCTGTGTGTGTGTGTTGAGGAGGGACGGGTTGGCTCCGGGTGTTTCTGTAAAGTTGGGCACGGCTGCCTCGTCGTGTTCGACATGCTCCGCATCCACGTCTGCAGTGAAGCAGTCCGTAGACGTTGCCACACACACACACCCCAACACCGCCTCGGCTAACGCTAGCAACACCGCGCTGCCATCCAATACCCCACGGAGCTGCTGTTCAGCTGCTGCTCAGCCTTCTTCTTCAACTCCACCACGGCTAACGAACAAACAGCCAGGGCCATCATTATAAAATCAATGCCCCAATGTTCCTGTCTTCTCCTGGCGCAGGCAGGCCGCTCCTAACGGGGCTGGTGTCTGGGCTTATTTGTGTTGATTCTGGGGGGTGTTTGTGAGCGGTGGAGGATGTCTCACCAACATTCCGGGTTAACGGGCTGACAGAGAAAGTTCTAGGTCAGGGCTTCCCGTTACTTACGCGGGAGGTGCGCGGGGGGGGGGGGGGGGTTGTTTGTGGGGGTAAGAGGGGGGTAAATAACTGAATGACAACCTGGGCTCACGCTAGCTAGCTCACCACAGCCTGAAGGTATGTAAATGGCATTTGTTTCTGTGGCGTTTCTACATTACCATGCAGAGCGGACCGTACATCTTGATGATGTAAACATACATTCCGGAATATGTTGATGCCAAGTGAGAGTAATTGAGTGGCAGCTATTTATCATTTTTGGGGTTTTTTCTCTCGAGGTTTTAGTTTTTTTGTATTCACAAGACAGGAAGGAGGAGGAGAAAACACATTCAGCTGGGCTCCCCTGCTCCATCACTCATCCTCACAGACCCCCAGGCCAATGAAAAAAAAAAAAAACACTTGAAAAAATCACCAACATGAAATAGAATGTGCTCCCCCAAAATATAGTGTGCCATATATACGCCACCATAAATATATCATGATGAGGTTCCCCTCTCGCACAGATGTCTTGGAATGACACCATGGAAGCCATTATTTTTCTTTTGTGCTGTGCATATAGCAGAACTGCAGGCGTATCTGCCTCCAACATCTCAATTCTAATATGCCCCCATCTCAACACAGCAGCCCACACCACTCCATCACCCCCCTCCCCCTGGCCCCCGTACACACACACACACACACACACACACACACACACCCTAACACCGCTTCCCCGGCTTGTCACATGTGCCACGGCAGAATGGGTATGTTTAAGGTCTGCAATTATATCCTGTGTACCACTGGACCCCCGCAGTGAGGAAGCAAGGAGATGACTCTCAGTTGGCGGTGCCGCCCCCCCACCCCCAAACCCCCCCAAAGAGGGAACTGGAACAAACACATCGAAAACCTTTTTGTTGGTCACACCTGGGTACCGAATGTCTTCTCATTTAGATTGAAACTGCACGCTTAGTTACACCTTCCCCCACCCCACCCCCCAACACACACAGCCTGTACACGCTGTACACACACACACACACACGTTGCAGCTCTTCTACTAGGGGAGACTATGAACTACATAACCGCGTGTCTCCCTGTTCAAAGGCCCCCCCCCCGCACCCCCGCAACCCCCCACCCCTCCCGGGTCCTCCAAGACGACACCAGAGACAAGGTGCCACCGCATCTCTGTCAGCCGTCATTAACGGCACCCCGCTCACTTTCAAACACCACACACGCTATATACATATTTCATCCCCCCACCCCGCCCGCCCCCTCATCATCGCAGAGACACAATGAATAATACATCTTTTATTATATTATTACGAGCGATTTGTAACACTTGAAACAGAATGCAATATGCAGTTTATCTCCGCACGCCACTAGCATGCTGCTGAGCCTGTCAGTGTCGCCGCTGAGCGTGCCGGCGCGGCCTAGTGGGGGCGGGGGGGCAGACGACCGTGTGTCGCCTGACAGTCCGTCAGTCCGTTCATCAGTCCGTCAGTCCATCATCCTCCCCTCTCTGATGACACACGAGGCTGAGGAGGACATGACCGGGGCTAACAGAGGTTCCTGAACCTTCAGAGAAGGACGCGGCGTGTTCCGTGTGGTCTGGTTCAGACATTCACTCTGTCTGTCCCCTCTGGCTGACCGAACGCTCGTCGCTGTATCACACCTCCATTTTGAATTCAAACGCTAGGTTCAAGTGCTTATGAAGCGCTTAAAATGGAGCCTGTGGAGGGTGTTATGGAGTGTGCATGTGCGTGTGTGCATGTGCGTGTGTGTGCTGTGTGCGCGCGCCCGGGTCTGTGTTTGTGTGTGTGTGTGTGTGTTTCTGTGTGTGTGTGTCTATGTGGACGACTGGGATGTTTGTTGTCAGCCTCCCTTCCTCTCCTGCCATGTAAAAGAGAGTGTGTGGTGAGAGCGTAACGCGCCGGCCCTCCGGCCTCGGGAGTGTAATCTGATGGGGAGGCGTGAAGTGAGCCGGAAGAGAAAGAGTGTCTCGCCGTCACTTGAGAGTTTTGCCTCCCTGAAGCTGTTGTTGACCACGTAATGTCAGTTCCTGCACGCTCGCTACAGAACACGGCAGTGGCAGCGTACTCGTAGCCCCCCCCCCCAAAAGAAAAAGAGCAACAAAAAATAAAAAGCCTTCTCTGGAAATCGATAGGAGGAAACATAGTCCTGGTCGATGGGGAAAGTCGTTAGCTTTCACCGGAGCGATGGATAAATGGCAGGTACATCTAATATCTAATCAGTTTTCTTTTTTGCTGCCCACATACACAGATGGATGTGCGGAGCCCTTTCAGCCAGGGGAAGGGGTGGAGGAGCCAGAGAGCCAGGGGAAGGGGTGGAGGAGCCAGAGAGCCAGGGGAAGGGTGGAGGACCCATAGAGCCAGGGGAAGGGGTGGAGGAGCCAGAGATAGGGGAAGGGGTGGAGGACCACTGTTTTAGATCCGTAGGCTATTGGAAGAGTGTGTGTTTGTCTGTGAAACCAGGCGTCAAAGGCTATTTAAGAGCACTCGTGCCTCCGGAGGCAGGTTAAGACAGGTTAACTGTTTTAAAAGAACAAAACGATGGATAAATAAACATTGTATCCCAGCATTGCTCCGCTGATCTGTGACTAACTGGATAGCCATTAAGGTTCGAGAATCCCCGAGCGTGAAACAGCCTGGAAAGCATTGAGCCGACGCTCGGCAGAATAGATTTTCATTTCCTTAATCAACTTCC
>NC_137679.1:34843953-34858953 GCF_963989245.1 Nansenia antarctica | reverse complement strand
GTCTCTCAACAGCCTGTGATTGACAGTGATGTAATTATCGCCGCTGCGCTTCCTCGTCCCGGACGTCGCGAAACGAATGGCTCCCCCCTCCCTCCAATAAAGACCCCGTTCACTCTGCACTCCTCCGTCAGCGCCCGCCCGCCCGCCCGCCACACACACACACATACACACACACACACGCAGCCTCATCACGAGCGAGACGAAAGGGCAGCCACTCACACGTCTCATCAACGTCAGGGAAAAGAAAGAATGCCAGCCAAGATGAAAAGGGAAGGAAAGAGAAGGATGAAAAGAGAGAGAGGCAGAGAGAGGGATGAAGGGGAGAACAAAAAGAGTGGCGAGCGCAAGGGCCAGATTGGCGCTTATTGTGCACATTAAACTGCCACCCCCCCCCGCCCCCCTACCCCCCCCCCCCATTCCAGAGGGGAAGGTCAGTGAGAGCGGGCACAGCTGGGCACGGAGGAGAGAGGCGTCCCGGCGGCCCGAGCTGCCTTTGATCACCCGTGTCATTCCATCGCCAAGGTGACCCTTGCGTCCAGACCACGTCCGTTCTCTCTCTCTCTCTGTCTCTCTCTCTCTCTGTCTCTCTCTCTCTCCGGCGGCGGTGGCACGGCATAGCGAACGGAGGCCGTGGCGAACTAACGGCCGCTCCCCGCGCTACCATCACACCATCGCACTCTGCGCGGCCGTGCCGTCATGCCATATGGACGCTCCCCCCCCCCCCTCCTCCTTGCTGCACCCTCCCCCCCCAAATAACATTGGAGAAAATCTGTAAATCTCTGTTACATGGTCCATGTCAGCCTCCTGCCCTGAGGCCACACTCGGGGGAAATGCTTTTAGTGGTTTATCAAAGAGTGGTGGCCCCCCCAACGATGAGACGTGCACTGGGCTGACCTCCTGCGAAGGCCTGGGCTAAGTCATCTCCTCTCCTCCCCGCAGGCAGGCTCTGTGCCCAGACCTCCAGTCTGAGAGCTGCAGGAGAGCTGGCCTCGCACCGAACCGTGTGTGTGTGTGTGTGTGTGTGTGTGTGTGTGTGTGTGTCAACACTGCCCTCCACAGCCGACTGGCTAGCCTAACAACAACATCCAGTGTTAGCCTGGTGCCTTCTCCACTCCCTCCACTCCGTCCTTCCTCCTCCTCCCTTCTTCCTCCACCTCTCTTCTTTCTCCTCCTCCCTTCTTCCTCCTCCTCTCTTCCTCCTCCTCCTCCCTTCTTCATCCTCTCTTCCTCCTCCTCCTCCCTTCTTCCTCAACCATGGCGAGCCAGACGCTCTGACACTAAAGTTAATTAAGATTTTAATCCAGCGTGAGAGTGTCAGAGGAATATGGAACAACAAAGGCAAAGTCAGGCATATCAAGACAGGGGGCGGGTTAGGGGGGTGGGCTGCGGTGAGGGGGGCGAGGGACGGGGTGGGTGGGAGGTTGGGATGTGATGGAAAACAAGAAAAGAACATTCAGCCCTCTTCCCAGGGTTCAGTGGGGTTCAGCGGAGCGGAGTTGTGAGGAGCGATCAAACCGGGCGGCCCGGGCGGCGACTGGCAGGTTTCTCCACGCCGGGTTCCACTTACATTGAAATGTGCAACCGAATGCCTCCAGTTAATTCTCCAAATAGGAAATGCATAATCAAAAGCCGTGTCTGATGTTGTAAACACGGGGAAACAAATTAACCACAATAGTGAGAACGCACCAAGCCCTGTCTGACTCCAGATGAGAGCAAATTAACTTGGAGGCTTTCGGCTGCTCTGACTTTCTCAAACACCCCTCTCATTCCGGCGCCGGAGTGCAAAATAGGCCGCTTTTATACAGTACTCTGGAAATCATCCGTCTATAATCTTCTAAGTAGAGATAACGCCATCTTTTTTTTCTTTCTTCTTCTTCTTCTTCTTCTTGGTGAGTTCAGATACATTTGCGTTCAAAAGCAGATTGCTTTTCTTTTTTATCGCAGATTGCTTTTGAACCTTTTCCACTTATGTGCTTGCTCTGTGTTTTTCCGTGCGGCCGCCTGCGCGGGGCGGATGAACGGACGGGTGGTTTGGTTGGATGGATGGATAGCCTGCTGGGAAATGGTGTTTTGGAACAAACAGGCAGCAGACCTGGGCATTGGCCTGACATCAGAGGCTGTTGTATTCGCCAGGGTCATCTCTGTGGACGGGGGGGGGGGGGGGGGGGGGGGGTGGGGGTGGTATTGTGTAATAAGTAGAACAACTCCCGGCTGGACTAGCAGCCGATAACGATAAAAGAAAAGAGGTATTGAAGTTTACCTTAGTTCTTTTTTCTGTTTTTTTTAAACTGGATCCATGTTTGCCCTGCTCGAATATTCTAACACTCCCACTAGGCTGCCTCTCCCTCCACCGTCCCCCTCTGCCTTCTAAATCAAGCCGGAGCACTTTGATCATACAAAATTCATCTCAACCTAATCTGCTATCAGTCACATTACATGCAGTAGGCTGCCTCTACCACTCAACTCCATACAGAGTACCTTGTAATGACCTGCTGTTTACTTTGTAACCTGTTAATAACATGCTGGTGCCTGAGTTATTACCATATAACTATACAGGAGGGCCAAGTGTTGTACCAAAGTGTTATCAGACAACAGTACACATCGGAAACGATCGTTTTGCACAATCATTGATTTATATGCAACTCTGCAAATCTTTTTGAGATAAAGTTCAAACTGCAACGCGAATTGTCAGATATAATATGTCAGTCAATGTGTCACACTGTGTGTGGTGCAGGGGTGGCTGGTGGAGGTAGACATCGGAGGACGGGCTCATTGTAATACATGGAATGGAATGGAATGAGGAACTCTATCAAACACGTGTACGATAACATTCTTCATTCCATTCCGTGCATTACAATGACCCCGTCCTCCGATGTCTACCTCCACCAGCCTCCCCTGATGTACAGTAACAGCGTCAGTATCCCACTCACGAGTGCCCTATGAGTCAGTGGGCAGACTTTCCTATCATGTCCTATCATGACCTCCTATCATTTTGGTGCTAATTCCCCAGACAGAAGAACCTTCCCTGTAACTCACACATGCAGATGACTTCACACGGCCGCTTACAAGACAAATTGTGGGTGTGATTTCTTCCTTTTTTTTTTTTCTCCTCTCCTTGTCCGACCGGCTCAATACCTTGCCACTTAATATGCTGCCAAGTTAATCAACATTAGTTGAAATCCAAGAGATCACAGGCACTTTAGCTGCTGGTGCGGCTGCGCCCCTCAAAGCCAGGGCCTGATGGATCTTCTGTGTTCATTACGGGCTGAGAGTTCTCTTTAATCAGCCACAGAGTCACTTATCATAAAGGATGCCACACACACTCTCACACACACACACACACACACACTCATGTCCTCACGCTGTTCCTACCCAGGCGTGAACAGAACTGAAGGGGGCTTAACTAGGGGCACACGACCACACGCACACGCACACACACACACATATGCACACGTATGCACACACACACACACACACACACACATATGCACACACACACTCACACGTGCACACACATATGCACAATATACTGTACACATATACACCTGTACATACACACGTGCAGCACACACACACACACGCATAAACACACACACACACACACACACACACACACACACACACACTATGTTACTATGTTAGACAGTGTGGTTCTGTAAAGGGCAGTATGTTACCGTGACTTATAGTGTGTGAAAGTGAATGTTTGTGAATATTGCTATTATGGTGCGTGTGTGTGTGTGTGTGTGTGTGTGTGTGCATATATACAGTACTTTACAGCATGTGTGTGTTTGTTTCGTAGTTGTGTATGCATGTGTTGGCTGGGCAGCTCTCCTTGGCTGGTGGACAAGCCCACACTGATTTAATCACTCCCCAGGCAGAGTGAGGAGGAGGCAGAGTGAGGTGGGGGAGGCAGAGTGAGGGAGGGGGAGGCAGAGTGAGGGAGGGGGAGGCAGAGTGAGGGGGGGGGAGGCAGAGGAGGATGTGAAGGAGATGGAAACAGACAAACGCGACAAGGCGAAAGAAGGAGAGAAGGCACTCACCCTGCGGTCCAGCTCCGCGCATACACTACTGTTTACTTACACACACACACACACACACACACACACACGTGCTCCCACACGCACACACACACACACACACACACACACACACACAGCAGCAGCTGTGACCGCGGCCTACTGACTACAGAGTGGATTACAAATGAGTGAGCATGTATGTATGTGAGTGAACATACAAACGCTGGCGGTCCCTCTCTGTGAGTCAGCCACCAGAACACTCAGGAGGGAACACAACAACCGCTACTACATCACAAAGGGACAGAAGTCTTCATCACCAACAGGACTACCGAAAAAGAAAGGACTACAAAAAATAACTACAGTAAAAAAAAAAGCTACAAGTGAGCCTTCCGAAAAAGAGGGATGAAGGGAGGAGTAACACCCCTCAAAATCATCATCATCATCATCATTATCATAATGAATTATAGCTCGCCTTCACCAGTTAACCCTCTCCCCCTCCCCTTCCCATGTGTCCCCAGCACTACCTCAATTCGGCCCCTATACTTTCTTCTATTTACCTTTTGTTTCTTTTTATGATTACTACTCAATCTTTTCAGTTTGTAAAGCGTCTTTGAGTGTCTAGAAAAGCGCTATATAAGTCTAATGTATTATTATTATTATTATTATTATTATCAATATCGATATGATTTACCTTATTCGAGATTTTATTTGTGATTTATTTGGGTAGAGCAGAGGATACGACAGACGGCCTAGACTAGAGCGTGTTTACCGTCCTGGTTACCTTCTGCCACGCCCAGACGCCTGTAATGAAGCAGCAGGCTGGTAATGGCACACACACACTGCAGGTCAGGCGGTAATCCCATTACCTCTAACTCAATCATGAAAAGGTCAGTTTACTACATACAAGATACGAGCGCTCCGCACCGCGGCCCTCCCCTGACCCCTGTAAGAACCGTGGGGAGGACGTCTATAGGGGAAGGTGACCATGGAGCCTATAGAGGGTGGAGAGGACGGGAATGGTCTAGGGAGGGTGTCTATGGAGGTTATAGAGGCTAGGGAGGGTGTCTATGGAGGTTAGAGGCTAGAGAGGGTGTCTATGGAGGTTAGAGGATAGAGAGGGTGTCTATGGAGGTTAGAGAGGCTAGAGAGGGTGTCTATGGAGGTTATAGAGGCTAGAGAGGGTGTCTGTGGAGGTTAGAGGCTAGAGAGGGTGTCTATGGAGGTTAGAGGCTAGAGAGGGTGTCTATGGAGGTTAGAGAGGCTATAGAGGGTGTCTATGGAGGTTAGAGAGGCTAGAGAGGGTGTCTATGGAGGTTATAGAGGCTAGGGAGGGTGTCTATGGAGGTTAGAGAGGCTAGAGAGGGTGTCTATGGAGGTTAGAGAGGCTAGAGAGGGTGTCTATGGAGGTTAGAGAGGCTAGGGAGGGTGTCTATGGAGGTTAGAGAGGCTATAGAGGGTGTCTATGGAGGTTAGAGAGGCTAGAGAGGGTGTCTATGGAGGTTATAGAGGCTAGGGAGGGTGTCTATGGAGGTTATAGAGGCTAGGGAGGGTGTCTATGGAGGTTAGAGAGGCTAGGGAGGGTGTCTATGGATGTTATAGAGGCTAGGGAGGGTGTCTATGGAGGTTATAGAGGCTAGGGAGGATGTCTATGGAGGTTAGAGGCTAGGGAGGGTGTCTATGGAGGTTAGAGGCTAGGGAGGGTGTCTATGGAGGTTATAGAGGCTAGAGAGGGTGTCTATGGAGGTTATAGAGGCTAGAGAGGGTGTCTATGGAGGTTAGAGAGGCTAGAGAGGGTGTATATGGAGGTTAGAGAGGCTAGGGAGGGTGTCTATGGAGGTTATAGAGGCTAGGGAGGGTGTCTATGGAGGTTAGAGGCTAGAGAGGGTGTCTATGGAGGTTATAGAGGCTAGGGAGGGTGTCTATGGAGGTTAGAGGCTAGAGAGGGTGTCTATGGAGGTTAGAGGCTAGGGAGGGTGTCTATGGAGGTTAGAGGCTAGGGAGGATGTCTATGGAGGTTAGAGAGGCTAGAGAGGGTGTCTATGGAGGTTAGAGGCTAGAGAGGGTGTCTATGGAGGTTAGAGGCTAGGGAGGGTGTCTATGGAGGTTAGAGGCTAGAGAGGGTGTCTATGGAGGTTATAGAGGCTAGGGAGGGTGTCTATGGAGGTTAGAGAGGCTAGGGAGGGTGTCTATGGAGGTTAGAGGCTAGAGAGGGTGTCTATGGAGGTTAGAGAGGCTAGAGAGGGTGTCTATGGAGGTTAGAGGCTAGAGAGGGTGTCTATGGAGGTTATAGAGGCTAGGGAGGGTGTCTATGGAGGTTAGAGGCTAGAGAGGGTGTCTATGGAGGTTAGAGGCTAGAGAGGGTGTCTATGGAGGTTAGAGGCTAGAGAGGGTGTCTATGGAGGTTAGAGAGGCTAGGGAGGGTGTCTATGGAGGTTATAGAGGCTAGGGAGGGTGTCTTTGGAGGTTAGAGGCTAGAGAGGGTGTCTATGGAGGTTAGAGGCTAGGGAGGGTGTCTATGGAGGTTAGAGAGGCTAGGGAGGGTGTCTATGGAGGTTAGAGGCTAGGGAGGGTGTCTATGGAGGTTATAGAGGCTAGGGAGGGTGTCTATGGAGGTTAGAGGCTAGAGAGGGTGTCTATGGAGGTTAGAGGCTAGAGAGGATGTCTATGGAGGTTAGAGGCTAGAGAGGATGTCTATGGAGGTTAGAGGCTAGAGAGGATGTCTATGGAGGTTAGAGGATAGAGAGGTTGTCTATGGAGGTTAGAGGCTAGAGAGGGTGTCTATGGAGGTTAGAGGCTAGAGAGGGTGTCTATGGAGGTTAGAGGCTAGAGAGGGTGTCTATGGAGGTTATAGAGGCTAGAGAGGGTGTCTATGGAGGTTAGAGAGGCTAGAGAGGGTGTCTATGGAGGTTAGAGAGGCTAGGGAGGGTGTCTATGGAGGTTAGAGAGGCTAGGGAGGGTGTCTATGGAGGTTAGAGAGGCTAGAGAGGGTGTCTATGGAGGTTAGAGGCTAGAGAGGGTGTCTATGGAGGTTATAGAGGCTAGGGAGGGTGTCTATGGAGGTTAGAGGCTAGGGAGGTAGTCTATGGAGGTTATAGAGGCTAGGGAGGGTGTCTATGGAGGTTAGAGGCTAGAGAGGGTGTCTATGGAGGTTATAGAGGCTAGGGAGGGTGTCTATGGAGGTTAGAGGCTAGAGAGGGTGTCTATGGAGGTTATAGAGGCTAGAGAGGGTGTCTATGGAGGTTTTAGAGGCTAGAGAGGGTGTCTATGGAGGTTATAGAGGCTAGGGAGGGTGTCTATGGAGGTTAGAGAGGCTAGAGAGGGTGTCTATGGAGGTTAGAGAGGCTAGGGAGGGTGTCTATGGAGGTTAGAGGCTAGAGAGGGTGTCTATGGAGGTTAGAGAGGCTAGGGAGGGTGTCTATGGAGGTTAGAGAAGCTAGAGAGGGTGTCTATGGAGGTTAGAGGCTAGAGAGGGTGTCTATGGAGGTTATAGAGGCTAGGGAGGGTGTCTATGGAGGTTAGAGGCTAGAGAGGTTGTCTATGGAGGTTAGAGGATAGAGAGGTTGTCTATGGAGGTTAGAGGCTAGGGAGGATGTCTATGGAGGTTATAGAGGCTAGGGAGGGTGTCTATGGAGGTTAGAGGCTAGAGAGGGTGTCTATGGAGGTTAGAGGCTAGGGAGGATGTCTATGGAGGTTAGAGGCATGGAAGGAAAACTACTGGTCTTGGCACTGAGCCTGCTTGCTCATAAATAACCTGTCTACCCCCGTGAGTTGGCTTCCTTTCATAGAATAGTGGGTGTGTGTGGGTTTATTTGTTTTGAGAAAACCACCGAAAACTAGAACAGGAGAGCATATTAAATACTAAATCTTATTAAGGAATGAGGTGATTTCGGTTCCTTGTGTATTCTTCTCTCTCCTGACCCCCCTCTTTTTCACTCTCTCCCTTTCCCCCTATCTCTTTCCCTCCCTCCCTCCCTCCCTCACCCTGCCTCTCTTTCTTTCCCTCCCTCCCTCCCTCACTCTCCCACTCTTTCTTTCTTTGTTTCTTTCCTCCCTGCCATCACTCTGCTTCTCTCTCACTCCCTCCTTCACGTCCTCTCCATCTTGTTCTCTCTTATGCTCCTTCCCTCCATCCCTCCCTCCCTCTATCCCTCCCTCCCTCCCTCCCTCCGTCCCTCTCTCTCTCTTGCAGCAGGGAGGATGGTAGCGGTATAGATTTTGACAGAATCAGATCTTGTGATCAATCACAGCTCCGCCATGACAATGAGGAGCAGTGACTGTGAGAGGAGACACACACACACACACACACACACACACACACACAGCAGCACAGGGCAGCTGAGGCCCGGGACTCATAACAGAGATTAATACCGGGACACCGACGACACACTCGCACTGTCATAGGTAAAGAGGGCTCACACGTCGATAACACACAGGTAACACACACCGCCAGAAATACCTCTCTCCCTTCCAGCCTCTCCCCGGAGTCATCTCCATGATTGTGTGGGTTCTCACAGCGCACGACTCTGGGAGCAAAAAAGAGCAGCTTAAAGAGTGACCTGTGAGGCTCCCTGGAAAATGTCTCTAATCAGCCCCCGGGGATAACATCATCTCCCTGCTCTGGCTGAGATGGGAGCCAGGGGGGCCCGGGGGGGAGCCAGGGGGAGCCAGGAGGGAGCCAGGGAGGGGGCAGGGAGGGGGCAGGGAGGGGGCAGGGGGGGGGCAGGGGACAGCCAGGGGCAGCCAGGGGCAGCCTGGGGGAGTCAGGGGGAGCCAGGGGGAGCCAGGGGGAGGAATATTGCGGCTTTTCAGCCGGAGGAGGTATTGAGGGAGTGAAAGGGCTTTTTCGGAGCGATCAATACAGTATTTGTTTTCAAGTGCGAAAATGTTGAAAGGCAAAACAAGCAATTCTATTCGTGAATAGCCAGAGAGTGGGATGTTTTTGACGTAATGTTCTAGTGCAATTGCATGACATATGGCAAGAGTGTGAAAAGGCAGCGTGGGATCGTGGGAATTGTTGCACGGTCTTACATCAGCCCTGCTTCAATGTGTGAGTGGAAGTGAGCATGCGCGCGCATGTGTGCAGTGTGTGTGTGTGTGTGTGTGTGTGCGTGTGTATGTGTGTGTGTGTGTGTGTGCGCGTGTGTGTGCATGTGCGTATGCATGTGTGTGCGTTTGTGTGTGTGTATGTGCGCATGCGTGTGGCAGGTTTGAAGGAGTGTTTGTGTGTCTTCGCAACTGTCTATGTGTGTACTGTGTGTGTGTACAGTTTGCAAGCGTGCAAGAATCTGTTGACATCCCATGAAATACCATTAGAAGAATGGGGCTTGAAAAGAACACACTGTACTAAACAACACAAGCAAAAACTAAAAATAAGGTCCATGTGGAACAAACCAACCCGGCAACCGTTCCAATCACGTGACCCGAATGGGACCTCTTTGCCGTCCATTAGAAGCAGCCTCCGCCATTGTGTTCGAATCAGCCGAGGTCTAGCAGCGCATGGGTAATCTTAACTGCTGTGCTGTAGGCTTCCCAGCTGTTCTCTCCCCCTCCCCGCCACCAGCCTCCGCTGTTTAACATCTGGGCTGGCACGATGGGTGGGTGGCTGCCGCGCGGCACCTGGCGTGTAGCTACCTTCTGGCCCCAGAGAGGTCAATGGCTGCCGGCGGTGGCGGGGTGGAGGGGGGGGGGGGGGGGGCGGTGGGGGAGGGGGGGGGTTTGGGAGGAGGATGGTGGTGGATCCAGGGGGGAGCTTGCTCTGCATACTGAGAGAGTCTGATTAAACAGGGGGGGGGGCTCCAGTCTGGGATGTGCCTGAGAGGAGACAGGCGTGACGGCACCGCTCCCCCCGACCATCGCTGTTGGTTAGGTGACCCCCCGCCACCTCTATCCTCCCTGCCCGACCCCCCCCTACCCCCCCCCCCGCCGCCGCCCAGGGAGGGGACACGAGCCGCTGAGCATGTGACACGGCTCCCACCGAGCCCACCGACTGCTACCTACCGCTCCGTCCAATCCCCTGCCGGCAATGGCCGCCGCGGTGACAGATCATTTGCGCACGTCCCGCCCCTGCCCACCCACCCCCCCCGCCTCCCTTCGACCACCAAACCCCCCCCCCCCCCCCCCCGATTCCCAGAGTGGCGCCTCTGGAGCGTGCCAGGTGCATTATGGGAACTGATGAGTGTTATCACGGTCAAAATAAAATCATACGAGTAAATCAGCCGATGATTGGGGAAATCTTTTGGCGTGACACGGGGAGCGGGTTTATGGACCGGTGCTGACATGTGGTGATTGCTTTTTATGCTCTCTGTTGTGTCTCTTTCTCGCAATAAGACGGACGTGGGAGGGGGGTTCGTGGTGCTGTAATCGCTGATATGAAGAATAGGTAAGCAGGGGGGGGGGGGGAGGTTCCCATGGCTCATTGCGGAGGTGCAGTTTGTCAGATTGGCCTGTCAAGAAGGGCGGGTAGTCCTCCAATCCCCCCCCCCACCCCCCCACCCCCCCCCCCCCACCCCCCCCCCCACCCCCCACCCCCCCCCCCCCCCCCAACCACCAGTATCGCTAGCAACAGCCATCGCAGCAGACAGGGGAGGAATCTGCAACCGTGCAGAGGAGAGAGAGACAGAGAGAGAGGGAGAGAGAGACAGAGAGAGAGGGAGAGAGAGACAGAGAGGTCAGCCATCCGCTGAGACGATAATGAACGAATAATAATGGAGTATGGGGATAAAATTACTGAGCTTTATCCACAATATCTTCTCTCATTAGCGTTAGCACTAATGTAGCCGTTTATGCTTGTGTTCTACTCCAGCTCCCTCTAATTAGGCGTGGGGTCTAAAAATAAACACCGGCAAACTAAATAGTGGCGTGAAAGTACATGCAAATCTGTTGATGTACAGGAATAATGGGGGGGGGGGGGGGAGGGATTAGTGTTGCGCTGCGGAGTCAGAGTAATTGAGTTGGGTGTGTTGACATGGTGGCACGGTGCAAGGTGTCCGTGTTGTGGAACGCGGAAGAACGTGCGTGGTGCGTGGGCGGGTCGGGCGGGCGGGCGGGCGTCTCTGGCTTGTTGTTATTGTTGTTGTTGTTGTTGTTGTGTTGGTTGGTGTCACGGTGAACATTTTAGTTCTGCATAAAGGGATGCAGAGATGCTAATCCCTGAGTGCTGGGTGGTGAGAGTCTTCCTACTGTGTCATCTAACAGGCTAGTAGCAAGCTAGTAGCAGCTAGTAGCAGCTAGCAGGCTAGTACAGTGTTCCTCCTGTGTAGCAGGCTAGTATCAGGCTACAAACAGCTAACAGACTAGTAGTAGCACAGTGAAGAGAGTCTTACTAGTATTGTGAAGAGAGTCTTACTAGTATTGTAGTATCGAAACCTATAAAGACCCACACAGTGGTAGTTACCTCAGCAGTCATTTCAGTTTATTGAAGTGGTAGTAAGAGAGTGTAGTAGTCACAGTCTCCTGCTGAAAGAGAAAAAGTAAGGTGACTAATTCTTGCTGTGAGACCTGTCACCCACTGAGCCTCACACCCAGGTCTCTACACTCAACTCCACTCCACTGTGGATACTGCAGCTCTGAGTCACCATGTGACGCGGCCTCAAGCCAGAGAGAGTCACCCCGGCCCGAGGCCTGGAGGGGGGGAGAGGGAGAGGGAGAGTGAGAGGGAAAGAGAGAAAGAAAGAGAGGGATAAAGAGTGAGAGAGAGAGAAAGAGAGAAGGATAGAGAGAGAAGGATAGAGAGTGAGAGAGAGTCACCCAGGCTCAAGGACTGAAGGGGGGGGGGGGGGGGTGGAGAGGGATAGAGAGAGTGAGAGGGAAAGAGAGAAAGAAAGAGAGGGATAAAGAGTGAGAGAGAGAGAGAGAGAGATAGAGAGAGAGAGAAGGATAGAGAGTGAGAGAGAGAGTCAGTCTCAGTCCGCGGCCATGAACGTGGAGCTGTTTTTAGAGTGTGTGTGGGCGTGGGCGTTCTGGCCGCGCCCACTCGCCCAGCTCAGACTGGATCTGGGATCAATATCCTGTCCCCTGCTGGACAAGGGAGGACGGGGCCAGATCTGGGCCGGCCAGCCTCCATCTCATAACCTGCCCTGGGGAGTTCACGTCTGCTACAGTATAATAACCCTCTCCTCACTTAACACACACTGCTCGCATGAAATCACACACACACACACACACACACACACACACACACACCATCGCCCATCAGGTAGAACTCTACGGGCCAGTTTCACTGGCACAGATTAAGCCTAGTCCTGGATCAAACAGCATTACCAATAGAACATCTCCATTGAAGATGCTGTCGTGGATTTAATTGATTCTTAATAGATTGAGTAAAACGTATAAAGCACAAAGAGGTATAAATCAATTGTCTCCAAAGAGGCCTTTTATTAAACAAAGTTACTTGAGCAAAATGAGCAGAACAATAAGTAAGAAGCAAAAGCCAAAAAGCAAAAAGCCCCCAACGATGGGTGGGACTCATATTTATAGAACTGTCCTTGGTCATGAGGTCACTTTCTTGGGAACCAATCATATTCTACAAATCTGTGATTACACAAGTTATGGGTCCTGTCCATAGTCAGAATTATTCACTGCGCCACAGATCTTGGCCCATCCCTTACAGGAAGGAAATGGGCCTACCTTGAGTGCTAGATTCGCCAAACTGTAGAGAGACTTCAATTTCTCAGTATAAAATGATATCAAACTACAACAATGCATTTTAGTCTCGGGTTAGGGCCTAACCTGTGTTGGGAGAACCAGTCCGACTGTACATCTACACATCTATGAGAGCGGTGGACGATATCTCTCTAACCCCTAAGGCTCGGGGTCCAGGAGTGGATCACAGCTCCAGTGATCCATCAGCTGACTGCTGCTAAGGGGAGGAGGTTTGGGGGGGACGACGACGACGACAACCTATCAGAGTCCCCCGTCACTGTTGACGTCCCGTCCTGATCAAGGTGACTTATGGGGGGGGGGGGGGGTGGGGGGAGCGGGGAGCGCCCGGTGCAATGACTTTCCAGTCAGGATCTCATTCCCTGAAAGATTACAGTGTTGGACAAGCTGCCACTCTCGGAGCTGTGCGGCTGTGATGGCTCTGATAATTGGAGTGCTCAGAGGGTAGAGAGGGGGCCCCGGACAGATGAAGCCCAGGCCAGTCGATGAATCAATAGTGTAATCGCGGCGCTCCAGGTGACGAGGTGCCTGGGGTTGAGGGAGGCAGGTGGGGCCTGGCCTGGCAGACACTGGGAAGGTCATGAAGACTCTTTTTGTCTGTCCGTCCAGCCATCTAACGCGTTCCTTTAATCGTCCCTGTCACTTTGGAGAACATTTTCCATTATGGGAATGGAAGGTTCCATCCTAATAAACCTCTCAGAGCCACTCTGCCCCTGGCAACAAATATGATGTATAGAAAAAGAAAGCAGGGGAAATAAATTCAACTTCGTTCTCACTGGAGAAAAGGGAATTGTGTCTTTATTTATTTTTTTGCGAAATTTGCAGTCGTGTTTGATTTCGCATTCTAGTTTTTCAGATATGCTATTAATATTATTTGTGATCTTTTTGTAGTTTGAAGTTGTAATTTACTGATACCGCATTCTGTTTGCAAATACTCTGGCTGACAAAACACGCTGACTACTCGACGTTCGGTTTTAAACAGCCAAAGAGACTTCGTAATCTCAATTTGCGTTCCTCACAAGTCAACAGGCCTGACTTTATCAGCAGAACACAGACGGTTTGTTCAGGGAGTTAATTGAATAGGAACATCAGGCATTGGCTTCACACGTGCAAAGTCATTTTCCATGTTGCTCAAAATGTCACCGGGCGGTGGGGTGACAGGCAGCCAGTGCTGGGCGGCTGACAGGTGCGTACCACTGACACGAAATGGAGGAACATGAAATGGAGGAACATGAAATGGAGGAACATGAAATGGAGGGACATGAAATGGAAGCCATTAAGAGAAAAATTTGAATTCCGTGTGTAATTTTCCGCAATGAAATGGTAAATAAACTGCATAATAGAAGCAACATTATATGATCCCTGTGGACGGAGACGAGATGGAAGATGGTGGTTTCTAATCCAGCGCATCTCTCCGGAGACAGTGGATGAGATGCTGGTAAGAGACAGGCTTAACGTAGCGATAGCTCAACGCACCCAATCATTCATACTCATCCGACCTGTCAAGCATGGATCCACTCAGAAGCACAGACACACACCCAGGAACAAGAGATTCAGATCAGATTGTTCAGGCTGTAGGACAAAGGATTACAGACAGAACACTGGGTTATCTGGGGGAAAGTAGCCTGTATGGATGGCCAAGGCCTGGTGCTGGAGCACAACAAAGAGAAGGAGAGAGAGAGAGAGAGAGAGAGAGAGAGAGAGAGAGAGAGAGAGAGAGAGAGAGAGAGAGAGAGAGAGAGAGAGGAGAAGAAGAAGGTAAAAGTTAGACTAGAAAACGGGAGGTAGCAAGAAAGAGGAATAGCCAATTAGCAGGAACCCAGCAGGTGTGCTTTTTCTTTATAGCCCCCCCCCCCCCCCCATCGCTGTGCGCGCCTTAAAGAGCAGGGAGTTTCTATGGCAACCGCCTGGCACGCTCGGTCTCCAGGGAAACGGAAATGTCACAGCTTAAGAGGTCTCACCGAAAGCGAGAGCGAGGGATAGAGAGGCAGAAGAAAAAGATGCAGGTAAGAAGCAAGGGAGGAGCGGTGTTGGGATCAATGTATTACTCCTTATCTTTGTGGCAGGCCTGTCACCTTATCAATGACGTTCTATACCATCAAATTAATCTGCCAACGTCTCTCTATCCAGCCTCTCACTCACTCTCTCTGACTTAGTTTCCGACCCGAACCGATGAAGGAGCTGACATGGGATCAGGCTGGTGTTTTACTGAAAGCGTGTACCTATACACGATAGGTGCTCGTTCTCTGGTGCGATCTAGTCTCTATACTGGCAGGTGAATACGGAAGGTGGAATGTCATATAAGGAGGCTGATGGGGTACTGGAG
>NC_137679.1:34833953-34838953 GCF_963989245.1 Nansenia antarctica | reverse complement strand
GCGGCCCACTCCGGAGCCCCATCGGCTGCTGCTGCTGGGGCTACTTCCTGCGTTAATCATATTGCAGTGGAGGCGCCAAGGTGTTTAAAGGACATTTGCACATAGAGGAAATTTAGTGTAGGACAAAACCCAGAGAGGAGGGGCTGTGGGGGGGGGGGACCCGGAGCCACTGCAGGGAGTGTTGCTGCAAATTAGAGGCCCAGATAGTGGCGCTAGCTGTGTTTCCACACACTGTGACTGTGTTTCCACACACTGTGACTGCACCACAACAAGGAACAGAATTAGCTACGGAGGTAAAGATGAGAAACAACATAACCTATGACACCACTACGCTGGTCCGTCAGAGACTGCAGACTGGATCCTCCAACTCTGGCGAGAAGAAGAAGGGAAGACCCCACCTCTCATCCTCTCCCAAGCCCCTGTGATCGGTTCTCGTCAAACTATCATCTAGCACGTTTTCAAAAATAATTAAAAAAAC
Organism: Nansenia antarctica; assembly: GCF_963989245.1. NCBI lineage: Eukaryota > Metazoa > Chordata > Actinopteri > Argentiniformes > Microstomatidae > Nansenia > Nansenia antarctica. The sequence continues at coordinate 34,838,475 of NC_137679.1, read as the reverse complement.
ACTCTCGTTGCAAAAAAAATGGAAGCTGGGGATAAAAAACCTGGAACATAATTTTGGAGTTCTTCACACGTCTCAGTGGAGGTAGCGGGAGTGCTGGAGCCTCAAGTGTCCCCCCCCCCCTCTCTCTCTCTCTCTCTCTCCCACTCTCGTTTTCACATGAGGAGCTAAGCCAGAGAGGGGCTAAGTGGAAGCTCTTGTTAATACTCTCCCTTGCAGCCCCTCCTGGTATTATCCCAAGTGTGTGTGTGTGTGTGTGTGCGTGTGCGTGTGTGTGTGTGCGAGCGAGCGTGTGTGTTTTTGTGTACGAAGGCGAAGAGGAGCCCAGCTTGCAATCTCGGCCGTCGTACAAGAAAGACTCATTACTGCAAATGGACCGGGAGTGGTAACTAAAAGGCCTCTTATTTGGGCGGGGGGGGGGGGCTGACAGAGAAAAAGAGGGAGAGAGAGAGAGAGGGAGAGAAAGAGAAAGAGAGAGAAAGAAAGCAGAGCAGAGAGAGAGAAAGAGAAAGAGAGAGCAGAGAGAGAAAAAAATCAGAGCAGAGAGAGAGAGAGAGAGAGAAAGAGAGAAGAGAGAGAGCAGGAGGAGAGGCTCACAGTTGGTTATATTATCATTTATTTCTCCTCAGCTCACAAAAGGAAGGCCCCTGCCTCATTCAGATAGCAGCGTAATGACCCTTAATCAGAGTAGATGCACTGCCTTCTCTGATGAGGCCCACCGGGTCGATGGGGGTAGTCAGAGAGAGAGAGAGAGAGACGGTCACAGCAGCATCGATAATGCATTAAAAGACCCTCATAAAGGAGCCGGCCTGGGCATAAACGAGGGACAACAGAAGGGAGAGGATGGAGGAACGTGACGGGGGGAGCCAGGGAGGAAGGGCGGGGTGGGGCTGGGACACAGGAGGTGAGGCAGGCCAGGCAGGCTCGGTCCTCCTGGTCCCTCCCGGACCAACCAGGCTGTGGGCACTGCCCTCGCCAGACCTGCGGGTGTGTGTGACATGCCCGCTCCCATCCTGTCCATGTCCTGTTGTCCTGTCCTGTCCTGTCTTGTGTGTGTGTGAGAGTGTGTGTGTGTACAGGCTGTGTATGTGTGTGTGTGTGTGTGTGTGTGTGTGTGTGTGTGAGTACAGGCTGTGTATGTGTGTGTGTGTGTGTGTGTAGCGGGGTGGGAACAGCAGACAGCCGGGCCACAGATAGGGGTCTACCCCCTGACAGCCCTTTACGGCCCAGGCGATGCCTCCTGCTCTCCCTGCCCCTCCCCACTGTCCTCCTCCCTCCCTGCCTGCCTGCCTGCTTGCCTTCTCAGGGCCAGACCAAGAGATGGCTTTATCTGTGCCCCCCAATTCACCCCTCCACCCCTCTGCCCCCCTCCCTCCCTCCCTCCCTCCCTCCCTCCCCCACTCGCCATGATCTATTTATTTACCCTGATCCAGAAAATACAGGGAGGGAAAAATGAAAAAACACACCTTTTCATTATTTTTTTTTCTTCTTCATTCGAGTGCTTTCCAGCTGACTAGAATTCATATTTATGCTAATGCCTGCCTCCTCTTTCTCCTCCGTTGTCTCGAGCCTCTCGCAGGGAGACGGGAGAGGCAGGCTAGAATTAATGACATTGCATCGGGAGGTAATGTTTGGCGCGTTTCATTAGCTGGTATATCTTTAATTTCCAATAAACACGGTAATTAGGGAAGGTATCCGTGGAGACGGGGTCCGGGCTTCGCGCTGCCGTGGTAACGGCTGTAACCAGATATGCACGGCGGTAACTGCAGTCGTGGAGGGCGGGGGGTGGGTGGGGGGGCTCGCAGCTTAACCAAATCCTGCCGAATGCAGGGAGGCAGGGAGGGAGGGAGGGAGGGAGGGAAGGGAGGGAAGGGAACCATATTAAATTATATGAAAATGAAACCCACCACACATAACCTCGTAGGCCTACCCTGCCTCTCACAGAGAAGGAGAAGAAGAAGAAGAAGAAGAAGAAGAAGGAGAAGAAGAAGAAGAAGAAGAAGAAGAATGAACGAAAGAACATGTAAGACGTCTGCAGCAAAGGAGTGACCCGAGGCGCAGGTATATCCCTCTATCTGTGTTAAACATGCAAGAACACATCCTCACATCTGGGCTGAGAAATGTTCTGTAGACACACACACACTTTCTGACACACACGCACACACACACACGCGCACACACACACACACACACACACACACACACACACACAGACAAATGCACACACACAGACACACACGTGCAACAATCGTATTCTATTCCTTTTCAAATCCATTTCATAGGAATATCTCCCACTTTCCCTCGCCTTTTCAAAGGACGGAGCTTTTCAAAGCACTTTAAAGGGGAGGGGAAGAAATTCACAGAGTGTTCCGAAAATCATCCACTTACGTATTACACAGAAAATCCTCCTCATTGCGAGAGGAAAAGGGCAGAGGGATGAATTAATCCTACACATTAAAAAAAAAGGCAAGGGCAAGGGAGAATCATGTAGAAGGAAGCAATTTACCATTCTGACCTTTCAATCTTTAAAACATTGGACTGACCCTTTGCTTTACTGCAGCTTTCTCTGGCTATTCAGGGACTCATCCCCAGTTATTTTATTGTCCTCTTTGACAGTAGAAACTCAGCTAAACTCAATAGAGAAAAACTCAGACAAAAGACGGCGGGAGGAGAGAGGGAGGGAGAGAGGAGAGAGAGAGGGGGGGGAGGAGGGAGGGGGGGAGAGACAGAGACAGAGACAGGGAGAGAGAGAGAGAGAGAGAGAGAGAGAGAGAGAGAGAGAGAGAAAGAGAAGGGAGACCTGAGAGAGAAAGAAGGGAGAGGCAGTCAAAAGAAAGAGTGAGATGGGAGAGAGAGAGAGAGATGGTGGTGGACCAGGTACGCGAGTTGCAGTGCCTCGTAAAGTCAAGGCTAACAGCAGCTGACACCCCTGACCACCCCCCAGGCAGAGTGTTCTGTTTGTTTAGACACAAACAAATAGTGATAGTAGCACCGAGAGCTAACAAGCTGAGGTTTGGGTCCCAAACCCAGCCACCCCAGTGCCAGCCCAGACTTAGTCAGGCACTGGAATAGTACTGGAGGGAAGTAGCGTATTGTTAGAAGTACTGGTGAAAGGGTGGAGTGTTAGTAAAGTGGGGCATGTGCTGTATCTGTAAGTGTCAGCGTTCGCTGGGTTACGGGGTGGTGTCAGTGATACTGCCCCTAGAGGGCGGGAATGTAGAACGATGAATTAGGTCTTGGCTGGCTGGAGCCTTATTGACTTTACTGTCACCCCTCCTCTCTTTCTATCCTTCATTCTCTGTCTTTGTCTCCCTCTCCCTCTCTCTCTCTCTCTCTCTCTCTCTCTCTCTCTCTCTCTCTCTCTCTCTCTCCCTTTCTCTCTGTATTCATCTCTCCATTAATAATCTCCCTCCATTCCTCTCCTCTCCCTGTGGCTGTGCAGCATGATGCCCCCCCCCCCCCCACCAGCCTGGTAGATCAGAGGCTGACTGTGGAAAGGTCATGTTCACGGGTGGCACTGGCACAGCTGCCCCTGCCTCCCCCCTGCCCCTCCCCCCCAGACCCTCCCTGCCCCTCCCCTCTACTTCCCCAGACCCCAGGCAATCCCTCTGCCTCCCTGTAGCGTCCCTAGTGGTCCCCAGCCCACCCCCCTGCTGCCCCCCCCCCCCCCCCCCCAACTCCCAGCAGGCCCCACACAGAATGTCACACAAAACACACTAATACAGGAAGCTTCAACACTATACCCCCTAATAAGCATATCCAATGGGCTGGGACTGTGTCCTCCGGCTCGGGTGATTAGCGCTGGTGGCTTAGGAGGCCTGTTTCTGACTTTGCACTGGAGAACAATAAACGCTGACTTAGAGCTCTCCATCTGCTGCCATGAATTAGTGTTCCTTTCTACTCATTCCGCTGCCGAGCCCAGCCCGGGCCCAGCACGCTGTTCTGAAAGATGGCTGAGCTGAGCCGAACTCACGCACACACACACACACGCACACACACACACTTTTGGACTGTTAGAAACTATAGCCAGCACAAGCTGTGCGTCCTCTCCCCTCCCTCCTGCGTTGGTCTTTTGGTGAGCATATGGCCGAAGAGGCGAGAGCGCGCTCAGACTCGCAGGGCTGGATTAGAGGCTGGGGTGACAGGCTGGGATTAGAGGCTGGGGTGACAGGCTGGATTAGAGGCTGGGGGGTAACTGGCTGGATTAGAGGCTGGGGTGACAGGCTGGATTAGAGGCTGGGGTGACTGGCTGGATTAGAGGCTGGGGGGGTAACTGGCTGGATTAGAGACTGGGGTAACTGGCTGGATTAGAGGCTGGTGGAACTGGCTGGATTAGAGGCTGGGGGTAACTGGCTGGATTAGAGGCTGGGGGGGTAACTGGCTGGATTAGAGGCTGGGGTAACTGGCTGGGGTAACAGGATGCGGGGCGGGTGGTTTCGGCTGGAGAGAGAGAGTGAGAGAGAGAGAGAGAGAGGCACTGTAATACCCAATAGGCAGAGCACTGATACTGGGGCGAGGCAGGATA
>NC_137679.1:34816453-34828953 GCF_963989245.1 Nansenia antarctica | reverse complement strand
GTGGCCGGGGCTCTGTCCGGGGCCTGGCTGGGGGAGCAGGGGGAGTGTACCTGCTCTGCATAGATGAGTGCTCTGGTAATTGGTGGAGGATGGGGAGTGAGGTCATCTGGGCCTGACGGAGACGTGACTGCCCGGCCTCCCCGGCCCCCCCGGCCAGCCCCCCCGGCCAGCCTCCCCAGCCTCCCCAGCCAGCCTCCCAGACAAGCTTCCCTGACCAGCCTCCCCTGCCAGCCTCCCCAGCCTCCCCAGCCTCCCTGACCAGCCTCCCCAGCCTCCCCAGCCTCCGCTCCGGTAATGACATTCCAATACTTCTGCTGCCTTTTAATGGCAATCAGACCTTGAGGGCAAAGAACGGACGCAGACGCACAGATGCGTGCGCACGTACACGTACACACACACACACACACACACACACACACACACACACACACACACACACACAGCCACGTGCGAGGCGCGTGCGCACACACACACACACACACACACATACTGTTCAAGGGCAAGGAAAGGATCTTCAGAGATCCGCACCACTGACAGCACAAGGACAACCAGACAGACAGACAGACAAAGACACAGACAGACAAACAGACAAAGAGACAGACAGACAGACAGACAGACAGACAGCTCTCTGCACTGCATTTAAGAAAAACAGGAGGCCTGTTAGCCATAGAAGGCTGCTTTATCTTGGGCTTTACTGTGTGGATGGGCGATCGATAGGTTTAAGCAGCGGGGGCTGTGGGGGGGTGGAGCTGTGTGGAGCTGTGGGGGGGTGGAGGCGCGGGGGGGTGGGGGGTTGGAGCAGGCACAGGCGCAGGCAGGAGGTCAGGACTCGGCAGAATAGCCCTGGCAACACTTTATCTCTGCTTCCTGCAAGGCTCTGTGTCTCATCAGGGGCAGACCGGAGCTTAGAGGCCTGCTGCCTGGCAGTGTGTGTGTGTGTGTGTGTGTGTGTGTGTGTGTGTGTGTGTGTGTGTGTGTGTGTGTGTGTGTGTGTGTGTGTGTGTGTGTGTGTGTGTGTTAACAGCTTGCATTGCAACCCGCACGTCGTTGGTTTAATTCATGCTACGAACAACAAAATTAGCTAATTGTTGTTGCTAATGTTTCCTAATGCCTTCCCCTGACAACTTACTTTACCTTAACCACTGGAAGGTAATGCCTAACACTGCCTCACGGCCACGGAAGTCACGTAAATTCACTTACTCTCATGTATCTTCAGTTATTGACGTATCGTCCAAAGATCTCTCTAAAGCCTAAACCAGGACATGCAGTTGGGAACGCGGAGGTAGGGAGCCAACACAGTTTAATTAGGAGACTGTGTTCACATTATCAGTTAGGTGTTCCACTTTTCCATTGCTGATATTATGTGATTTGTTATGACGCCTCAGGAACGCATACGGCTGCTGCTGTCCCTCGTCCTGCCAGGATCCATGAATTACATCGAGCCCGTACTCCGATTTCTACCTCCACCAGCCTCCCCTGGTTTGGATGGAGCTGTCAGGGAGAAATGGCCGCAGCCTGGCCTGTGTGATGGTAGGAGAGGAGGCTGGGGGCTGGGGGCTGGGGGCTGGAGGCTGGAGGCTGGAGCAACATGCTGACCTCTCCTATTGAGGCCTGAATGGCGGAGGATGACATCACCCGTCACCCAGCCCTGAGCTCAGGGGAACCAGCCGGGTTCTCTGTCTGATCTCCCTCTGCAGTGGAGGCCAGGGCTGACGCACACCAGCAATAACACACACACATACGCACACTCACATACACGCACACATACACACACTCACATATGCACACACACACACACACACATTATGCACAAATACTAGCAATAACATGGACACACACACACTAGCAATAACACGGACACACACACACTAGCAATAACACGGGGACACACACACGCACACACATACGCACACACACAGATGTACACACACATACGCACATACGCACAAACAATAGCAATAACACGGACACGCCCTCACATACGCACACACACATACGCACAAACACTAGCAATAACACAGACACGCACTCACATACACACACACGCACGCACACACATACGCACAAACACTAGCAGTAACATGGACACACACACACATCCTTACGCACACAGGCAAGCACAAACGCACACACGTGCACCCACCCACACAGACACACACAAAAATCACACATGAACTCATACACAGAGATATGTGCATCTGTGCTTTTGGATATTATGAATCATTTGCTTATTTTCCATCATAAAAGCCAGAGAGAGAGAGAGAGAGAGAGAGAAAAAAAAATCACATTCTAGGTTGGAGGGAGAACAGGCAGCTATGCTTTGTCGGAAACAGAACAAAACAGTACAGTGGGGGCCGAGGCCGACGGTATGAAAAAAAATAATTTGAAGCACTACAAATATCTGCTAATTAATCAGCTACACAAAGAAATGAAATGATAATAAGGTCTTTGCTATGCTCCAGTGGCTGGGGGGGGGGGGGGGGGGGGGTCGGAACAACCCAGAGGTGAGGGGAGGGATAGAGGGCCTGAGAGGACCCCCAGATAAAGACTTTTATTTCCAGGCCAGATGCTGAGGCAAAGGGGGGTGGTGGAGGGGGGGTGGTGGAGGGGGGGTGGAGAGCCTGGCTCCTCCTGCTCACCATTCCGGGCACGCCAGTCATTTGTCAGCTCTGGAGAATAGTGTAATAGTCGCGTAATGGCAGGATTCTTTTTTGTGTGTGTGTGTGTGTGTGTGAAGAGGGTGGGGAGTGGGGTGGGGGGTGGGGGGGATGGGGGGGGGAGAGTGAACGAGAGAGAAAGAGAGATGTGAGGTGTGTGTGGGTCTGTGTGTGTGTGTGTGTGTGTGTGTGTGTGTGTGTAAGAGAGATAGAAAAAGCGTGTGTGTGTGTGTGTGTGTGTGTGTGTGTGTGTGTGTGTGTGTGTGTGTGTGGTGGAAGGAAGGCTGGGGGCTGAAAGATGGTGGAGAAAATGTCTGCAGATGGATCCAGAAGCAGCCATACATCCTTGTTAGCCCCCCCCATCTCCCGGTGCCCCCCCCCCCCCCCCAGACCCCCGATGGGGCAGACACACCAACACAACAACAACACCACTGCAGTCCCCTCTATATCTCTATCACATACACACACACACACACACACACACACACACACTCACTGTCTCTTTCACTCTCTCGTAAACACATACACACACTCTGTCTGTCTGTTTTAATACATACAAACACACACACACACACTCTCTAGCACACACACACGCACACACACACACACACACACACACACACACACACACACTCCAGCACAAACACTCCACCACTCCACAAACACACACAATGCATCACCCGCAGGGCACCAAATCAACACACACCGCGAACAAAGCCCTGGCACGCGCCCGCCTTCCCCTCTCTCTCTCGTCCCAGCGAGGAGTCGTCCCACTGGCCAAACCCGCAATCAGCAGCTCCACTCTCCCCACCAGCTAATGTCCTTCCACATGACGCTCTGTCTCTGTCCCCCAACGACAAGTCACTCCTCTAAGGAGAGCTGGCAGACAATGGCAGAGTAAACAAAGAATCAATGGCCATTTTCAGGCTAGTCTCCGACGGTCATATCTGCATTCATTACGTCTCATCGCTTTTAGTGTTTTTCTTTTTTGGGAGGGAGGGGAGGGGGGGGGGGGGCGGGGGGGGCATAAAGAGATCCTATTGAACGAGAGTGTCACATGTTCCTCTGCTGTACACGTCCGTCACGCGGGCCTTCAGGCTAACCACACCGAGGGGTCAGTCATGAATATACATGTGTGGCTGGCAGGGAGATGATACAGGGGAAACAGAGTGAGAGAGAGAGAGAGAGAGAGAGAGAGAGAGAGAGAGAGAGAGAGAGAGAGAGAGAGAGAGAGAGAGAGAGAGAGAGAGAGAGGAGAATGAATATAGATGTATGGTTTGCAGGGAGATGATACAGAGGAAACAGCAAGAAAGAGAGAGAGAGAAAGAGAGAGAGAGAGAAAGAAAGAGAGAGAGGGAGGGAGGGTGGAGAGGGGGAGAGAGAGGGGAGAATGAATATCCATGTGTGGTTTGCAGGGAGATGATACAGGGGAACAGCAAGAGAGAGAAAGGGAGAGAGAGAGAGAGAGAGAGAAAGGGAGAGAAAGAAAGAGAGAGAGGGGGGAGAGGAGAATGAATATTGAGTTAGTATGCCACGCAGGGTGGGACTGTGTCCTCTGCTGATGCAGTCTAACTGGGGACTCATGAAAACAACTATCAACTATCCACTGTACATGTCTACCTCTGCCATGGAGGTTACACTGTGCATGTCTAGTACTGTCATGGAGGTTACACTGTATATGTCTACTACCCATCAACAATCTGGCCCCCTCCTACCTTGCCGAACTCGTCCCCCTCCACACCGCCTCCCGTTGCCTCAGGTCTGACGACCAAACCACCCTCAAGACCACCAGGACCAAGCTCCGGACCTGGGGTGATAGGGCCTTTTCAGCCGCAGCCCCGTCCCTCTGGAACACCCTCCCCAACCACATCAGACAGGCCAACCCTCCCAACATTTAAACAGGCCCTATTGAGGCCTAATTGAGGCCTACCTCAATTAGGCCCCTATACTTTCTTCTATTTACCTTTTGTTTCTTTTTATTATTACTACTCGATCTTTTCAGTTTGAAAAGCGTCTTTGAGTGTCTAGAAAAGCGCTATATAAGTCTAATGTATTATTATTATTATTATTATTATTATTATTATTATTATTATTATTATTACTACTGCCTACTACTGCCTTATAAAATAAGTATTGGGACACGGGGAAAGACTAAAACATGAGGTTGGCCCTATCCGGCACTTATGACTGACATACTGTAGAAATACCCATGTAATAACTGTAGGGACGACATTGTATTAACATTGTACTGTAACATCACAATAAACTGACCCTATGCCATAATAAAGCAATTATACACAACTAAAGCAATTGCACAATGAATGTATCATTAGCACTGTGTTGTCACTAGTTGTTGGGGATTTACATTACTTTGGCATTTTTTGGCATTTCGCTGACGCCTTTATCCAAAGACAACAAATACATTTGTCTAAGGAGATGCTACTAGGATCATTAAACAGTTGCTACACAGGTATAGGGGCAGATAAAAAGTAAGATCAGACATTGACATCCTTTAATCCTTTGAGAACAGTGTCTGTGAAGTGTTCCTGACACACATCTAACAGCACATTGTCCTGGGCCTACCTGTCACCGCCCACCTCCCCTGCTGCCATGACACCTGTGTGTGTCCAGACAGTCGGAATGGGATTACTGATCCCCATCACCACACACACACACACACACACACACACACACACACACACACACACACACACACACACACACACATTGTAATCATTTATTTCTGTCCACATAGAAACAAGTATACAAGGACACAAATACTGAAGGCACAGATGGGATGCATTCACAAACAGACATGGACAATGTCTTTCACATACAACAGGACAAGTAACACCGTCTCCGCCATATTTGGCGGCTACCAATAATCGCAGAGACAGAGCAATACTTGCTGAGCCTTTTTGCTTCTCCCTTGGACATTCCCAGTAGACGTAGTCCTCTGACAACCAATCTGTGCACATGTCCAAGACTGCCAAATATAAAGACTAATAGCGTACACCTATAGCCTAGCTCTGAGATGGTGTCTACAAGCTGCTGGTATTTCATGACCTTAGTCATGAAGGCTTCCTCTAGGCTTATATCAAAGGTGCATGCTACCTCTAATACAGACACCTCTCTGGACTCTTCATTAACAACAACAACATCTGGTGTGTTAGCAGACAACTGTGAAAAGTGACATTGGTCATTACAGAAATTGAACATGGATGCATTGACACAAGCATGTGTATACATTTTCACTGTAACTGGGAAGTGGAGTGATATGTCCTTTACTATTAGGCTCACAATTCTGTCATGACGTGCTATATACATTCCTTTGTAAACATAACAGCCATTCAAGATATGTGAAAGTGTTTCTGTAACCTGTTCTGTGGTGTGGTGCAAGCAATGAGGAACCTGAGTGGAGGGAAACCAAATAGAGAGGTTGAGTCTGGTAGGAAGGACTTGTAATCTGGCCTTGGTTGTGAATATGACAATGTCCTCATCGAGTGCAGTGTTTTTTAGAAAAGAGTGGGAAACAGAGTGATCAGCTGTGGGAAGACATGCCAGTTTTCCCTGGAGTTTCAGACCAGTCCAGTGTTGTTGTTGTTGTTGATGTTGATGAAGGTCCATGAGAGTCCGTCTGGCCCCTCTAGATGTTAGCTGGTGGCTCTGTCCAGCAAAGGAGGCTGTTGCCCTGACCTGTGTGAGAGGGTCAGATATACAGTTCTCTGAGACCCGAACAGTCTCAGAGTCAGACCGCACCCACTCCAGGGACACCCCGGCTCGGACACAGAGGTCATTCAGGTCTGGCCAATCAGACCAGACTCCAAAACCAGCGGAATGAGTGTCCAATTTTCCGCTGGGTTTCCTCTTGAATCCTCTTGTGTGTGTGTGTGAACACACACACACACACACACACACACACACACACACACACACACACACACAGGCGGGCACACACACAGGCACACACATGCACACACACACACACGCACACACACACACACACACCACCCTCTCTGCTTCAGCCATAATCTGTCCACCACTGCCAAATCTATTTTGTTGTGTATCTCCTCTGATGGGCAGGCATGTCATTAACTCCTTGGCATGAACCGTGGGTTGTCATTTGCATGGTAATACATGCCTGCTTACTGTAGGTGGCACACACACACACACACACAAGCGTGCACACTCATGCACACTCACGCAAATACACACACACACACACACACACGTCCATGCACACACACACACACACACACACACACACACACACACACAGAAACATAGCCAGCTGTGTGCATAACTTCAGCAAACCTTGGCAGCCTTCATCAACTTTTTCCCACTCATATCCTCCTATCGTTTGGTCAAGGAAGAGTAATGGTCATTTTCAGGTGGCAGACAGTATCGATTAAACAATACGTTTAGTTTTATTAATGTATTTCAACGTGAAGACCTGACTAATGAACCTTCAGACTATTGACTCGTATTAATGCAATGGTACATTCTGAAATTATATATTTATTTGGTTATATAGGCCTCCTGCCATCCATTAAAGACTAATTTCCTTTGGCCCAGTTTATCAATCCGGAGGCACATCTTTCCTGGAGATCTTTGGCTCACTCCCAACAATGACTTATCTATCAGCCCCTGACCACAAGGAGAAGACTGTGTGTGTGTGTGTGTGTGTGTGTGTGTGTGTGTGTGTGTGCGTGTGTGTGTGTGTGTGTGTGTGTGCGTGTGTGTGTGTGTGTGTGTGTGTGTGTATGTGTGTGTGTGTGTGTGTGTGTGTGTGTGTGTGTGTGTGTGTGCATGCGTGAGTGCATGTATTGTACAAGTATGGTGTGCGCATGTGTGATCATTCCTGACTGCATATGGGTGTGTTCTTAGTGGGTCTGCTTTGTGTGTGTATGCATGCATGCATTTACTGTGTACTGTACATGTGTGGTGTGTGTGTGTGATTATACCTGACCGTGTATGTGTATAATATACACACATATATACTGTATATACTGTATATATATATATATATATATACATACACACACACGTATATATATATATATATATATATATACAGTGTATATATATATATATATATATATACACACACATATAGATAGATAGATATATACACATACATATTATGCATACATGCGGGCAGGTACGTACGTGAGCGTTTGTGTGTACGTGCCGTCTATGGCGAGGGTGGGGGTGATTATGTGCAGAGCGGGAAAGAGAGAGAGTGTGTGTGTGTGTATGTGTGTGTTTTGAGAGATGGATGAACAGAGTAAAGATTGCAGTCATCCGCTGTGGTACAGTGCCATCAGGTCTAATGAGTGTGCCGGGGTGACCTCAGCAGCCCGTGGGTTCACAGAGCTGATTAAACATCCCTCTGTGTCAGGGGACCAGAGGCACGCCTGCTCTCTCCCTCCCCATCCTAATCGCTCCTCCCTATCTAACCCCCATCCATCTCCATCTCCCCCCTCCTCTCCCTAAGCCAGGGCCAGGGCCAGGGCCGGCCGCTGGGGCTGGGGTTGGAGCTGGGGTTTGGGGCTGAGACCTGGGGCTGGGGCTGGGGACCTCTTCTCTAACCATAACACCTTGTGGAGGATGTCGGTGCAGAGTGTGCGTGCAATAACGAGCGTCAGGCTCAAAGCTGAAGATACTGTAGGTAGGGAAGGAGGTCTGACAGCTGACCTTTTGGGGGGTAGAATCTGTCCTGTTGATAGCCTGTAGTGTGTAGAGTTAGCGTGTGAGTTTAGGATGCGTTGTGGTCCACGATGATATCGTGAGGGGACTGTGGATCGGTCTCTGCCCTTCGTATATGTTGATATGCTGGTATGTTCTTCTGGTCTTATCTCCAACACCACGGGGACAATTTTGACAAAACGTGTATGAATGACGCGTCTTGTCATAGACATCCAGCATTTACTATATTATATTGATTGGCTCAAGCAGGGTGCTATAGTAAACTACACAGTAGTGTGAGGCTGTACTCTGGGATCATGAGGTGGAGGCTGTCCGGAGTTGTCTGAGGTCATGAGGTGGAGACAAGCACTTACGGGGTCAGCCGACTTCTTTCAAATCTTTTGGCCCACTTTGAACCCGGAGAACTTCAGTTGACGCCCAAACATCAGAGAGAGCTTTTAAAAAGGGGGGCTGCAATTAGGGGGCTAAATAGCGTGCCGTTTATCAAGGTCTTTCATGTACACCATTTTATTTTTATGAAAGCAATCGATTGTCCCTGCGGTTTCAGAGCGCTGGGGCACCTCTGCTTGTGTTGTGTTGCTCTCTCTCTCTCTCTCTCTCTCTCTCTCTCTCTCTCTCTCTCTCTCTCTCTCTCTCTCTCTCTCTCTCTCAGAATGCAGCCGGGGCCATTAATCCAACAGGGGGTAAGTGGAGAGAGAGGCTGGAACACTCTGACAGACACTCCTTTCACATTTACAGAGGAGTAATCAGACACAGGCCCAGGTCGGCAAAAAAAAAAGAATACAGCAGCGAGAGAGAGAGCCCTGAATTCCCTCCTAGGGTCGAGGGCTTGAGGAGTGGCCTCATGGTTCTTGACAGTCGAGGGGAGGGAGGAGGAAAGAGCAGGAGAGAGGTGGAGAGGGGAGGAAGAGAGAGTAGGAGGGAGGACGAGAAAGAGGAATCCAATGGAAATGGTGAGCCCTAGAGTTGAACTGGTGAGGCCTAGAGTTGAACTGGTGAGGCCTAGAGATGAACTGGTGAGGCCTAGAGTTGTGTGTTATTTACAGCTGGCAACAATCAAAAGAGGCATACAGAGTACAGAGAACAGCGCACACAGATAGAGAGAGGCAGGGGAACGAGCACACACAAACATGTTCACACACACACAACAGGCTCCAGCAGTGCAGGGCAGCAGGGGAGGCTGCAGGCCTTGACCAGATAATCATCCTACAGTGATCACCAGGACCTCCAACATCACTGAGCAAATACACAACTCCTAACCCCCCACCAGGAGTGGGAGGGGGGGAGGGGAGGGGAGAGAGAGATAGAGAGAGAGAGAAGGAGAGGGGGAAAGACAAATTGAGAGGAGGAGGAGAGACAGGGCATGCATGCGTGCGTGCGTGCGTGCATGTGTGTGTGTATGTGTGTGCGTGTGTGTGATGTTGTGGGGTGCTAATCTTGGTCTTATCTCGGTCTGCAGCTCGGCTCCACATCCCCTCTCCTCTCCACCTTATCTCCCATCACTGTCACTCAGCCCAGATCAGCCTCAGCACCTCCAGCTGGGCCCCGTCTACCCCGGCCTGCCTCCACCACCCTACCCTACCCTTCACTTCACCCAGCCAACGGCAGTCGCCAGCAGGCCTCACACACCGACAGGATCTCACACACACACACACACGCATGCCCATACTGACACACAGACACACGCAAACGCATATACGCACGCATACACACAGACGCACGCATGTACACACACGAATGCGTACACGTACACATATGCACGCGCGCGCACACACACAATAATACTAATGCGCACACACACATACACACACGCACCCACACACCCTCTGAAAAACACATATTTCACAAAGAAGCACTGACACAACCAGGCTAACACTCTCTCTCGCTCTCTCACACACACACACACACACACACACACATTTCATTATTCACACCATACATCACACCTTAGGTGACATCGAGGGTGACCCCCATCTACCACCCACTACGAGTTCTGAGTGTGATCACGGTCTCCAGCCCACCCATCACAAACCCCTCTACTCAGACTCACTAATCCACAGAAACATGCCTACGCACGCACGCACACACACACACACACACACACACACACACACACACACACGCACACACACACGCACACAGACACACAGCCTGCTCCCCAGAAACAAACACAAATCCCTCTGGGGTGGTTTCATATTTGTGGGAGCTGATGGGCCTCTCCTCTACGCTGAGGTAATGGGAGATAATGGAGTTGAAAAGGACAGCTGCTGGTGTGGGTTTAAGTGGGATTTGGGGTGAGAGATTTATATTTGGAAGGAAAAGCAGGCGGATGAAAAAAGTTGGGAGAGGATTTTTGGAGGGGAGCGGAGGGAGGGAGGGAGGGAGAATTAGGTGGGGAAGGTGTCTGGGCTTATCAAACTAGAGAGAGCGGGGAGGGGGGGCGAGAGAGAGAGAGAGAGAGAGAGGGAGAGGGGAGGGAGAGAGAGAGCTGGGAGAGAAATGATGAGAGGAGGAGTGCATTGGGATTGAGGAGGGGATCATCTCAAACATTTCCACAGATTCACAGAGGAGGGAACAGACTCCAGCCAATTCTTCCACTGAGCGGGTCAGAGAGAGAGAGAGAGAGAGAGAGAGAGAGAGAGAGAGAGAGAGAGAGAGAGAGAGAGAGAGACAGAGGGAGGGAGAGCAAATGAGAGGGAGTGAGAGAGCAAAGAAGGGACACAGAGAGAGAGAGAGAAGGGGGGGGGCTGGCAGACTAATTGGAGAGGATCAGAAACGGCGCATGTCTCCCTGTAACCCCCCGGAATCAACCCTGACCTGCCGTCTGGATCCCACAGGCTCCCTGAGTGCTGTTCTCCCCATTGATTATCCACTTTGCCTCACGCTCCAACTCCTTATTAGAGGAAATCTCCCTGTCGGAGATGAACTGGAATACCCCGTCAACACGTCCCTACAGCTCTACTGAACATTACCACAGGACGAGATGGAGGAGGAGGGAGGAGGAGGAGGGAGTGATGTGGTATGAAGAGGTAGAGGTGAAAGTGAGTAGGATGAGTGGAGAGGTAGAGAGAGAGAGAGAGAGAGAGAGGGAGTGTAAAATAATATGTGTGTGTGTGTGTGAGTGTGTGTGTGTGTGTGTGTGTGTGTGAATGTGCGTGTGTGTGTGTGTGTGTGTGTGTGTGTGTGTGTGTGTGCGTGCGTGAGTGTGTGCGTGTGTCTGTGTGTGTGTGCGTCTGTGTGTGTGTATGTGTCTGTGTGTGTGTAGTGTGTGTGCGTGTGTGTGTGTGCGTGTGTGGTGGCGCTGCCGTAAAGGCACTCACACTTTATGGGGTGTGGAGGGGGGCCGTGGAGGGGAGCCGTGGAGGGGGCTGTGGAGGGGGGGGTGGAGGGGGAGGGGGGCCGTGGAGGGGGGTGTGGAGGGGGAGGGGGGCCGTGGAGGGGGGTGTGGAGGGGGAGGGGGGTTTGTGGAGGGGGAGTCGTCTCCATCGCTCCTCCACCTGCTTTAATGACACTGTTTAAATGGAAGAGCTGGGGCTCAATCTGCCTGCACCAAGGACTGCATCATACACACACACACACACACTCTCACACACACACTCACACACACACACACTACACACACTACACTACACACACTACACACACTACACACACTACACACACACACTCACTGGGACTGAGCTAGGGAGAGGCAGAGGGAGAGGGAAGGGGAGGGGAGGGGGAGTGGATGGAGGGAGTATACTGTATATTGTCCATGTTCATGGGGCTGTGTGAGGGGAGGGAAGGCCAGGGGGGTGACAGCTCACAGGCTGGCTGTCATGGCTGGGGAGCCGGGAGCTCAGAGCTCCATCTCTGCCCTCTCACCCCCACACCGCACACCTAGCCCCCGCACTCCCCCAGGACTACACACTCATGTAATGCAGTATTGATCTGACATGGTGGTGTGTGTGTGTGTGTGTGTGTGTGTGTGTGTGTGTGTGTGTGTGTGTGTGTGTGTGCGTGTATGTGTCTGTGTGTGGGGGGGGAGAGGGGGGGTTGGGGGGGCTTGACATGACCAACGTGTGACCAACGTGTGTGGTGAGATGGTGGTTTCACGTTGCTTAAGCAGTAAATAGATAGACCTAGTGTATGGAC
>NC_137679.1:34811453-34813953 GCF_963989245.1 Nansenia antarctica | reverse complement strand
ACTTTGCGACTCCACCGCGTCTGACTCTGAGCGCGCCCCTGTCTTGATGACTCATCGGTTTACCACCTCACCCCCAAAACTTTCAAAGCCACCGACACTGACAACGCTCCGCAGGACGACCCCCACATCACTTCCACTTGGAACACTTGGTACACTTCTTGCCAGCAAAAAAAAAGAGATGCCCGTAATGTATTCTTCTTCGACCTAGTGGGTGGTGTGTGTGTGTGTGTGTGTGTGTGTGTGTGTACGTGTGTGTCATTGCCTGCCTGCTTGTGTGTGTAGGTGTGTATACACACGTGTGTGTGTTTTTCTTTCATGTTGGCCTGCTTGTGTGTGTGTGTGTGTGTGTGTGTGTGTGTGCGCGTGTGCGTAACGTGCACACGAGTGTGTCCATGTGTGTAGAGATTATTTCTGAGTCAGCGGAGAGTTTAGGGGTGTGATTAACTGCTCTGTTTGATGAGTCTGGCTGCTCAGCCTCGCCGTGTTCGCCTCAACTCGCCAACGCCATGTTTTCTTTCTCCTTTTGGACAAATACGCGCAGATTGCCTTTGATGTCTTTGGTGATTGCTCAAGTGTTCTGGGAATTCGAGCGGGAGGGTCTTGGCACTAGCCTGCTGGTGTGGCACAGAACAGGCCCCTGGCTCTGGGTAGCTAGGCCCAAAGGGGAAGTGAGGGGAGCGTGAAGCAAGGCATGGGTAGTGGGGGGGGACGGGGACGACGACGACGACGACACTAGACTGTCTATTTCCGACGCCGACACAGAACTCGGGCGTCATTTCCTCCACTTCCCCCACCGACCTTCTCCTTCCCGGTGAAGCGGCCATGTTAACAATGCTGTCCTCACATTTACCAGTTCTGCCTCATTACAGCCACGAGGAGCACATCAATTAGAGCTGGAGAGGCATTCACCAGCAGAGTCAGGCTCCCTCCACCTGTGTGTGTGTGTGTGTGTGTGTATGTGTGTGTGTGTGTGTGTGTGTGTGTGTGTGTGTGTGTGTGTGTGTGTGGGAGGAGAGGAGTTACCTGCGGATCCTCTCACTGCAGATTAGAGCTCCACAACAGAGACAACCCCCCCAAAAAAGACTACGCTTTCATCTCCATCTTCTGTGCTCATTTCTCTGTCCAATCCCTTTCTTCTTCACAGTACATTCATAACTGAACCCCGCGCTCTTTCATTCCTAACAATAACAACCGGCCTTCACATCCGCATGGTTCCCAGGGAGGACAAAACGGCTTTGTAGTTTTCACTCTACGCTCCTCTGTAGACTCGGGCTCTCGAACCCCTGCAGCCTTTAAAAAAGCACATCTCCTCCTTTTCATGCCTTCGTCGAGCCTGTGGCCTGCCATCTTTCTGGTCTGGTTAAGGGCAACTTCACTATGAGCTATTTTTTGGGCTCTCCAGAGCTGCTTGTAAAGAAGAACAGGAAGCTCTCTCCACCCCGGTTGCTGTTGTGGCGGGATAAACATTCTGCACAGGGTTTGAGAATCCCGTCAGACGGAACCAAGTTATTTATTTGTTTACACGGTGTCGGAGACCGACGGAGACCTAACGGGAGACGCCACCAGAGTGCATCTCTCTTCGAGTCGATGATTCTGTTTCGGTCCGTTATACGGGAGCGCCGGAGAAAACGGTTCTTCCCCGGTGCAGGTAAGAAAAGAAATACAAAAGGAAAAACAACAGGTTCTTTTTAATTTCTTTTTTTCCCAAAAAGCGGCGAGGAGAAAGGGGTGGGGTGGGGGGGGGAAGGATCTAGATGTAATTGATGGTGTGACGGCGGGCGAGATGGCGTATATAGAGGAGTTAGTTCTCACGTCCGGGCCTCCTTTCTCATAACGGCAACGTCTCGCAGTCGCTGGAGGTTGACAAATTGACCAGCAACCGAACACAATTTGTCCTTTGAAAGGATGGTGGGGGCTTGGTTTGGCTTGAGTAATTAGTTTAAGCTGCGTTGCTGCGGCTGTCCAGGGTTGGAGGGGGGGGGATGTGGGGGGGATAGGGTGGGTGGGGTGTGTGGTGGGTGGGTGGTGGGGGGGGGGGGGGTCTGTGTGCCCTCTGATAAGGCACTGTGACGCTACACCACACACCGCCCTACCCTGAATTCTAATGAGGCCCCACCACTAAATATATCAATTAGCACGTCTTTACACAGAGATAAAGAGCAATAAGAGCAGGGGATTAGGAGTGTGTGTAAGTGTGTGTGTGTGTATGTGTGTGTGTGTGTGTGTGTGCGTGTGGGTGGGTGGGTGTAGGCGAAGGGAGAAGAGTAAAAAAAAAATAAAAAAAAGGATGATGGAAAAAAAGAGTGATGGAGGCTCCTGCTGGGTGTTTTTTTCTCCGACACGTACAAAGACAGAGACAAAGACGTGCGCAGGGCTGTGCTGGCAGCATCTGTATATCGAGTGAGAGAGAGAGAGAGAGAGAGAGAGAGAGGGAGTCACGAACATGGATGCACTGGTCCATGGCAGGGTGCTTAGTGACACACAACGCTGATATTGAACA
>NC_137679.1:34795340-34811253 GCF_963989245.1 Nansenia antarctica | reverse complement strand
CGAACGATTCATTTACAGATTTCCAGGCTCCAAAAGGACCATGTTGAGAGGGCCATTTGGCGAACAGTGGAGGGAATGTTTGGGAGCGTGTTTAGAAAGAGGGGGAGAGAGAGAGAGAGAGAGAGAGAGAGAGAGGGGGGAGAGAGAGAGAGAGAGAGAGAGAGAGGGGAGAGAGAGAGAGAGAGAGAGAGAGAGGAAGAGAGAGAGAGAGAGAGAGAGAGAGAGAGAGAGAGAGAGAGAGAGAGAGAGAGAGAGAGAGAGAGAGAGAGAGAGGGGGTGAATTAATCAGATCCAGAGAGGAATCATTCATAGGGACGACCTCACCTGTCCTAAGAGCATCCTGCCCTACATTGTAGAATATGCTGAATAGGCATGTAAACACGACGCCCTATAAGTGTTCCAGGGGAGGAGGTTGAGGTTCAGATTACATTACTGTATACACACACACACACCAAAACACACACACACACTGCTGGCAGAACAGATTAGATGAACAGGACATAAAGAGCAGATGATGTTCTTTACTTGCCATTCATCAAGTATGTAAACAAAGCCGGGTTTCAGCAAACAAACACTCAACTAGCCAACGTGGCAGAATTCCCCTCTTGGCGTGTGCGGCTGTGGGAGACATTGGGTAAGAGGATATTATTAGTCAATGAAAGAATGAGAGCTGTAGATGTTGAAAAGTGAGGATTCAGAAACCCTGTCAGCTCCCCGCAGTGAACAAACTCATAATTTGCACACACTCGCACGCGCCCACACACCCCATCCTCCTCTCTCTCTCTCTTCATCTCCCTCTCTCTCTCTCTCTCTTCCTCTCCCTCTCTCTCTTCCTCTCTCTCTCTCTTCCTCTCCCTCTCTCTCTTCCTCTCTCTCTCTTCCTCTTCCTCTCCCTCTCTCTCCAGCAAGCCTTCCTCAAACAAACCACGACAACAAAGATGGAAACCTGGCGGTTTGAAAAAAAACGTCAGAGAGTCGGAACGTTCTTATCGGTCCTCCCCCCCCTCTGCCCTCAAAAGAGTTGTTGTCGTCGAGACAAGCCAGGGAGGCGCTTTTCAAAAAACGAAAGGCGTTCAAAAGCGAAAAAAAGCTGGATGCCGTTCGCTCCGGGCCTGCCTGTTTTTGTCTCCCTCCTGACCGTGCGCCATGACCAAACGATCGCCATGACAGCCTTCATTCATCCAGTTCATGCGCGACACAGGCCTCCGCTTTTTGCTCGACTGCTTTTTATCTTCCAAAAGGGCCTGCAAACCTGCCTGATGATCCGTTTTAGGGGCCTTCACATTTAGGGGCAACGCCAGACAGTCTGAAGCGCCACACTTCCAGACTTGACGGATCACGCTACGCTAGCTCTCTCCGCTGTGGTCGTGCGGCCGCGACAGGACCATCAAAGATGGCGTCCGTGGAGGAGCTAGCGTTCTAGCGTCATAGCTGCAGGGTGAGGAGGGTCTGAGGAGGCGAGCAGCCTCTTTATGAGCGTCAGCGTATGCAGACGGGTGGGGGGGGGGGGGGAGGAGGGGGGGGGGGGGGCTCTGAGTCCGATAGATGGACTGACCCCTCACTTTACACACAAAAGATCATATCAGTTTCTAGATAGAGGAGGACCAACGAGAGCAGGTCCCTGTTTGGGGCTACAGTCATGAGAATCACCGCATTATGGAGCAGTGAGACAATAACAGTGTGTGTGTGTGTGTGTGTGTGTGTGTGTGTGGGTGTGTGGGTGTGTATGTGTGTGTGTGTATGTGTGTGTGTGTGTGTGTGTGTGTGTGTGTGTGTGTGTGTGTGTGTGTGTGTGTGTGTGTGTGTGTGTGTAACAGCAAACAGTTGATTTACCCCTCACGGTGGAGACCCCCCATATCCCCGCCCACCCCCCCCGAGTCACCTCTCTCCCAGGGGATTAGGGAGCCTAACCAGAGGCTCAGAGGCTCTAACAGGGAGGAGATCTGGAGACGCCCGCCTGCTGAGTCTCCTCTAGGGACACAGGACAGTATTCAATAAAACCTGCATATTCCCCAGACAGTGCTGGAAGTCTAAAGACTATACATTATGTCCATATAGACCCAGATGAAACAGGTACTGTTCAAGATTAGACTGTTGGAAAGAGGGATATAAATAAATAGAAAATGTTAACACAAACAAAAACACCAGATGGTAATACTCATGGTAATAAAAATAAACATAAAAAAACAATGTTGTTTATACTTATTGTTTGATTATATGTGACATGGTAATGAGAATGGAAATCCTGAGGCAATTAGCGGCATGTCTGCAGACATCTTGTGAGAGGACGAGAGAAGGACAGGGTGGCTCTTATCAAGTCACCTCTCATCAAGTCTTATCTCTGGTGAGGTGATTAGTGCCATAAGCAGTTGCTAGGTGATACAGTACTAGCTGAAGAATGACAGGTATCGTGGGTATCTGGATGGGCATTTATGGTATATCTGGTATATCTGGGTATACACCGGCCACTTCATTAGGTACACCTTTTCAACTGCTCGTTAACACAAATATCTAATCAGCCAATCATGCGGCAGCAACTCAATGCATTTAGGCTTGATCTGCTGAAGTTCAAACCAAGCATCAAAATAGGGAGGAAAGGTGATTTAAGTGACTTTGAATGTAGCATGGTTGTTGGTACCAGGCGGGCCGGTTTGTGTATTTTAGAAAGTGCTGATCTACTGGGATTTTCTCGCACACCCATCTCTAGGGTTTACAGAGAATGGTCCGAAAAAGAGAAAATATCCAGTGAGCGGCAGTTCTCTGGGCGAAAATGCCTTGTTGAAGGCAGAGGTCAGAGGAGAATGGCCAGACTGGGTCGAGCTGATAGAATGGCAACAGTAACTCAAATAGCCACTTGTTACAACCAATTTGGCGTAAACAACATGAAAGCATGGATCCATCCTGCCTTGTATCAACGGTTCAGGCTGGTTGGTGGTGTAATGGCGTGGTGGATATTTTCTTAGCACACTTTGGGCCCCTTAGTACCAACTGAGCATTGTCACCACAGCCTACCTGAGTATTGTTGCTGTCCATCTCTTTATGACCACAGTGTACCCATCTTCTAATGGCTACATCCAGCAGGATAACGTGTCACAAAGCTCACATCATCTCAAACTGGTTTCTTGAACATGTACTCACTGTACTCAAATGGCCTCCACAGTCACAGTATATGGGTATATATATTATATATATATATATATATATATATATACAGTATATACATGCATGGTATACAGTATGTGGGTATATATGGTATATACATGTATGGTATATATGGGTATATATTGTATATCTGCGTATATATGGGTAGGTCTGGGTATTTCTGGGTGATACTAGCTGAAGGATGACACCCTTACAGCCATTGTGGGTTCATCTGAGTGTGTGAGATATGATTGTTGAAGAGTGCACTGGAAGGTTAGTTGGTGCAGGCGTGTTCCCCATGCCAGCCCAGTCTGGACCCTGGGGTACTAGCCTCTAACAGAGGGCAGATTGGGGGCACTTACCCCTGGCAGAGTCTTCTGTTCATGAAGGGCGCTCTGGGCCTTCAGTGCTGACTCTCTGGCACAGTATGTTAGAAAGGCACATCCTGCAGAGCGGAAGACAGAGAAGAACACACAGGGATTAGACTCATGTCAAACGAGTGGATTGTGAAGTGTAGTGTGTAGTGTAGTATGAAGTGTGTAGTGTGTAGTACGAAGTGTGTAGAGTGTAGTGTTGTGTGTAGTGCATAGTGCATAGTGTAGTAGTCTATAAGGTGTAGCGTAGTGTGTTGTATGTAGTGTGTAGTGTAGTGTTGTGTGTAATGTAGTGTTGTGGGTAGTGTGTCGTCTGGTGGCGTGTGTAGTATGTTGTGTGTAGTGTGTCATGTAGCGTAGTGTGTCATGTTGTGTGTAGTGTAGTGTCATGTCGTGTAGTCTACACAACACGTGTAGTCTAGTGTTGTGTGTAGTATGTAGTGTGTAATGTAGTGTAGTGTGGCATGTCGTGTTGTGTGTAGTTTGTAGTGTAGTGTGTAGTGCAGTGTTGTGTGTAGTGTAGTGTGTAGTGTAGTGCTATGCAACGTTTCAACCCCAGTTTTTCAAGAGCAAGAGAGCTCGTGTAGAATTATTCTAAGATATGCACATTACTATATGATGAATGATCAATTTTCGTGATTATTGAACAAAGGGCAGAAAAACGTCCCCCGGCCCCACGCGTGCATTTGATTTCAGCGACACAATAATTAAAAACCTATGGTGATGAGCCCCACGCCGTGACCCCTCACATCCCACGAGACTCCGCTGAAAGTTAGAGAATAAAACGTAAACAATATGAATATGCATTAATAACTCTGGCATTAACAAAAGTGTGACAGCTTTCATTAAAGGCTGAGTGGTTGTTGGGTTTACGCGCCTGGTCGAGTTGACAGTGGGTGACCCCGTTCAGAGGAGTTTTTGCACCGTGCAGCATAATTTCCCATTACTACATGTCACACCTGCTGCCAAGGCTCCCCATGGGAGAGGAGGCATGCATGCATACGCATACGCACACGCACACGCACACACACACACACACACACACACACACACACACAGCACCACCCATCACCCCCAGAAACAGGAGTTTCTGCACTCTGGCACATGGCCAAGAGAGAGCTCCCTTTAACTACAACCTTCATCCACCTCCACAACTAGGCAGTTATTCAAGAGGAAAAATCACCTAAACGACACTGATGAAACAGCATGCCACAAAGCAGAGCAGAAAAAAGTTGGAATGCCGGCTGGGGAAACAGCCCCTCCTCCTCCCCCCCCCTCTTCCCCCTCCCTCCTCCATGTGTGACATTACAAAACTGAGGACATGGGCCCAGACCTCCTAGGGGACATGTCCCAGCACATGCTGGTAGGATAGGGGATGACCGAGGGCCACTGCCCCACTTATGCCCCTTTCTTATCACTTACTCAAGCACTCAGACAGTCAGTCACACAGACAGGCAGACAGACACACAGACAGACAGGCAGACAGTCACATAGACAGACAGACAGACAGACAGACAGACAGACAGACAGGCAGTCAGTCACACAGACAGACAGACAGACAGACAGACAGACAGACAGACAGATAGACAGTCACACAGACAGACAGACATTCAGTCAGGCAGGCAGACAAGCAGACAGACAGACAGACAGACAGACAGACAGATAGACAGTCACACAGACAGACAGACATTCAGTCAGGCAGGCAGACAAGCAGACAGTCAGTCACACAGACAGACAGACAGACAGACAGACAGGCAGACAAGACACAGTTGGTCGGTTAGTCATTCAGACAGACAGAGTCAGACAGACAGTGTCAGTCAGACAGCCAAACAGATAGAGGCAGTAAGACAGACAGACAGACAGACAGCCACACAGTCAATCAGTCAGTCAGTCAGTCAGACAGACAGACAGGTCATCCTCAGTTTAGACATGTCTTGGTGCATGGTACTAGGAGAGATCTTATCATCCGATTTATGACTTTACAAATGTACAACAAATCAATGCACCAAAACGGTGTGACTGTGGTACACTTTAGCGGCCTGCGTTTAAGACTTAAAATTGATTTGCTTCATCTAGGGAGTTACCGGTCACAGCAGACAGGACAGGAGCCAGCAAGAGACTAAGTATGGAAGCTATTGCCATACATGGTGGCTATCTGTTAATATTCAGGCCCGATGCATGGCTGCTTATGGTAGGCCTCAGTAAGTCCCTCTCGGCCATGGGGAATTGGAAGACTTTATGAAAGCCTCCATGTCCAATATTTTGCTGGCTTAGGGGACACCTTGAGCCGATGGAGACGATGATAGAGAAGCTACAATCTGGAGCAGACACTGTCAACTTGGTAGACATGAAAAAGGGCCACAGTCATTGAGTGTGGGTATAAGACGTCCCAGATGGAATGGAATAGGGGAGAATGTTGCTGTGGTTAGGAAATTATTCTGGAGCAGGCTTTTTAGCGGCATTCAAAAGCTGGGATTGGCATATTCAGCAAACGAGAGGTGTTAGGTGGAGTGAAAATAATACTTAGCAAATTTGCTGCACAATAATTTTCGAAGAGGAACAAGAGTTCAATGAATGAGAACTTAAGCCCAGGAAACTAGAAGAAGCAATAAGTGGAAAATATCTGCCTGCCTTGGCAAATCACGTATTGCTCATAATTATAAGAACCAGTCTTTTCTTTGTACCGTGTCTACTGCTAACTAAATGTAAATTACAATCAACAAAGCATTTCAGACATATTCATGTTTTACGCTTTTTCTAAATGGCAGCAAATTGTGCTTACTGGGCACCAGGTAACTATAATTGAGTAATCTGCAGAGCATGAGAATTTGCATATGCATTTCAATTCATTAACATTGCGATATTCAGAAAAAAGGAAATGGCACTTCTTAGATTTCTTAACATTTAGTCTAATGTAGCAATGTTTCAGAAAACTATTACAAACTAATTATCCCAAAAAACTGGAATCTGCTTGACTCAGCATACTGTCAACTGGACAAAAAACACACACACACACACACACACACACACACACACACACACACACACTCACACACACACACACACACACACACACACACACACACACACACACACACACACACACACACACACACACACACACACACACACACACACAGCCTGAGTGACAACAGTCAACATTAGGTCCATGTCTCACTCTTTTATAGGGTGGTGAGACAGAGACTGTAGATTAGACCAGGCTGTAGTTTAGTCTAGGCTGTAGTTTAGTCTAGGCTGTAGTTTAGTCTAGGCTGTAGTTTAGTCTAGGCTGTAGTTTAGTCTAGGCTGTAGTTTAGAATAGGCTGTAGTTTAGAATAGGTTGTAGTTTAGAATAGGCTGTAGTTTAGACTAGGCTGTAGTTTAGAATAGGCTGTAGTTTAGAATAGGCTGTAGTTTAGAATAGACTGTAGTTTAGAATAGACTGTAGTTTAGTCTAGGCTGTAGTTTAGTCTAGGCTGTAGTTTAGTCTAGGCTGTAGTTTAGTCTAGGCTGTAGTTTAGAATAGGCTGTAGTTTAGAATAGGCTGTAGTTTAGAATAGGCTGTAGTTTAGAATAGGCTGTAGTTTAGAATAGGCTGTAGTTTAGAATAGGCTGTAGTTTAGTCGAGGCTGTAGTTTAGAATAGGCTGTAGTTTAGAATAGGCTGTAGTTTAGAATAGGCTGTAGATTAGACCAGGCTGTAGTTTAGTCGAGGCTGTAGTTTAGTCGAGGCTGTAGTTTAGAATAGGCTGTAGTTTAGTCTAGGCTGTAGTTTAGTCTAGGCTGTAGTTTAGTCTAGGCTGTAGTTTAGACTAGGCTGTAGTTTAGACTAGGCAGTAGTTTAGAATAGGCTGTAGTTTAGAATAGGCTGTAGTTTAGAATAGGCTGTAGTTTAGAATAGGCTGTAGTTTAGAATAGGCTGTAGTTTAGACCAGGCTGTAGTTTAGTCTAGGCTGTAGTTTAGTCTAGGCTGTAGTTTAGAATAGGCTGTAGTTTAGTCTAGGCTGTAGTTTAGTCTAGGCTGTAGTTTAGTCTACGCTGTAGTTAAGTATAGGCATTAGTTTAGACCAGGCTGTAGTTAAGTATAGGCATTAGTTTAGACCAGGCTGTAGTTAAGTATAGGCATTAGTTTAGACCAGGCTGTAGTTTAGACCAGGCTGTAGTTTAGTCTACGCTGTAGTTAAGTCTAGGCATTAGTTTAGACTAGGCAGTAGTTTAGTCTAGGCTGTAGTTTAGTCTAGGCTGTAGTTTAGACTAGGCTGTAGTTTAGACCAGGCTGTAGTTTAGACCAGGCTGTAGTTTAGTCTACGCTGTAGTTAAGTCTAGGCATTAGTTTAGACTAGGCAGTAGTTTAGTCTAGGCTGTAGTTTAGTCTAGGCTGTAGTTTAGAATAGGCTGTAGTTTAGACTAGGCTGTAGATTAGAATAGGCTGTCTAGGCTGTAGATTAGAATAGGCTGTAGTTTAGACTAGGCTGTAGATTAGAATAGGCTGTAGATTAGTCTAGGCTGTAGTTTAGACTAGGCTGTAGTTTAGAATAGGCTGTAGATTAGAATAGGCTGTCTAGTCTGTAGATTAGAATAGGCTGTCTAGTCTGTAGATTAGAATAGGCTGTCTAGTCTGTAGATTAGAATAGGCTGTCTAGGCTGTAGATTAGACCAGGCTCTGCAGGGACCACAGGGCTGTGGCGGCCTCACTCATACACACTCTCTTCCTAATGATCAGAGAGGTCATCTGTGGACCGGCATACCCCTGTCATTCAACGCCAGCGTAGCTGTCAATCACTGTCATCGCGCTCCTGCTGTGTGATTCATGCATGGGGGAAGCAGCAGGACCATGAAACTACAGTTCATCCCTCTACACACCGCTCTCTAAACTAACAGGTCGGTCTCTCACTACCCAGCATCCTCCTTGCCAGTGGATTACAGCACAGACGAACTCATGAAAAGACCCCCCTGTATGAGGATTTGCTGTTTTGTTCTTTGATTTTGACAATTTTGCAATTACAGACTTTTGGCAGGCTTAAAGATGGTGTCAGAGTTAGTCTTTTCTTCTTCTGACATTTCATTGCTTTTGCGGGTTTTATAAAAGTCAAATCGTGGCAGGCTATTTATAACCAATTACAACGTCTCGCTGGAGAGAATAAAATGAATGAGGAACTTAAATGACTCTTCTAGTATCTTATGGTAGTGACTGTGAGGGGTTCTGCAGACTGCCACCTCTCTGTGCTGGAGAAGGAGTGATAGATAACTCTACTCAAGCAAAAGATTTGCCCCCCACCAACATCCAGCATGTGTGAACAACTAATCGGTTGCCATGCTGACAGTAAGCATTATGATAATGTATGGCTTCCTGGGAGTGATTGATGCTGCGATGGGTCAGATAGCTCGACCTGGCCAACGGCCGTGCCACTCACATACCAGCATCCTCATCAAACACAGTGACTAGTGTCCAGTCCCAACATTGTCCATAGGGGTCTGTGGGAAAGCTGGCCGGTGCCTGACCACTTAAAAGGCTTAAAAACAAGAACTAAGGTAAAAACAAATAATACATTCAAGTAAATTCTGCTAAAAAAACTGTGGCTCACCTTGGTAAAATACATTCCACTGACAAACAGGCTGAAAATTTACCCATTTACAATGGTATATACGGCCAATTAAAATCTGCTGTGTCAAGTAGCCACCAATTATGCTCAGCCAATAGGAACACAGAAGCACACATGAAACGCAACGGTTTGAAATGGTGAAAAACGAATGAATATGGAAGGCTCGTAGATGACAGAAACACCAAACACTCTTTGCTCATTACGGTTTGAATATTGAATAAATCGATTCAAAATGGTGAATGTCGTTAGTGAAGGGCCACCCCTACACATGGTGATTTACAATAACGAAACTAACACATCATCATAGTCCACATCACCATTGTTACTTACAACCAAACTAATACATCACCATTGTCACTTTTGTCACATAGTGATCATAGTCTGCCGTGTCAACTACAAGCGGTGATATACTGTCCTCAACAGCTGAAATGACAACCATTGAAATGACACATATGACAACATGTGCAGATTTACAACCTCGTAAAACTTTCGGGAAATGTACACATAAATTAAACTCCAGGGTGAATTATTCTGTGAATTCAGAAGCAATTCACATAAGGCACTATCATATCAATTCAAAATCTCAAGTAAGTATTCATGACACACGACAGCTGTTCAAGTTGATACGCCACGATCTTCATGAATAAATCATGATCAACCGAAAAAATACTCAAAATTATTGATGTTTTCTTAAATTCCAAAATGATCGTGCAATGCAGTGTTATAACACTCTTTCCCATGAATAATGGAGCATATCATCTGTTAGTTGAATAATTTATCCTAAAGCTGAGAAGGTGATGGCGCCCCTTAGCCACCTGAGTCACTTGTTCTCAGAAAGGCAGATCACGGTGTGTGCTGCAGTGATGTACATCTATTGTTAGGCCTAGACGTCTCTAGCCGTTTTCCTAAATGACTATGCTATTACATTCCTTAGCTGGTGATCATAGACTTTAACATGCTCATAGAATTGCGCCATATTATTTTGCTGAACATAAAAGCGAGTAGCCAACCTGTTGCATTAAAATATCACCGGCGACGTCCTCTGTCTAGTCGGTGCAGCATGCTTTTAACATTGCAGAGGCTTCTTTCTAGCGTCGATGTGCATGATATAATGTGAAGCCTTACAGGTAATGCATACTTTATTCACGAATAACAGTTGTCGTAGCCTACTTAATCGAATAACAGCTGGCTAAAGAGCAGGTTACAGGGCTGTGTTGTTTAAAATACAAAAAACGAAGCCCACTGCGGCTATGGCATTTATTTGAAGTCCCTGCTCTTATACAGTAGTAGCCTATGCCATTTCAATTGTTCCTAAAATACTGAATTACACAGGTCGCATTGAGAAATATGTAATCAATAGGTTCGGGCCTAGGTTGCAGTAAGACAGTGCTGTAGCTTAAATAATCAAACATTGTTTGTGCAAACTGCAAAGCCTCTGGTTGTCCTTTGGGAACACTGAAGGCCTACATATTTTGGCGGGTGAATAGTAATTCACGGATGAGTAGCTTGTGAGCAAAAACTCATCCATAAAATGCATTTATGAAATCATATTAACTGCACTCTCAATGTGACTTTGAGTCCGTGAGTATAATGCATAGCCTGTGTCGTGGCCTCGGCGGATGCTTTCAATGAGCAGACCACATGTTTGCCTGTGGAACAGGATTATCCCGCCTGAAGCGAACAGCCTCCAGAGCGTTGACATTCAGAGATGAGCTGAGGACAGGCGTGAACAACACAAGCAATCGAGAATATTGTTTTAATCGATCATCGTGTTCTAAGGGGAAACGCTTTGTGTGGGTCGTCCGGCTACAGTGACTGATAACAGGTGGCGTGGCCGCCTACCGTCTACCGTGGCCGTGCGGGCGCGCCGGGAGCAGGGGACCGTTAACCGGCCGTTCATGTACATGTCACGATTCTCTACCCTCTCGGCGGAATAAATGTTCCGTGAAAGAAGGGCGTCCTAATCGTATTTGTTTGGATTCTGTGTAGGCCAAAACACGTTTAGCCGGGTAGCGGTCCCACAAGCTGATTCATTCAACATGTATACTAGTAGGCCAATCGCAATTTAAAAGGATGTGCGCTGTTATGTCAGAATATGAAAGAAAGAGGTGAAAGTGACATACATACGCAACTTTTCATCGTGGCAATTAATCACTGAGTATTGTAACAGGATATGAGTTTGTAATGGTGAAAAAATAATAAATAATAATAATAATAATGACAACAATTGATCATCATGATTATAATCATAGTAGTAATACATTTAATCATAATGTAGGCGTATTATACAAATGTGAATTCACCTATCCCAAAATCCAAAGAAATGGAAGGTATTGCAGCCACAGCATAGTTGCTCATCTGTTGACAGCATATTTTCGAACAATGGCTGTCAAACGACAATGCCAAAAGAATAACCTCCAACTAAACAAATGTAGGCTATAAGTGTACATAAATATTCAGAATTTGAGGTAAACATGCTGAATTGACAATTCTATAGGCCTAATACATCAACATAAGTTCTATTTTATTATTATTATTATTATTATTATTATTATTATTATTATTATTATTATTATTATAGCGAAATGACTGGAGCTTAAGCACGGGATATAATAGTCCCTGTATACAGCGTAGAGTTTGTTCTATTCATGGTTATAAGGAGCATAAAACTATTCGCACAGAGCTGCATGGTCACATCTCACACCAGATGACTTTTGCTGTTTGTGCGGCTTGCCTGCACTTATAGTGACACAAATTAATCAACCAAATTGCAGTTAGTTAGTTGACTGAATAATCAATCCAATATATAGACTAGTCAGTAGGGTGTCAAATAGCCTAATTACAAACCAAGAGCTGGTCTATATAGCATGGTCATTTTGGACAATGAGGTAACGCGGGTGGCAGAGAGAGCATAAAGAGCATGAGAGAGAGAGAGAGAGAGAGAGAGAGAGAGAGAGAGAGAGAGAGAGAGAGAGAGAGAGAGAGAGAGAGAACACATGCTGTTTCTCCCCCTCTGCTATGAGCTGAGAGGAGATTGCCTGATGCCTTCTACCTCCTGCGTCCCGCCTCCAGAGCCACACCACAATACATCCTGCCATGTAAACAGTTATTTTCGTCCCTTAATTACGTCCAAAACGTATACATTAACCATCTGATGCCTCATCAGCATTGTCACGCCGCTTTAATCATCACTAACATCTAGGCTAAAGCCCGGTGGTGATTTCCTTTCCGTCCTTCTTTTCCGGGATCTTTTCTTCTCCTTGGCTTTGACAATCTAACCATAGGCTGTTGTGTATTCAGAGAGAGAGATGAAGCATGTATTTCTCTTCTCAGAAAGCTGCTTCTCAGAAATTGAACACACATATTCAATTGCGCCGCACAGCCTGTCCCGCCCCCTTAGCACACACACACACACACACACACACACACACACACACACACACACGCACGCACGCACGCACGCACGCACACACACACACACACACACACACACACACGCACACACACACACACACACACACACACACACACACACAGCCCCACAGCACATGATAGACAATGTAAACATACTCAGACACACAAAGGCATTTTGGAGCAGTAGTATTCACGTGGATGAGGGGTTGACACGCTGACAATTAACCCTGCGCGTGCAAGCCATCCACCCACACGTGTGTGTGTGTGTGTGTGTGTGTGTGTGTGTGTGTGTGTGTGTGTGTGTGTGTGTGTGTGTGTGTGTGTGTGTGTGGTGTGGGTGTGGGTGTGTGCGTGTGCGTGTGCGTGTGTGTGTGTGTGTGTGTGTCTGCGCGCGCGCGTATGTGTATGTGTGTGTGTGCGTGCGTACGTGTGCGTGCGTGAGAAACCAGCAACAACGTTCTGCTTTGCAGGAAACTCCCACCAGCCCCCAAACAAATAAGAAAATGGCACTTTTTAAGCTCTTTAACAGCACACAAAACCATGACGCTCTTTTTTGAATGGGTGCAAAAAGCAAAAGAAACGACACCACAACCGACCTTTATGCATTCCCGTAAACCTGTCTTTCAGCACAGTGAGTTCGTATATCTTCCCGAATTCCTCAAACAGGGGTTTCAGATCTTTTTCCTCCAGGTTTCGGGGAATCTGTCCGATAAACAGCTTGATGGCGTCGTGGTCCTTCATGGGGATGGTGTTCTGACCGATCGTGAGCCCGTTCATCCTGCCGGCGCTGTTCGTGGTGCTGAATCCATTCTCCTGCTGCACTCCGTTTGCAGTGACTGTAGCCATCTTTCCTCAATGGGCCGGCGGCTGCTCTCTCTCTCTCTCTCTCTCTCACTCTCTCTCTCTCTCTCTCCCTCACTCTCTCTCTTTCTCTCTCTCTCTCCCTTTCCCTCTTTCTCAAGTCAACTGCACACTCCCCCTGCTTTTACCTCTTTTTTTTCTTCTTTCCCTTTTCCCTGACTCCCCTTTTCTCTGACCCTCCTGCTCCGTTCTCTCTCTCTATCCGATTCTTTTGCTTTCGCCTTTTAAAGCTTTGGGTATTTTCATTCCCTCTTCTCTTTCTCAATCTGTTTCTTTCTCCCCGTGTCAGCTGCCACTCTGCCTAGTGACGTCAGCTCGTAGGCTTCTGACTAGACCGCTGGGCAATTTGCATAATAAGCCTGGCTCAGCCAATGGGAGAGCAGAACGGCCGAGGGCCCGCGGGGTGGAGTGAGAATCCAAACATTTGTGTAAAGGGAGAGAAGCTCGGGACAAAGACGGCGCACTGCCGCTGCACGTATGAAACATGAAATTCCATTCTGAAACATTCCAAGAGGAACGCATGTTTTTAGAGAATCCACACCTAGAGGTGGAATAGGTCTATTGCCTATGTATTTGTGTGTGTGTGTGTGTGTGTGTGTGTGTGTGTGTGCGTGCCTGCCTGCGTGCGTGCGCGCGTGAGTGCGTGTGTGTGTGTGCGTGCGTGTGCGTGTGTGTGTGTGCGCGCGCGTGCGTGTGTGTGTGTGTGTGTGTGTGTTTGGGGCACTTGGACGTTACTGTTAAAAAAACACGTACTTTTCCTTACGCGTCGCTGTCCGTGGTCCTGAACGGACGCTGCCGTCTAGTTCATGGAAGACTATGGAGCGACATTCACGGTGCACTGTTGCTCGGCCTCTTAACAACTTTTCACAGGTTATATTTCTCCTAACATGTAATTCAATTTATGCTGCAATAATCTTTATAACTGTAGAGAATGATCTAAAATATGCTGTAAATGATGTCCTCAGAGCATGCTTTATGAAAGGCTGGTTTGGTTATCCTTTAGAGTAATGACCCAAAAAGGTGATATTGTGTCCTGCCAAGATAGCAATACTATATTTAACGCTGAATGACTCCAATAGTCTGAACGGCAACTGGTTATGCAGAGAGGGTAGGTCAGTCAGATATGTTTTATTTTATTTTATTTTACTTTAAGCAGGGAAGTTATTTTTGAGATTATCAGTGAGTGAGCCCTGACCAATAAGGCAGAATACACAAAAACAGATTGATGAAGAGCAGGATTGGACTGACCAGTACAAAAATATAATTATGTCCAGATTTCTAAATATCTCATTAAACCATTTAGATCGTTGTTTCATTAGGGGAGCTAGATATTGTTTTTTTTTGCATGCAAGTGTACATGTGTAATTTTATATGATATGTGTATTGAATCGGCATTATTCAATAAGTATCCTTACTATTTAACCACCTGTGTGGCCAATGGAATCAGAAGAGATGTCAATGCTGTTTCTGCTGTTTCTCTATGAGAGAGGCATGAAGCCATGCAGCCTGTACAAACGATGTGCAGGTACTTTTGGGAGAGGGGGAAGGCTTTAGCGAGCAACATCTGGCATCGCATGGCCTTTGTTACTTTTATTTATTTATTTCCTATTTAATCACGTCTTTGTAGATCATTTTTTTAAAAGAAAAAAAATAAGATCCTGCAGAGTTTACACGCTGAATGGGATATAAAGGCACAACAGGACCCTTGTCAGTACCATCACAGCCATTCATTACCATAAAGGCATAGCTAATTTAGCTTCAGTGCCGCTTATTGGTTTTGTGAATTTTTTTCTTTCCCTCTTTTTGTCGTCTCTCGGTGGGGGACCTAGTCGTCACAGCTGCGGAGCCTTCCGGACTGCCTGGGCTGGGAGAGATGC
Source organism: Nansenia antarctica (assembly GCF_963989245.1). Taxonomy (NCBI): domain Eukaryota; kingdom Metazoa; phylum Chordata; class Actinopteri; order Argentiniformes; family Microstomatidae; genus Nansenia; species Nansenia antarctica. Next base: position 34,795,984 of record NC_137679.1, on the reverse strand, counting down.
AGGTAGTGCATGCTATCTCTTAGCACGTCGGTGCCAATGCATCCTTTTGTTTTAGTGCAGAGAAGCGTCTCAAACAAGGTTGACAGGGTTCTCATCCTCGTCTCTGCCAAGCCTAGCCACCTGTACCACTGTAGAGAGAGACGCAGGCGTCACACAGACGTGATTGCTGCTCTCTCCAGTTAGAATAGTCCCCAGCTGTGCTTGTGGAACCGTATGAACTTGGTTTCAGAGAAACCTTCTCTTTGCGTTCAATAACCAATTAAAGGGATCCTTAAAGGGAGTGGGCAAGGTGGAACGCAGTCAGACGTGAACACACATCTTGTGTGGAAGAGAGAGTACAAAGAGGAGAGAGAAGAGCAGTAGAGGCTGGCTAGATGTAGAAATCAGAGGACGGGCTCATTGTAAATGCCTGGAACTCATGCATTACCATGACTCCATCCTCTGATTCCTACCTCCGCCAGCCTCCCCTGGAGAAGATCCATTGATATTCATGGCGCTACCTCCATGTGGTGTGACAGTATTTATGTGAATCTGAGAGTGTATGGTAATCCAGGAGGGTTGTCAAACACACAGGCTTCTGCCTGCGGGAGTGTGTGTGTGTGGGGGGTGGGGTGGGGGGATGGGGGGGGCTCTCTGCACTGTCT
>NC_137679.1:34775340-34785340 GCF_963989245.1 Nansenia antarctica | reverse complement strand
AGATAGACAGACAAATAGATATACATACAGACTGGCAGGCAGGAAGAGTCAGACACAATAATAATAATAATAATAATAATAATAATAATAACTTTATTTGTATAGCACTTTATTCCCAAGATGGCGGCGCGCTACACAGACGCGCGGCTCGGAGTGGCTTCAACGCTGGTGTTTTTTTCTGTTTTTAAGTACATTTGTATGTACATTTTTATTTTAGTACTTATAGGGAACGGTTGTGTAAATAGTACCTACAGCAGACTAGACTTACTAGAAGTTGGTGCGCAAAATGAGAGGACTGTAACAACGGAATTCTTGGAACAGCAGGGAATCCCATTCGACATTGCTCGGTCGCCGGGTGAACAATACTACGCTCTCCCAACACTCAAGCGCAAACGTCGGCGTAAGGACCGCAAGCAACGACGGGGCTGCAGGGGAGGCCTGCTAGCCAGGCTGAGACGTAGCCCGGACAAGCCAGCTTTGCCGAGTATATTCCTATCCAACGTCAGGTCCCTGACTAATAAAATGGATGAATTGAGACTACAGGTTGCCAAAAATAACATCGTGGGAGATAGCTGTGTGATTATCCTAACGGAGACCTGGCTAAATGACACTATCCTGGACTCCGCGATTAGCCTGGAAGGCCGCACTCTACACCGTGCGGACCGCACGCTGCTTAGCGGTAAGACTCGCGGAGGTGGGATCATTATATCTACGAAGGATAGCTGGTGCTTAAACACGAAAACTGTAAGTAGCCACTGTTCCCCAAACCTGGAATACTTGACTGTTAAATGCCGACCCACTTACCTACCGAGGGAATTCAATGCAGTGTATATTACAAGCGCAATTACATTGCACCGAATGCAGACGGTAGCTTAGCATTGGCGCGGCTATATGATGTCATCAGTGGTCAACAAAGCGCAGACCCACAGGCAGTTCACATTATAGCAGGAGCCTTCAATCATGTCGACCTGAAGGCAGTACTACCCAAGTTCTATCAGCATGTTAAATGTGCAACAAGAGGAGAAAAAACACTGGATAAGGTATACACCAACATCAAACGTGCTTACAAGGCTAGACCGCTAGCTCATCTAGGCATGTCTGACCATGTGTCAATCCTCCTGATCCCAGCATACACTACCATGAGGAAAAGTGCTCCCATCACCACTAAGACTGTCAGAACCTGGCCAGCAGGGTCCGCTCCACTGCAGATCTGCCTAAATGACACCTCATGGCAGGAATATGAGCATGAGGACCTGGAACAGTTCACGTCGTCGGTTCTGAACCACATAGTGAACTGCACCAACTCAGTCACCGTGGACAAACGGGTCCGGGTCTACCCCAACACGAAGCCATGGATGACTGGGAAGGTCCAAAAACTGATCAACGAGAGGGACAACGCCTTCTTCGCAGGGAAGGGCACACCGCTGTACAGCACCACCAGGGCTAACCTAAAGCACGGCATCAAAGAGGCCAAGGCAGACCACAGAGAGAAGATTGAGGAATGCTTCCTGAGTAACGACTCCAGGCGGATGTGGCAGGGGGTTCAGCACATGACAAACTTCAGAGCCAACAGGCTCACAGCCACAGAGGACGACCCCCTGCTGGCGGAAAAGCTGAACTCCTTCTACGCCCGGTTCGACGAGGGGCGAACGGAGGTAACCACAACACAAACACCACTCTCTCCAGCTCTCAGCAGCCTCACCCTCACAGAGCATGAAGTGAGACGCGTGCTGAAGGCGGTGGACCCCAGGAAAGCCTCGGGGCCGGATGGCGTCCTGGGACGGGTGCTGAGGGACTGCGCCGACCAGCTGGCCGGGGTTTTCACCAACATCTTCAACCAGTCCCTGTCCCAGGCCACCATCCCACCCTGCCTGAAAACCTCAACTATCATCCCAGTCCCGAAGAAAAGCACGGTGAGCTGCTTAAACGACTACCGCCCGGTGGCACTCACACCAATCATCATGAAGTGCTTCGAGAAACTAGTCCGGGCCCACATACTCACACGCCTCCCGCCCAACCTGGATCCATACCAGTTCGCCTACAGAGCCCACAGGTCCACAGAGGACGCCATCGCGACGACTCTCCACGCCACTCTATCCCACCTGGAGAGGGGAAACAGCTACGCGAGACTGCTCTTTGTGGACTTCAGCTCCGCCTTCAACACCATCCTTCCAGACAGGCTAGTGACCAAACTACTAGACCTGGGACTATCACACTCTATATGTGCATGGATCAACGACTTCCTGACCGACCGCCCCCAGAGGGTGCGGGTGGGCCCCCACACCTCCACAGCCCTCAGACTCAGCACTGGGTCCCCCCAGGGCTGCGTGCTAAGCCCCATCCTCTACAACCTCTACACCTACGACTTCACCCCCGTCCACCCCAGCAACTCCATCGTAAAGTTTGCAGACGACACCACCGTGGCGGGCTGCATCTCGGGGGGGGACGAGGCGGCGTACAGGGATGAGGTAGAGCAACTGAGCAAGCTGTGCAAGGTTAACAACCTGCTGCTGAACAAGTCAAAGACCCAGGAAATCATCGTGGACTTCAGGAGGAAAAAGTCCGAGATCCAGCCCCTGCTCATCGACGGAGAGAGCGTGGAGAGAGTCTCAACCCTCCGATTCCTGGGGGTGTACATACAGGATGACCTGTCCTGGAAGAACAACACAACAGCCACCATCAAGAAAGCACAACAGCGGCTCTACATCCTGAGAGTCCTCAGGAAGGAACACAGCAAGCAGGAGATACTGGTGACCTTCTACCGCGGCGCAGTGGAGAGCATCCTCACCTACGGCATCTGCAACTGGTTCTCCAGCTGCACAACCGCGGAGAGAAATGCGCTACAGAGAGTCGTGAGAACAGCCCAGAAGATCACCGGCGCCCCCCTCCCCTCTCTGGAAGAGCTGTACAACACACGCTGTCTCAGGAAGGCCTCCAAGATCTCCAGAGACCCAACCCACCCTGGGTACGAACACTTTACCCGGCTGCCCTCGAAAAGGCGGTACAGGACCATGGCCGCAAGGACAAACAGACTGAAGAACAGCTTCTACCCCAGGGCCATCCAGGCCCTGAACACAGCAAAGACCTAGGTTCTGGGCCCTGGACAGTCTGGACGGATTGATGGCAGCTGCTGGACTGAAAAAATCAGGTGTAGTGCTGAGGCACAAATATGTACATTTCAAGCCTGCAAACTGCGACACTTTAAATGAATGTGCAATAACACTATGTGCAATATGACAACCCTAGTCGTCTATCTGTACAGTATAGTATAGTGGATAGTGTACATAGCCTTTATTTATGTAAACCAGCTCCTTCCCTTCTTGTGTTTTTTTTGTTTTTGTTTGTTTCCTAACACCAGGGGAGCCACCCCTCCTAAATTTCGTTGTTTGGTACCTGTACTATAGCAATGACAATGTCATTCATTCATTCATCAAAGTGCTTTACAATAGGTAAGCCACAGTTTAAAACAATTTAAAACAACTATTTCAATTTAAAAACACACATAATTACACAGCACAAATGACATATAGACAACAGAAAACAGGTGGGTCTTTAACTTAGTTTTGAACACAGTCACTGATTCAGCCTGTCTGATGTCTAATGGAAGACGGTTCCAGAGAGTTGGTGCACGGACAGAAAACGCACGCTCATCGATTGTCCTTTTTCTGGCTCTAGGAACAATGAGCAGGGCAGAGCCTTGTGAGCGCAGAGCCCTTGAGGGCACATATGGTTTGAGAAGGTCCTTTAAATAAGTAGGCGCAGTGCCATTTACAGCTTTATATGTTAGTAGCAGCATCTTGAAGTCTGTGTGGACAGACCAACAGAGACAGACCAACAGACAGGGCTGGGTTGGGAAGGGGTTGAGAGGGTGGGGGGTAGAGTGGAGGGGACTTGGGGGGGGGGGTGGCAGCTTGAAGCACACCCTGTCACAATCCATTTCTCGTCTGCACAGCCCTCATTAGACGCATTGTCACAATAATTACATTTCTCTGTATTAATTGACGACTTGTAATGGAAATGCGAGCTGTCGGGGAATGTATCAAAGTACAACAACAATAATAGCCGAGGCAATAACAAAACAAATATCATCTGGACAAATGAGGGAGGGAATTACACGTGATTGATGAGTGTTGGAGCCACTGCCATACACTGTCTGTGTGCTCTGGGACTTCTGGCACTGCACATTTGAGTGGCGCTCTTGTTTGTGTGTGTGTGTGTGTGTGTGTGTGTGTGTGTGTGTGTGTGTGTGCGCGGGCGTGTACGTGTGAGTGTGAGTGTGTGTGTGCGTGTGCGTGTGCGTGTGCGTGTGCGTGTTTGTGTGTGTGTGTGTGTGTGTGTGTGTTTGTTCGTGTGTGTGTGTGTGTGTGTGTGTGTGTGTGTGTGTGTGCATTTGTCTGTTTGTATGTGGGTTACAGACTTTGCTCAGAGGGAAATTACAACAGCTAATAGAGCAGGAATGAGGCATTGGTAATCCATCGCAGAATTGAATTACCATGCAATAATACTTATTTCAATAATACAAAAAAAAGCATAATCCCATTCATCTGCAAGCTTTTCTTTTGTCATCTGTGTTGACACACCAGCATAGCAATGTAGAAACACAGAATCATTACACTATTGACATGAAAGGCCATTTCTCAACACAGTTTAATGGGTGAATATCAATTGCTCGTAGCTTGTACATTCAGCATACTGATTTTAGGCCAACTGTTATGCAAGAGTGGTTTTCGTTTTGTTAATACATAGACACAGTGTATTGTATTAACACAGCCGTGTGGCTAACTTAATTTTAAAAGTTTCTCACAATCTATAATCAACGATATGAATCATCATTAACTCTCAGTAATAGTTTAATCTGAGGCTGTGTTTGAATACTCTCACACTCCCTCCCTCCCTTGAAGAAATCACTGACGTGGCATGAGAAGATTGGTGAAAGATTGCCCTCCCTCGCCCGTGTGACACAGCTCGACGCCCTGGCACTGACAGAGACACACACATCACCTGATCATCAGTCTGCCCCATATCCTGCAGCCCTCACTATGGGCATCTGACATCATCATCCAGGGACCTGTCCTGGTGCACTGGAAAAAATCTATAAAAATAGGGCACACACATTTGACTGACAACAATCACACAGATACACATACAGTAGGTAGCAGGGGAGGCTGGTGGAGTTAGCAATCGGAGGCCTGTCCTCCGACTTCTACCTCCACCAGCCGCCCCTGATAGGTCGATAGGTAGAGTGGGTTGTAAGGGTAGAGTGGGTTGCATCCCTCCTTTCAGCCTCTCAGACTTTCCTCAGATGGCATTTTCAATGGGAACGGTTCGGTGTCATTGCCCACGCTTTAGACCCGTTCCTACGCTTCTCGGATCTGTGTACGGGGAAAAGTGCACAGAGTACATACTTCAGGAGAAGGAGGGTGTTGTTGTTGTTGTGTATAAATAAACGGGATTCAGCAGCGACGGATTCGGGCTGCACAGTCTGCTGGAGCGGCCGAAGAGACAGAGGAGGACAGTTGGAGCAATGTTGCCCAAGGACACAGTGTGTGACCGGTAGGGTGAACATCTGGATTGATAGAGACTGGGGGGGCTGGGGGACAGGATTGGTGGTGTGGGGGGAGCTGGGGGTACTGGGGGTACTGGGGGAAGGGGGGGAGTTGGGGTTTGGTCTGTTTGGCACCTCCACCCCATCCCAGCCTCTCTTGGACCACAGAGTCTCTTCTTCATTGTTTTTGGCATCTTTATCCGGGACTGACAGATGGATCTCTCACTCCCTCGACACACACTCACACTCACACTCACACGCACACTCTTGTGCCCGCACACGCATCATTTTATGCACACACACACACACACACAGAGGCACAAACACTGCACACACACACACAAATGCACGCACACACACACACACACACGCACACACACACACATACACACACGCCCACACACTAACCTTACTCTGGAATGCTGTGGAGATGATGGGCAGCTGGGTAAACACGCCTGGCACTCATTCCTGCCTTCTGAGTGGCACTCTATCCACAACAGCACATCATTTTTTTCCTTCTTCTTCTTCTTCTTCTTCTTCTTCTACTACTTCATTATAGAAGCGTGCCTTTGCAGAGCCTGCAAGGGAGGTTCAATGGCTTTTAGCGTGGCCAAGACCCACAGAACATACATACTTCTCCCTCTCCCTCTCTCTCTCTCTCTCTCTCTCTCTCTCTCTCTCTCTCTCTCTCTCTCTCTCTCTCTCTCTCTCTCTCTCTCTCTCTCTCTCTCTCTCTCTCTCTCCAGTGCTTGAGGAAGGAGGCGGCGGCTGCCTATTGGGGGGAACTGTGAGGGAGAGGCGGGGTCCTATCTGTCCCCAGGGGGAAATGATATGTAAATGTGGCGACGTGGGCTCGTTCACTGCAGTCTGGAGCTGGCTGATAGAGCCTGACTGGAGGCTTATTTGATTAGCTTAATTCCAGTTCTGGTGTGGTCCTGTCCTCTCCTCTGCTCAGGCTGCCTCACCGTTGCTGGTACGTTTGTTTTCGGCATTAGGCCCTCCCCCCCCCCCCCTCCCCTCCCCCCCCGGTTAATGAACAATTTGTTCTGTTGAGCAACGAACCGCGCGAAAATACATGTGAGCCCAGGGCCCAGCGAAGGCTTTCAACATCGCCCGACATCTACGACCACCTTAAGAGTTCCCGGGATTTGATGAGTCGTCGGCGTCCGTGACTTTGTTCACCCCAACTTCTCAGGTCGGAAATACGCGTCGCTTTCGGGGGGAGAAGAGCGAGGGAGCCTCATCATGGCGACAGAGAAGCCGGTCTCTTCCTGCTGAGTCATCCAATGCATTGGTTTGATCTTTTGAGCACCCTCGACAACTGTTGCCGCGCACACCGGTTCCAGTTGCACGGGTCAGAGGAACCTGGAACACATCACAACAACACGTGGAAGGTAGACAGCACCAGGCATGATGGGGTAGGAGGCAGGCGGACTGTGGGGGGGGGGGGGGGGGCGGGGGGGTTAAGTGATCCGAATGGGGGGGCCTCCTACGGTATGTAGAGCGCAAAAGTCATTTCACCGACATCCTCCCTTTCTCCGAAAATTTCATATCTCCGTCCTCAAGCACTTCAACTGTGAAATTAGAATACAAATGAAGACTCGACTATTTTGCCATGAGATCTGGAGGCCCAATTACTAGTGACAAAAGGGAAATGGAAAAAAGGGAAGACCTGGCAGAGAGGTAGGCCCCAGTGCAATATCTCCCTTCCCCCCTCCCCCTCTCCCCCTCCATCTGCCCCCTCCCTCCTCCCCCAACCCCCCACCCCCCTCAAAACGAGAGAGAGAGATTGAGAAAGAGCAGGCATCGCTTCTTCTTCTGCCCTTCTCCCTCTTTCTTCACCCTCTGTCTGCACCCTCTCATTTGTCACATTTACAATGGAAACATCCAAATTTACAGATGCTATCAATTAATCACCTCCGCTCTAATTACAATCCAATTAACCTCTCTTTCTGTGCGGCGCGGCTGCGCTCCGGCTAGTTCGGCTGTCCCAGTTCGCCTCCCTACTCCATCACGGAGCAGCAGCCCCAGACACAGAGGAAGAGGGAAGTGAGAGAGAGGCAGGCAGACAGAAGAAAGGGAAACGAGAAAGAACGAGAGAGAACGAGAGAGAGAGAGAGAGAGGCCAAGACCCAGAGACGGGGCTTTCTGTCTCTGAGGAGGATCACAGGTGTGTGTTGTGAGAAGAGAGAGGGGGGGGAGGGGGAGAGGGAGAGAGAGAGGGATGAAACACTGGATGGGTGCTGTCAGGAGAGGGGAGGAAGGATTCGTTCAATACACAGAGACTTTGCTCTCCGTCACCGAGGGAGACGACTCTGTCATGGTGAGCCACCTGCACTGGAGGAGGAGGGAGGAAGGGATGCACGCACACACACACACACACACACACACGCACACACACATACACACACACACATGCACATACACACACACATGCACACACACACACACACACACACACACACAAGGGAAACATACACACACACACACACACAAGGGAAACATACACACACTCACACACAAACACACACGCACACCCCATCTCTTTCTCTCTCTCAGGAGGAGGAGGGAGGAAGGGATGCACGCACACACACACACACACACACACACACACATGCACATACACACACACACACACACACACACAAGGGAAACACACACACACACAGATGGATGTAGACCAGTACTATTACAGGTCTGGATTTACAGTGTCCCGTCAGCCACAGTGGGGCTGGTTTACACCGGGGCCCCAGGGCCCCAATCACCTTTCAATTAGCAGGTGAGCTGCAGCCCTGCTCCCAATCAATAGCCTGGCCCAGCACGTCACAGCATGGCCCAGCCTGGCAGGGAGGGATGGAGGGACTGGGGGGGAGGATGGATGGAGGGGTGGAGGGAGGGATGGGGGGCTGTGGGACAGAGGGAGGGAGGGAGGAAGGGAGGCTGTGGGCCAGAGGGAGGGAGGGAGGGAGTGTGACAGAGGGAGGGAGGGAGGCTGTGGGACAGAGGGAGGGAGGGAGGGAGTGTGACAGAGGGAGGGAGGGAGGTAGGCTGTGGGACAGAGGGAGGGAGGGAGGGAGGGAGTGTGACAGAGGGAGGGGGGGAGGGAGTGTGACAGAGGGAGGGAGGGAGGTAGGCTGTGGGACAGAGGGAGGGAGCGAGGGAGGGAGGTAGGCTGTGGGACAGAGGGAGGGAGGGAGGGAGTGTGACAGAGGGAGGGGGGGAGGGAGTGTGACAGAGGGAGGGAGGGAGGTAGGCTGTGGGACAGAGGGAGGGAGGGAGGGAGTGTGACAGAGGGAGGGAGGGAGGTAGGCTGTGGGACAGAGGGAGGGAGGGAGGCTGTGGGACAGAGGGAGGGAGGGAGGGATGGGGGGCTGTGGTATAGAAGGAGGGAGGGAGGCTGTGGGACAGAGGGAAGGAGGGAGGGAGGGAGTGTGACAGAGGGAGGGAGGGAGGCTGTGTGACAGAGGGAGGGAGGGAGGCTGTGTGACAGAGGGAGGGAGGGAGGTAGGCTGTGGGACAGAGGGAGGGAGGTAGGCTGTGGGACAGAGGGAGGGAGGGAGGGAGGGAGGCGAGGTGGACTGATGGGGGGAGGGGGGGAGTTGTCATTCTCTCCCCTTCCTAGAGCCATTCAGAGGAACACAACAAAGCTAACACTCTGGATCCTGACAGTCTCGGTTCTGATCCGTCTCTCCCTGAGAGGCTGCTGGGATGGCCGAGTCGCACATGAAAGGAGAAACACAGCGGCTGGGAGGGGGGGGCGGAGACCTGCCAAGCCAGACTGGCAGCAGAGAGAGAGAGGAAGAAGAAGAGCGTGGCGCTCTGAGCTCCACACATCACGCCTGATGGATGGCGTCATACCGCCGCTAGTTGTTCTTTTTTTGTTGTTGTTGCTGCTGCTGCTACTCGCTCCATCGTTCTCTTGTCGTTCCTGGCTAGTAGTGAGTGAGAGAGAGAGAGAGAGAGTGTGAGAGAGAGAGAGAGAGAGCGGCAAGAAAGAGAGAGTGAGAATGAGCGGGAACAGCAGTCAGTGTGTACAGTGGTTGGGTTGGGAGGAGGGGGGGAGAGGGGGAGGGAGAGGAGGGAGAGAAATGGAGCCGCTGAGAGAGAGAGAGAGAGAGAGAGAGAGAGAGAGAGACGGAGAGAGAGAGATGTGACACGGGTGTCTTTGAACGGCCTCCGCAGCAGGGGTGGAGAGGGTGAGGGTGTGGATGGGGGTGGGGGGGAGCGGGGGAGGTTGAGGTTGGGAATGAAGTGTGTCAGCTACCGCTTCTCCTCACCCCGGGGGGGGCGGGGGGTGTTGAGGGAGGGATGGCAACACAGGCCTCTTTGAAAACACCTCAACAGGGGGTAAGCCAGGGGGAGGGAGGGGGAGGGGGGGGGTGTTAGGGGGGCAGTTGGGAGAGAAGCCGCTGGTTGTACATCTCACTACGAGCTGGGCAGAGCTGGATCTGGGAG
>NC_137679.1:34756640-34764140 GCF_963989245.1 Nansenia antarctica | reverse complement strand
CAACAGCAACTGTGGAAGATGGTGGGTGGAAGAGATGCCGGGCGAGAGGGGGGTGGGGGGAGGATGGGGGGGGGGTCATTCCTACCTGAGTATCCAAAGGATATGCTGGAGATGGGGCTGAGATAGATGCCCTTCCCATACGCTGCACCATGCAGCTTGTGTTGAAAAGAGCAGGGGGAAAAATCACTGAGACTGACATGGCACGGCACACACACTCAAGAAACACACATACACACACACACACACACACACACACACACACAGAGATAGGCTGGATGGCGTTAAGTGAGGTGGAAGGTTGATGGTGACCCATAAGGTAAAGCACTGTAGAAAGCCATCTGATGGCCGTTTTCAGAGTATTCTCTAGGCTCAGACTGTCTTGTTCAGCTCAGTCCTTTCACATCATTTCCAACCCTCCATGAACAGACCATTTTTGAAAAGGTCAAAGTTGAAATGATGTTCCACATTCTGAGTCTTGTGTTGCACACTGAGATCTGAACAGATGATGATGATGATGATGATGATGACGACAGAACATGAGGATGAGGATGGTGAGGATGAAGACAGATCATAAAGACGGGGGATGTTTGGAGGTCCTCCGGGAAAGAGAAGAAGGAGATCAGCGTCAGTGGAAAGATGTCATGAACACGAACAGCCAATAAGATCTTACACAGAACGAGTGAGGATCGATTATTCGTATGACTGAAAGACGCCATGAAAGAGAGCGTGTTTACTGCGCTTTGACAGCGAGAGGGTGAGTCATTGCCGTCTTGTTAACAGCACAATTGCTCTTCTTCTAAAGTGGCCTTGCATTCCATCTGTGTGTATGAAATGTGCTGTATGAATAATGTTTCCTTGGATTTGTTTTGACCATAGAGCGAGATATGACTGAACGCTCAAGATGAAACAGGGGAAGAGAAGGATGGAGAGAGAGTAGTACAGAATGGCATGATAGATAGTCTAAGATAGTCGTGACGTTTAGTCTAAGATCTGGAATAGAATGTCATGATAGATGTGTACTCAAAGATCTGATCAGCACTGGTGCACTCATCATACAGACACCGATAACAAACTTAACACTGACTTTGTTGACTGAGTCGTCGTTCATAGTTTTTTTTTCTTCATTTAAACCTTTATTTATCCAGTTATGGTGAGAAGTAGAATCTTTTCGACAAAACAGATATGGGATATAGTTTGGTATATTAGGACATGATACACATTTGCGCACAAGCCACATAGCATACATGCACCTATTTCAGGCGAGGCTGGTGGAGGACATTGTGACGCATGGAACGGAATAGGAGTGGTGTGTTTCATACCATTCCTCATTCCATCCTCCCATGTCTACCTCCACCAGCCTCCCCTGATCCTGAGTGTTCCCTAATCCAAATACATACTGTACCACGTTAAACAAGAGAGATTCGCAGTAGCTTGTGTGTTTGACGGTTACTGACCTTCCTGCGTTGTCTTACCCACTCACCCAGTGCTGCTTCTCACAGAGACCAGACGTTGGGGTAGGGTGGCACCAGTGCGGACACTCTGACCTAGTCTACTCAGTGCTCTAAGTGGTTATCCCCGACCACACCCCCCTCGGCAGAGCCAACAGGTAACCCCCGGCCCCCCCCCGCCCTCCTCCTCCTCTCAGCGAACACCACAACCCCCCCTGACTCCCTCTCAGGACAGGAAGAGGCGTGTGGTGTTCACTGCTGCCGGAGCACAGAAACAGGAAGTGCAGCCCGACATCCACCGGGGGGCGGTACCTGTGGGCCTGGCCCGGGACGAGGGGCGCCCAGCACAACGCGCTTAAGGAAACCTGGCACCCGCTACCGTCAAAATGGATCAGCTGGACAGTTGGCCTGAGGACAGGCGCAGCCTATCCAAGGGAGGATGCTGTCTTAGGTGAGCTCAAGCTGCAGGCGCTAGCTACATACCTGCAGTTTGGTATAAGACGCATTGACTAGTCCATTTCTCAGAACGGAGTGCCAGTTCTCTATATGGGAACCACTAGAGCCGGTGCAGAGGGAGAGAGAGAGAGATAAAGAAGAGTGAATACGCAGAGAATCGGATATCCTCCAACAGAACAAGGCTCTTCTTTTTAATGTGTGGCCACACAGAACCCCGGGTTCAAATGCTAGTTGAAATCCTTTCAAATACTTGAGCTGCGCTCGATTGAGTTTGCCTGGCGCAAGGGAACCAGTGGAGTAGTTCCAGAAATGCAAGCCCCGCCCATCCGGCACTCCAGGCAGACTCAAGCAAACGCTCAAAGTGTTTGAACCGAAACATTTACAATGTTAGATCCTGGCTATTGATAGCATTTGATTATTTCATCATTTGATACCTGCATCTATTGCCACCCCAATATGTCAGCTTACACTGTGTTTTTGGCAGAAAAGGGAATGATGGCAATTCTATTTTCTCAATCTAAATTTGGTTTGCCTGCTAAATACAGAATCGTTGAGTACCCACAAGCAAAGATCAGATTAGCTAAATAACTCACTTTTCCTTTCAAAAGCAGGATGTTACGTGAACAGTCGTCTCTGTGGGACCTTTCTTCTTATATCCTCTTAAAATAAAACTCAGGGGTCCAAAAAAAGAGCGGCGGTGCTGTTATTCTTAGCCTAGTTCTTTAATTCAAGACAACTCTCTGAGGGACGGCCAGTTATGCTAGCTAGCTTCGAGGCACTCTGAGGCGAGGCTCTATGCCTTTGACATTCCTTAGAAGCGCTATGGCTGCCTCTATGAAGGGATTCGGCTCCACTAAATCCCCTCTGAATGCTATCTCGCTGCTACCAATGCTAGCTTCCAGACATCGGTGACAGAATGTGGCGGGGGAAGCATGGGTGTAATGCTAACGGCTAACTGCTAACTCCCAAATGTAGGGTTAGGCCTAAGGATAGGAGTGAGGGTTAGAGGTTGGGGATAGAATTCTAAAGCGAGAGAAAGAATTCTAAAGAAGAGGAAAAAGGTGGTTGCTGTGCCAGCAGTGTCTATACGACTATGTCCAGGCATTGCAGTTATGGTGGATGCTACACTCTTAGAAAAAGTTCGGAAAAAGGGTTCTTCATTCCCCATAGGGAAACCTTTTAGGTTCCATTTTGAACCTTCTGTGAAAAGGGTTCTATGTGGAACCCCAAAGAGGTCCACATCCAACCCAAAAGGGTTCTTCAAAGGGTTCCCCTATACTATGAGGACAAATGAAAAACCCTTAAGAACCATTTTTTTTCTTTTTCTAAGAGTGTAAGGTGTATGGTTGAGAGACGGTTGGTAGTGCTACATTTAGGGAACCTCTGCTGGGGGGAGTGGCACCTTATAGGCCAAGGGGGGAGGGGGGAGGGGGGAGGGGGGAGGGGGGAGGGGGGAGAGGAAAGAGGGGCGGGGACTCACTGGAAGGCGAAGGTGCTGCCGTAGAGCTTCTTGGCGGTGCGGAACCGGGCCTCCTTGGCGGGCGGGCTGCTGAGGAGCAGGAACTGGTGGGACGTGTGCATGAACTTGAGTTGCTGTAGGGCAGAACAGGGGAGGAGGAGGGAAGGAGAGAGGATGTAGTATAGCTGTATAGAACACATACATAGATGCACGCACACACGCACACGCACACGCACACACACACACACACACACACTGCAGCTGATAAGAGCTAGGCTGGTTGAAGAGGAGGGAAGGGAAGGTCTCCGAGGTTCATACCCTGCTCAGAGGCAGCTTGACGATATGGGACCTGTTACTGGATATGATCCTACAGAGAGAGAGACAGAGAGAGAGAGAGAGGGAGAGAGAGAGAGAGAGAGAGAGAAGAGAGAGAGAGAGAGAAGAGAGAGAGAGAGAGAGAAGGGAGAGAGAAAGAGAGAGAGTGAGAGAGAGAGAGAGAGAGAAGAGAGAGAGAGAGAGAGAGAAGGGAGAGAGAAAGAGAGAGAGTGAGAGAGAGAGAGAGTGAGTGAGTGAGTGAGAGAGAGAGAGAGAGAGAGAGAAGAGAGAGTCTTGATTACATTTGTTCATTTCATGACCATATCTCTGTCTAATTTACTGAATATCGCTTTGCGGGGGAAGAGGCAGGACAGAGGGAGATGTTGCAGATTGTAATCCGAGCCCTGCTACTCACCACTGCAGCAGAGGGTGAGCCAGAGGGTCCAGTTTGTCCATCTGCTTCTTGATCTCTAGATATGAGCCCTGTAAACAAACAAAAACAGCTTGGAGTCATTCCATTCTCTCTCTGTCGTCAATAGCAGACTGCTGCTATGAGATAAATACATAATTCATCTCAAGTGTTTTGAGTTTTAGGTGTCCACATTAATTTTGGGTGCCGGTAGTATCTCATTTTAATTTGTCAGTATCGATATTCATATGTAATAATGAATGTTCTTTAAGAGCTTCCGTTACACTAGCAATAGAACATTTGAGGTGTCAGACAGTAATTGGTACCGGTGTATACCGGCCCAATTGAAGATGTAAATGTTGAAACAGTAAATAGTACTATAATAGTGCAGCAGGGGAGGCTGGTGGAGGTAGAAGTCGGAGGATGGGCTCATTGTAATGCATGGAACGGACTCAGGAATGATATCAAACATTCCATGCATTGCAATGAGCCTGTCCTCCGATGTCTACCTCCACCGGCCTCTACTGTAGAACAGTATACAGTAGTACTCTGGTCTTTGAGGCCCAGTTCTGGCCTATAGCCTCAGCAAGCACTGCCCCTCCCTCACCAGCGCCCCCTCCCTCCCTCCCTCCCTCCCCCGCCCTCAGTACCTGTGTCATCTCCCTGATGGACATGACACTGTCCAGCGCTTTCTGCAATCTCTCATAGTTCTTCTTCTGTGACCAGGGAGCATGAGGGAGACACACAGCCAGGCGCCACGGGGGACAGGGACAGAGAAACACAATGGATTAACATCTCAGACGGACTCGTCTCTCCCAATACAACAATGAGCTCAAAGACCTTTAGAAGCTGAGCTTTCATCAGACATATCTATTCATTAAAACTATGACCTATAACTTTCAGATAGGTTGACAGATCCAGATGCAGGGCTCTCAAGTCTCACGCATTGGGCGTGAAACAAGGTGTGGCGTGTGAGCGTGTGAACGGGTTGAAATGCGTGTGTCTCACGCCCAATGGGGGCGTGAGACTTGAGAGCCCTGCAGATGTCTTATCATTGTTAGCATAGCATAGCATAGCATAGCATAGCATAGCCCCGGTAGTGAGGATCACCACCTTTGGGTTGAAGGCCAGCGTCTTGGGGTCGTTGGGGTCGACCACGGAGGGGTAGGGCTCGAAGATGATACTCTTACGAGGAGACTCGAGAGCGGCTCGACACATAGCAACCAGCAGGTCCACCACCTGACGACCAACAACAACCATCATCAATCAGTTATCCTGAGATGGTGACTGTGTGTGCGTGTGTGTGTGTGTGTGTGTCTTTATCATATGTACAGTATTCATGTAGTTACCTCTGCTCCAGTGGCCACCTCCTCTGCAGCTCCTGACATTACACCCAGAGTGTAGAAGGAAAAGACACACAGCTCCCTAGTGCATACAGCAGGCTACACACACACACACAAACACACACACAAATACAATTAGGAAATATGTTAACAATTCTATCTATATCACAAAATATCTACATTTCATTGTAATTAACATCATCATATCAACAACATCATGTGCCGTGTGTGTGCTGTCGTACTATTAGCAACCAGTGTTCTATTGAGTTGAAGTGTATGACAGTATAGTGGTATTGCACAACCTCACAGTTCTCTGTCAGCTTCCTCCCTCTGATACTGTACCTTCAACATGGAGCCGTTCTGAAACACGTGCTGTTCGTCACACACCACACAGTACTCGTTAAGAGTAGGGATCCTCTGCTCCGAGTATTTCATGATCTGTCGGGAGACAAAACATGGTTCCCCTGGCTATCATCACTCCCCTCCTCTCCTCCACCCCTCCCCACAGAACAGGACGGTAGGGTAATGAACAGAGAGAGTACCCCCTGCCTGTGCATCATCTGACACAATGGCACAATGCCTCAAGCTTATTTCTCATCACTCGCTGTCGAACGACTGAACAATTCAAGGTACAAAAACCATTGTCAATAATATATCAAATCATACAGATTCAGAGATACATACAAAAAGCGTTGAATGATCACAAATCATTCGACAGATCGAACATTTCCTGATTCCTATTGTTAGACTGTATCAACGACTCCAGTTTCCTACTCTATTGAGCGTGTACTAAGTACACAATGTACGCTCGATATTTCCTGTAAGGGAAACCGATTCTGTACCTTTGTATCATTGTTTTTTGGTACTGTACTTTTCGAGTTTCTGTCCGAGGACTCGAGACACGAGTGTGCAGGAATGGCTGCTTACTAGGGGCCAGTGTTGCCAGATGGGATTGTTTTCCAGCCTAACCACAGTCTAAAAGCCGCCCAGTGTGATCATAAGTAACCCAATTGGGCGGGAATACACCCAATCTGGCAACACTGTTAGGGGCCCTACTGAGGAATGTCCTTCAGTGGGACTTACCTGGACTAAGAAGCCGTACTCCAAGGTAGGGATGTTCTTGCAGTGGCCCCCCGCCTGGGATGAGAAAAACAATTCAATCAGCTGCCTCGTAGTAATCTGCGCTGGGGCCCTGGCCGCCGGGACAGCCACAGTCTGATGGGTCAAGTGAAGACAAAGCATTATGGGAAACGGCGCCCGCCATTGTTAGGTTGTAGGGGTTTTAGGGAGAGGAGAGGTGGACTCAGGAAGGTACAGTTGGATGTGTTTAGGCTGGGGAGGGGAGAAATGTGGCAACAACATTCACAGTGGACAGTCAATGCGAAAAACAACAAGACGATAAGAGATTGCGTGGATAACTGAATGGGGAAGTTAATGGTTAATGTCTCTGAGTTCAAGCATTTGCATGATACGGATGTTGTATTGTTTTTCTGAATGTTGTAGCTAGCTAGCTAGTATGCGCGTATGTTTGGTGTGTGCGTGCGTGCGTGCTCATGTGTTTAGGGGTAAAGGGACCAGGCAGGAGAGGGGTGTGGTGGGGGATGGAGGATGGGGGATGGGGGGGCAGGCTGTTAGTGTGCAGTGGGGGCTCGGACCTGGCTGTTGGGGGGGTAGCTGAAGAGCTCTCCCTTGGGGTTCTTCATGGTACAGGAGATGGAACGGTTCATGAGCCGGGTCACCCTCAGCTCTGGGACACTCAGCTTCCCCTTCAGAACCGTGTCCTGGATCAGAGGAAAGCTGGGAGACCTGGACACAACACACAGAACACCATCATACACACACATGATGTCATATACACAACACACAGAACACCATCATACACACACATGATGTCACATACACATATATGGCCCAGTTGTATGACTCAGTTGGTAGAGCATGTTGTGGGTTGTCGGTTCGATTTCTGTCGGGACCATGATTACAACAAATATATTATAATAATGATATAATAATAAGTATGCAAGCTCAAAGTGCTGTACAATACAGCGCAAAAAAAGAAAAAGGAACAGA
>NC_137679.1:34696640-34751640 GCF_963989245.1 Nansenia antarctica | reverse complement strand
AAACAAAGTTGAATAAAGAGAAACAAATCATCATCTGTAAAGCAGCACAGTAACCATGGAAACCAATATGATGTTCACCAATATTGATGTGTTAAAACAGGTTGCTGGTACAGAGGACATTGGTAAACACACACACACACACACACACACACACACACACACACACTGTGCCTGTTATGGAAAGTGATTCATCCACCGATGGATTCTCTGCCAGTCCACAAAAATGAAGAAACATTCTGTCTCTCTCTCCCCTTTCTCCTCCTCTCCTCTCTTTCTCTCTCTCTCTCCTGCTGCTGCGCTAACTCAGTGCACCGTGTTCATCCCTCTCTCCCTCTCTCCCCAAAACTGAGCCATTTTGTTTCAGCAGAGGCAGCTACCTCTATATCGAGACCACAGTTTCATGCCCATAGTGACGGATTCTTCATGAGCTCCCTTTATATTAATGTGTGTCTATATTCCATTGGATTTTCAGAGATGAGATGCTTTATGATTTTCTCCTCATCATTACATACATAACCTATAGCCCCCCTAACCCCGCACACCACCCCCCTCCTCCTTTCCTCCTCCCCTCCCTTCCTCTCCTCCTCCGCTCCGGTCCTCTCCCACCGGCCCTGCCATCTCCTAGACCCCCCCTCTTGCCTCTGCCGCCTCACATACCGATAGAGATGCAGACAAACCGACCACCCCCCCCCCCCCCCTCACCCCCCAATGTGCATCAAACACACACACACGCACAAACACTTAGATGTATGCAGCTTTACCCCTCCCCCACCTCTCCCCCCATCCGCCACACTTACCTTTGCAGGGGATGGAGGAGAGGATGCTGTCCTTGCTTCCGTTCCTTTCCCTCTAAAAAAGGCACACCTGCTTTGCTATCACTGCTATTTCTACCCCAAATAATAATAATAATAATAATAATAATAAAGAATGAGGAAAAAAAAGATCTAAATCAAAAGCAGTACTGAGTACTGTGATTAACAATATCCCCCATTTTGATGCTGCCTCTCTCTCTCCCTCTCTCTCTCTCTTTCTCTTTCTCTCTCTCTCTCTCTCTCTCTCTCTCTCTCTCTCTCTCTCCCTGTCAGAATCTGCCTCTCTGCCTCCCAGCTGCTCTGTGTGTCTGTGTGTGTTTATCTATTGCAGATCTCTGCTCCTACTGCTGTCTTATTTTTTTGCCTGACAACACAGTGGGGCCTGAGCATGCTCAGTAGGAGCCAACAGCTGGTCATGTGACCTGCAGCTGACTGCGTTGCTGGCTGAGGTGGATAAAAGGAGAGAAAAAAAGGAGGAAAATGGCGAGAGAGAGAGAGAGAGAGAGAGAGAGAGAGAGAGAGAGAGAGAGAGAGAGAGAGAGAGAGAGAGAGAGACTGTGTGTGTGTGTGTGTGTGTGTGTGTGTGTGTGTGTGTGTGTTTGTAATAGCATTCATATTTGTAGAGTGCATGTCTGACATCATAGTGCCTTAGTTCCTCTCCCTCCCTCTTCCTGGTGGTTATTTCTGAAAGATAATATTATTATCTTTAAGAAATTCTTAAAGAATTATAATTCTTAAAATCTTTCAAATTAAATATGAAAGAAAAACCCAGGAATACATCCTTCAAATATGTACTCTTTATACTTAGATAATACATTGTAATGTTTGTTGTTTGGTGTACGTACAGTACAGCATAGCAGCAAAGCTATTGTTCTCAGTATTGTCTCAAGTCTGAAACAGTGGTCATTAGCAGCTGTGCTAAAGTGCTAATCAGTATTTACCCTGGTTAGCGGTTAGCATCCTGCACCACGCTTATAGTACTGACCTAGAGTATATCATGGGCAGATTAGGTGCTAGTGGGAGGAGCTCAGCTGTGTGTCTGTCTCTCTGTCCATCTCCCTGTCTGTCTCTCTGTCTGTCTCTCTGTCTTTCTCTCCCTGTCTGTCTCTCTGTCTGTCTGTCTGTCTGTTGTCTGTCTCTCTGTCTATCTCCCTGTCTGTCTGCTCCTGGAGGAAGACAAGAGATATTTCCTCAACCTTCCCTGATGTGTTTTGGCAGGAATTCAAAAGGGCATCCAAGTAGTGACCCATAGCAAGAGGCAAATAGGAGGCATACTTGAGGCAAATAGGAGGCATACGGTACTTTGCATAGGGTTGCATAGGGGGGAATGCCATATTCATTAGATCGAGTGGGTTAGACTGCACTGTGTGGTCATTTTGACAAGCATACAGTATAATAACTTTAACATAAACTGGTCCAGTTGATCCATAACAGTCTCATTCAATGATGGAAATACGCCTTGAAAAAATATGATCCCTCTGACATACAGCTGATATGAAAATACATTATCATCATAGCTAACACCGTTTCACCCTACTCTCTCAACATAATTCTATTATGAACACAGTCTAATCTAGTCCATCTATAGGATTTGGCTTGGGGATTTTACCTGAGTGAACCTCACCTAATGACTAAGGTGTTAGGAGATAATAATGCTCTGTGACAGGTAGGGGCGTGGACGGTGGATGGTCTGCCTGACTGATTGGATTGCAGGTTTGTCCCTCACCTGGGCAGGTGTCCATTGGTCCTGGAGGGAGTAGAACAGAGCGTCGGTCACAGCCTGAACCTAACAGAGGCCATTGATACGCCAACATGGGCAGTGGCAGCAGCAGCAGCAACACCCCCGTTGAGATCAGGTGAGAACTGCTGTAGGAGGGGACAGGAAGGCGTTAATTTAACACTTCACTAGGGGCTATATGGATTAAGAAAGGTGAGGGGGTGAGAGGGCTGATGTGTATAGGCTACAATCCCTGTACACTCAGCCTACAACACATCAGCAGTGGTACTGTACTGTCTACTGTAGTAGACAATAGAGCAGTAGTGGAATTTGCTTCCTAACATTGTTTCAAGAGGGCAAGAGGCACAGTATGTAGTCACTAGGAGGCCTTCCAATAGTCTGTCTTCTGTTCCACGCATTCCTCCTTCCTTGCTTCCTTCTCACAAAGCACTGGAGAAAAAGAGCTATGGTTCCTCCTCTAATATAATTCTCCTCCAATACTTTTTTTAGAGGGAATTGAGGAGAGAGGATGTGAGGAAAAGAGGAAAGGCTATTGCCCATTGTCTCACGTCTAGGGTGAGATCTGTGGTGCATGTGTGTCTGTGTGGACGATGTGTGTGGAGTCCGTCATCTCTGAATAGCAACACAACACTGCAGGATGGGAGTCCATTGGATTATATTGTGTACAGTATGTACGTTGGTGTAAAGGAATGCAGACATTACAAAGTTTGTCTGTGCATCCAATCAAGACTATTCAAAATGTCAGCTCCAATATTTGTTTTTTCTCACATCAAATCTACCTGAAATTTATTAATTTCATATTGGTATTTTGCCCCCTAAATAAGTACTTAATTGAATGTACTACCCATATAACATTGTTGGTACAGTAAATCAAAAGTTGCATTGTTGATTTAATATAATTACAATGCCATCTATTTATAATTCAATGAGAATTGAATTGAATTGCTTTCATAATGGCATAATGGCTTTTCTTTATCATAAACGCTAGAGGGAGCTGTTGATTGCCAGATGATTTCCCAATGACTTGATGATTTCAATTTCTCTCGAGGTCAGTGTTCCTTGAATGCAAATGTTGGGTAAAAGAGATTTCAACATCGATACATTTCCAAAAACAAAATGGGAGAAGTTACAATATTTCGTCACAGTAATGTACACGAGTTAACTTGTTTACACAACATGTTGCAATGTATGGTTCATCATGACATGACGTTAATGTACTTCTCATCTCATTAGCCCATACAGTCCTTAGTGTAGGGATAACAGACTCATGCAAAAGACTGCTCTCTCAGAGGTTGAATGTTCCATACTGTAACTTAATCATTAGTTATAACGTATTAATGAAGTACTGCAGTACGACTCGCCAAAGTTGCTTCATCAGAAGGGATTATATTATATGGGTGTTCAACACTGAACATGGATGATTTCTGAAACGCATAGCCTGGACATCTTTCTACCTGGACCTTTTATGTAATACATATGGTTTATTGCAGAGTATTGCTGTAGTTCTATGTGCCTACAAGGGCGAAGAACGTGGTTATGACTGATTAGAGAGACACGATTATTTGGCACGTTACAATTTCATACATGCAATACAATGACAATGTGTCTCTAAAATATCAAATTATCTCATTATTAGCGACGTGAGAACATTTTGTGATGTTTCCCATGAAGCACTGCGGCATTGAGGATGTACGTGCATCCCAGTGCGTGCATCACTGAAGCTTCATCAAATGACGCATTTTTGAACACAAGAATAATGCACGTAGGCAAAATCAAGTTAGTAATCTATTCGAGGTTATTGATGTTATAAATACGAGTAATGAAGTTAAACGAATCATAAGAAGTCCTGGTACCCACTTCATTTACACATTCGATAGATTCTACCGCATCCTCCTGTCACATGTCGGCCTCATGCATCTGAGAGACTTCTTCTCGACTCCCTGATTGGTCACCGGTGGTAACCGTATTTCTGCCATATTCAGCCATGTAACCTTCCCCGTCCTACACAGATAGCATAATATTCTTCATTAGGATGTTACAATACAACCGTATGTATCCGATCATATATTTTTGGCTATTACAATACAATAGTTATTGAAACAATTTGTCTCGATTGGGAACATCGTTATATCTTTTTAGATACCTAATTTATTTATTATTTCTCGCGGATGTATATGTGATGTATCGTAGAAAAGTAGTTCCGGCGAGTCAGGAGGAATCACCTTGAGCTGCTGGGCGGAACAGAAGTGCATCAGTCCAGACAGTTGTGCATCGCGATAAGGTGAGTATCAACCAAGAGCAGCAGTTAGCGAATTATATTACGTATATTTGTTTTTGCTGGACACTTGAGCTGTCTTCAAATGGCCCCTTGGCTTTATTTGGCTTTCAGTCCTTTTTCTTTCGCGGCTTAAATCGCAGAGTTGAGGTTATCCAAGGAGGAGGGATGAATTCCAACATTTTTGTGCTCGCTCTCTAGGTTTGGCGTCTAAACTTAGACACTCAACTAAGAGGATAGTGGTCGTGACGTTACAACCTTTCCTGTCTCACTTAAACACTGTCGTTTAGTTATCAGTTGAGTGATTACTCCTAATATTCAACCTGCAAGAAGAAGAATGTGTTTTTTTTCTATACACCGTTGTCATGAAATAATTTATCATAAGAAGGCGGCATGCTATTTGGGCCAGCTCGCCGGTCACATAAGAATATAACTGTTTTATTAAGTGGCTGTCCGAAAATAGACCAAGGATGTAATAGTGTGTGTTTAATGCGCATGTGAAATCAAATCCAATCCTCTGCTTCCTGCCGTCTCGGGTGGGTGTGGTCACGTGTTGAACTTGTCGTTCCATTGGCCTCTTTCTCCTTCGTGAGGTCTCCTGTTCGGGAAAACGTGACGCAGAGATGGAGACGTGACCTGTGGCGCATCAGCCACGACGTAGGCTACTGCAAACAGAGATGATGATGATGATGAATGAATGAATGAATGGTCTTTATTGTCATTTATATAGTACAGGTACCATACAACGACATTTGGGAGGGGGGGCTCCCCTGGTGCTAGGAAAAAAAAAAAAACTAAAAACAAGAAGGGAAAAAGAGCTGGTTTACATAAATAAAGGCTATGTACTTATGTAAACCAGCTCTTTTTCCCTTCTTGTTTTTAGTATTTTTGATGCGAACCTAACTATAATATATGACTGTGAGAGGTTCGCGTTACCATGATCACCCATTTAATGACGACAGTTTTGCATTAGCCTGATAATTAATAACAAATGACGTGGTGCTACATTCATGACAACCTCGAGTACATTGTGCATTCATTTGGATGCGACGTCCTTGTTTGGGGGGTCCTTTATGTGAAACATGAGCATGTTTACTGCAGTGACTTGCTGCAGCGGTGTGGTTTGGACCGGTCCTGTCACATTATATCAGTAGAGGGTTGGCCAGGTGGACTCTGGGGATGGATGGATTTCAGTGATGCATTCTCTGAGAGAATGGACTCTCGTCTACTGTGTCAACTAGGCATAAAGCAACTCTATAGTTGTCTTGGGCTTGATTGTAGGCAGTCATTTTTGTAAATGCACCTCTTAGCTGAGGTTTTAGTATTCCTCCTACATTCAGGCATGTTTGGATGCTCAGTCACTGTTATGCAAGGGATTCCGCTGGCCCCGGGCCCTGTGTAGGAGGAAATAGACGCTGGTCTCAGAGGCTCAGCCAGGTCATTGTCTAGAGGGAGCCGGACTCTATTCTGGTGAGCCTGCCCAGGACAAAGAATCAGCTGGTTTATTAGTTTGTCCTACATTGGGGAGGGGCCTTAATGGGACCCCTGTGGTTTATCTTAGAAATGCCCTTATGGTTTAACTGTCACAGTATGGCCCAGAATAGTGCTTCTTATTAGAGTGATAAAGAACGAAGTGGACAGTGCTGCATGCCCAAGGAGAGATGATGGTCTGAAAGCACGTAGGCAACTCAGACGCACAGTCAGTGTCCAATCTCCAGTATGGTGTTATGCTTTGGTGGCTTCCTGCTGGAACTTTCCAGAGTAGGTGTCACAATTCTGCAGTAACTGAACACAGGAAGAGACTAGTGACTTCCTATTACTCTCAGGGGTGTGGGAATAAAAAAGTGACTAAATGACTAAAACCAGTCTCGTAAGAAGCCAGATTCCATGATGTTGGAAACCCCTCTTGACTCATTCCGCATGCTTGAGTCAAACCTGATCAACTAACACCTCACTGCCTTTTGAGAGTAGAGTAGGAGAGAGGTTGCCAGCTCCACGTGCGTGACTGCATCATCTGCGTGACTACACATGTAGTGGTTGTGAGGGCGTAGACTGCAGCTGTGATGCTGCTGCTGCTGCAGACCTGATGCAGCTGTCGTGACTCCCATGCAGTGTCCTGTCCAGTGGCCACAGGTCCTGCTGTGTAATGCTTGGCAGGACAGCAGAACATTGCCTCTTTCTGCTGTGTAATGCAATGACGTACAGAGTGCACTGTCACCATGACAGTGCACTGTCATACCACCATGAGTGGTGTGACTTCTAGCAATGACGCTATGCTACATTCCGTAGTAAACTCCATTGGAGCATGATGCTATGCTACACACATTCTATAGTACACTCCATGGTAACATGATGCCATGCTACACGCATTCTATAGTACACTCTATGTTAACATGCTATGCTACACACATTCTATAGCACACTCCATGGTAGCATGATGCTATGCTACACACATTCTATAGCAAACTCCATGGTAACATGATGCTATGCTACACACATTCTATGGCACACACCATGGTAACATGATGCTATGCTACACACATTCTATAGTACACGCCAAGCATTCTGTGTGTCTTCACACAAGCTATGCTTCCTCTGTTATTATTAGAAACACTCTCCTCTATTTTAGGGCCTGGGGGGCAATATGACCCACAGTCAGTGGCAACATGACTACGGTGGTGTGGGTGTGTGTGTGCGCATTGGTAAACCGGCAGCTCTGAACGCCTCATGTACAGCCGCAGTATCTGGGCATGCCCGTTCCCCAGACGTCGTGGCAGCCTTGGCTGTGTGTGCGCTTTATCCTCACGGAAGAACGGAAGAGGATTTAATCCTGAGCTGCTGTCGGTGCCGTGCGAAGACAGGCTCTCTGTCAGTCCAGTTAGCTGTTTTAGCTCGACCTCTGCTGCTGCTGCTGTTTGGCGTCCTCTCGGGGACACAGGGTCACACACACTGGGGCTTCTCTGGAGGTCTGTGACCACTACGTGTCTCTTCATCCCCAGGAGGAACAGGAAGACCTACTGGTGGTATGTAGCGTAGCAAGCTAAGAAGGCTGAGTGAGCGTTGTCGAGAGAGAGAGAGAGAGAGAAAAAGAGGCTTTTCATGGTCACTGCTGTCGGATTAGTTGACGTCACTGTCATGGCCGCTCCTAGGATGTCATGTGATGTCACTCCTGGCAACCTCTGGCTATGCTATTGCTGTCAATGCACACAGTGATATGTATGCATGTCTGCATGTATGCTTGAGTGAATGAATGAAACATGGGTGTGACGGGAGATTATAGAGAGAGAGTGTTTACGGTTACAGTGAGAGGTGTGTTTGTCGTAAGGGATTGGAGAGGATTAGTAGCGAGTAGCTCTAAAGTTAGATGCGTGTGTGTGTGTCAGTCAGATGTGTGTACTAGTGTTGGTCAGTGGGTCAGCCCCAACGTCCATCTCTGTCGGTGCAGCAGGCTGCCTGTGAATGGTGCCAGGCCGTAATAAACAGCAGGCCGCCTGTGAATGGTGCCAGGCCGTAATAAACAGCAGGCTAGGTCACACAGACCTGTCCATGAACCACAGTGCACCTTTTGGAGAGCCTGTTCAATAGGGCTGTCCCAAACGACTATTTTTCTAACGATTAATCTATCGATTATTTTTTTGGTTAGATTTAACGATTAGTCTAACGATTATTTTTCCCCTGTTCGATTAATGTATCACTTAATTTTCCCCAAATAAATGTCAAAAACTTCTCATTTCAGTATTTTATTAAATTATTCTTGTACAAATATATAAATTAGGCTTCTGCACTGCAGGGCAATATTCCACAACAAAAAATATCCTCTCTTTCTTACAGTCCAACATAAAATATAATATTATAAAATATAAAAGTTAACTTCAAGTAAAAGGAAAAGTGCAAGTAATGCAGTAAATTCTGTAAAAAAGTGAAATTCTAACCGGAATACCGTATACCTCAGGCTCTCAGTAACAATCACAAAGAGCTCCAGGATGCTTTCGCTTGAGGTGCTCGTTCATTGCAGATGTACTGCTGTGATAGGCCATTTCATTTCTGCACAGTTTACAGACCACCACATTGTTTTCTTTTTTTGTAAAGTACTCCCACACTTTGGACGATCGTGGGCGAAGTCTTTTAGCTGCTCTGCCTCCCATGTTTGCACTGGTCGCAGCCATGTTGTTTATTTACGACGCACCGACGCACATTACTCAAGTCGACGTATTAACGTAGTCGATTAAGTCGACGATGTCGACGAATCGTCCCAGCCCTACTGTTCAAGCTTGTTGTGGTTACAGCCACAGCGTACACTCTTGAGGCAGCAGGGCAGGTCAGGCCACGACTTTCTCACAAATGGAGGTGAACACAAACAAGGAATAAAACTAAAGTGACCATATAAAAAGGCGATTGCCCTTGGTGGCTCTGTGCAGATTTTATTGGCATGTTTGGTACCAACCAAAGCTATAATTCATTGTTGTCTTTACCATGCTTGACTTTGCCCTTATGGCACTGTATCATTTGATGTTTACTCAAACTCTTATGGCGGTCTTGGTATCATAGCAGTATTGGTCATAGTCATTGCATGCAACAGGCTAGTAAGGCAAAGTTTAAAGTGTTAAGAGGGTCCCATGGCCATCCTATGGGAGTGGATCTTCCCTCTTGAGTCACTCAACCCTCATTGAACTCACTAGCCCTCTAAACAGCCTGTAGTTATAGTCATAGTCCATTTATTTAAATACGCAATAAACTACACCGGTTTAGGGCGCCCTGGGCGCGGACTCTAAAAACAGAGGGAAAACATGATAGTAACACAGACAAACACAGACAAAATAAACACAGAGGATGTCTAACATTCATAACCGCACACATTTAGAGACAGACATTCATACTATAACACCAGGAACATCTCAGTTGTCTTTCCTCTATTTATTGAATCCTCTCATCCTTTCTTTCTTCTCAAAACGTGTTGGATGTTTCCACACTCCCTCCCTATTGATGTTCTCCTCCGGTGTGTTTTCAGTAGGAAGGGAGGAGAGCAGATGCAAGGTATAGAGGAGAGAGGGTCACTGCTGTAGAGGGGGTTTGTGAATCCAAGACTGCAGACTTCCAGGAAATGGATTTGAAATGCAGATTTCTGTTGCATCAGCCCAGCCCTCCCTCTGTGGTCCTCACTGTG
Source organism: Nansenia antarctica (assembly GCF_963989245.1). NCBI lineage: Eukaryota > Metazoa > Chordata > Actinopteri > Argentiniformes > Microstomatidae > Nansenia > Nansenia antarctica. The sequence goes on along the minus strand of NC_137679.1, from coordinate 34,741,651 downwards.
GTCTGGTGGAGTGGCTGCTCCCAGCCTCTGCTGTCTCACGCTTAGTCAGTGTTCTCCCATTAATGACCTATTCTGTGGGAAACACTGTTAGTGATCACTCTCCGAACGTGTGTGTGTGTGCGCGCGTCCGTGCATGCGTGCGTCCGTGCATGCGTCCGTGCGTGTGTGTGTGTGTGGTGCACATGTGCCTGCGGCTGTGGTTGAGCAGGGTGTGAGAATGCTCACGTACACCGCTGGGCTGCCTCTGTCTCTGAGTGTGTATAACGTCACCTGACTGAGCTGCTGCTGAATGAGTGTATTGGTTTTACTGGGGCTCCATGGGATCCCCTGTCAGAAGGCATTAACACACACACTATGTGACGAGCATGAAGTAGTCACAGAAATGGCAGCATGGAATTTTTGGGGTAATTTTGTCATGAAAGGGATATATTGAAAACTGGGTCGACAACTTAAAAGCGGAATACATCACCTTAATATAAACCGTATAAATACATCACCTTTTAATATACACAACCTACATTTTTTTTTTTACACATGGCTGACTGAGGTAGCCTGTAAGTCCTGGTCATACAGGGGGGGAGGTGTGTGTGTGTGTGTGTGCCTGGTTCTGTCTGTGCAGATTATCTCCTGTTTTAACAATTTAATCTTTTGTAGAGTCCCTTTAAAGACATATGGTCAGGGTCAGCCAGGTTAGTGTAGCTGGCATCTGTTGACCACAGCAAGCACCAGAGGAGGTAGAAGATTTGGATCGGACCAAATCTATACGCCGGCATTGTTCAACTGTGATCGGGTATGCAGCTGGCTGTGCGTCAAACTTGCTCATCGTTTGAGTCGGCATCACCTGAATGTGAATGTCACAGGTACAAGACAAAACAGTGAAGTGCAAACCCAGCTATGGCGTTTAAGCAGCCTCTCGCTAACAATTCAGACCGCAAATCATACCAGTCCTTTATAAACAAGCACAAACTACAGTTGTCTACAACTTATCCAAGGCATCTGCTATCACTCTCACGACCTATGGGTGGACATCTAACTGTAAATCTATATATGTTTTGTGAATGTTTACCCTGCTGTACCGAAAACCAAACCGTGACTTAAAAACCGCGGTACGAACCAAAATGTTTGCATCGTTCCAACCCTATTTGATACCATTCCTCATTCCATTCCATCCATTACAATGAGCCCGTCCTCCGATATCTGCCTTCCCAGACATGCACTTAGCCTGCTACCTAGATTGAACAAATGAAACCAGAAGCTTCCAATGTGGTGTGTACTGTAGGTTTTCAATCAGCGAAAGTGTTCTCTGCTCATGTAGGTGTCACTGCACAGTTTAGAACTGAAAGCTTATACCCCCTCACCTGTTGAGGTGAAGTCCTGCTCTGCAACCCTACCTGGTTCAATGGCAAGTTGGCAACCCTACATTGACCCTACATCCCTTTAGCTCTTCAAACTCCTCAACCATCACATTCCTGGGTGATAACTCACAAAGCCTGTTAGTGTAGGGTGTAGAGGAGAAGACACTCCTCACTCTAACATGCTGCCACCTACACAAACAAATTTACACACTGCCTCGGGCTGTCTGAATGACCTGATTTAACCAGTTGGTTCTACCGTCTCCAAATATCATAAAGATGTCGTTATAACACTCTTGAGCAAGAGAACGAGTGTATTTAGTAATGTGTTTTTAGGTTTCTGAGTCTTGTGTGAAGATCAAACCAATTCAGTACAATTCAAGATTTATTAACGACCGGCAAAAAAAAACTATACTTGTATATTTTTTGTTGACGTTTTGTTGTTTACTTTTTGTAACCTCAACAAAATATGTGTTTCCTATAGGGATGGACGGTTTCCAATTATTGAAACCGAAAAACCGTCAGAGAGTAAAACCGCGGTTTTCCGGTTAACCGAAAAATACAGTAAAAAAAAAATATATGTAAAAAAAAAAAAAGAAAAAGGAGCGCCAATTTCAAATAATTGAGCCCTACTGCTACAATACACTCATGTCGAACACCATTAAAACACCGTAAGCACAGTCGCAACACATTTAGGCTACTTAGTTTCACAAATATAAGTGGAAAGGCAGACTTTTGTAAGCTACACCATACATGAAAACACATGAACACTTAACACACCAGCTCCGCTGATCCAGGGTGCACGCCTGCACGGAAGATCATCTCTTGGAACAGCGTCTTCATTGAATGAACTGCTTTCTCAATATCTTGGTTCTTAGACAAAGTTTCAGCTGCTGCTCAATGTATTTAAATATTTGAATACTGCTCAATAATCACTGAAATATTAGACTTAGAATTATGCAGTGAACATACTTAAAGCTTTTCATAAAAACCACATGCCGCGAGACTGACTCGTCCTGAACTGTCGTAAGTCAATCAACAAAGAATGCCCCATCAAAATAAAAGTGCCCATGGTAGAGCTGTCAAAATAGAGCTTTCAAAATAAATGTACTAATACAGATAGAGATAAATACAGAACTACCTTTGCGTCACTAAGTGACCGCGTATCTTCTGAGACATGCGTTCTGTCATCACTTTCAGTAGCGCCTTCACACACAGTGGCGCTGTGCACAAACACTCTTGATCCGTATAGCTCTTGTTTTATTATATTGTGGTTTAGTAAATACTGCACTTGGAGTTACATTCAATGCATGATTTGTGCTATAGAACATAAATAAAGTTTGATTGATTGATTGATATCAAATCACATTTTATTTCTATAGTGCATTTCTCACAAAAGTGACCCAATGCGCTTTACAGAGAGCAGCGAAAATGATCTTATTAAATGTAAGCGAGTAATTGTAAAAAAACTTTCCTATCTACCAATAACTGAAGGCAACTATCTTTCCCATAGAGTGATTCGTTACCCTTAAATATAATCCCAATTAGATATTAATCCTCAGTTATTCTTCACAACTGACCAAACCTCTCACTCATTGCGCGGCAGATTCAGACTGTATCATTGTTATTTTCACACACGACAAACATGTGACATGTTCCAGTTTTATTCTTCTATTTTATTCTTCTAAAAAAAAAAAAAAAAACGGTTTCAGACGGTTTTGATAAAAAACCGTTTCTATTTTTATAAACCCCGGTTTTCGGTTTAACCGAAAAACCGTCCATCCCTAGTTTCCTACACAGTGATTTAGGGTTGGGAGAGAGAGAAAGGGAATCTTAAAACTCAACCTATTGCAGTCATGCATATGGAAAACCTTCCAAGTTACATGAGAAAACCTTTAAGTTGTATATCAAAAAGCCTCCCTTTCTGTATCAGATACAAATTATTTTTTTAGACCAGCTGTGGCGGTCATCCAAAGGACAACTGTCCTATCCCAGCATGCAACATGGTGACTTATAGCATGGTCCAAGAGGATCTACAGCCTCCCCAGCTATACTATAGGGTGGCTAATACTGGCTATAAAAGAATATATTTGATATTATTAGGCTCACATCCATACATTTTAAACACAGATTATGTTCAAGTCACAGTGAGTGTGCAGGGCGTGTACCATTGACCTATGGTGAAACGGGTCTGTCCTTGGACTGGGAGCACTGGGAGGAAGCTGATGAAAGCACCGTGCAAGACCGCATGGTGCCGTTGCCATGGGTGACTCAGCGGTAGAGATGAGGGGGAGGGGGGGGTAGAAGAGTGGAGAGGCGGCAGGGAGGAAGAACTGAATGTACAATGTGCAAAATGGCTCCATGTGCCCTCTCAACCTCGACTGAATGCTTTTTAGCAGAATAGAGTTTGCATTGGCTTGTTCATTTACTTTATGGCTCGATATTATCAATGTCTTGTTTGTCGAGCGGGGCTGCATGAACTGCACTTGCACTTCCTGTTTCCTCACAAAGGTTCCACATTCCTCAAACTGTTGTTGGCACAATCATTGTAATCTAGTCTGTGCCTGAAGAAGCTGCTTGTTTCCTGATTATAGTATGCTGGTGATTCATTGTAGTCAGAGGGTGTAGTAGGCTCATAAAACTACTCTTTAGTTTACTCAGCCTCATAAACATCACTGTGGTCCACACTGTTTGGACTATGGCAGCCTGGACAATCATAATTGCTGCATAAGGCCAACCATTCTGTCCACTGAATCCAGTTAAAGATTGGAATCTCTGACCCTAATGCACTCTTATCCCTGACATGACCCCCTGTCCCTTCTGTCCTCCCTACAGGTCATCTCAAGCTCTCACCATGCCTCAGACAAAGTCTCAAGACATGGGCTCCGCCTTCATCCAGACGCAGCAGCTAGGCGCCGCCATGGCCGACACCTTCCTGGAACACTTGTGCCTGCTTGACATCGACTCTGAGCCCACCACCGCCCGGAACACCGGCATCATCTGCACCATCGGTCAGTGGCCACACACAACTACGGGACCACCCTCTGGGGGCAGTCTGCCTGCCAGAACCTACACACACACACACGCACACACACACTTCTGCAGCTGTACTGTGGTATAGGCTAGGTGCACGATCTCACTACTTCCTGAAAAGCAACTGGTATGAACATATCCTGTCTCACTCTATTGGTTTAATTGATTAATCAGCTGTGCACTGTGTGTTCCAACGGTTTACCGCACAGCTGATTAATCAATTAAACCAATAGAGTGAGACAGGATATGTTCATACCAGTTGCCTTTCAGGAAGTAGTGAGATCGTGCACCTAGCCTATTGCAGTTCTCCCCTGGTGTTAAACCCAACCTCTCTCCTCCATATGTATAACAGGGCCAGTCTCCCGCTCTGTGGATACCCTGAAAGAGATGATCAAGTCTGGAATGAACATTGCACGCTTGAACTTCTCCCATGGCTCTCACGAGGTGAGATACTACTTCTAATAATAATGGATTTTATTTAAAAGCACCTTTCTCAAACTCAAGGACTCTGTACAGAAAGAGAGAAGGGGAAAAAAAGGAGAAGCAGGACGATAAACGACAAAAACAAACGCAACAAACAAAAAGGCAGCTATGGGGGATAGTGTTAGTCAGGGCCCATACCATGCTGTACGAAGGTGAGTCTAAACAGATGCATCTTGAGTCTGGTCTTGAATGTGTTGAGAGCATCGGATGGCTGGTGAAAGGGTGTTTCACAGCTTGGATGTAGCAACAGAAAAGGCACGGTCGCCAAGTGTGCATCGCCTAGTGCGGGGTATGACGAAGATATCAGCATCAAAGGATCTAAGATACACAGATACTAAGTTAGACAGACAGCTGAACAACACAACACAAACACCCAATGCTAGGTCACTTTGAGTGTCTTAAGCCCAGACTCAGCCTCTCAAATGTCTCTCCCTAAAGACCAATTTTCCAGCTTTGATTAGTAAGGGTTCTTTGTGAAGTCGGCCACATCTTCAGGGGATTTTAACATCTGTGGTTGGAATTTAAGGGGTTTACTGCATGGCAGCCCAAGGTGCGTCATTGCCATGCAGGGATCAAAAGATAGGCCGTACACTGCCGAGACTGGCAGAGGAAACCTGATCTGGGGAGGTTTGTGCCACTATAAATACTTTATCTGTTCACATCTGTGTCTTCCTGCACTGGCTTTATCTCTTCCGGAGCCACAAGGGTGGAGTCTGACACACCTGTCTGTCAACGGCTCTATAATTCCCTGCTCAGCAGAGGTCAGGCAAAGACGCTTCCCCAGGCTTGCACTCACCTAGCCAGCTGTAAGGATCCATGGCCAACACATAAGACCTCTCGTCCCCTGCAGTGTGCCGCATCATGCAGCTTATCGACACGTCGGCCACGTCATGATTTATAGCTTGATGGAATTACATTTCCATCAGCTGAAACAAGACCCAGGTCTCAGATGTCTGACTTGGTCTGACAAGATGGTCCACGACGGCCTTCAGCAAGTTAGGAAACAAAGCTAACATTCTGTACATGAACCCATGTGACACCAGTTCTCTTGACGTATTGCTGACTTCTTGCACTAGTTGGCTGGCCCACCTCCGTGATGCCAAGGCCTCCCAGATTGCTTGTAAAATGGTGCAATAACTGCAGTGCAGTAAAGCTCCAATTTGGAATGAAAGGTTGAACAAGGGCCAAAAACCTGTCACGTAAGTGCTTATGGAGAGCTCTGGTTACCCAGATGGGGGAGTATGATCCATATGAGGCTAAGCTGAGATGTATTAATGTATGGTACATCTTATGAAATGGTAAACACTGCTCCCATCCTCTGGTTAGAACTCCTACACAAAGACAGAATCCTAGCAAGCAAATACAGTTAGATACAGTAGACTAAATTGTTTGAAAGGCACTTTGATATTTCATGATAGTAGTTAGTACTAGTAGTAGATCGTTTTAGTGCCCTCGTTGGCAGGGTGAACCAGCCTCTTAAAGTCTTTCCCAAACAATGTTATCTTGATGAGTAAATGGTCAGATCAAGGTCAAGTTTATTATCTTACTGACTGACCGAGAGTAATTGCCTGAGTTTGAATTGAAATGATGGAATTTCCTGAGAAGGGGAATTGAATTTGTAGAATTGAACCCAAGTCTGGTAAATGCTATGTTTGTATGTTATTTCTAAATAGCTAAAAAAAGGCAAACAAGCTAGAGGATTTCCTTAACCTTTTAAATCCTGGTATTCAGTTGAATTAATCTTCAGAGCTTCATAGTTTGGTACAGTGATCTCAATAGAAAACAACCAGCCTTAATTTCTCACTGGAGTCCAACATATAGAACAGGTAGACGTATGACATAATCTCACTGATAATGTCTGGCTAGTCTACAGCGTTGATTGCGGTCATGGCTTTGTTTATGACCAGTAGTTAAATATGCATTATCTAATAATTGCCCTACTATAATGTGTTTATAGCTGATTACCCTGACACCTACAGTATGCTAGTAGTGTTGTACTCAGTGACATGATTTTTCCCCTACATTCCAATGCTATTTCCCACCATGTACTGAAGTGACTCTCCTCCGTTCCGCAGTACCATGGCGCGACCATAAAGAATATTCGTGAGGCCTGTGAGAGCTTTGGGCCCGGAAGCATACACTACCGACCCATCGGTATCGCTCTGGACACCAAGGGCCCCGAGATCAGGACTGGACTCATCAAGGGAGTAAGTTGAACGTCTTGAGTCACTGCCCTCTTGTTTTGTTCTACGCACATGAAGCGTTCGGCAGCTCTATCCAAGGTTTTACAAAACATTCATAATGTTGTGTTGGAATTGCTACACAAAGGTTTTGATAAGCGCATCCTGAATCAGTTGCATGCGCGACTCGCTTTACTTCATCAAAGACTTTTCAACAAAGTATTACTCTTATTCCGATCCTCCTCCTGTGTTTGTGTGTCAGAGTGGTGAAGCTGAGGTGGAGCTGAAGAAGGGGAACATGATCAAGCTGACCCTGGACGATAGCTACCAGGACAACTGTGACGAGGAGACCCTGTGGCTGGACTACAAGAACATCACCAACGTGGTGGAGCTCGGCAGCAAGATCTACATCGACGATGGCCTCATGTCACTCCAGGTTAAGGAAATCGGTAAGCTCAGACGAGGCTTTTTGCATTTGTTCTTGAGGGTCTTTGTAACCTGGTAAGATGTTTCTGAAGGTGCTGATGGCTGTCTTCTCTATTCCCCCCAGGCTCTGACTACCTGATGTGTGAGATCGAGAACGGTGGCTGCCTGGGCAGCAAGAAGGGCGTGAACCTGCCCGGCGCAGCTGTGGACCTGCCGGCCGTCTCCGACAAGGACATTGCAGACCTGACGTTCGGAGTGGAGCATGGGGTCGACATGGTCTTCGCCTCCTTCATCCGCAAGGCCGCCGACGTACATGCTGTCAGGAAGGTTCTGGGTGAGAAGGGCAAGAACATCAAGATCATCAGCAAACTGGAGAACCATGAGGGAGTGCGCAGGTGTGTTGAATTAATGCACAATAATTTTTTACTGTAACGTCTGTTGTAAAATGGCATCAGTTCGGTCCAAGTTTAACCCCATGTGTCCCATCCCTTCCACAGGTTTGACGAGATCATGGAAGCTAGTGACGGCATCATGGTTGCTCGTGGAGATCTGGGAATCGAGATTCCCACAGAGAAGGTCTTCCTTGCCCAGAAGATGATGATTGGCCGCTGCAACAGAGCTGGCAAGCCAATCACCTGTGCCACACAGGTAAGTCCACTACTGTCACTGGGGAAGTCTCTGTTGCCCTTCCGCTAGACTGGGATGTGACACTGTACTCTCTCGCGCTGCTGTGATGTGAAAGGTCACGAATGTTATTGTCTACTGTCTGCCCGCTTCACCATGTGACCTCCGACCTCCAGATGCTGGAGAGCATGATCAAGAAGCCCAGGCCCACCCGCGCCGAGGGCAGCGACGTAGCCAACGCCGTCCTGGATGGAGCTGACTGCATCATGCTGAGCGGAGAGACCGCCAAGGGAGACTACCCCCTGGAGGCCGTGCGCACACAGCACATGGTGAGAGCGCCCTCTACAGTTGGCCTCTGGTCTGCTCCCACAGTCCAGAGCCTCCACCTTGCCCCATACATACCACTAGTCCTGACCCGGGCTGTGTGTGGACACGCATAACAACTGGGTCAGAACTACTGGATGGCATACATGCATGCTGTGGGATCAGCCATTCAGACACTTCTCAAATGTCATCGTTTTCATTTGTACGATTTGTTATATGCTTTTTTGATTGTATTTGCATTATTTTCTCTGTCAGGGTCAGACCAAATTAGATAACGGTTTCTAGTATTACTGTTTTCTAAGAGATACTCCCAAGTTTAGCAGAGTGAACCGCATGGATGGATGGATATAATGCAGTTAATGCTGTCCTCGTTTCTTCTACTCGGCTAGCCTCCACTGTCCTCCTCCCTCTCTTTTTGCACTCCTCTCTGGATGCAGGGGTGACTCAGCAGTCTTAGAGCACCTGCCTTTGAGCTTGCTGCTGCACGTAATTTGACTGCGTCATCTCCTCCACACTTCACCCTTCGTAAAGGTTTTTCTCCTTGTACACATTGCATTGTGATCTGATCGGACTAAAACCACTGTCCCTCAGGGCTTACACTTGTGGACTAACCCTAGCCACTGCCCTCTATGCACCTTGTGTCCTTTCTACAATCTTGCTTTGAATGTTTTCCGTCTTTGTTAGTCTGTTTGTTTCTATTTGACTTGGCATGCTACTCACCTCATGCCTTGTTTGACTGTATCTGACCTTTTCATCACCTGTGCCTGCAAAGGCTGCATGTTACAATAACTCCAACTGGCTATAGTCTGCTACTCAGTCTAAAACCCCTTCACAGCAAGCTGGTTTGAATTGGCAAAGCTTTGTGTGGTGTGCTGTTATAGAATTTTAGAAGGATTGTGTGGTGTGCTGTTATAGAATCATCAGAAGGATGATCTATTATATCATAAAGCCAGGTTAACATCTGTTTTGTGTTGTGGCAGTGCTAAATACCTTAACTGAAGCTTGGTCATGTATCGAAATAATAATGCCTAGGCCAAGACACAGTTTGTAAAAAGAAATCCTTCTTTCACTCTGATGGTTTGTCTGGGGGTTATCCCCTTTGGCGGGCATCAAGGTTGCCAAATGAGCCTTACAAAAAATGCCCTTTTAACTATTTGAAGTAAGCTAGCTTTAAGCGAACTCTGGCTTTGGTTAGCTCGCCAAATCTCTTAGCTCGTTATTAAACCGTGAGTGAAAGAAGGAATGTTTTTTTTTGCTCCACAAACTGTCATTTTTTTATTCGATACATACAGTTGTCCATAGGGCTTGCATAGCAGGATGCTATCCTGCTACTATACTGCTAGTAGCAGGATGCGATCCTCTTACTGCTGTGATAAAATGCCTATTGGATGTGTTTTAACATATACGTTTTTGTTTAATTGGACTAAAAACCTGTCTGTCCCCTTTCTCTTTGTCTCTTTCTCTCTCTTTCTCTCTGTCTCTCTCTCTCTCTCTCTCTCTCTTTCCCTCTCTCTCTCTCTCTCTCTCTGTCTGTGTCTCTTTCTCTGTCTGTCTCTCTCTGTCATTCCTTGTATCTGTCTTTGTCTGGCACTCGTCGTGTCTGTCTACTGCACCTCACCCTGGGCTCTGCCAGATCGCTCGCGAGGCCGAGGCAGCCATGTTCCATCGGCAGGTGTTCGAGGACCTGCGCCGCAGCATGCCGCACTCCACCGACCCGGCCGAGGCCATCGCCATCGGCGCCGTGGAGGCCTCCTTTAAGATCTTGTCCTCTGCGTTCATTGTGCTCACTAACTCTGGCAGGTAGGCAGGCAGCGGAGGCCACTGGAGCTTGCACTGGGGGGGGGGGGGCGTCTGTCGGTGGTCAGAGTAGGGAAAGGCAGGGACCGACCGGGAGAGCATGGCAAACGTTTACAAGTGCACCTGGTTTACATCAGAACAGAAGTTCAATCTCTAGAATTGGGTCACATGACTGCTAGTCGTTGACACCACCCCATCCCTCTTGGCTGGAGCGGGCCTGGACCAGCTAAGCGTTTGCCATCCCTCGCTGGTCAGGTATGAGCGCCTCAAGTGTGTATCGGCGGTGTGACTGAGGTGTAACTCCCCCCCCCCCCCCCCCCCCCCTTCCTTCGGGTCTCAAACACACATACTCACACACACTCACACACACACTCAGATTGCTCGGGAAGCGGAGGCGGCGACCTTCCACAGGCAGCTGTTTGAAGAGCTGCGGCGCACCACCAAGCTGACCCGAGACCCCTCGGAGGCAGTGGCCATTGGCGCCGTCGAGTCCTCCTTCAAGTGTTGCGCGAGCGCCATCATCGTTCTCACCAAGACGGGCAGGTAAGAGTAAGAGGAGGACTGGGGACCGGGGTGGTGGACGGGGACAGGCAGGAGGTAAGGCCCCCACCCCCCCCGCAACGTCACAGAGTGGAACACCTGTCCTGCATGGTCCTAGACGTCAACCCACCCTTGATTTGATTGTGTGAGTGAGTGAGGAAATAATGTGGTTTGGATATTATGGGAGCATTAGTCGGGGGGGGATGGTGTGGTGTTTTTGGCTGGTGTCATATGCACTGGCCTACTGCCAGACTTGATTGGGGTTGCACAGACAATGGACAAAGGCCTCTCCACTGCAGTGTGTCAGTTAATCGCTTTCAGTATCAACTGCATAGTATACTGAATAATATATGCCATTTAGTTGACTGCCTTTTATCCAAAGCAACTTACATTGCAATGAGTGCATACATTTCAGTATATATGGTCCCAGCAGGAATCGAACCCACAACCTAACAGTTGTTAGTGCCATGTTCTACAACTGAGCCACAGAGGACCACCAGATGAACATGATGTACACACAGTAAAGCTTAAACTTGTCAGCAAACACACTGTATGTGTGTGTATATACACCCAGAGCTGCCAGTAGCTGCTCAGTCTTCTGTGTTCTAGAGCCCAGACAGTGTCACATTACAACCCTCTAGGCTAGCAGGTACCTGCAGGTTTCTTTACAAAGTCAATCCAATTGTGTTGGTCAGTACACATATCGACTGACCTTTTTTGAGTCCCCAACCAACCTTGACATGTTTTCCGAGCTATTTTTAACTCCCATCGAGCTGCCTTTGTGTGCCCAGTCCAGGGCGGCTTGTCATTGCAACCTCAACTGTGACTTGGCTGCTCAGCTGATTGGACAGACTGAAATGTTCTCTCTCTGCTACGGCTCCAAATGTTGACGATAGATTTGCGATGTCCACTGGAGATCTGTGTGTGTGACTCATGGATGTGATGATCATGCCAATTCCCCAGTTAAACCCCCAATGCATGAGTTTGTGATATGCATACGTGAAATTACTGTGTTTACAATTGCATGCACTAATGCAACATAATCAATTGATCTAAAATCCAATTAAGTCAATGTGACATTACCTGTGTACAAGTACATAACAGTAAAGGTCATTGTTGTCTTGCTCTTAGGTTAAAGGTCATTGTTGCTCCTAGGTTAGTCATACAGTCCTACGACGTCTCATGCGTCCGTAGATGAGAAGTGACCCGTGTCGTCTCTGTCTGCAGGTCCGCCCACCTGATCTCCAGGTACCGCCCCCGCGCGCCCATCATCGCCGTGACCCGTAACGGCCAGACGGCCCGCCAGGCCCACCTGTACCGAGGCATTTTCCCCGTCCTCTACAACAAAACCGCCCACGATGTGTGGGCCGAGGATGTAGACCTGAGGGTCAACTTTGCCATGGAGATGGGTGAGACTGGCCAGCTGTGCAGTTCTTATCCTAACATTGTATACAGGCTGTGAAAGCTGTGTTGAACTCTGACTGTTATTGTGTTGGTATAGTATTGTGTTGGTAAACGTTCGTATATGTATAGTATTGTGTTGATCTAGTATGCTGTTGACTATTGTCATTGACTCCTCTGTTCTCCGCCTGTTTCCCAGGCAAGGCCAGAGGGTTCTTCAAGGAGGGTGACGTCGTCATCGTCTTGACCGGCTGGCGCCCAGGCTCCGGTTACACCAACACCATGCGTGTGGTCCTGGTGCCCTAAACGCCCCTGACGAGACTGTCCTGCTCTACCCCCTCTTTACCCCTCCATCCCCCCCCACCCCCTCTGCTCATGGTCCCTGACCCACCCTCAAGCCAGGGCTTACAGACTCACACCACCCCCTCCCAAGGTTGTAGATGACTAGACAGGAAGGAAACTCAAACACCTGGTCTCTTCTCCTAAGGGCCGGTGGTGATGACTCGTCCAATAGGATTCCTCCTCACTCCAAGGTTCCCTCCACCCCCTCCCCCCACCCCCTCCTTGTAGGTGTGTTCTCCCCACCCCCCCCACCCCAGTATCCAGGGCATCTGTACACGCCGACCAGAAACAACTGTATTTATTCACACAAAAGCCATGTACTACCACCCCTACATTAAACCTGACTGAAAGTGCAGTCTGCATGCGCGTCTCGGCTCACGTTTGCGGGGGGGGAGGGGCTGCGGAGGGCGATGATCTTAAGAGAGAGCCCGTTTGTACTAGAACTAAGAAAGAAAACAAATCTAAACAAGTTTAAAAAAATACACTTGCCTATAAAGCGAACAAAAACGATGGCGTCCTGAAAGCAAAGGGCTCCTCTTAGAATCGCTGACCTCAGTTCAACCCTTCTCCCAAACGGAGCTCTCTACTAGTGCAGTCTGTGTACGTTGTGTTTCTGTATAGCAGTTTTCTCTGCACTGTATTTGAGTGTTGCACTCCCAATCTACTGTAGACGATGTTACATTCTGTATTATACTTGACTTTTGTGAAGGGTGTATTTTTAATTTTGGGCGTCCAACACTACTTATATATTTTTCTAACTGTTGAGAAATGCTAGTGTTTGGACGGCCATGTTAGTTGTATTGTTGACTTCAGTTACTGTTTTGTCTTTGTGTTGTAGTGAGAGAAGCCCTTTACATTTCTTAGCATTTTCTTCAGTTATAACAAGTTGGCACTTAAGAACCACTGTATGTTGTAAAGCTGCGACATGGTTCCCTAATATCAATGATGAAATATGAAATGCAGCACTTTTGAGGGTTTTCTGAAGGAAATGGGGGTGGGGCTTAGGGGTGATGATAGGTGGAGCCCTTTCTACCCTTCCTTCCTCCCTCCAATTTTCTTCTCCTGCTCACTCTCCTGTCTGTCGGTAACCTAGAATTGTGTGTCTAACTAACTGTGCACCTGCTTCTTTGATTGTGACGCTAGGGTGTAAGGTCCAATGATATGTCAAGGGTAATACAATGTTAAAATCTGGTGTACTGACCTGTCCTACATGAGTGGATTTCTATCATTAAAAGAGATGAGCACCCATCTTGGCCCTGTCATTATTGTGTATTAAGCCTATCCGTATGTTTTGTTGTCAGGGAGAGATTACTTGTGTATGTAGTACTGGGTATTTCGCAACGAATCCATGAGGTATGCAAGCTACGTCAGGTATGACACCTACACCTGGTCTGCTGGTACTGTGTATGACTAAAGCGCAAGGGTACCCACTCACAAGTGATGTTATACAGCTGTTTACATGGTACATGTAAACCTTAAACTCATGAAAGAGTTCATATGCTAGATGTAACTCAGCCTTAATGCGTCAACAAAGAGCCTTGAATGTCCTGTCTCTACAAACTCTTGATGATCTTGTGACAGAGACCTGGGAGGTGTTCCATCAATGTCGCTAAAGGAAAATCCAGACCGGATTTTCCTTTAGCAACTTTGATGGAATACCCCCCAGGACGGAATCATGCTGGTGATTAGTATACAATATTTGGGGTGTTGGCTGAATAGTGGAGGATGAGTCTTATCCCGTCCATGTGGAATTATTTTATTAACTAATTCAGTGCCACGGATGAATAAAATCACCCAAATTGTCAACAGTCACCAAAAATGCATTAATTATGATCATAATGTGGCCAATCAAAGTATTGTTGCTAGGTAAATACCACATGAAACACTTGGCACTCAGTAGGTGGTGAGTGTTCTGGAATTCTTTGGCAGTTGGTGAGTGAAACAGGAAGTGAGAGAGGGTGGGGTGTGTGTAGAGGTCAGTGGTGGTCCTGGGGGTACACCACCCCCACCTGCCTCCGAGCCTCGTCCATCACCTCAGCCAGGAGGACGGAGTCAGCATGGCACACCCTGGGGCTCTCCTTCATGCCTACAGAAGAGACACACATCACTACAATTGTTTTCTCCTTATAAATACAATAAATGTCTCTTATTGTATGTCAGATTATTTTTTTATGTAGGCAAGGGTAGATTGTTTTACCTGTGTGGGGCATTTGAGGCGTTTTGCTACCATCTTGTGGCGAGTTTACTGTAAATATATACAATTATGTAACCGCATAGGGGGCGCTACCATTCCATTAAAAAGCAATACATCTCGTCCATCACACGTAGTGATTGTAGTAGTGTGTGTTGTGTGACGACCCTCGCCACCCTGTCTGCCTGTTGCCTGTATTTGTGTGTTTGTGTTATCCATGCAGATGTCGTTTACCACATTGGCAGCACCTGCACTTTCTAGCAAATGTAACCCTATATTATCTATTATTGTAACACTTTATTCCTTGTTCTGTGGTTGCAGGACATATTTTAAAAGGTAATATGATTAGATTAGATGAAATTACAATACAAACCAATAACAACAAATTGTTTTTATTATACCTATAATTATAATGTTCTTTTCATGTCCTCCATTTAGAGGCAGGGGGGGAAAGGGACCAGAAATGAAAATGATAGAACAATGCTATCGGATAGAACTTTCAAAGTCATTTCAATGCTAATCTATCCCATAATAATAATAATACATTATTATAAATCCTTCTTACCTGTAATCGTAAATATTACAATATATTTCCCACATTCATGCCTGGAAGAATCTTGAAATATTATTACATATAATAATATACAGAATATTTCTTATATTTCTTAACCTTGACGTCAGGTGAAGGTGTTGTCTGCCGAGCCAGAACGAGCTCGCAGATTCGTCTAGTTCCCAGGCTAACTACACGCTGGACTGCAAAACATATTCATTCATTCATTCAATATAAGGTTGGCGATACACAGAATTGTTGAGTCTGTGGCAGTGTAATACTGTGTAATATTCTCTGTCTGATATGGGAAGTCTAGAGTCAAGAACTGAAGCTAGCTATCTTGTAGTTAGCTAGCCAGTTAGCGAGCTAGTAAGCCAGTCATTTCCCTCCAACCTGCTATAAATGTATATAGCCTACTAGCTACATTAAATGTATGAAGCCAGCTAACTAGCAACATTAGTTAATTCATATTTAACTTTTATTTTCTTGCCTGCGTCTAACTTTCTATTACTTTTATAATGTCACCTTTATCTCGTCTGGTGAATAGCTCCATATCTATTTCATTTCATTTTAATAGTCTTTTGTGTGACTGTGGTTGTTTAGTTAGTCTTTTGCCTTTGATATTAGCTTTTATTTATCGTCACTCTCACCTTTGTTGTCACTCAGGAATGCATTAAAATCCATGTGTGCTGAAAGCTGAGTAATTATTGGTTCAAATGTATGACTACTTTATTGAACTCAGATTAGATTGGTTCAAATGTATGACTACTTTATTGAACTCAGATTAGATTTAATTCACAGAGTCAACATGAGCAAGAGGTAAGGAGATATCCAGCACGTTTTGGTGCTAAAAAAAGAGTTGAAAGTTGTAAGAATTAGGACTTAGAGATGATAATGATTAATGTATGATGATGCAGTGGTTGTCATGCAGGCATAATACTGAGCAGGATAGTATGAGTGATGTTGAGTTTTACATGTATGTGCTGTATTAAGGAAGCAGAGAAGAGGTCAGAATGTCAGCAGGCAGGAGGAGGACAGTGAGCAGGCAGGACAGACTAGAGCAGCAAAGAGGTGAGTTAAGCCCGGAACACACATCCTGCGTGAGCGTCGCAGAACCTCTTGCTTTTCATTACGGAGCCCATGTTGAGGCCCAGGTTAGAGCCGCCACACAGCCCACTTCGTGAGACGCATGGCTGCAGCGGCACGCCATCTAGAAATTCAGAGTCTCGCCTATTTTTTCTGTGTGACGCGCACGTGAATATGGCCTAAAATGTTATATTGACATCATACCAGCAACATATACTATAGTTTTAATGTCTATAGGCTATCTGTAAATATGTCTTTACATTTTTTTTAAATCAACACTTCCGCTATCTGTTTCAAATTAAAAGCTCTATTCAAATACAGTAGTCATAGCAGAAACCCCACGTAGGCTCTAATTGATGTTAATAAGTTAAAAGAACATCAGGTGAAGGGCAGTATTTTTCTGTTGATCTCTCTCTCCCTCGCTCTGAATGAGCGTAAACAGAACCGACATGACTGCTTTCTGCTTATATTCCTTGTGCATGCTTGCATTGTACTTTGATTCTGATTCTGACTATAAAAATGGTTGCGTGGTACATGCCCCATGAGCTGGTGTAATGGATTTGATTAATCATCATCTACAGACTGCAGACGTTACGTTAAACAAGCAAGATACTGTAAGGATTGTAAGACTTCAGTTCACTGAAGCACACGCCTGCGCTGTACTGTGTTCCCTTCACGCCCTGGAGAAAAAGTTGACCCCTCTGATTGTCATTGTATAATTCACACTCTGATCTCGAGCTTCATCACTGTACCTTTGAGCAGGCACTGTCGCACCTCCTCCGCCTCAAAGCGCATCCCTGTGCTGTTGGTGAAGTTGAGGGGCAGGTAGGGCTCAGGCAGAGAGTACCGGGTCTCCTCCCCGTTCACCAGTAGTGTCGTAGGGCACCACATTTGTCTAGGAATCTGGGTAAACAACACATGTTCTTACTTCACTAGAATCCAGACCAAACAGCATAGAATACTAGGGTAGTGAGGACAGCAGGGGAGGCTGGTGGAGGTAAAAATGGACGGAATTCCAAACCATGCATTGTAATAAGACTGTCCTCCACCAGCTTCCACTGGAGTACTGTGCATGCCACTGCCTTATGGTTAATGGCAGATATCAATTAGCATTTATAGCAAGTGTTTATTTATACTTTAGGTGTACATTTACTGTAAAGCACTTTGGTTGACAAGTGTCATGTTTAAATGTGCTATATAAATAAATGTGATTGATTGATTGATGCTGTACTGCCTAAATATATTGATTGTGTTTTTGGATTTAATAATAATAAACCCACCCGTATGCTGCCCTTAGTGCCAACAATGACAGCATCATTGGGGAGGTCCACAGCAATCGTGCAGGTGAACACAGCCATTCTGTTCCTGGAGAACTTCAGTGTCACAACCATGGCTTCATCTACTCCTAGAACAAACCCAATACAATGACCCATGGTTATACGAGTGTGTGTGTGTGTGTGTGTGTGTGTGTGTGTGTGTGTGTGTGTGTGTGTGTGTGTGTGTGTGTGTGTGTGTGTGTGCAAGTAAGCAACTTGCATTATATTATCATTGGCTATAATTGTACTGTGCTTTCAATACATGATGACACCCATTTAAAAATATTAAGTATATATATAAAATACTTCCATATGTCAGGTCATATGAAAAGGTGATGAGTAAGTTGGTTATTTTCCTCTGAAACCGCACGACCCAACAGCAAACACTGGTTTACAGCACTGTAATGTGTCCAGCATGCGCTTGCATTCCTGTCTGTCATCACAGTGTGTCAATAACCTTTGACAAGAGGAATTACCGTAATTGCACTACTTACAGTCCAGAAGAAAAAAACATTTCTAAAAGAGAGGTAATAGGTGAAGCCTTATGTTAAGGCTTGTTATTGTTATGTTAAGTATACTCCCTTAGTTAAAACATGACAGGTTACATACACAGTCAGTCCAACTGGAACATCGTTAGCAGATATATTGTTCAACTTTTACAAGTTTACATTGTACATTACATTAACCTTTAACCGCTGTTGTTAGGAAGACAGGGTCAAGTGAAACCGTCAGTGGCAATAAATAACCCCCAAAGTAACCCAGTGGAGACTCCCCAGTGGAGAACAGCATCCATTTAAAAGCAGGGAGTAGACTGGACATTGATTATTGATTGATTATTATTATCAGAAGAATTGTTAAAGGTTTTTTTCTTAATGGGGCAGTCCCACTCTTATATTTTTAAGATAGACAGGAAAGTAAGGAGGAGAGGTTATGTCAGGGCATGGGCCGGATTCGAACCCATGCTGACATGGTTATATGAGCACTTTTGAGCTGCAACGTTTGCAGGAAAAGCGCTATACAAATAAAAGTTATTATTATTATATGTGCACTGTAGGCCGTGGTGCTAGACCACTGGACCACCCCAGGCAACTGTTACCGATGAGCTTCGAAACTGAACACTTGTCAACACTGTTAGCGATGAGCATCGACAATAACAACAGGACTAAAACCTTTGGAAGGTTTCCCTCTCTACCTGTGTCCAGATGGACCCCCGACGCCTGGATACTCTCTGGCTTCTCCCCGTTGTACACCATGCAGATGAACTGCAGGCAGTAGATGCCGATGTCCAGCAGGGCCCCTCCTCCCAGCTCCTTCTCCACCGCTCTAGGCACGTGCATGAGGTCTGTCCCAAACTCTGCCCTCACCATCTTCACCTCGCCCACCGCCTCGCCCTGGACCAGCAGCCGGCTGATCTCCCGAGAGGCCGGGAAGAAGCGCGTCCACACTGCCTAGAGTACGGAGGAGAGGGAGAGTGGTCTGGTTACACACACATGCACACACACACACACACACACACACACACACACACACACACACACACACACAGGACTGCCTCCTCATTTTGCATCATGATTGTAAAAAGTAGCATCCATCACTCAAAGGATCAGAGGATGCTTTCTAGTGGACAAGCTGCCATGGTCCGCTCCCATCCATACCTCCATGAGAAACACGTTGTTCATCTTAGCCGAGGCCACAAGCTCCTTCACCTCCCTGGAGTTCATAGCCATAGGCTTCTCACAGAGCACATTCTTCTGGGCCTCCATGAAGAGCTTGCCCACTGGCAGGTGGTAGGGATGGATGACTCCAATGTATACCACGTCTGCCCACACAGTGGAGGAGGAGACAGGGTTAACCACAACACATTTTTGGGGAAGATGCTGATGGAGGCAGAAATCGTAGGATGGGCTCATTGTTGGAATGGAATGAGGAATGGTTTGATACCTTTCCTCATTACATATTTCTACCTCCACCACCCTCCACTGACATACATACCTCAGTTACTGTAACTACACATAAATGATCAAGTCAGATTCACTAATTACACCAGCTATATGTGTCTGGGTTGAGTAAGCAGCTGTACTGATGTCACAGAAGGGCAGCGAGGCCACCTGACTGAACGGGGAGGAGGGTACACTAACCAATCTCTGGATCCTTGGCCAGCTCCAGATAACTGCCATATGCTCGAGGGATACCGTGCTTCTTTGCAAACTCCTGTGCATCATGGAGTTTGCGAGCTGCCACAGCAACAATCTATGAATACATCAAGTATGTCATTGAATTATGCCTATGTAAATAAATTAATCTAGTGTTTAATTGTGCCACAAGTATTTTTTTTAGCCTATAGTCTATCTGTTGGAATCTGAAATGCGCACTTAACTCGTGTTTTACGGTAGCATTACAAAATCAACTCGTACTGTACAGAAGTAAGCGCAGATAGTGTAGTAGTAGTAACAATATCGGTGCAACGGTGTCTAAATGACGGACGCACGCGTCCTAATGTTGCATCTTAAATGTTCCTGACATCGTCGAACACATCCAACTAATATAGGGATGCGAGTTCGATAGGTTATGAAATAACATTTCACACACACCACGTTAGAGAGAGTGTTACTGTGCTGAGGAGGCATAAACCAATGATCGCTGACGGTGTTAGGTCTACAAAGCAGCAAATAGGCTTGAACACGTGTTGACATCAATCTGTTGACATTGACATCAATGCGATAGTACCTGGTGATCTCCGGGAGGGAGTGTTTTCAGGGCCACCGTGAAATCATTGCTAATTTTCCCGGCGCTACAAATTCCCCACCTGGTTGCCATATTCTTGGTGTCAGGATTCGTGTCCGTGGTGACGAGCAGTGACCATCTATTGCCGGTTGATGGAGACAGAGACTCGCGTTTGGCGCTCTCACTTTTCGATATCCTGCTTTATATATTTGGGACATGACAATATATTACCAATTGCAGCAAATTACTAATCTCTAATTCTATTATGAGTCCCCATGTAGGCTTAACACGTTAGACGTTACTTACTGACACAGCAATGAACAAGGCATGTCGTGCGTCAAGCAGAAATGTTTTCACAAAGCACAGATAACTGGCCTACACTTGCTGACTCATCATCAGCCTTTTTCTCTCCCCCACCCGACCTTGGACAGCAGACAATGCAACCTATTTCTGCACAGAGACGTATGTGTCAATAGTCCTCTGTGGGGGTCAGACGATGTGAGGACATTTTTAGGTTTGAATGTACTGTATTGGAAGACTGATGATAACTCCCTGGGGATGAACTTGTCAGGTAATGAGAAATATTACACCGTTGACCATCAGTGTCCTTTATTCAACACATCAATCATACACTTCACTGTCATAGTTCAGCAGTCATCTTTGGCCTCCTTGTGTTCTTCATATCTTTTTGAAAACTGTCCTCCATCAAGTGTAGGTCGCAGGGAAAAGGGTTTCTCATAGGCTACTCAAGACAAGGCTACTTTATCACACACGTGTGCACACACATACACACATACACACACACATGCCATTATGTAGCTCTCCAGGTCCGAAGGTTAAAGTTGAATAGTAAGTGGTCATTGGCTGTCCTGGTTGAAGACCACTCCCACCTGTCTCCTGGCCTCATCCATAATCTCAGTTAGCAGGGTGGATTCTGACAGAGGCATCCGAGGGCTCTCCTTCAGACCTGGGGAGGAGAGGAAGCGTCAGTGCCAGGGGTCACACTCGGTGTAGAGACGATGTTATTGTACAGTCTCCGAACAAAAGCCAACCAGGTTGTTCTAATGACCTACCAAACACTCCTCTTTGAACTTCGAAACAGCATTTGCCTTTGGTGTACTGTACTGTATGACCTTGCAAAGCCACCATACCTTTGAGAAGGCACTGCCTCACTTCCTCTGCTTCATAACGCAGCCCAGTGCTGTTAGTGAAGTTCAGAGGCAAGGAAGGTTCCGGCAGGGGGTACTCAGTCTCCTTCCCGTTCACTACCAGTGTGGTAGGACAATGCATGGGAGAGACAACCTAGAATTGGAAGCCGAAGCATGACCGTCATGTTCTGTGTTTACCAATCAGTGTGAATTAAGGCTAAGTGATGAAACTAGGCATAGGTCAAACGTTGTTGAGTATTGCTGGTATATGAACCTATTGGGCACGCAAGGGAAGGGAAAATGTTGGTTTAGCATACCCTGATGGTGCCCTTTGTGCCACTGATGGTGGCATCGTTTGGCAGTGGCACAGCGATGGAGAAGGCACAGAGGGCCATCCTGTTCCTGGGAAACTTCATAACCACCACCATGGACTCATCTACCCCTGTGAACCATCAACGGGTTAGCAAGTTAGCCGTTTAACAGTTCAATCAATAATTCATTCAATAAATAATTCATTCATTCAATAATTCATGGACGCTAACCCCTATCGCATCCCATTTCCAAAACTTAAACACCAAATGCCTGGACCTCTGTTGCTTGACCACCAGTATTTTTTGTGTATACTACCTGAGTCAAGGAGCACCCCCGTGGCGTTGATGGACTCTGGCTTCTCCCCGTTGAAGACCATCAGCACAAACTGCAGGCAGTAGACCCCAATGTCCAGCAGAGCCCCTCCTCCCAGCTCCTTCTCCACCGCCCGAGGGATGTGGAGCTGTGGGGAGCCAAAGTACGCCTTCACCAGCTTCACCTCCCCCACCGCCTGCTCCGCCAGGAGCCTGCGTACCTCCGCATGAACGGGGAAACATCGGGACCAGATGGCCTGAGAGAGGGAGGACGGTCAGACAGACAGACAGACAGACAGACAGACCAACCGAATCACTTCACAGAGTGGGTGGACAGCTGTATCTCTGTATCTTTTCACTGGTCATTTCTACTGTCTATTATTTCTTCAGACAGACAGACAGACAGAGAGACTGACCAAATCACCTCACACAGCTCCTCTCTTTACCTTTACCCTGTATATATCTACCACAGCCCTCTTGTAACGGTCATGTGTGGCTCAGTTGGTGGAGCATGGTGCTAGTAAAGCAAAGGGTTGTGGGTTTGATTCTCACTGGAACCATCTAAACGGTTGCGCTGACTGTACTGCTTTGGATAAAAGCGTCTGCCAGATGGCATGGAAACAGAATCACGCTAGATCATTCTGGAAGGGTACGACAGCAGGTACATGTGGAGCGATCAAAGGACTTCAAAGGACTAAGACGTTTGAAAGAGGAGATCAGTCGCTGAGCCTGAGAGGCTTTTCGCCGTAGCGGGTACCTCCATCAGGAAGACGTTGCTGTCCTTGGAGGCGGCGACGAGGTCCTGCACCTGGCGGGAGTTCATGGCGAAGGGCTTCTCGCACAGCACGTTCTTCCCCGCCCTGAGGAACAGCAGGCCCACGCGCCAGTGCTCCGTGTGCAGCACGCCCAGGTACACCATGTCTGCGGGGGACACAAACGCCTCCAAGGCTCAGTGTTCAAACAGCTATACGTCATTAAGCCATTATCTCTGGCTGTGCAGGCTGGGGGGCCCTCCCAAGCTGTTAACCCACCAATCTCTGGGTCGCTGGCCAGCTCCTCGTAGCTCCCGTACGCCCTGGGGACGCCGTGCCTCTCGGCAAACTCCTCGGCACGCTCCAGATTCCTCGCCGCCACCGCCACTATCTGTACCAGAGTGGAGGAAAAAAACAAACACACATTTATTACTGGGGAGTGAGCTGTCACTGCCACCAGAAACTACCGTCTGTGCTGCCGGTGCTGGTGGTGCCGTCTCCTCAGCTCCACCCCCCCCCGAAACGGAGCCATCCTTCTTATTCAATGAAGATAGAATGTGTTTGTTTGGAAAGCGGGGGTACCTGGTGGTCGCCGCGAGGAAGGGTCTTCATGGCCACGCTGAAGTCGTGGCTGATCTTCCCCGCGCCGCAGAGTCCCCACCGGGTTGCCATGTTGCGCTGACGGACGTTGGCAGGTGAGACAGGTGTCGATATGGATGTGCCTCGGGGGTCGCAGCTGCTGGGGGAGTTCTGACCTTGAGAGAGCCGCTGGGCGTTAGAAAGAGGTAGAAGTGCTCGACAGCGCTCAGAGCCTCAGAGCCAGCAGCAGTGATCCACGGTGAGCGTGTTCACGCATTTATATGCTGGAGTGGTAGGGAATGTCAACGCTCCACTTTACTGCCCCTAAGGAGGCGGGTGAAATCACCAAATCGCACGCACACACACACACACACACACACACACACACTCACCTTGCAGCACCTCCACAGGTTAACACAGCCCATACTCGTTAACCTTTGCACTGATGTCTACAATACTACCTTTGCACATACTGTATTGCGCATACCTCTTTTATATAGCCTCTTTTATACATCTGTAGCTACCTTAACTGTTCAGAGCTCATAACTGTATATACCTCTAAACTACTGTACATGCCTTACTGTACCTATCACTATCATTGTCATGTTTTTTACATGTTTTTTAAATTTTATATCATATTCTTATAGCACTATTTGCACTTCTGGTTAGATGCTAAACTGCATTTCGTTGTCTAGCACTTGTATTGCAATAACAATAAAGTTGAATGTAATGTAATCTAATCTAGTGCTGCTACTGCTGCTGCTGCTAACACAAGTCTCTCTGACCAGGCCGAAGCAGTTTCTACAGGCTGTCTGACAATATGTAACAATATGTCAATGGGGCTCCTAGGCATCATTAACATTTGCAGGGGAAACTCAGGGTTTAATGTGTAGAGACGGAGGTTCACCTTGCCCCTCACATAACCACTCTGCCAGAACGAGGCAGGCAGGTCAAGCCGTGGAGGCAGGGGCTGCTTTGTCCCTCACTGGGAAGCATTGATTAGCCTGCACAGGCTTGGCAGCAACATGGAGGCCAATGATTACACTGGTCCCCCACGGGTATGTGGGGTTCACAAGCTCCCGGCATAGCACTTTAACCGGTGAATAAGCTGAGCTAGAATGACAATGGAAAAGAGACAGCTCTGTTGCCCTTGGGCTAAATATTATCCAATTACCCACGCATGGTGTTGTGTAAACGTTATACCAGCAGTGGCCTCAAGATGGCAGTATGTTGTAAGCCTGATTCACTGTTTGCAGCGGAACTCAAATGGATTATTGACGTGTTAGCTGAGTAGTATGAGTAAGAGCATTTATAAGGTACAAGCCAAATGGAAACCGAAAAAAGAAACTGCTATCATTTTTGAGAACGTCCATACAAGGGCAAGTTAAACTTTGTAATACAGATAAACACGAAAGTATTGTTTTCTCATTGTATGTTAATCGGTGTCAAACAACATTGGTTGAAAATGTTCTGGTTTACTCTGGTTAACTTTCTCTGTAAAGAAATATCCCCAGATTTACATATTTTACACCATTAATTATCTCCTTCTTGACTTCGACCTTTCAGCCCAAAATAGAATATAAATGTGATATGTACACACCTTTCAGTTAGATACCTGGCGATTAGATTCAAATGGATTCGACAGGTTGTCGGCAAACAATTACCATTCAAAAAAAAAAAAAGTGGAATTTTATCAATGACTGCTGGTGACTGCTTTTCCTTTGTATGTCTCACTTCCTAAGGCATTCTGGGAGCTGTGTGCCGTTGTCATAACGACAAGGTACCAGCTGGGCAATTTGTATGCAAATGGCATCGGGCTTGGCCTAATCTCCCTGCCTGTGCCACAGGACCTGGTTACCATGGGAATGCCCATCTCCTCCTTGGGTGAATTTGTTCACTTTTTTTGTCTATTTTGTTAAGCGCTCAGATGGGTATGTGGCTAGGTGCACTCAGTGATGTCACTGAGAGTGAGAGAAAGAGAAGGAGAGAGAGAGAGAGAGAGAGAGAGAGAGAGAGAGAGAGAGAGAGGGAGGAGTGAGAGAGAGAGAGGGAGGGAGGAGTGAGAGAGAGTGGTCAGTCTGAGTGTTTCAGAGGTGTGTGGCTAGGTACACTCAGTGATCTCACCGCTGTTGGGGAGAGAGAGAGAGACGGAGAGAATGCAGAAGTGAGAGAGAGGGTGAGAGAGAGGGCAGAGTAAGAGTGTGGGTATTTCAGAGGTGTGGAATGATTGGGTCTGTCACCTGCTGCTTTTGCCAGCTGAAAGGGACTGGACCCAGAGGCTCAGGTGGCGTGTGTGTGTGTGTTTGGAGGTTCTGGCCAGACAGGCAGGCTTGGTCCCATAGGTAGGCACTGGGAGCTGACTGTCCCCACAGCCTCACAAAGCTGGAACACCTGCTGAGAAGAATTAAAACGGAAACTTTCTGACACGACACGTGTCTCCAACTTCCTGCCTGGCTCCAAGGTCAAGATGAGGACACGCTTCTGAGCTGAGTGATCAGAGGTAACTAACTAGATTTGAGTAGGAGTGGCAGAAGGAGGGAGGGAGAGAGGGAGAGAAGGAAGGAAGGAAGGAGGAAGGGAAGGAGAGAGAGAGGGGTATGACAGGGACAGTATAGTGAGATAAGATATCTGTAGGAAGACACGGACCGCTGTCAAGCCAAGCGGTTCAGGAACTTGGCATGCGGAAGCCAGGGCTCTTCATTAATGCACCGTGGCCAGGACGATTGCCTTCCACACCTCACACTCCTGACTGAGTGCTTATTTGATTAAAATTTCATGCATCGTCTCTGTCTGTGGCCCTTTGTCACGAGAGCCAGAGAGTGTGTGTGGCGGGGGGTGGAGGTAGGCAGTGTGTGTGTGTGTGTGTGTGTGTGTGTGTGTGTGTGTGTGTGTGTGTGTGTGTGTGTGTGTGTGTGTGTGTGCGTGCGTGCGTGTGATACATCAGAGATCTGTGTCACATGATCAGTCACCGTGTGGTTTCCATGGATGAGAACATGTTGTCGGGCGCCTGTGAAGGTGGCTGATCGCAGCGGACACTTTTGTTTTGCGCACCGTCACGTCGATTCATCTCAGCCATCAGCTGTCACACGGTGACAGTGTCCCTCGCTTGGCACCACAATGGCGGCGGCACGCCGGCACGTCTGCCTGATCTGATCAACGGAAGAACCGCTCCAACTACTAAGAGATTTTAATGTGAAAATAAAAGGTCCAGAGAGAGAAGACACAATCCCCGATCCATTGATGTGTATATATACGGCACACATGGAGGGGGGGTCCCTGTCTCTCCCTTTCGTCTTACAAAACAGATGTCCATAA
Source organism: Nansenia antarctica (assembly GCF_963989245.1). NCBI lineage: Eukaryota > Metazoa > Chordata > Actinopteri > Argentiniformes > Microstomatidae > Nansenia > Nansenia antarctica. Next base: position 34,714,865 of record NC_137679.1, on the reverse strand, counting down.
GTCATGTGGTGTGTCTTGTGGTGGGGCGGACGACGGACGAGGAGTGTGTTGTTGTATTAAAGGGGTGAATGTGTCGTTGTATTAAAGGGGTGACAGTGTTGTTGTATTAAAGGGGTGACGGTGTCGTTGTATTAAAGGGGTGACAGTGTTATTGTATTAAAGGGGTGACAGTGTTGTTGTACTAAAGGGGTGACGGTGTCGTTGTATTAAAGGGGTGACGGTGTCGTTGTATTAAAGGGGTGATGGTGTCGTTGTATTAAAGGGGTGACGGTGTCGTTGTATTAAAGGGGTGACTGTGTCGTTGTATTAAAGGGGTGACTGTGTCGTTGTATTAAAGGGGTGATGGTGTCGTTGTATTAAAGGGGTGACAGTGTTGTTGTATTAAAGGGGTGACAGTGTTGTTGTATTACAGGGAGCACCATCCCTCCTTCAGATGAGGCTCTCAAGGTCACAGAGGAGGAAGGGTGACAGGGAGGCGAGGGGTGACGGGCGCGGGAAACCAGCGAGGAGGTGCTGGGGAGGTTCAGGGGGAGGCTGGCCCAGCCGGCTTGATGAATGTGTGGGCAGGAGGAAAGTATAGAAACAGGCAATAAGTCATTTTGTCAATGGTGCAGAATGGTCTGACGGTTGAGTCTGCTGAGGTGTTTGTTTTTTCTTCTTTTTTTTCTTCTTCTTCTTCCATCAGACAACGTGTGATGGAGCCGGGGCTGAGGAGGAGAAGAAGAAGAGGATGGCTGTAATGGGAGGATTTGAGCTGTGCATTGTGCTGGTCCCTTTGAGATCCTGCTATCTACGTCTGCAGGCTGCAGCATGCACACACACACACATACACATACACACACACACACACACACATACACATACACATACACACACACAGACATGGACACGGACACCCATACACACACATACACACACACACACACATACACACACACACAGACACAGGTCCAGGAGCAGGCTGGACCACAGCTGACTTAGCAAGCCCATCACCAACACAGAGCAGGGGAAGCACGGCCAGATAGAGACAGCTAATACGCTTCCATTACCGCTCTCATCTGGGTCCACTCGCCTGTGCACCACCCTGCTCCCGCGGTTTCCATGGTTATTCACCCAAATGTACATCAGGCATGGCAGGGAGGATGTATGTTGCCAGGTGTCTGCCTGATGTGCTTGTCCTTCCCACCACAGCAGCTGATAACATTCGCGTCACCGGATCTCTCTCTCTCTCTCTCTCTCTCTCTCTCTCTCTCTCTCTCTCTCTCTCTCTCTCTCTCTCTCTCTCTCTCTCTCTCTCTCTCACTCACTCAGAGAGAGAGAGAGGGCATGATATCTGTGCTCCAATCATCGTCAGGAGAGCAGCGGTATAGGGTTCTGTTCTAGATGCTTCCTGAGGTGACGGTAATGTGAGAATGGGATGTACAGTACTTGTGTTGGGGCTGCGCCAGGGTGCTTGTTTAGTTTGTTGTGTAGGACTCAGTGAACAAAGCTGTAGAAGCGCGTTCTGACTCTGTGGTGAACGTGTTGACAAAAGCCCTGTTGTCTGACCGGCCGCTGAGAGAGTCCGTCTGACGCTGGCCACTGCTGCTCTGTTGATGTCAATACTATCTGTCTGTATCATTAACTGGAGTCTGCCCTACTCTGTCGGGAGACTGTCGGGTGTCGCACGCACACACACACACACATACACATACACATACATACATACATGTGGACACAGACACACACATATGGACACATACACACACACACACATACCTATGGACACACATACAGACACACATGCACGCAAGAAGACAGATACTCACATAGACAGTAGACAAACACGCACGCACGCACACAGATTACACTCCCACATGCACTACAAAATGCAAGGCCCCTCGATTAAAAAACGCTGTGTCACTATCACAATGCACAACAGAGACACTGGTATCTGCAGACCGAGATCCTGTCAGGAGATATAGAGTCCATCACTAACCCCCTACTGGGCAGAGAGTGTCAGACATGGGACTAATACCAACCTCTATCATACCGCTGATAAGGTCCTTTGAGCTTTAGAACCTCCATCATGAGCTTTTGCTATAATAAGCTCAAGAATCTTCTGGATAGACAGGGCCATGGAGAGGTGTTGAGTTGTGTTGAGCATGTCAGTACCACCCAGGTCTCCAGCCTTCCTTCCACCCAGCCGTCCGAGCCCCTCCGTGGGGGAGAGGCAGCCATTAAGCAGCCCACACGCCCGGGTGCGTCTCTCTGTTTAATTGCCTGATGTGCCTCGTGATATTTATATCTGCTGTCCCGTGGCGGAGGCCTGCCATGGGGGGGAAATGTGTGGCACGGCGTGTGTGTGTGTGTATGTGTGTGTGTGTGTGTGGCATGGTGCGTATGTGCATGTGTGTGTGTGTGTGTGTGTATGTGTGTGTGTGTCACGCCTCTGTACCCCTCTGACAGGAGAGCTGCCTGCTGCAGGACAACCCCGGGCTGCCAGGCACCTGCAAACCTCCATAACATCCATAACATGTATAACATCCATAACATCCATAGCATAACATCTATAACAACATCTGGCACATTTACATTGATGTGGAAACTGATTTGTTGATTAATGTGCACTGTCCCTGGTAAGTAAAAAATAAATAATAATAAATAAATAACATCCATAACATAACATCTATAACATAACATCTATAACATAACATCCATAACATAACTTCTATAACATCCATAACAGAAAGTCCATAACAGAACATCCATACCAAAATACAGGTTCACTTAAGGGGCTGTATAATCATCACTTTAGTGTTATTTATTTCCCACATTGTGATGATCAATTGTTGTGATGGGAAGATGATTTCAGTTTTATTGATGGCTTGGAAATACTGGAGGCAGGTAGCTCTGTAGCTCTGGAAAAAAATGGTGGGGGAATGCATCATACCAATCTGTTATCAGTTTCAGATATGAAGCGTCTGCCTCAGGCTTTCTTACCCAGACATACGCGTAGACACACACTCACACACAGATACACATACACTCACACACACACATACACATACACACACACACTTTCCTGCTGGCTGTTATTAACTGTATGCTTGTCCATCGTCAGAGTGGGTTAAGGCCATGGAGGAGAGAGAAGGGGGAAGGGAGGGAGGTGTCACTGAGAGCACCAGAGAGAGAGAGCGCACGCACACACACACACACACACACACACACACACACACACACACACAGAGGAGCCTGTAATGGAATGCCTGAGCCCACTAACTGCCGACCAAGATAAAAAAAAAAAGGAAAAACCAATTCTGTCCTTTTGCCAACTGAGCTGTGGCAGCGGGATTAGAAACTGGATTCTGCTTCCAGTGTATATCTCCAGAAGTGGGATTCTGTGTTTTATGTTGGAATTATTGAAACTGTTGGGCGACTCCCCCCAGTGCGGTCTGGGTAATTTGACGACGCCAGCTCCATTCTGTGATTGGACACAGTTAGTTAGTCATGCTATCTTACAAAGCAACCACCCTCCCCACCACAGTCGGGCCAGCTAGAGAGATAGCATGCCAAGTGGAAATGATAAAAGTCAATCAGAGTGAATTCATGATTGTATGATTGCTAAATCCCAAAACACATTTATATTCGATAACTAAAACATGTTAGATGAGCTACTATCATGAATTCACTCTGATAGGCCTATAGTAATTCAAATGATATCGTTTATGCTGTTTATGTAAATCAAACTCGAAACAACGACATGAATGGGGAATGGGCATGAAATCGACTTGACCATTCAGTGGTATGAAAAACAAAAACATTGCTTTCTCTTTCAAGAATTTGAAACAAAAAGCTATAATGATCTGAATTCCAGTGTGTTTCAATTATACAGTAACAATGCCATTTTATTTTTTATTAATCATGAAATATGCAGAGTTTAATTAAAATATTAGAATAACCAGAACTGAATGCTCAAAAACATTATCTCTCTCTCTCTGTCTCTGTTTCTCTTTCTGTTTCTCTGTTTCTCTCTCCCTTATTACCTTCATATCTGCTCTCTTTTATCTCTCCTCCCTCTTTCACTGTGCCTCCACTGACCCTTTCCTCTCCTCATCCCTCTCTTTCCCAACCCAGCACCCCTCTGCTCTGCTTCACTGGCCCTTCCTTTGTGATACACCTCATGCCCCCTCCCCCGCCCCTCCCCCCCCTGCTCCCCCCCCACCCCCCGCTTCCCTCTCTCTTTCTCTCTCTGTGTCTCGCTATCTCACATAAACACAAACATGCACACACACACACACACACACACATACACACACACTGTGCTTCTCTTTTACTCCGGGGGGCTTTGGAAGGTATAAGCCGAGACCCTGTGCATCTCGGTACAGGGAGATATGTGCTTAGACATAAATGCTTTGAGTATTGTAAACAAAGAAAAGCCCCACCAGGAATAGCACCAAGGGTAGCAGCATCAAAGGAGCCTGGGAATAGCTACTCCTAAGAGTAGTAGAAGAAGGGAGTTAGTTGAATATTTTAATGTTCATAATGAGCATCCTTACATTCCCGTATTGGTGTAGATCCCACAGTTCACATTTAGGCCATCTGATTGTTGGAGGCCTTGGAATAGTTTAAATGTTGCTTATGAACCTTTATCGTCTCGCTTCAATTACTGTAGTCATACAGTAGTATTGCGGTAGCTCTGTGCTACTTCATATTTAGATTATTGTTGCATAACAAATCATTTGAAGATGCCCTTTGCAGCAGAGGCCAATAAAAGGCCAGACCATGTCGATAAAGAATGTCAATCAATAGTTAGTGTACCATCATTTAGTCATTGTCTTACACTTAATTGATCTTGCTCAAGGTCTCTCTCCTCACCCTCCAAGCTGACCTCTCCTCATTCTCTCCTTCTCTCTCACCAGCGTATTGCCCTTCTCTCTTCCCCCCTCCTCACCCCCCTCATGTTCAACTCTCCTCAGTCTGAGATGAAGTCATCTATTTCGCTCGACTCCTCAGAGCGTCGGCACTCACTATTTGGCAAATTGGGTGCACTGTAAATAAAGGCATCATTTACTGCGTCTCATCTGCGACTAGCACACCACAACAGGCACTGCCCTCTCCCCCCCCAGCACCCACCTCACCCTTCCTCTCCTCTATCTCCATCTTCCAACTCCTGGTAACTGTCTCTGACTCCCCAGCTCCTCACAATACCTCAGACAATTCCAACCAATCGGCTTCAGTCCTGAAATACGTAGAAAGGTCCTCCAGGGCTCTCTCTGACATAACGTGACGCGACGTTGAAACGGAATCCATTTTGAAACCTCTGCTCCAGCTACAGTCACTAGAGTACCATACCGTACACTGCATTACCCTAGAGTACAGTACATTGCCATACAGTACAGTACATTACCATACAGTAAACTACAACCAGCTGTGTTCTGTCCCACTCTGCTTCTTCTGTCTCGGTGGCTTTGCTAATGAGACGCATTATGGCCACGTTATGACGTTTTTGTTCCACATCAAAGATTTCCTCTTCCTATGTTTCTCCCTCGGTTCCCCGTTCGGGAGGGGGAAAAAAATGTTTGTTTGTTTGTTTTAATGGAGGCTGGTGCAGGTAGAAATCGTAGGACGGGCTCATTGTAATGCATGGAATGGAATAAGGAATGGTATCAAACAGGGGTTCTACCTCCACCAGCCTCCCCGGGTCGGTTTGTTTGTTTATAGGAGGAATGCAACAGAATAAATTGGATGTCTCTGACCCCTGGAAGATTAAGTTAATGAGGCCTTTAGGTTGCTCTTCTTTTTTCTTTTTTTTAATACCCCATCAAATCCTGTATGGCCTTGGGATTCAGAACAAATAGCATTGTGTATTCTCCTCCTGATGGCTGGGTTATTCATTTAACGCTGTGCTTGAGCGTCGGGTCAAGAGGGCGCCAGTGACATCTCCGGTGCCGGGCTGACACAGAAACAGTTCCGCTCCTCTCTGAGAGAAGCTGCTCGCTGCTCAGCAGACTGTGGCACTCGGCAAAACTGTAATTATGGGAGTCAGTGACGGGCACTTCAAACCACCTTAATTGTCCTGCACTACGGATAGCCCTGCACACGTGTAATTAAGGCATTAGGTGCACGTAATGTGGAGGATAATTTGATTCAAGCTTCTCCCCTGTTGGTATTCCTAGTTTGCCAAACTAAATGAATATCTTTTTAGATATTTATATGAATATGTCTTTCATAATGAAGGCCAAACATCAATGATAAAAGAAAATGAAATGAACAATGTTGCTTGGAAATTTGAAATCGAAACACTCATCACGAGATTCATCTTTAAACTCTTGATTGGATATTTACATGCATATCTTGTAAGCGTCTTTGAGTGTCTAGAAAAGCGCTATATAAGTCTAATGTATTATTATTATTATTATATCGTCATCAATTCCATAATCATTCATTTTGATACATACGGCACCTCACACGTGGTAAATGTAACAGCACAGCACACTGTCATAAGGCCTTACAACTTACATACCTGTGAGCATACCAATGTTTTAATTTCAAAGCTCTCTCTGGGACGTCTGTCCCTTTCCATAACCCTTCCAACGCCTGACTCCCGTAAATGTGTCACCATGGTGATGGTGATGAATGTGCGCACTGATAAGCGTTGAGAGATATAAATGAATGAAAAGGCGTGTACAATATCACTGTATCCTCAGATTCTCTGAATTCACTATCACAGGGGATTCAGAAAGAGAGTGAGAGAGAGAGAGAGAGAGAGAGAGAGAGAGAGAGAGAGGGAGAGAGAGAGAGAGAGGGAGAGAGAGAGAGATTGCTTTCTCTGTGATTTCTTTCAATGGAAGGTATAAAGGCAAAAACCCTCGCTGAAGAGCCACTCAACGACCTCCATACTGTCTGTGTTTGCCCCTCTGATTGTACTGTACAAGGCCATTTACTGTTTCTCCACATGTGACTCTTCGTGATTTATGGTACAGTCTTTCTCCTCTGTGTCCAAGTGAATACGCTGGTTTGTGGGATGCTCAAGGGCATGGGCTAATGTGAGCTGGGGGGCTGGGGGCCGGGGGCTTCTTCCCAGTACCGTTTACCCTTACAGGATGAAGGAGAGAAAGGAGGGATATCTCCAGAGGAAAGCCCATGGGGGAAGAGAGGGGGTGGGGGGGGGGGATCCTTCCATACTTACCATATCCGGCTCAGGAAGGGGGAGGACAAGGAGGAGGAGGAGGAGGAGGAGGAGGAGGAGGAGGAGGAGGAGGAGGAGGATAATCAGCCACTCAAAGGAGGATGTACTGTCTTAATTAATTTCAAATCATTCTTTCATTTTTTAATCATTTCATTATTTTTAATTTAATTAATTTAAATATTACCATTTGCATTTAAATGTATTTAGATACATTTGATTATGTTAACTGATTAACCAAATTAACTTTAAATAATCTAATTTGTTAAGATCATTTGTTGTCAATTACTTCACTAAGAATGTTGTCTACAATTTACAATACAATGTGATGTTAGCATTAGCCAGAGTTAGCATCGGCGGAGAGAGAGAGAGAGAGAGAGAGAGAGAGAGAGAGAGAGAGAGAGAGAGAGAGAGAGAGAGAGAGAGAGAGGGCTGTGAGGGGATAGAGAGAGAGAGGGGGCTGTGATGGCTAGCTGCTCATAAAGAGACAGTGAGGACTCTTACAGCAGACGTGAGGGTAATGATTTGAGTAGCTCGTTTCTCGGGGGGGACAGCTCAAGGCAACCACATCACCTCTGTAATGGTCCATATGACAGTGCTGGGGGGAACCCCAATGAATTGAGCCCTAGCACTTTCAAGTAGATCTTATCTCCAATGATTGTGATAGTGACCCCTAACCTGTACTTATTACACACATAACCTACGATAAAGCTAAAGAGGAATTACAACACCATCTCCCACCATGGCCTGATGCTCCTGTGAAATATCACCCCATTCCTCATGTAACACCAGTTTAACAGACAGACAAAAGCCTGTGAGCAGATTTCACATGAAAGTGTGATTTAGTCCAGGACTAGGCTTAAGGCTTCTCTGTGAAACCGGCCCTAAAAGACCTAATGCGATACCACAAATGGTCTGAGTTATATCTCTCTCGTTCTTTTTTCCTGTTTTCTAAATGGAGCAAGACATGGCCCATTTGTGACCACACGGTACATGTTTCCAGGGGAAATGACTTTAACCCTTGTGTGATGTTCACTTTTTGGACCCTTTCGTACTCTTCGGGTCCAGTTGACCCGGGACATCATTGGGGTTTTAAAAGCACTTGTCTTGACACGGTGCTCCTAGTCCCAAGGGTGACCCATACAAGGGGGTATACTCAGGGCGCAAGAAAGCCCCAAAATAGCCCATAATATTAAAGGGCGCCTCCTGTGGGCACAAACAGGTACTGTACCCAATAATGCACAATAGGTACTGTGTACACATTCAAAAGTGCATATCTTTTGTTCTGGTGGATCTAGGGGGCTGCCCTTTGGAGAGGCTGGAGCAGAGGATGCTAAGTAACAACCCACAAAGTGTCAGACCCCTGGGAATAGGTGGGGCCGAAAGACAGCATGATGAGTAGAAGCGTTTTTACGCACATGATGCCCCTAACTTTGAAAATGCAAAATCCACTATAATAAAGACCTGGGTGTCATAAATCATACTTATCTAGGAAAAATGTTAATGAAACAATGTTTTCATTGCTGTTTATTATTTTGAATTTATATTCTTAATTGAATTTCACATTTATCTAATTATAATCAAAGCTGTAAAGAAAATACAGGTGATGAACAAGAATAGAAATGAAAGAACCAAACTAAGATTGTTTTTGCCAATAGCTATGAAATACATCTCTCAAAAATGTCTGCAAATGCTGAATCACAAAACACGAACGGAATGTACACTGTTTTCACTGTCACTGTCGAAATACAGTATTATGTCTGAAAAATCCCAAATAATTCTGAAATACCACTGGCTACAATTGTGTGTGCATGGGTATGCCTGTCTACACAACACATGAAGCACAGAATGTGACAGTGTGTGTACCTCAAATGTACTTTTTGCAGTTGCTGCATACGTTCTGTACAGTGCAAGAAAATGTAAAAATGTTTACAATGTTGCACTTCAAAGGGTAAAAAGTGCGAGAGCAGATGGCTTCTTGGCACGGGAAAGCTAGAGCAGAGGTGTGTGAGTGAGTGAGTGAGTGTCAGTGTGAGTGTGTGTATGTTTATGTGTGTCTCTGTGCATCCGGGCCTAAATGACCCGAAGATCTTATGAAGGACATAAATGTGTTGGGGTATTGTAGGATGTGTAAAAAAATTATTTTTTCACTTTTACATGTTTTTCATAGAAAATAAGCCAAGGCCATGGAGTTTCATATTGATCAAATGTATTCTTGTACCATTTCTCACCAAGTAAAAATGTAAAACGGGTCAGGTTGACCCGAACACCACACAAGGGTTTTAAAGCAGTGAGCATTAAGGATGGCAACCTGTGGGCTTTAACTAATGTTAAGACAAAGATAATGAGGATATTAACCACCACAGTGAGTCTTCTGAAAGGATGTTCTGATATTCCTTCTGATCCAGAGTAGCGTTGGACGGTACAAGCTCTTGGACACTTAGGTTTCATCCCTCTGGTTTGTGAAAATCCACTCTTAATTCCCTTGTGAGATGAAATGCTAACCCTACGAAAACATTTGAATTGACATATAAAACTCAAAGCCACCTTCTCCTCCCCCACCTGAGAAAGAGAGAGAGAGAGAGAGAGAGAGAGAGAGAGAGAGAGAGAGAGAGAGAGAGAGAGAGAGAGAGAGAGAGAAGAGAGAGAGAGATACTGAGAAAGACAGAGATACACTGAGACAGACAGAGAGAAAGAGAGTGAGAGAGATTAACAGTAAATGGGCATCTGGAGAGGGAGAAACTTGAGAGAAACCCACACAGCCCCTCTACCCCAGGCTCACAGGGCAATGAGGAGATTAATTACTGCCGAGTTGACCCAAGGAGACCCAGAACAGATGATCCCAGATGCTCCAGAGAGCTTTAGTGCCCGGCTAGCTGTACGTCCCAGAGTGGCGGGAGAGACACAGAGACGGTGGCCACGAGGCAGAAGGATGACACTGTATGTGGCCTTCACACACACACACACACACACACACACACACACACACACACACACACACACACACACACACACACACGTACTCTCTCTCTCTCTCACACACACACACACACACACACATAACTCTCTCTCTCTCACACACACACATGCACTCTCTCTCTCACGCACACACTCACTCTCTCTCTCACTCTCTCTCTCACACACACACACACACACACACACATTCCCACAGTGTGAAGCCTTCACATGCCACCCTCTTGCTGTCTGTTGGTTCATCTTGGGTTTCATTTGTAAACACGGTGTGTATAGGGAGCCATATGCTAATCTACCCCACTTCTCTCAGCAGGCAAACGTCACAAGAGGAGAATTCTGTGTAATTACAATAGACACTCTAAAACAAAGGCCTTCACTTTCAATGAGTCCTCTCTGAGAAGGAAGGTTACCTCAAGGGGGAATTGTAATGAGCAGATGGCTGAGTGCTCACAGGGCAGAGTTAGACAGTCCCCCTTTTACAGTCTGCCATCTAGCATTCTGAGGTGAGTGTGTGTGTGTGTGTGTGTGTGTGTGTGTGTGTGTGTGTGTGTGTGTGTGTGAGAGAGAGAGAGAGAGAGAGAGAGAGAGAGAGAGAGAGAGAGAGAGAGAGAGAGAGAGAGAGAGAGAGAGAGAGAGAGAGAGAGAGAGAGAGAGAGAGAGAGAGAGAGAGAGAGAGAGAGAGAGAGAGAGAGAGAGAGAGAGAGAGCGAGATGCTGAGAGGTGGAGCGATCACCGGAAAAAGAAAAGACAGGGAAGTGTATTTTCTGAACTGTACGTGTCACAGAATAGTGTCGTTTTCGGGCCAATTGCTGCCAACATTGACAAGGTGATGATCGCGGGAGGATCACTTGCTAAACCAGGGTTGTGTTCAGATTCTCAGGGTCTGGCTTTATCCGCCTGTCAACGATGGCAGCCATAATTGGCCCTACATAGGTTTTTCCCTACTGCATGTTGTTTGTGTGGTAATGACAAAATTCTTCAAACAAACACTCAATGAAGAAAAGAATAACTCAAAGCAAGTGTTCCTTATATTTTATTCTATACCTTTTAATGTCATCCAGTATGTGTGCTTATCAACAACCGCATTTTCGCTGCATCGTTCCATCCAGTCACCACCATCCATGTTGTCGGCTGCGGCCAGCGCTGCAGCCACGTGTCCATGTGACGGTGGTGGTGCCGGTTAGCACAGTGTCTGATGAAACACAGCCAGTCAGTCACACCATACCTGTACAGCTCCATTATTGCTATAACCCATGGTTCCCCATTTTGAAACACAGAAAAAAATATATTGATATCCATTGATTGATAGCAAAGCAGTCAAAATTACTGTCCTCCCCTGTAGACGGGGCTGCTTGAGAGCTAGGGAAACGGTCACTGCCACTACAAAACAGAAAAAAAGCCTTCTGATAGAAAGTGACGTAGCATGTAGGCTAATGTCCCACTCCTGCACGTTAACAAAGTCAAGAGATTATACAATGCGAACGATATGTTGTCTTTTTAAAAAACACATGATTTTTTTTGAACGATGATGATATGAACCTGTACATACACACAGTTTGGAGAACATTGCTTATCATATCTGTTATGGTCATGGCATCACTTATAAGAATCTAAAATAAATACAGAAATATAAATAGGTCCTATGGAAATATTTAAATCTGTATATGTAAATATACATTGACTTAATATGTTCCTAACATCAGAATATGTGACATATAATATAGTTCAGCAACAGAAAAAGAAAAGAATGTTAAGAGAAGGTTGTGAGCTAACACCCCTCCATGCCCTTCCCCCCCGTGGCCAGTGAGAAGCACAGGAGTGCCAGACACTGAATCAGACTCTTTTTCCTAACACATACAGTATGAGGTTCTGGCATTAGCGCTAAACTGGGCTAAATCTGTCTCTTGTTCACACTGCACAACAGCACACTTTGGGATTAAACTCACACCCATCACGTTGTTCTGGTCTGACCGGGTCAGCAGTAAAAAAAAAAAAAAGAAAAATTTTCTAAATAAACACACACAGAAGGAGTCAGTTGCATTAGGCTCTATGAATGTGTTGCTACCGCTTGCTTCAGAAGCCTTCCTATGCCCGGGATGTTTGCTGAAGGTTAAGAATGAATTTGTGGGTCTGCATGAGTAATGAAGGTGCCAAGTAAACACAGTCTCTCTCCCCCTCATAGCCTCAGGGAATCGCAGGTTAAATTTTGCTGCTGTTACACATCTAATCCCCAATCAGCTGATTTCATTACAGGATGCACCACTGATTCACCAACCCATATTCACGGGCCAGTAATATAGCACAAAGGCAAGAGGGAGTCGAAGATTAGGTTGTGAAATTGGGAGCGGCCCAAATGGAATCAAGAATGTGCTGTGTTACAGAGATGGCCATGAATAGGAAATGTAGTGGATATGCTTCTCCTAGGCTCCCGTGCTGGGGTCCATACTGCACTAAGGCCCAGCTGAGAGATCCCCCCCCTCATCCCCTATCCCCTCCAGTACTGGCTAGCATGCTAAAGCTACCCCTAGGCCAGAGCACACTAATGCTAGTGCTAGGCCAGGGTATGCTAAAGCTAGCACTAGGTCAGAGCATGTTAAGGCTAGTGTTGGGTGGGTAAGAGCATGCTAAAGTGAGCACTGGGTCAGAGCATGTTAAGGCTAGCACTTGGCCAGGGCATGCTAAAGCTAGCACTGGGTCAGAGCATGCTAAGGCTAGCGCTGGGTCCGGGCATGCTAAGGCTAGCCCTGTGTCAAAGCATGCTAAAGGCCCACATGGACAGGGCAGAGGAAAGCACAATGACATGCATCTGCTGCAGGGGAAGGAGGACAGACTTCCTCCAGCCCATCTAAACTAATTTGGTCTTTTTACTGAATTACAGAACGACCACAGCCAATGTATTTGTTCCTGTTTGCCCTGAAATGAATTCTGAATGTAGTGGCTCTTTGCATTTGGACTAGTGGTCACACACTTCTGCTGCTCTTCAAATGTCCTTCATACGCTACTGTATGTTGTCTCTGTCTGTTCAAAACAGCCAACCCTCTGTTATGCTAGACAGAGAATGTAAAGAAAACAGCTCTTACTTGGCATGAGTGAATCGCTGTTTCTGTTTTTGCCTAAGTTCTCTTGAAGGATACCAACTTGGCAATTGGTATCCCTACAGACAGACTTCAAACAGATCGCAACAAACAGTCAGAGTTGACGGAAAACAACACAATTCCTTTGAAGAGTGAACAAGGTGACAGAAATCAGGATGTTACAGTGAGGGAGCGCGGCCCTCCAGTAGATGAGAGACAGAGCTGCCATGCTAATCCACAAGTGACGGCTCCCTGAGTGACAGCGGCAGAGTGCGCTTATTGATACACTACGCACCTCCTTATCTCTGCTAATGGTTAGGTCTGACAGGTCAGATCCGGCCCAGCCAATCGATCACTGTCCAATGTCTATCTGTCCTCAGCAGTGACCTGTGCCTCCATCCCCGCCCCCGCTCCCCGCCCACTCCCTCCTCCTCAGACACGGCCCAACTCCCAGCCATCGACCCCTGGCCACGCAAGGGGCTGGCCTCTGGCAGACACACACTGACACATACTGTTACCTGAGCAACACCCCTAAGCTAGCTCAACCCCCCTCCCCCAAATCAATATCCAGCCTGGCAGACATCCACCAGTGCTCATCAACAATCATAGGGTAGGGGCGACATGTATTCAATGTCCCTCCCAGAAACAAGCACCCCGTCAGCCCTGAGTACCCCATGGGGTGCCTGTCTACCTGTCAACCTCCAGGCTGTCTGTCTGTCCTTCCACATCACTCCCGCAATATATCAGTGTCTCCTCCGATTTGGGGCCTTTGACACGCAAACCCTTCACCGAAACAGTCACATTTTTACAACTAGTCGACTTAATAAGGTCATATTGCAGGAACAAAAGCGACGACGACGATGACAACAACAGAAATGGAAGACTTTTGCTTCAGATATGTGAGACACATCAGTCTGTTAGCTTTGTGTTAGCAGCCCTAGCGGCGGCAGGCTTAAATGCTAACACTGTAGACATCTAAGTAGACATCTATATTCCAGCCAGTGGCGCCTGTGTTGACTGAGGCGTGCGAGCCTCGCCTCCCCCTCCCGCCGAGTCTCTTCTGAGGGGATGCAAGCTTCCCACCGCCGGCCTGTCAGGGAAGCAGGTGCCACAAGTCAAACAGATACCGATGGGGGAATAAATATTTCAGCGCTTTGTAGATAGCTACTCGCTGCCACACACAGACATGGTGTTAAACAACAACAGCAACGACAACAACTAACACAACAACAACAACCACCACAACAACAACAACAACAACAACAACAACAAACAGACAGAGGAGGGAGTGAAAGGTTTTAAAATGTGATAGTGGTATGTTGATAACCTTTAGGTGAACAACAGAATACCATCAAAATCGACAGCCTGACACACAGCAGACAACAGCATGAAATAGACTAAACATAACAATCTGTTCTAACAGCCCCTGAACTGCCATGCTCTCAAACCACAGTTTGGTATATTAGCTACAGTAGAGTACCTCCACAAAGTGACAGTGTTATTCAATAATCTAAATGAAATTCAGGTCTAAATGAATGACTTCAGGGTAAGGAAAGGGCAGGGATGCCACAGAATGATCAATTGCCCCAATAGGACAGCTGTACTCATGTTCAAAGCCCTTTTATCAATGGTAACCTACCTACTGCGTCTAGTACAACTCAACTTCATTATGGAACTCTATCTGTTTAAGAAACATCAGCAAACTAGAGAGTCCCTGGCTCCCTGCTAGATAAACAATGCTTCTGTGATAGACTGTTTACCTTCGCCCAACAGAAAAACAAGTGGATGAATGACAAGCAAGGTTCTCTGCATCGATGCAGTGGCTGTGTGTGTGTGTGTGTGTGTGTGTGTGTGTGTGTGTCTTGTCAGGCCTGGCTGTGAGACTGCTGAGGCTGTAATGAGGGAGAGACCACGACCACTGTGCACTTCTGTCAACTAGCCCATGCTCTCCTGTAGAGGTCAAAGGTCGCGGGCCCTGTCTTGTTAAATGAGGATGTTGTGGCTGAGTGGCGTGACTGTGATAGGGACCCAGCTGTGAGTAGAGGAAAAGCTGCTTCTCCTTCTGATGTGGGGGAGAGGAACGGTGTGTGGAAACACCACAGCATTCTTCCCTTCTATGGACGACTGACATGAGACATGATACATCCTTGTGAGGGGAGGTTGGTGGAGGTAGAAATCTGAGGACAATGTCAGGGTTCCACCTGACCACCATACCATGAAGCCCCTCGTACTATGTCATCCAATTTGACATATCCACCATTTTGATTTCGCCTTAACCCTTCCTTGTCCACCTCCTTGTCCACCTCCTTGTCCAAAGATTGTAAAACCCAAATTTGAGACCAAAAATAATATCAAATGTGCATACATTCAACATGTTCAACTCAACACTGGCACTCATATTCATATTGTGGAACAATGTCTGTGTTGTAAAGCAGCTATGAGAAGTAATGCACAAATTAATAAAACATTTTAGAGTGGCATATTTCTAGGTCAAGCAGCTCGATAACAGTTATCCTGATAGGGACTATTACGTAACAATAAACCTCCTCGCCTGTGTTTCCCCAACTATCTGTTTCCTGTGCGTTTGCTACATCATCTGACTTTGACATTGAAGTGTGGCGAAAGATGGCACTGGGACCACAAGAGACTATTGTCTTTTTTCTAGCATTGGATCTGAAGGGTTCATAAGAGGTAGCCTAAACAAGTATTTACACAAAAGCTGTGATGGAAGTCCTATTACGTTTGGGGGAAAGGCAAAACTCCTCCTGGTCAGTCAGGCAAAGATATTGCCTTGCATCAGGATACAGTGACACCATACACATGCTCAGTCACACACACACACACGCGCGCACACACACACACACACACACACACACACACACACACACACACACACACACACACATACACTTGCACACAGATTGCAGGGCTCAACTTGTCCTTCTTATCCCCAAAAACATTTGCAGCATGAGCTTGGAAGACAAAGTGAATTTGTTAGGACACGGTCGAGGACTCTGCAGTAAGCCCGGTCGCTAACATCCAGTCTCCCGACGGAGATAGAGGGCCTGAAGCCCACTCAAAACCCCCTGGTATTACTACAATACAGTGGTAAAAAACATGAGGACACACAGGCCAAGAGGAGGAGGGGGGGGTAGATGACTCCAGAGAAAAGTCTTTTTTGGTTTCCTAAAATCTCTTCTCAACCTCTGAAGGTTTTGCAAAGTTCTATACATTGGAATAAATAAGTACAAGTCTAAATAGATACATTTAAGAATCAACAATATGTGATCCTGTAGTAGTGGAGGATGATAGAAGAACTGCTCTTATTGAAGCATGTCTTTTTCTGCTAAAAAGGTAGATTCTGTTTTTAGTTTTTTTTTTTAGAACAACACCCCAAAAAAATCTATACATGCAGGTATTAGTGCATAGGTTCCTGCGAAAAAAGTACTATTCTGTCCATTTTATATCCCTCTTACCAAACACCAAATCCTATCGATGAATTTGGCATAGTTAGAAATAAAAAATGACCTTTTTCTTAAGTAACGTATCATTTCACACCCTCCTATCCCCTGATTAAGATATCTATTAAATATATTTCTATGCTTATACGAATATGAATACAAAAGTGGACAAAAAGCAAAAGAGCAAAAAAAAACAGTAAGTCTAGAGAGTTACCTGGTTAAGCCGTTATCTTTTTTCTTTTCTTTTTTAAATCACAGTTAAGATTAAGTTTCCGGAGGAAAATGATAATAAAGATTGAAAACACAGTGAAGCTTTAAAGAGGGAAAGAAAAGGACATCATCACGCAGGAGGAGGAAGATTGTTTTGGGTCTCAGTCCAGGAGGGTGTGATCCAACCTCACAAATTGGAGGGTAGTTTGGAGCGGACGGGTTCTAGTTCGGAGGAGTAGGCCCCTGCCGGGTCTTTCCTGGGCGGCAGGGCCGGGGAGGCCACGGGGGGGGGCTGAGTCTGGTGGCGCAGGTGCCCGGGTGACAACGCTACGGGGGGGGACTGAGTCTGGTGGCGTAGGTGCCCCGGTGACAAAGCTACCGGAGGAGTCATGTGCCCTGGCACCAAGCTACAGGGTTTGGGCACCAGAGTGGGGGAGGAGAATGGAGAGCTGTAGAATCCTATGGGCTCCATGGAGGAGCGGGGGGGCGAGGAGCGCGGGGGTGAGGAAAACAGGGGAGAAGAGTGCGGGGGAGAGGAACGTGGGGGAGAGGAGAGCATAGAAGAAGAGTGCGGGGGAGAAGAGGAAAGCAGAGGAGAGGAGTGTGGGGGAGAGGAGCGCAGGGGTGAGGAGAGCATAGAAGAAGAGCGCGGGGGAGAGGAGAGCATAGAAGAAGAGCGCGGGGGAGAGGAAAGCAGGGGAGAGGAGTGTGGGGGAGAGGAACGCGGGGGAGAGGAACGTGGGGGAGAGGAGCGCGGGGGAGACGGCGAGTGGCCTGTGGCGTAGGCCACCTCCTGGGGCAGGGACTGGTGGGAGCCGGACAGTAGTTTCAGTTCCTCCGAGAAGCGACCCAGGCCCAGCGGGGACTCTCTCCCCGGGACAGCTGCCTGGTGGTGCTGCTGCTGGCAGGGGGGCTGGGGGGCAGGCAGGGAGATCTGGGGCATGAGCAGGGAGCTGTGGGACCCCGTGGCACTGGAAGGAGAGCTGTAGTGGAAAGTCCTCCCAGCCACGGGGCTCTGTACGGTGGGGCTGGGGCCCAGCGGGGTGTGGCAGGGCGAGGCGCTGGCCGAGCTGGCCGAGCCGTACAGGGCCAGGGAGGCCAGGGCAGACCTCTCCAGGGAGAGCTGGGGCAGCAGGCGAGACCGGAGGCTGGCCAGGCTGAGCTGGTCCAGGGAAGAGGGGGAACCCTGGGGCTGGGGGAGCTGCTGGCCTGTACTGAAGGACGGGGAGCTGGGAGGGGGGGAGTGGAAGAGGCCGCTAGGAGTCCTGCTGCCCCCCCCGCCTGCAAACTGCTGCAGGGAGCCCACTTGGGGAGGCTTGGGGGGTGGCTGGCTGTGGAG
>NC_137679.1:34684140-34691640 GCF_963989245.1 Nansenia antarctica | reverse complement strand
TTGTGTAATGTGTCACAATATGTTAATTCACTGTTGGAAGTAATTACAGTTACTGTACACTACAGGAAGAAGGGTGACCTACTGTGAAGTGTGACCACACTTAAAAACTGACAGGAGATCACCATTGGCCATAATGATCATCTGATCTGCAATCTACCTTTACCATTGTGACGGCAGCTGGTGAAAGGGGGAACAAGTCGGCAACCAATCCAAATGTTCAGACTTTCATTCAGAACAATTTAATACAATTTCAACGATGTTGAAAATCAATGACACACTCGCTAGTCAAGCCAAAATATTGCAATGCAACGGATTCATTGAGTAATCCCCACTACTACCTAGTTAACTATAACACATTGCAACATTGTTACCTCACAAAACAAGCTTGTTAGTTGACTAGTGTGTCATTGATTTTCAACAACGTTGACATTTATTTACAGATCGTTTCAGAATAAAAGTCTGAACATTTGTTCGGTTGCTGACTTGTTCCCTCTTTCACCAGCAGCCGTCCCCGTTGGTCATGATGTGACCAGACATGGGTTCAAACACCTCACTGGGCTCGGTGGTGTTCGCCTGACGCAACTGAACCGTCCGTCACTGCAGGCCGGCTCAAGCGAACACTCGACGTATTTGAAAGGACGTCTATCAGTACTATCTGAACCCATATCTGGGTTCCGATTCCTGTAGCCCCGTTACCTATGCGGTCCAGACGGTCCAGCGCCACGGTCTCGAAGGCCCGTCTCATCATGGGGTACTCCTCCAGAACCTCGTTGAAGTCGTCCACAGACAGGGAGTACAGGCGACAGTAGGTGTCTGCCCTCACACTGGCCGTCCTTCGGCCCCTCGTCAGCAGACAGATCTCTGGACAGAACACAGGGAGGAGACACAGGAACATCAACACACAGATCTCTGGACAGAACACAGGGAGGAGACACAGGGACATCAACACACAGAAGAGACACAGGGACATCAACACACAGAGGAGACACAGGAACATCAACACACAGATGGCCATCGACCTATCCTGCATGTCATCCCTCCTATCTCTCACCCTCACCCTGTCAGTCTCTACTGTCTCTATCCCAATAACATATTTTTTAAAGAGGTCAAGATGCAGCGATTGTGTCAGACACTGTACTGTGCAGAAGTGTGTGTGTGTGTGCGTGTATGCGTGCGTGCAGGTGTGTGTGTGTGTGTGTGTGTGTGTCCTGTCAACCTAGTGTGGATTAACTGTATTGTAGTGTACTTATCATAAGTCAGTAGGGTCATTGTTTTGAGAGCTGACACTTTGAAAGACCTTCTGTTTCCTCTGATCCCAGTCCACCTCTGTGAGCCAAAGGGATTAGCCTACCCTATGCTAACTGTGTTTTTGGTTATGAAAAGCCTATTATACAGGAAAAATATCACTGCTGTCACTTAGTGTTTGTGACAAAAATAGGGCACTTTCTAACAAAAAATGGGAAATGCTGAAATGTGCTTTTTTTCTTCTTTTTCGCATTAAAAATGTGAATTTTCTGTAATCCACAGCTGAAGCACTTAATGCCATTTTCAAAGCTTAGCGGTCTGCCAGCCCTCATCTGCCATGCCAGATCAAGAGAATAACACTCCGTTAAAGAGGACGCAGTGCTGTAGAGCTCTGGCACAAACGCACAAACAGAACCCCATCGCTGTGTGTGTGTGTGTGTCTGTATGCGTGTGAGTGCGTGCATGTGTGTGTGCGTAGCATGTGCTCCTCTGCCACACTCACACACATTCCGGCTCACACTTTCATCTCTTTCATCTCTCACTCCCAGTCCACACTTTCACACTCATTCCATCGCAATAAACCCATTTTCCAACTCATTCCCACTCTCTCTTTCAAGTCTCGGGATGGGATCCACTCCCTTGTTCTCGCTCCGTCTTTCCTGACAATGCGACTCACTTACTTCACCTTTCATCTCAGCTCTATTATAATCTCACCTTCCCACTGTCTCTGAGTCTCACCCTCTTCTCCTCGACCGTCACACTCTCTCTCTCTCTCTCTCTCTCTCTCTCTCTCACACACACACACACACACACACGCACACACACACACACACACACACACACACACACACACACACACACACACAGAGAAACACACAGAGAAACACACACACACACACACACACACAGAGACACCTACAAATACACACACACACACACACACACACAAAGACATACACACACACACACACACAAAGACATACACACACACACACACACACACACACAGAGACACCTACAAATACACACACACACACACACACACACACACAAAGACATACACACACACAAATACACACACACACACACACACACAAAGACATACACACACACACACACACACAAAGACATACACACACAAAGACACACACACACACACACACACACACACACACACACACACACACTGCCTGTCACTGTGCTGTGCATGGTACAGTAGTTCTGAGGAGAGTGGCTCTGTGTTCTCTCTAGTGCTGCCAGATCCACAGCCAGAGCCTCCCTGTCCCTGTTCATGTCTGCCCTAATGAAAAACAACATGTGCAGCGGGGCCTCGTGTGCGTGTGTATGTGTGTGTGTCTGTGTCTGTGTGTGTGAGAGAGAAAATTGTGTCTCTGAGCTGCTGGGTAACTCCTGTGCGTATTTTTGTGTGAGAGAGAGTGTGTGCGTGTGTGTGTGTGTGTGTGTGTATGCGTGCGAGTGTGTTCCCGGGTCATACCCGGCTCTGCCTGCGTTGGGGGGTCCGTTTCTGCAGGCCTGGTCCCAGTAATCCCCTCTAGAGAGGAGCGTTGTGGCTGTGTTAAATCCTCTTGCCCCGTGGCTTTCTGGTTGAAGCCAGCATCGCCGAGATGAGACACTGAGCTGCAGAGAGCCTTCTGGCCCTTATCTCACTGTCTTATACAGATGGGATGTGAAGCCCAGACACTTAACAGTGGTATCTGAAGTCTAGCTGCCGCGGAACTTAGCACAGGGGGCAGAGAGCAGTGAGCAGCTCAACACTAAACAATGAGGGATTAGCACCCACCACCGAGCAACGGGGAGCTAAACGGAGGGCCGAACCCTGAACTCTGAACTCTGAACACGCGAGTTTTGAAAGCATTGAACACTGAAAAGCGGGACCAGACCTGAGTGAAAATGATAGTCACCGTACACCCTACTCCAGTATGTGTATGACATTCAGTCATGTGCGAGTTCAATTCAAATTTCCTGTTCCAACAGTGGAATTAACAACAAAGGTTTCGTCTGATATTGGTATGATATTGTTCTCTCTGCGTTCACTATGAAACGTTTCTTCTTTGATGCACTGTGAACGTCCTGAAGCACAAAATCTCATCGACTGAGAGGATCACTACATTCGATCTTGCTTGCAGCGTACGGTATATTGGTGATGAAATACAAGCGTATTTGATTTGTTTGCATTTTACTACAAAGTTGACATCTTGGCCAGGTCTCCCTTGAAAAACGGATCATGTATCTGAAGGGACTGGTTGTATAAAATATGTACACTACCGTTCAAAAGTTTGGGGTCACCCAGACAATTTCGTGTTTTCCATGAAAATTCACACTTTTATTTATCAAATGAGTTGCAAAATGAATAGAAAATATAGTCAAGACATTGACAAGGTTAGAAATAATGATTTTTATTTGAAATAATAATTTTGTCCTTCAAACTTTGCTTTCGTCAAAGAATGCTCCCGTTGCAGCAATTACAGCATTGCAGACCTTTGGCATTCTAGCTGTTAATTTGTTGGTAAAAGTTGGTAATCTGAAGAAATTTCACCCCACGCTTCCTGAAGCACCTCCCACAAGTTGGATTGGCTTGATGGGCACTTCTTGCGTACCATACGGTCAAGCTGCTCCCACCACAGCTCAATGGGGTTGAGAGCTGGTGACTCAGCTGGCCACTCCATTACAGACAGAATACTAGCTGCCTGCTTCTTCCCTAAATAGTTCTTGCATAATTTGGAGGTGTGCTTTGGGTCATTCAAGCGCTGTCCACAGGGTATGGCATGGCGTTGCAAAATTGAGTGATAGCCTTCCTTATTCAAAATCCCTTTTACCTTGTACAAATCTCCCACGTTACCAGCACCAAAGCAGCCCCAGACCATCACATTACCTCCACCATGCTTGACAGATGGCATCAGGCACTTCCAGCATCTTTTCACTTGTTCTGCGTCTCACAAATGTTCTTCTGTATGAACACCTCAAACTTCTAGTTGTCTGTCCATAACACTTTTTTCCAATCTTCCTCTGTTCAATGTCTGTGTTCTTTTGCCCATATTAATATTTTCCTTTTATTGGCCAGTCTCAGATATGGCTTTTTCTTTGCCACTCTGCCTAGAAGGCCAACATCCCGGAGTCGCCTCTTCACTGTAGACGTTGACACTGGTGTTTTTCATTTAATGAAGCTGCCAGTTCAGGACCTGTGAGGCATCTATTTCTCAAACTAGAGATTCTAATGTTCTAATGTCTTCTTTCTCAGTTGTGCACCGGGGCCTCCCACTTCTCTTTCTACTCTGGTTAGAGCCTGTTTGTGCTGTTCTCTGAAGGGAGTAGTACACACCGTTGTAGGAAATGTTCAGTTTCTTGGCAATTTCTCACATGGAATAGCCTTCATTTCTAAGAACAAGAATAGACTGTCGAGTTTCATATGAAAATTCAATTTTTTTCTCATTTTGAGAGTATAATCGAACCCACAAATGTGATGCTCCAGATACTCAACTAGCTCAAAGGAAGGCCATTTGTATAGCTTCTCTAACCAGCAAAACCGTTTTCAGCTGTGCTAACGTAATTGCACAAGGGTTTAGCTTTTTAACGCGATTAGCAAACACAATGTACCATTAGAACACTGGAGTTGCTGGAAATGGGCCTCTATACACCTATGTAGATATTCCTTTTCAGATGTTTGCAGCTAGAATAGTCATTTTCCACATTAACAATGTATAGAGTGTATTTCTGATTAATTTAATGTTATCTTCACTGAAAAAAACTGTGCTTTTCTTTCAAAAATAAGGACATTTCTAAGTGACCCCAAACTTTTGAACGGTAGTGTGAATAAATACATACTGTACATGTTGACCTTGATTCTGTCCTGCTTATCCACACATTCTTCCTAGTCCCATGTATGGACAGCTCTTCTGACTCACTTCTCCTGTGACAATCCTCTGACAACATTGAGCTCTCTGGACAGCGCTGAATGTATGTTCTAGAGGCGTGCTTTTCTTCTTATGCTGTCGTAGCTAGTCCTGAAGCTCTGTTTGGGTAATCGTGTTCAAACACTGGCACCATGAATCCAGAGAAGAAAATTGATTTCATCTCTGTGGTGAATCGTTGCACAAGCGCAACGGCTGCCGTCGGCCTATATTGCTCAAGGCTATGCTGAGAGTATGAAGAAAATATGTACTGACAATGTGCTCATTAAAATTGAATTGCTCCAATTTAAGATGAATGTTGTACTGAAATAGCGGAAAAACCCAGGATGCGCTGGCGTATGACCGTGGTTAGCGCACATGCTTGGCCCCGCGCGGTGGAGGTACCTGACCCATGTGACTTGGGATCTCACTGAAGAGGAGGCTCCCCAGCGTCCCCCTGTTCAGCCACTCAGAGAGGAGAGGAAAGGGGCATGCCAGGCAGCGTGACAGGCAGACGGGGCAGGCTCTGGAGAAGTGTGTGTGTGTGGGGGGGGAGGGGGGCATGGGTGTGTGCGTGCATGCCTGTCCGATGTTTGTGTGCATGAGTGATTGCCTGTGTGTGTGTGTGTGTGTGTGTGTGCATCCCCCCGTGGTGAGGTATCTGTCCTGTGGCCTGGTTTGGGGAGCCTCACCTGGACTCCGAGCCCTCCTGTCAGCTCCCATCTCCGTCTCCCACGCCGCCCCCAGCTCTCAGAGAGGACACTCTCTAACCTTTGAGTCATCCGCACCGGGCGGCCTGACTCCCCTTGACACTCGCTCACAGCATTAGCATAGGGTAATCCAAACGCTTTGGCCAACGGCTACACTAGCAACTAGCATGCATCTCCACAGAGAGGTCAGGTGGGTGGCCAGTTGTGTCACCACGGCTGGTGTTGTCTTGCAGGGGTGGCTGGTGGAGGTGGAAATCGGCTCGTTGTCATGCAGGGAAAGGAATGAGTGTGTGAGTGTGTGAGTGTGTGTGTGTGTGTGTGTGTGTGTGTGAGTGTGTGATAGCATCCAGCGTCCCGTTCCCATGTGTTACAATTGAGCCCGTACTCCGACGTCTACCCCACACCAGGTGTCAGGGTTTCATGTCACTATTCATCGCATGTCTTCCTTCCCGAAATGTTAAGCGACTGACTGTTCTGGGGGGTGAGTTTTCCTGAAACTGCCTTCGTAGTAACGAGATCATCTTTCCTCCATAGCATACGACGAGTTAAAGACATTAAAGACGTTTGCGCTACAACGCTTTTGTGCAATTTTGTGCCCTTTTTTCAGTTGCACAGAGATCACTACCTTTATTCAAAGGTTAAGCTCATAGCGTGTCGAGTAAACAAAGTGGTTCTAGGCAGACGGTACATTATGAACTCCCCTGATCCAGCCTTCCTCCAGCAGGAGAGGTAGAGGCTGAGGTAAAGTGGGTTAAGGACCGGGAGGATTACCTGAGACTCTGTTGGCAACCCAGACTCACTGACTCACTCAGTCAGGCCGTTGATTTGGCAGCTCTACAGCCAGCGTCTCCACAGAGACAGAGAGAGAGAGGGGGGGGAGGGAGAGATGAGAGAGAGAGAGAGAGAGCTAGGGGGCTACATCAAAACGTATAAGAATAGCTGTCAGTCAGACAGACAGACAGACAGACAGACAGACAGACAGAGATGAGAGCAGGAGGCAGGTGGAGCAGGTGACAGAGGAAGCCACTCCAGTCCACCGCGGGGACGGTAAGGGACCAGAGATTTAAGGAGCACCTTGCTCAGAGTGGACTAGCCAAAGCCGAGTGGAGACACGCAATGACACAGGGGATTTCAGGACTGAACAGTCAATTCTTTCCCTCTTTTTTTTTCTTCCACACACACCACCCCCTCCCCCCCCCCACCTCCCCCCAACCACCAACCACTACCTGCCACCGCTACCTTGCTGACTTGATGGGGGAAGTGAACCGTCGTGGAGGCACAAGGCACAATCAAAGGAGCCCACTTGATAAGCACCTCTCTGATGGACATCTCCACAGCCACTGTAAGGTCACTGTGCTCTACTGTGTCGAGGAGAGTAGCAGTGCGCCGTTCACACAGCAGTTACAGGGAGGCACACAAAGGATGACCTAGAGCAACACAATAACACCACCCATCTGGAGGAGCGAGTGGCCTTCTAGATGACTCTCCAGATAACAGGGGCTGAATAGCAGCCGTACAGAGGCTGGGAGGACTGGGGTTGGTGTGTGTGTGTGTGTGTGTGTGTGTGTGTGTGTGTGTGTGTGAGAGAGAGAGAGTGAGTGTGTGTGTGTGTGTGTTTGTGCGTGTGTGTGTGTGTG
>NC_137679.1:34676640-34679140 GCF_963989245.1 Nansenia antarctica | reverse complement strand
GTCGTGTGTGTCTGAGTGACCTGAGAATAGAGTGTGTGTGTGTGTGTGTGGGTCTGTGTCGTGTGTGTCTGAGTGACAGAAGCATACATGTTGCTAGACAATCAGTAAGATCTAACACTATGTACATGATGGCATGTACAGATGTATAAATAGCCACTATATCAAAAGAAGTATGTGCAATGTGCAAAGATATGGTATGTGCAAAGGTAGTATTTGTAAACAGCAGTAGTGTAAAAGGTCAATTGGATTGACCACAGTGGCCGGGGGTGGGGGGGGGGGGGGGATACTGAGAGTCATTGTACCCCATGGGGAGGGGGGGATTGTTCAACGAAGTGTGTGTGTGGGGGGGGGGTGTATGACAGAGACAGGAACCCCACACATTCACACAGGAAGCAGGAAGTCAACACACTAGTTAGTGTGTGTGTGTGTGTGTGTGTGTGTGTGTGTGTGTGTGTGGTGTGGTGAAGTGGGATTCATTACATTCCTGTAATTAGAGGAGTCACTATGGGACACACGTGTACCGGTACATGGGTGCAAATCAGACACGGAGGGAGGGAGAGAGATCTCCATATGTTCAAAAGATGTTCTAAACATGACCCCATTCTAACTCACTCTCAGATAGACTCATGCTGTGGTGAATTGGCACTGGAGAGGAATAGGAGAGGGAGAGAAAAAAACAATGGCAAGGAGGGGGGGGGGGGGGGGGGGGGGGGGGGGGGTGGGGGAGGGGGGGGGGGGGCGGGGGGGAGAAGGGAAGAAAGAGAGAAAGAGAGACAGAGACAGAGAAGAAAGTTTCCTAGGAGAAACCACAAGGTTTTAATGAACGAGTCCACCGGGGGAGCAATGATGGAGAGAGCGAATTCAGAGCACGCCTGCTGAAACCACTGTCTGCAAAACGGAGGAAAGAACGGAGGGGGAGAGAGAACGCAGAGAAGAGGGAGAGAATGGAGGGAAAGAGAAAATGGAGGGAAAGAGAGAACGGAGGGAGAGAGCGAACTGAGTGAGAGAGAGAACAGAGGGAGAGAGAGAGCAGGGCAAACAATGGAACAACAGAGCGACCAGATGAATAACAAAAATGTCAATACAAGATGCTAGTGCTGTGTGTGTGTATGTGTGTGTGTGTGTGTGTGTGTGTGTGTGTGCGTGTGTGTGTGTGTGTGTGTGTGTGTGCGTGCGTGCAGCGTGCGTGCGCCTGTGCCTGTGCCTGTGCACACAAGTGCTTGTGTCCATGTCTGTGTGTGTAACGGTGTTGAAATCGGTAACAACAAAAGCCTGCATGTGTGTCTGTGCGTGCTTGTGTCCATGTCTGTGTGTGTATGTGTGGTATGTGTGTGTGTGTGTGTGTGTGTGTGCGTGTGTAAAGGTGTTCAAATCGGTAACAACAAAAGCTCTGCGTGTGTGTCTGTGCGTGCTTGTGTCCATATCTGTGTGTGTGTGTGTGTGTGTGCGTGTAAAGGTGTTCAAATCGGTAACAACAAAGCCCTATGGCGCCCTGAGTTAATATCTGCTACTGCACGACCTGACAGGAGGCTGCTTCTACAGTGGGAGAGCGTGTGGGGAGAACGAGATCAGCGTGTGCCTGATTCTACAGCACAGGGAGACATCAAAGCACACAGGAAACACCAAATAGCATCACAGAAAGCTAGCATCACTGACCTTTTGAACATACTACACACACACACACACACACACACACACACACACATATATTGCACACACAGATACACACACACAACACATACACAACATATGCACTCACACAGACACACACAGACACACACGCAAAAACACATACGCGCAGGCGAACACACACCACACACACACAACACACACACACACAAAACCCTGCCTGAATATCAAGTCTGACATTCCTTACTGTTTATACCAGGGTTTGTCTTTGATCCTCCATGATACACTGCATCTGCATGTTAACCAGGTTCAAGAGATAGGAGGGTGGGTGACCTTCAATGTCTCCTTGTCGTTCAACATATCTGATACAACAAAGTAAAAGTGGACAGCCGTTTCATTTTTCGTCCGAGCTATTCCTTCATAGAGAGCAGAGAGTTCTGTGTCCCTCCTTAAAATGAATTAAACCCAGAGAGGAGGAGAGGGAGAGAGGAGGAGGGGGGGTACGAAGGAAGAGAGGAACATGGCCAGACCTTAACCTCTCTCCCTCTCTCCCTCTCCCTCCCTGTCTACTCCGGGGGAGAGAGAGACCTGTTGCCTCCAGGGAAAGTCTACTAATGAGACTGGGAACTGACTGGCTCCCCGAAGGACAAGGCCCCTTGTGATGAGGTGCCCGCAGCAGTGCCTGGATAAAATCCAGCTCCTCCTCCTCCCTCTCCTCCACGCCACACCACATCACAGGGCCTGTCCAGACGGAGTGGGTCACTCAACGTGAGCGCCGTGCACGCCGCTTGCCACTGGTGACTCACGACACACGCACACTCACTCACACACACGCACACACACACACACACACACACACACACACACACAC
>NC_137679.1:34651640-34671640 GCF_963989245.1 Nansenia antarctica | reverse complement strand
TTTAGACAAAGGGCTGGTAGATCTTCTCCTGCTGGGTTTCGAGACAGGGCTGGTAGATGTTCTCTTCACGCCCTGGACGTCGATACGCACTGTCTTTGCTTTAAGGAGGTCTATGGCGTAGACGTCCTCCTTTGACCGTACGTAGAGCTTCTCATTCTTGTAGGGCGCAACGTCTAGCGTCCACAGCTTCTGGACGTTGTCTAGTAGCGCCGCATTCATGGAGTCCACACTGGTGTGAAGGCAGTTGATGGTCTGCACTTCTTCGGTTCGGACATGGAGGGATGACGTAGCTCTCCCGTCTCTATCTCTCCACTCGGTAGCGCCTTGGAGGGCCCACCCAAGCGCAGTCTTAACAGCCATCGGGCAGCCTCGTGGTCCTCTCAGCGGAGGACGGAGCGACACGATCAGTGCAGCGTTGTCCGAGCCGATGAGAAGGGTTGGCTCCGCTCCTTCTATCGGATGTAGGTCTACTCGCCGTAGGTGGGAATATCTTGCGCGTAATCTCTCCAGGGGGTAGTCGTAGCGGGAGAGCGCTAGCTGGTCTGCGGTGAAGACATTCTGAAGCCGATATCTGTCCGACGGCCGCCCCGCCGGGGAGATAGAGAAGTTGATTCTCGCCCCGGTGACCTCTTTAAAGTCGCGACGTATCGTGCGCAGAGTCAGCTTCTCCTCAGTCCCTTGGAGCCCCAACTGGCGCACTGCCCCCTGGAGAAGGATGGTCCGTTCCGACCCGTCGTCTAGAACGGCGTACGTGTCGTACACAGCGTTGTTGTGGTGAAGTCGGACCTTCACCACCTTCAGTAGGACCTTGGAGCCGCTGCTCTGGGTTGGGTCTAGGTAGTAGACAGGTGTTTCCTCTTCCGGTGCGCTACCGGACCTAGGGCTTCTGGTGCCCTCCGTGGACCTGGCGAGGGAGACCTCGTGTAGGATGTTGAGGTGGACCTCCTCACAGCGGTTGCACTTTCTCCTCAAGGTGCAGTTCTTAGCCAGATGGTCGCGCCCACAGTTCCAGCACCTCTTGTTCTCCTCGAGCCACCTCTGCTTGGCCTCGGTACTCAGGTTGTTGAAGTCACTGCACTCATTGAACCAGTGCTCGCTGGTGCAGTACGGACATGGCGGTGGACCTCTCCGTCCCTTTTGAGGGGGTTGAGAGGAATCCTTTCCCTCAGGTCGGGCTTTCCTCTCTCTCCGAGGCTCCTCCTCCGTGTGCAGCACTCCTACGGGCCGTCCTCTGTTCGAGCTCGGCCTGTCCCAGCGGTCTCCCTTCTCCCTCTCCTTCTTCGGCTCAGCGTAACCCATGGCGTCTACGTTGGTGTCATGCACTTCCTCCAGTAGGAACTCCGCGAAGGCAGCCATGCTCAGACCCAACTTCCCGGGGTTACGAACGCGCTGCTGTCGCCGGAACCTCTCCTGCCGGAAGCGTGGGATCTTGCGGAGCAGCCGCTCTACGTTGGAGGTGCTGTTGATCTCGCTGGCGCCAGCTGGGCCCTGCGTCTTCAGCATTCCAACCAAGGTGTGCACGCGGAGCGCGAAGTCATCCAGCGCCCGTTCATCCTTGATGGGGGCCTGCTGTTCGAGGGCTTGCAGTTCAGCAAGGGCGTGGTTCCAGGGACGACCGTAGCGGGCATCCAAGTCGGCGAGCGCTCTGGTGTAAGGTGTCGGTGCGGAGGCATGGGCCAGAACCATGTTGTGGGCTCTGGGGTTCCTCACATGCTGAAGGAGAATCGCATATTTGTAGGACTCTGAGCAGGAGTCGTCCAAGAGCGTGTCTAGGCAGATGCGTAGTTCCACATACTGGCTCCTGTCCTCGTCCTTGAAGAAGGGGAACTTGGGTCCCTCCACCTGGGGAAACATCCTGTAGTGGATGATCGGGGCTGGAGTGACGGTCTGGGTGTCCGGCCTGCATGCCTTTTGGTTCACTGGAGGACCTAGGGGTGTGCTACGCTCTTGGGGAATGGCTCCCCTCCCGGGCAGCGACGCTGGCTCCCTCTGGGCCGCGTAGCGGTCGGGTCCCTGGTCCTCTTCCTTCAAGGTGGTCAGCTGGGCCTGTAGTTGGACAGTCATGGCGGGGGTCATGGAGCCATCGGCGGGGGGTTCAGGAGATGGCACTCGAGAGGGCCGTGCGGATGATGCTCTGGAGCTACGGGCCGACGGAGCTCTGCTGATGCACACGTCGCGCATGGTCTGCATCACTTCCTCCATCTTCTCCGCGTGCAGTTGCTCTCTCGCCATCTGGAGGCGGTCGCGCTCCATCTGGAGGCGTTCACGTTCTAGCGCCTCCTGGCGCTGCCTCTCCGCCGCGCGTTCCGCCCCCTCCATCTGGAGGCGCTCGCGCTCGAACTGGAGGCGTTCCCGCTCTAACGCCATCTCGGCCTGTTGGCGCATACATTCTAACAGCGCGGCACTACTCCCTCTGGAGTGCATGCTATCCGCCCCAGAGGCAGAACTGCCCACGGAAACCCTGGACCGGGAGGAAGCCACTGAACGGCAGGAGCTAGGTCTCGAGCGCGCCGTACTGGGAGGCAGATCGTTAAGGCTGAGGCCCTCCCTCTTCCGCCCGCAGGCGCTGTCAGACCGGGCCTCTCCTTCCTGCTCTTCCGTTTCTACGGCAAAACCCTGCTGTTCTGCCATCTCATCCTCAGGCTGGTGCTCTTTGATGGCTGTCTCGGTGCTAGCCACCCTCGCGCCGACGGACACCTCGGCCTCTCCGACCACTGTATCCCGTGGAGTGCGCTCCTCACTACCACTCAGTGAGCTTTCGAGCTCAAGCTCATACTCTTGTAACCTCTGAGGCAACCGCGGGACTCTCTGTGGTCGTGGCTCTGGCTCAGGGGGCGGAGAAGGGGGGGTAACTGTCTTGTCTGGTTGGCTGCGCTCAGCATGCTATCACTACACAACCTATCCGGCTCGAAGGACCAATTGTAACCAGGGAGTAGCTAAAGGACTGTAGAATTTAGGAAGGGCTGGTTATCTAACTAACTCTGAGCTAAATCGGCAGTGTAGGAGGATAGAGGCAGGGGGCGCCAGCAACCCTTTAGACTAGCATTACTAGCATTAGCATTAACATTAGCATTAGCATTCGCTAACAGACAACGAAACACACAGCAATGTATCGAATATGAACAAACACATTTATTTATACAAATGATATATACATCCCCATATATACTCCCTCCCCGCCGGCCACACACGCACTCAATCACTCACTCACACACAGTACCTGGCCTGAAAAGGCTTAGAGTCCCGGACTGAAATGAGCGCGTTGAGGCCTGGTTGGAGCTCGCATGTGCTTCGAGGAAGGCAGCAGACAAAGGGGGGGAGTGACGTTGCAACTCGAAGGAAAAGGGGCTTCTTCGTAGTCAACGACGAGGTGTGAACGGTTCAGGTCCGGTGGTCCACGGTCAGCTCCGGTGGTGTCAGCGGTCGGTCGCAATCCACCTCGTGGAGGCGACGGCTCTGTCCGGCTTGGGTCTCGCTATGCGCCAACGTTAGCAGCCGGCGGCTAGCAAGGCTGGCTAACGGGGACACAGCTAAACTGGGCTAGCGCTGCCAACTCAACAAACTCCGAACTCCCGCGGTGCTGCGGGTAGCCAGTGATTCACTACTAACAGTCAATGTTAAAGGCAGGTCTCTAAATGACTCGTGTTGTCTTCGGTCTCAGCACCATGTGCGTTTACTGATCCACCATCTTTGTCTCACATTCGGTTCCTTCTGCTTCTTCTTCTTCACTCACTCTCACGGACCACTTCCGTCGCTATATATATCAACCGAACATACATCCGGTCACGTACGCCAATCATACATCCGGTCACGTACGCCAATCAAAACCACGCCCACTAATCTGGCGCTTGCACAATACTAAACAAATCTAAGACAGAACTTATACAATTACAATAACAATACATACACCTTCATGAAAACGTACATGAATAGTATGGAAAATAATTAAGGAAATAACAGGGGCAAAATAGGGCTGATTTGGGGAAACTAACTGGCTCTAAATTGTGGGCCTTCATAACAATTTGTATAGCACTTTTCCTGCAAACGTTGCAGCTCATGTGATGCAGTCAGTGACTCCAACAGGTTTGAGTGTTTCTAGAACATTCTGCTCACTAAGGTGTGTTTTCTTCTGAGGTGTCATGTCCGAGTGGCCGTGTATGTGACCTGTTGTATGTGACCTGTTGTATGTGACCGGTTGGCCAGGGTTTTCTTCCTCCTGCTTCGTATGTGGCTGGCCAGATCAAGGACGGTCTGATTGTTCCAAGCATTGACACACAGAACGAATAGAGAGCCTTGAGACTCAAAACTCCCTCACGCAGTGTCGAATCAATATCCTATTACGAAACAATATGTACATGATTGTTGGACTAATTGTGTTTCCACAAGTAGTGAAAATACATGATCAAGAAGCAAGGGAGCATTCAAACTAAGGCATACCCTGGGGGGGGTGGGGATTCTGAGAGCGCTGACTCAGCGGTTAAAAGAAAAGTTGACTTGAGAGGAAAGGAGAAACTAACACTCTTCAGATTAGCACCAGCGGCCGGGCCTGGGCTAATGAGAACAGCCTCTTACGCCAAGGCAGTCAGCCCAAAGCCTCTCAACTTGTCAACAGCTATGTCCTTGGCTTGATTGTGCCAGGGCTCTTGACTCACTCTACCCCTGCCCGCGCTACTGTTGTGAAGTAAGTTCTCTCTCTCTCTCTCTCTCTCTCTCTCTCTCTCTCTCTCTCTCTCTCTCTGTCTCTCTCTGACTCTCTCTTTCCCTCTCTCTCCCTCTCTGACTCTCTCTTTCCCTCTCTCTCTCTCTCTCTCTCTCTCTCTCTCTCTCTCTCTCTCTCTCTCTCTCTCTCTCTCAAGCTCCTCTGAAAGCAAACATGACTGACTGACTGTGACTATTCCATTCCGAAGTTTTGATGGTGGTATTGAAAAGGGGGGGGGGCAACAGGGGCGACAAAGGTCTTGTCTCTGGGGCGTCATCACCCAGGAATAATCTGCTTTAGGGTTCCCGTCCATCATTCCCCTAGGCGCCTCAGATTAATTGGCAAGTGTTAATTACAGATGTAGGGGGGGGGGGGGGGGGGAAGGGTTGTTTTGCCAACAACACCATCACAGCAGCCATTTGCTGCTAAGAACCATTTGGGGCTGGCATGTCACAACATGTTTCCTCCCCAACAAGCTCCCTTCTGGGGATCCACGGCTCTCATAACACCCCACCTCCTGGAGCGGATGACGGAGGACTAGGAGGAGAAAACAAACAAGCAAACAAACTAACACACACACAAAGCGGGAAAATAAACTTTCATCGCTGACAGTGCACACCATTGTTTCCATGGAGACATTGGCCCCGCCCCCTAGCGTTGGCGTCATGCGGTGTGTGCCGTGGTAGAGTTTGCATGGAACCATCAGCAGAATTGTACACACACGCACGCATGCACACACGCAAACACACACACACACACACACACACACACTATGGTTCCAGTTGACAGAGGGATTAAAGCAGGGATCTACACAGGGTGCTGGGCTGCCAAACCGCAATGCAGATATACACAGGGGGATTTACCATGATAGCCACCATTTTGTCATTTACTATAATTCATTGGAAATACATGACTGAGAAGAGAGTGTGTGTGTGTCTGTTATTCTGTATGCTGTGTACTGCATGATGTCAACTCAATGGTCTCGGAATGGGGAAAGGTCTTGGTGTCAAGATTCCCACAGGAGGAGGTGGAATCCATGCATCACAATGAGCCCGTCTATCCCTGGAGGTTCTGACTGGACATAGAATAGATACTAGATCATGAGCAATAATACAAAAAGGCAATTATACCTAGTACGACTTCAGGAGGGATGGTAGCATGGTAGATGGTACCAGAGAGATGGTAGCACCATAAATATACAATGTTCGAAACATGAATCATGTCATACTGGATGAAAGAAAACTGCAACTGTGCCTAATTTTTCCTTTCACCATTTTGGCACGGTTCTGTCGATTGTGTGTCGTTTCCCATACATTCCTCTGTGATGATCCATTTGTTTGGAGTCCCTCCTGGCTCAGTCTCTTCATTTCCAGCAGTGTGTGTGGATGCTCGGTAATAGGTGGTAGGTATGTTAGGGGAACTAGGGAGGCAGGGAGGGTTGGAGGGAGGAACGCAGGGAGGCAGGGAGGGAGGGAGGGAGGGAGGAAAGCAGGGAGGCAGGGAGGGAGGGAGGGAGGGAGGAAAGCAGGGAGGGAGGGAGGGAGGGAGGAAAGCAGGGAGGCAGGGAGGGAGGGAGGGAGGGAGGAAAGCAGGGAGGGAGGGAGGGAGGGAGGGAGGGAGGAAAGCAGAGAGGCAGGGAGGGAGTTATGGAGGGAAGCAGGGAGAGAGGGAGGCAGGGAGGGAGGGAGGGTGGCAGGGAGGGAGGGAGGCAGGCAGGGAGGGAGGGATGGAGGGAGAGAGGGAGGCAGGGAGGGAGGGATGGAGGGAAGCAGGGAGAGAGGGAGGCAGGGAGGGAGGGATGGAGGGAAGCAGGGAGAGAGGGAGGCAGGGAGGGAGGGAGGGTGGCAGGGAGGGAGGGAGGCAGGGAGGGAGGGAGGGATGGAGGGAAGCAGGGAGAGAGGGAGGCAGGGAGGGAGGGAGGGTGGCAGGGAGGGAGGGAGGCAGGCAGGGAGGGAGGGATGGAGGGAAGCAGGGAGGGAGGGAGGCAGGGAAAGAGGGAGGCAGGGAGGGAGGGAGGGTGGCAGGGAGGGAGGGAGGCAGGGAGGGAGGGATGGAGGGAAGCAGGGAGAGAGGGAGGCAGGGAGGGAGGGATGGAGGGAGGGAGGGAGGCAGGGAGGGAGGGATGGAGGGAGGCAGGGAGGGAGGGAGGGTGGCAGGGAGGCAGGGAGAGAGGGAGGCAGGGATGGAGGGAAGCAGGGAGGGAGGGAGGCAGGGAGGGAGGGATGGAGGGAAGCAGGGAGGGAGGGATGGAGGGAGGCAGAGAGGGAGGGAGGGTGGCAGGGAGGGAGGGAGGCAGGGAGAGAGGGAGGCAGGGAGGGAGGGATGGAGGGAAGCAGGGAGGGAGGGAGGGAGACAAGGTGACATATGCACACTCATATAAAATGTGGTGCCAGTGGCCCCAATCTGCAGAGATGTAATTCTCTTTTGTGTGATATGAGTCTCAACATGTCGGAGATGAGATGGAGGAGGAATCCACGGGGGAAATGGGAGAGATGTCTACCCTTTCCAACTCACACCTCCAGGTACAGTAGGCTAGCAGAGACACATGCTCAGTCATACTGTGTGTGTGTGTGTGTGTGTGTGTGTGTGTGTGTGTGTGTGTGCGGGTGTGTGTGTGAGTCGGTGGATGGGCGGGTGTGTGTGGGGGGGTTCCCTTTATGTGTGGGGTGAGTGGGTGGGGGTTGAGGGGGGGGGGGGGGGGTACAGAGAGAGAGGTGCCCCCCCCCAGGGCAATTCCTCTAAATGTTAGGATGTTACGAAAGAAACAGCACGCAAACGAAGGCAATCAGGTCAGACAGAGTCAGCATTAGTTTGTTTCCTTGCGCGACAATTAACGTTGATAAATTGCTTGGATAATAAATCAGCAGGGAGGGGAAATCCATCCCCCCAAAACGCTGTTTCTTTCTGATTCTCTCTCAAGTGAGTGAACGAGGTGCTTACATGATGACAAACGGGCCTCAATAAAGTGAGACATGAATCCCCACCTATCTGCGATGTTGCTGCTGTGTCGCGGTTTAACTCCTGAGTCTCCTGTGTAATTGCTCAGCCTCTCTGTGTTGTGTTAACAGACTTCCTGATTCCCCTTAAGAGCTCATTTGAGCCTGCTAGCTAGGTTTCTACAGCCCAGAGTTTTTTCACATTGTGACACATTGTAATCAGCTTTTGCCCACTGCTGTCTTTGCACACTGTACATATAATGTACATATTGTATTGATAACAATTGCCCTTGCTTTGTACATATCATACTGCATATATCTCACTGTACATATCCTGCCCTTGTCTGTACATATCTCACTGTCCACACTTTTATGGCTTTTGCACTAGATGCTAGATGCCGAATGCGTTGTGTTGTGTCTGTACTGGTACTCTTGCCAATGACAAATAAATTAAATCTGAATCTGAATCTGAGTCTGAATCTGAATAGAATTCTCTATTCAGAACAGATTCTACCCCTTCTTTATTGTGACAATTTTTTGCCGGGTTTGTGAGCATCGCAAGATTTTCTTCTTCTTCTCCTTTTTCCTGCCGCTCATTCTTCTGAACTTTCTTCCCAGATTCCCTCTCTTCCCAGAGGGGATAGACTCTGACTGTTTGGTATCCAAGTTAAACTGTCAGCCGTATGTCACCTCCACATAGTCTCTGTGCCACGCTGTTGAGGCAGATGGCCTCTCATCGTTGCCCACGCTGGCCCAGACATCACCAGACCAGGCACGTAACAATGATGCCCTTCAATCAAGCTCCGTTCTGGAGCCCAAATCCTCAAATCCTCAGAGGCTCACCAAAAGCAATAGTCTACAGTGCCTCCACATCTCTCTTCATCACTAAAGAGACCAGCGGCCGCTGAGAAGGCCAACCGAGTCTGCCCATTGGCTGCCAGGGGCTCTGTCAGCTGATTTCTCTCAGGGCTGGGGCAACGAGTGACAGAAACAGATGTTCTCTCTCCCATGCATCAGCCAGGCAACAGGCAACTGGACGGCTGGACACCGGCCACCTGTCCCGTCCCCAAAGCTGGGGGGATTGTGTACCGGCTTCTTGTGTGGATTATGGTATTAACTTCACACTGAAAACAGTGGATTGTACAGGACCAGATATCCTTGACACGCA
This sequence comes from Nansenia antarctica, assembly GCF_963989245.1. Classification (NCBI taxonomy): domain Eukaryota; kingdom Metazoa; phylum Chordata; class Actinopteri; order Argentiniformes; family Microstomatidae; genus Nansenia; species Nansenia antarctica. The sequence goes on along the minus strand of NC_137679.1, from coordinate 34,662,837 downwards.
ATGAGCTAAAAGGCCTAGTCTGAGCATTGCGGGAACCCTTTGAGGAACCATTTTGGGTTCCATTTGGAACCTTCTGTGAAAAGGGTTCGACGTTGAAAAGGGTTCCCCTTTTAGAACCCGGAAGAGTGTAGTGTAGCGGAGTTGGTTTGGAGCTGTCATGCCAAATTATGTCCGCCTGACAAAATGGAGTCTAATGGAGTCTGATGGAGTTTACTCAGGAATGTCCGGAATGCTAGCATCGGTGCGTCGGCATAGCATTGGCGTTCATGAGACATGATTACATCACCCTTGACAAATTTTGGCAGGCGGATATCATTTGGCATGGCTTGTGACGAGGTAGCCCTGCCCAAGACAATGTCACTCCCGGACCTTGACTGCGTCCTCTTGGCCTAATGGTAGACGCTTGGGTCTTTCACCTGGGAGACCTGGGTTCGAACCTCGACCGTCACACTACAATGCAGAAGACAGACACAATCCTGCAATTTATCAGGGTAAATAAATCCTGCAATGTTTCTCCAGTCAAGCCTGTCTGGAGGGTTATCTTGCTGGAGGTAGAAGGGAGGATGCTGGAGGTAGAGGAGGGGAGAGGAGGACGATTCTGTAGGTAGTGGAGAGGATGCTGGATGTGGTAGGAGACGATTCTGGATTCTGGAGGTGGTGGAGCAGAAGATTCTGGGCGCTGTGTGGAGGGTAAGACTCTGGGCTGGCACCCCATGGGGTAGGGATGGGGGTCCGTGTCGTGTGTGTCGGTCCAGCTCCCCCGTGGGGCCTGACGGCCATGGTTCTGGCTCCACATGCTGATCCTTGATCTGTGGCGGGGGCCGGGCCAGCTGTTCAGCCTACTTGGCAGTGGTTCACCTCCAAAGGAGGGCAGCAGACGAGACGGAACGCTGAGCTAGGTGCATGTCTGGAGCTCTCCCTCTAGTCGAACAGCAACTCTGCACCCACAGTCATGCGACCACTTTTTTGGATGGCTGTCACGACTTTCTTGACGGGGCTGTCGAGACTGTCTCACACCCCTGTCGACCCCTCCAGGTGGGAGGGGTTCAGGGCTTTCATGATTTTTTTCCAACACTCACCTACTTTCCGATACAGGCTTAAATGTCACACAGTGTAAAAGAGAAACTGGTCACTCTTCCCATCTGTCTGTCTCTCTGTCTCTCTGTCTGTCTCTCTGTCTCTCTGTCTCTCTCTCTCTCTTTCTTTCTCTCTTTCTCTCTCCTTCCCTCCCCCTTTCTCTCATTACACAGGGGTCTCTACAGTGTCTCTCAGGAGGTCTTCCCATCTGTCTCTCTCTCTGTCTCTCTCTCTTTCTCTCTCTCTCTCTCTCTCTCTCTCTCTCTCTCTCTCTCTCTATGTCTCTCTCTCTCTCTCTATGTCTCTCTCTCTCCCTTTCTCTCATTACACAGGGGTCTTTACGGTCTCTCAGGAGGTCTTCTCATCTGTCTGTCTGTCTCTCTTTCTATCTCTCTCCCTCTCTCTTTCTCTCTTTCTCTCTCCTTCCCTCTCTCTTTCTCTCATTACACAGGGGTCTCTACAGTCTCTCTCAGGAGGTCTTCCCATCTGTCTGTCTCTCTCTCTCTCTCTCTCTCTCTCTCTCTCTCTCTCTCTCTCTATCTCTCTCTCTACCCCATCCCTCCCTCTCTCAGGGCCTCTACAGGGCCTCGGGGCCTTTACAGCCTCTGCCTCCCTCTCCGGGTGTCTACCTTTCCCTCTCTCTCTGACTACAGACGGTGGGCCATGTGGCAGCCTGGCAGCTATGCTCATCACGGCCCACGCTAGGCCCACTGAGGGGTACTGTAGGCCGGCCTTCACAACCAGCTGCCAGGGCTGACCCTTCCCATCACCTCTCTTCCCTTCCCTCCCCTCCCCTTCCCTCCCCTCCCATCCCCTTCCCTTCCCTTCTCTCCCCTCCCCTCCCCTTCCCCACACCGGGGAGCCAGGGAGCCAGGGAGCCAGGGAGGTCTGCACAACCTCCCACACAGGCCCCACAAGCCCAAAGCAACACTGCTCACAGGAGGTGGAGGTAGGAGGTGGACACCTGACTGAATATGCCCTCATTTAGGGCTGAAACTGGGCTAGCTGAGCAGCACTGACTGGCTGACTGGCCCGAAAAAGAAAAAAAAAGACAAAGAAAGAAAAAAAAGGTTTTGAAACATCAAGAACAAAATCCCCCAAACTTCGAGCAGGGGGCAGAGGTTTCTGTGCCAGTGTTACTCACCTTCTCCTGGTACTGGCGGCGAGACGAGTCCAGAGACTGAATGAGGGCGGTGGCATGACCCACGAACATGGCGTAGCAGGTGGCGCCCACGATCATGCTGAGGATGGTCAGCCACACGTCCGTCATGCCCACCGGAGGGTACATGCCGTACCCAATACACAGCATGTGGCTCATGGCTTTGAAGAGGGCGTAGGAGTACTGCTGGCCCCATGTATCATTCTGCATGGGGGGAAGAGAGAGGGGGTGAGAGAGAAGGGGTGAGAGAGTGGGAGGGGGGGTGGGTGAGAGAGGGGGAGAGAGAGGAGGAGAGGGACACTGTGACATGGGGGGCAGTGTTCTCTCTTTCTCTGCCAGACGAGTGTGTGTGTGGTAGAGGACACCAGAGAAAAGGTCAGTGAGCACTCAGACACGCCAGAGTCCTGCTCTACACACATCACATGAGAGAGAGAGAGAGAGAGAGAGAGAGAGAGAGAGAGAGAGTTTGGGGGGAAAGAGAGAGAGACAGGAAAAAAAATAGAGAGAGAAGAGACAGTTGGGGGGACAGAGAGAGAGACAGAAAAATAGAGAGAGAGAGACAGAAAAATAGAGAGAGAGAGTTGGGGGGACAGAGAGAGAGACAGAAAAATAGAGAGAGAGAGAGAGAGAGAGAGTTGGGGGGACAGAGAGAGAGACAGAAAAATAGAGAGAGAGAGAGAGAGAGAGAGAGAGAGAGAGAGAGAGAGAGAGAGAGAGAGAGAGAGAGGCACATGTCCTCCTCATGGTGTGTCAGAACAGGGACAGGAACACTTGGCTCCAGCAGCGTGATACAGTAATACACTCCTCTAAATGCAAATATGAGGAAAAGAAAAAACGGTTTGGGCTTGGCCTTTCCTGCACATCAAGGAGAAACAGAGAATGAATGAATGAGTCTGAAACACAAGTCTGAGACACAGGAGGCCTGCGAGGCAAAAAGTAGGTCAGCTATTTAGAAAAATGTGATTTTCCTGTGAGTTTTTCTCGTTTGTAGATAAATTGCCCTTTTCCTTCGGATCGCTGTGGTAGCCCACGCGGAATCAATATAGGCTCTCTCCCGAGGTGACATGTCCAAATTGCTTTCAAACTCATTTCCACCCGGAGGGGTGGGGGTTTGGGGGGTGGGGAGGTGTGTGGGGGGGGGACCTAAGAGATAGCAATGTTATTAGTGTCTCCTAAAAAGGTAAAAAAACGATGAGCCACTAAGATAATAGGACAGCTAACTTTAAGGAGAGACAAGAGTTGCCGTGTCAGCATCCTCTTATAATCCTAATCAGGGTCAAACCTCTCCTTGTTTGACGACCTGACAATTAAATACCATACAAAATGCCCTAGGACCTGATCATAATGTTTTATCTCTGTCTAATTAGTCTAGTAAGCTACTATGTAACATTGAAGATTGTTCTCCTATGTAATGCGATTAATTAGTCGTTATGTTGAAGTGAATAAAAGGGCGCTCGTTTTAGCAGCTCGGGGCTTTGAAACTATGTGCAATTTCGACCAATGAAATCCAGGCCTAAATGCTGTGTAGTGTTCTGTGGTGTTACAGTCTATGCATCTCCAATACATCACAGGGGAGCATTACGTGTTGCTGACATTACTTTTTAATTTGTTAATTTTTCTCTAGCACCTGATAATTGGATGTGTGTATTTGTTTCCCTTTTTCCAGGTTGTAGCCTGGAAGAGCAGACAGACAGACAGATAGACAGACAGACAGGTAGACAGACAGGCTGTCCCTGACAGCAGACAGACAGACAGACAGGCAGACAGACAGACAGGCTGTCCTCGAGAGCAAACAGACAGACAGACAGGCTGTCCCGAGAGCAGACAGGCAGGCAGGCAGGCAGGCAGGCAGGCAAACAGACAGACAGACAAACAGGCTGCCATGCCAAAGGTCTCAGGTGCTGTTCCGCTATCACTGGCTGTCTGTCTTTTTAAAGGTCCAATTAGAATTTGATGTGATTGTGTTGTGTGTGTTGTGTTCGTTCTGTCAGGAATGGAGCGTTCACACGCAGATCCCAGATTTAATCCTCTTTGAGGGCTGAGAGCTGCCGTGAGCCCCGCAACAAATCCTCATTATAAATCAACGGCTCGTTTGCAACATGCCACGTTACTGTTCGCCCAACCGCTGATTCAGAGGTCACACCTCAGGTATCTCACGGTCCAGCTGTAGAACTGCAGAGAGGACTGCAGAGAGAACTGAATTACAGAGGAGAGGGCGGGTTATTACCAGACGCCGGGCTTGACAGTGACTCTCCCAGAGACGCGGCCGGTAGCAGCGAGGCTAGCAATGCGGTGAAATTAAAGCGTGTCGCAAGTTCTCGCTGGAAAATTTTTCAATACTTGACCAGTATTGGATATGGGCTTTTCTGTCCTCATGGGGGGGGGAGAAAAAAAATCATTATTTCACACAAGGCCTCAGGCCCTCTCACGTTCACACAGTGGGTGACCAAAACAATGCTGGAGAAATCAAAATAAACGGGGGGTGGGGTGTGGGGGGCAGCAAATTGAATAAATGTGGACGGACAATAAAATAAAAAACTAGATTTGATTTTGACTGGGGAAATGTCAGATATGCAAGAAGACATCCTTTTCCATGATGTGATGCTTAGAAGGCTTAGAGCATTAATGACAGAGACAGAGCGATGTGATAACACTCTAATCTGATGGAGACAGACTTGATTGTGTATGGGGGGGGGGGGGGCTTCGGGGGGACACTTACCACCATCTTGTTTTTGGAGACCCAGCAGTCCGGGGGGAAATCCTGCAGCATGGGCACCAGGAACTGCAGACACCCATCCCAGTGGCACAGCAGCAGCATCATGCCAATCAGGTTGACTATCCTCACCATGGCGCTGGCAAGGTCGTAGGTCATGTGAAAGATCTAGAACAAGAAGAAACCTGTGTGTTAGTAGGGGCGAGCGAGCGTGTGTGTGTGTGTGTGTTGTGTGCGTGCTCATTGACGAAACTATAAACCAATCTGGGTTACAAACAGAGATAATTTCCCACGGGAGAAATGCTTGCCTACTTCTTTTTTTGTTAACCTAACTCCTTGGTCTGTACTCTCTGTTCACTTTAGCCACAAGGTCAAGACCCAAGCAGTGGATTTGCCGTATTAGAAATGCAATACTGTTGGGTGGGGTCCATTGCGCTTGGCTTTAATCTGTGGGCCATTCTAGGCCACAGTGTTCTCCATCTGTGACAGCACAGGGACGTAAACTGTCACGAACGTAACTCGCCGACATCGGTTGTGACGTAACCTTTTAAAATGTATTTGTTTCTGTTTTTTTTATTCCGCTAGCTAATGGTGTACAGGGGGGGGGGGGTCACACCGGTGGCTGCATGGGAGTAGGGGGGTAAGGAGGTGGAAGGAGCTTGATTGAATCACTCTAATCAACCACTTAGGTAAACACAGAAATAGAAAGACGATCGAGGGACAGACCAGGCAGGCGTGTTCCCACAGAGTGAGTGGAAAACACACACACACACACACACACACTCACACAGACACTCACACGCCACACACACACACACACACACACCCACACACACACAGGCAGGCAGGCGGGCGGGCGGGTGAGGTTGGTTAGCCTAATCCTAATGATAAATGTACTCATAAGGAGCTCCAGGATGTCGGCACTGCTGGTGTGGATTCTAATGGCCTCAACAATTGAAAGCCACTTAATCCCATTGAGAGCCACGGTGTGCGCGGCTAACTGGTCCTTCCCTTATTAAAAGCCACTCAGCGCTGTTTAAAAGCTTACGGCTGAGTAGGGGGGATATTCCACACACCACCCCCACCCCACCCCACCCCCTTTGTTGTGGGACGCAGGGAGGAGGAGGGTGTGTAGCCACGTACATCATCCACAGTCACTGTCTTCCCATTCTTCCTGACCCTCACTCTTACTCACAAATGGCTCCTAAAGCTCTTGGCTATTACTGGGACTGACATCCTGGTTATTACTGGGACTAACATCCTGGCTACTACTGAGACTAACATCCTGACTATTACTGGGACTAACATCCTGGTTATTACTGGGACTAACATCCTGGTTATTACTGGGACTAACATCCTGGTTATTACTGGGACTAACATCCTGGTTATTACTGGGACTAACATCCTAGCTATTACTGGGACTAACATCTTAGCTATTACTGGGACTAACATCCTGGTTATTACTGGGACTAACATCCTAGCTATTACTGGGACTAACATCCTAGCTATTACTGGGACTAACATCCTGACTATTACTGGGACTAACATCCTGGTTATTACTGGGACTAACATCCTGGTTATTACTGGGACTAACATCCTGGCTATTACTGGGACTAACATCTTAGCTATTACTGGGACTAACATCCTGGTTATTACTGGGACTAACATCCTGGTTATTACTGGGACTAACATCCTGGTTATTACTGGGACTAACATCCTGGCTATTACTGGGACTAACATCTTAGCTATTACTGGGACTAACATCCTGGTTATTACTGGGACTAACATCCTGGTTATTACTGGGACTAACATCCTAGCTATTACTGGGACTAACATCCTAGCTATTACTGGGACTAACATCCTAGCTATTACTGGGACTAACATCCTAGCTATTACTGGGACTAACATCCTAGCTATTACTGGGACTAACATCCAGGTTATTACTGGGACTAACATCCTGGTTATTACTGGGACTAACATCCTAGCTATTACTGGGACTAACATCCTGGTTATTACTGGGACTAACATCCTGGTTATTACTGGGACTAACATCCTGGTTATTACTGGGACTAACATCCTGGTTATTACTGGGACTAACATCCTGGCTATTACTGGGACTAACATCCTGGTTATTACTGGGACTAACATCCTAGCTATTACTGGGACTAACATCCTGGTTATTACTGGGACTAACATCCTGGTTATTACTGGGACTAACATCCTGGTTATTACTGGGACTAACATCCTAGCTATTACTGGGACTAACATCCTAGCTATTACTGGGACTAACATCCTGGTTATTACTGGGACTAACATCCTAGCTATTACTGGGACTAACATCCTGGTTATTACTGGGACTAACATCCTGGTTATTACTGGGACTAACATCCTAGCTATTACTGGGACTAACATCCTGGTTATTACTGGGACTAACATCCTGGTTATTACTGGGACTAACATCCTAGCTATTACTGTGGCTCAGGGCTCAGTGGCTCAGGAGGAAGAGCCGGCGTCTAATGATCGCAAGGTTGGCAGTTCGATCCCCAGCTCCTCCTGCCGAGGTGTCCTTGGGCAAGACACTGAACTCCAAATTGCTCCCAAACTGTGAAACTGAACCTTCAGAGAGAGCGGCAAGAGAAGACATTTCGGCTCGTCTCTCTCTGGGTTCTCTCTCTGTTCAGAGTGTTTAGCCCCGGGCGCGTTTACATCATCTGAGTCTAGTCAATCGCCCGGCCCTGCGCCTCTCTCACTCAATCTACCAAACCACACGCTTCTCCTCCTTCATCATCACCTCTCTCTCTCTACACAGCTGTGGTATCAAACACGAAGCGGTATTTGTTTTTAAAGAGCCACTTCTGCCTTCACACACAGTAATGCATATGTTATCTAATATGAGGCAATATTTTGTGATGTTGGTTTTCTAGCTGGAACTAAATGGCATTCCATAACATGAAAGAGCAATGAAATCACGGCACGGTAAAAATGAATAAATCATGAAGTACCCCATACTGTCTTGCACATTGAGATTGATATCTCCATCGTTTGTAATATTGTGTTTCCAAGCAAGCAGGGGGTGGGGGGGGGGGTTATGAGAGTGTGTTTGCATCAATTTGCATCACACTGTAATAACTAAACAGGTAACATATTCCAAAGTATAGTACTAATTTCCTGAATATTAAAAATTGATAGGCATAAAATATACAACGTGAAAGCTCACAGTGCCTAAGTCAACACACTGAATTAATGATCCTTTTACATTTCCCATTTGAGGTTCTTATGTAATGGGAATGCTAATATTACACTTGTCCTCTGGTTATCTGGATGGGTAAACATTAGTCAAGCTGTTAAGGTTAAGAGTGTTCCTGTACTGTATCTATCTACTGTACTGCTCAGGGGAGACACACATGTTTCTACCTCCACAAGCCTGCCCCTGGTGGAGTGTGAATAAGTGGGTTAGATGCTAGTAGTGATTAACTAATTATAGCTGTAATCATACAAAAAGCAAAGTGTCCAAACTTAATCCCCATACCTATAGAAGTTGCGAAAGCTGCCCTTAAAGGATTTCTACACTGAAAGGAGAGCCATGCCCCATGTGACCTGCGCAGAATAATGCCATGCAAATCTGGTAGATAGAGCTGCAGCAGCTTTAAACAATGTATTTCAAAGGGGGAAAGTGATTGCCATATCTATTCTCACAGCCTACAGTCAATTCAAATGAATTCTGGCAAAGCAAGAACAGACTGCCTCTCAATTACCCTGAAAATATTCAGCGAAATGGAAATCTGTTCTGATATTGGCTTATTACAGGGTCATTATTTTGTGCCTAAGAAATGACGCTGCTTTATCATGCATGGATATCTCTCTCCCTCCCTACCTTTCTCTCTCTCTCTCTCTCTCTCTCTCTCTCTCTCTCTCTCTCTCTCTCTCTCTCTTTGCATATATATATATATATATATATATATATATATATGTATTTTAAAGAAACATTCACATGCACACACACACACACACACACACAGAGACACGCAAGACACGCAGACAGACACACACAGACTCCTGCAGAGTACACTGCATTACATTAAGGATGATGGATTGCCGGCCTCTTTCTTTTAATTGATAGGGACGTAGAATCTGCCTGGGTGCATTGCTATCAGAGTAAACAAGGGAGGCTGTGATTGATGAGGGCACAGAGACACTCTCCACAAAGGTATCTTAAGGGCAGGGGTATCTCACGTTGTCAGTCATGTTAACCTCATCACTGCTCTCAACAAACCTGGGTCTGCTTTCTCTTTTCCATCTGAGACACAGGGTTCTACCACCTCAGTGTCCTCACATCAAATAAGGTTAATAGCTACGGAGTCAGTCCATTGATAATGACTACATCATTACAGTAATCAATTATTAAATGCTTTAATTATTTTGTGTCCGCGACGTATAAAAGTTAACTAGTGCTCAAGCTTTATGTCTTATGTCTTAAATATGATATAGTAGTGCATTATAATTGATATTAGTTACCTATACTTACCTATAGCTAAGGAGTCAGTGTATCAATAATGACTCATTATTACAGTAATAAATTATCAAATGCTTTAATTATTTTGAGTCCGTTCAAACATACAAAAGTTAACTAGTGCTCAAGCTTTATGTCTTATGTCTTAAAGATGATATAGTAGTGCATCATAAATTATATTAGATACCTATTATTGAGGATCGTCTCTACAAGGTATTTCATTCAGTGCAGTAATTATAACAACCATTATCAACCCTAATGTATTTAAATATGCCAGATTCATTTCAGGGAGGGATTTACATTTGGCTTCTAAAGGGAAAGTAAGTATTGGAAAGAGAAAGTTAGTTAACGGAGCAGGGCGTACGTTTGTTGGAAATCCGCCACCTCTCATGAAATTCAGTTTGAAGTTTCAAACAACATTCCCCTTAATAATAATGTAATCTTCCCAAAATGGACTTGCAGCGTCAGACATTAGCCGCTGTCTTTCTGCATGTGCGCGTGATTCGAAGAGGCAGCCACCAGAGACAGAAAGGCAAAACTCTGTGAGTCCTAGCAGCTGCAGGTGCTTCTCAGACAGATGGAGTGGAGAAGAACGTCGCCCAGGTGAGAGAATGACTGCATATGTGCCTGAGTGCTGCTTGTGGTCCAGCCAGACACAGCTCAATGTAGAGCTATGATGAGGCATCTGGTGTTTGCTGTCCATGTTGCTAATGATGATGAATGCTTGGCAAGATTCGACGGCACGGAGTCCAAGAAAAATCATTCACTCACATTGTTTCAATGATGCCACTTTCAGTCACTCCCCTCACCCCCTTTCTTTGATTTTATTTGGGCTTCGAGAGTCCTCTCCGTGTCTGTTCAATGGGCTATACAGAATGGGGGGGGGGGGGGGGGGGGGGGGGGGGCGGAGGGGCTGTCTAAGGTGTCTAAATTAAACCGAATGACAAAATGTCAGACTCTTACGCGCACCGCGTAATGGTGGACAAGTGTAATGGGAGCGGTTTAGATTAAAAAGTGGGGGTGAGAGTGGGCCGTAGGGGGCACTCTTCCATCATCTGTCTAAACAAGCCCTGGGCGGGGGGGGGGGGGGGGGTTGAGTCGAGCCACTAATTCAGCTTCCTACTGAGCGGTATCGATGGGTGCATGCTGGATTACACCTTTTTATGTAATAGTCTTCTAAGGTGCCCTGCTGTGGGTATTAATATCACACAAGGCACATTCACCAGTCTTGAGGAGCTGTCACTGTTGCTGGCAAGCCGCATTGTGAGCTCAATAATACCCCATTAAACCCTTTCTTCGGGCCTTTCTTATCTCTGAAAGAGCAGCCCTTGGCCTATGTATCAGGGTCACCGAGCGGGGGTCTCATTGGTGGATTTGCTGTATTTACATATTTTTGTGTCCATTTATTGGCCGGGAAATGAAAGGAAGTTTGCTCCCTGGCGACCCGCCGGGCTGCGGCACCACATGGCTCACTCCGGAGCACCTTGGGATTCCAGTGACATATCAGATCGCTCCCCCCTCTCTGTCATGCACAGTCAGTTGGGCAGCAAAGCCATCAATCTTAACCGCCCCAGATGCCAATATTAATAGAGATGGACTCCCTGCCTCCACGGTATAAACAAACACAGATGGTATTGCTCCTAAAGCTCCTGACACCAAGATCAAACGCTATATAATTGTCTGTCATGTCGGAAATTGTCCAACCCCACTAATGTTATTACTCCTCATTGGGAAAAAA
>NC_137679.1:34641640-34644140 GCF_963989245.1 Nansenia antarctica | reverse complement strand
TTTATTTCCCTCAACAACCCAGAGCTACGCGGGCTGAAAACAACTAAGTGTAATTTATCACATTCCTTTTGGTCACAGAGGGTTGGAAACTGGGTCCCTTTTCTACGTCTCTATTCCAACACAGACAGCCCACAGTAGCATTGTCTGCACTATGGCCGCCCCTATTTTATCTATGTCCCTCCTCTCTTTGAAGGTCTTCTTTAATTCAATTTTCATACTTCCCATTACATTGTAAGCCCAATGACCCAGACTTACACCTGTCGAAAAACAACACCACCACCACCACTGTCTTTACCACCATCCCTCCCCCTTTCCCTTTGAAGGACTTTAATATAGATATGATTTATTTTCATGTTTAATATTTCAAAGCAAGCTTTGCTGTGCATCAACGACCCAGACGTAAGTCCACTGAAAACAAGTTAATTTATCAAATTCCTTTTGGTCACAGACAGAGGATTGTCCGTTATGAAACTGGGCTCTGTCCTATGTCACCCACCAATAGCATTGTCTGTGCGATGTTCTTTTTTTTCTATGTACCACAACCCCCTCTCTTTGAGCACTTCTTTATTTCCATCACCTCGGCCATTTTTAACTCCAGAGAGTGACTCATGTGGCTGTTGTTGAGATGTCTGTTCACGTGGACTTGTAGAGGCTACTCAGGCTTTCATGAAGGAATAATGACCCGCCACACATGACACCCCCCCTCCCCTCCCCACCCACCTACACACACCGGGCTGGCTTGGCTTGCTTGATGTGAAACCTATTTGTGTTGCACTGTAAATCACAACGCCTGCGTGTGGTGTCTAGGGCTCCCATCGAAAAGGTCAATGAGGGTTAAATGTTGATTACAAAGTGCGGCGTGACCTCGTCCATCTTCTCAGTCAGTGAGTTTGGTTATAAATTGCCCTCTCTGCCCACTTTGTAATTGAATCCAGATTGGTTCTGTTGTATAAAGCATGATATATCCCTACTGTAGTGCTCTACAGATTGCATCAAGAGAGACAGGGTCTATATTGTGAACTGCATCTTGTGAGCCGGATGATTTAACCACTCAAGTTTAGCTGGCCCCATAAAAATCCATCTCACAGCAAAACCAATTTAAAGCAGAGAGGACCGAAAAAAAACGATACTATTCACAATGTTGACGTTTTTCAGTGAGGGGTCTCGCTGGAGATGAAAGTCCCCATTGACTGTGAGAGCACGAATGCTGTCTGTGGATACATTACATTACTTTGAATAAACACTAATTACAGAGGCATTACACACACAGCTGTCTGAGACGGTTCAGCTGCATTGTGCACGGATTACAGTTTACAAACACCATAAACACACACACACGCACACACACGCATGCACACACACATACACACACACACACACACACACACATACACATATACAAATGCACACACACACACACGCATACACACACACACATGCATGCACACACGCACACACACTCACAGACACACACATGCACGCACACACTCACACAAACACACACACGCATGCACACGCACACACACACACAAAACGAAACAGTGACAGTAATTGGAATTCTTCAAAGTGAAATGGTATCCACTGTTACAGCTTCTTGACAAGTGGAGTTATATTTAGAGAGGCTCCTGCCACTGTGTTTGCTCATGTTAAGATGTAAAGCCCAAGAGGACACGGAAAAACTACAAAGGAAATACCATGTACACGGTATAATGACATTTGCTCCTAGAGTTTTTCCCCGTTCTCTAGCATTGCAACTGTCAGAGACTGTGAGAATTTACATTACAAACGCAAAACAGCTGGACAACGTGTGTAAGGAGTGCCAAGGGCGTTTCGTTGCAGTGAAATCGCAACGAGCTAACATATCCATTTCTTTTTTGTACCAACACCTGTTTGTCCTTGTCACTTGTGACTTTCTCTGCCATGAACTCAGAGCGCCTGACGGTGAATTGTGAAACTGGGTCGCAGTGAAAGGACACCGACATCATAAGGTGAAAAAGCCAGACTGGCCAGACTGGCAGGCATTTGGGCTGAGAGGAGGCGGGTGGTACAGGTGACTGTGTTTGAGATGGTGAGACAAGTGACTGTGTTTGGGCTGAGAGGGTGAGACAGGTGACTGTGTTTGGGCTGGTGAGACAAGTGACTGTGTTTGGGCTGGTGAGACAAGTGACTGTGTTTGGGCTGGTGAGACAAGTGACTGTGTTTGGGCTGAGAGGGTGAGACAGGTGACTGTGTTTGGGCTGGTGAGACAAGTGACTGTGTTTGGGCTGGTGAGACAAGTGACTGTGTTTGGGCTGAGAGGGTGAGACAAGTGACTGTGTTTGGCCTGAGAGGGTGAGACAGGTGAGTGTGATGAGGGTCTATAGTGTGTGCATCTATGGTCAGCAGCTCCCAGCCTCTAGTCATCTATATCCTATAGTCATATATATCCTATAGTCATATATATCCTATAGTCATATATATCCTATAGTCATCTATATCCTATAGTCATCTACTGTATATC
>NC_137679.1:34421640-34636640 GCF_963989245.1 Nansenia antarctica | reverse complement strand
GTTGTTTTCATCCATCCATCCGTCCAGAAAGCCTGGCCTAATAGTGAGTTATTCTACAAAGGCGAGCCAAAGACATGCTCACGTACAGCTGCTGCTAAACCCCAGAACACAGCTTCTACCAGACAGAGGTTTGCCCTCTGACTGATGCTGCAGCTGTAAGAGATGCAATACACCAGAGGCCCTAATATCTAGTATCCACATTTACCCCCTTGTACTGTCTCTCTGTTCTCCAGTGTCTATATAAATATATATAAATAAAAAATACAAATAAAAAGTTTTCCTTCTATCACTGAGACTGCCAATGGCCCCGGGCCTGAGCTAGATTACTCTTCCTGATACGACTGGTGGATTGATGATTCACTTGCTTAGTCAAATGTATTGATTGTAAGTCGCTTTGGAATAAGGCGTCTGCTAAATGCCAAAAATGTAAATGTAAATGTCTCAATGTTGCGTGTGACACCTCTTATATGTAAACTACTCAAAACACCCGTTTTATTTTTGGGTGCAAGTGCTTTCTGTCACAACAACCTGAGTAATACTTTAAAACATGTTGTCCTTACGTATTCCTTTATGAATTATGAACATCTAATTAGAGACGCCACGTCGCAGAGCGAACGCAAAACAAATATAGCCGAGGCGGGGGAGAAGGAGTTTGAAGGAGATGAGAGAAGACAGTCCTGTAGCGTATTGGCTTTTTTTTTCCCTCCTAGAAAGGTGCGGCTGGCGCCACCAGTGGGGAGGCACAGTGTCCCTGTCCTTGTCCCCGCAGCCCGCAGAGTCCTTCACAGCTCCACAGAGCATGGCCCGTTAGGTATCTGCTCGGGGGAATAAAAGACTCCACAAGGATACTCCGCAGTCAGCAACTAAGTGTGCCCTCCACAAAAACAAGAGGACCAGTATACACACACACACACACACACACACACACACACACACAGACGCACAAGAGGGGAACACGGGGGACAGTCAGGCAGCTCTCCAGCCTCTCTCTCTCTCTTTCTCTCTCTCTCTCCATCAGTCTCCCTCTTATCCAGCTACATGCATCAGTATCCCCATTCTCTGCTTCCTGCCTGCCATTTGGGCCCTAATTGCATCCCTGTTGTGATCATGATCCCTTGTTATCTCCAAAGGAGGACTTGCGTGTCATTTCCAGGGGTCCCCTATCAGCCAACCACTGAGTGTGGGAGAGAGAACAACTGCGCCCTACACACAATCAGAGCGGGTTTCAGAGTGAGAGAGTGAACAGCTGTATCCCAAACCAGATGAAGAGCTAACTTAATGTACTGCCTATATTGGCAGCTCCAGTCACACTACACCGTCACCTCGCCCCCTCGCTCCCCGAGCCCCGGCCCTGTCCATTATCTTCCCCAACCAGGTGATGCAATCAGCAAATGGAGCAGCCAGAATGAAAGCTTTCTATCCATCTCCGAGATGTCGATCCGGGGTCATAGAGAAAGAGGGAGAGAAAGGGCGAGAAAAGAAAAGAGGAACAGGGGAGTGGGGAAACAGACAGAAAATGAGATAGTGTGAAACAAATGAGTGGGAGAGAAAGGTTGAGGAGAGAATGAGAGAGGAGAGGGGGACAGAAAAAATGCGAGGGAGAATTCATCTCCTTACATTCTGCAGTGGATAAAAAGCTCTCTCTCTCTCTCTCTTCTATTGTCACACTGAACCCCGTTGCACGAAACACCACAAAATTGTTCGATCAATTTAGCATCCCCACCCTCCCGATAGAGGGGGAAATACAGCTAAAATTAATGCCGCTTAACAGCCAGGCGTTTTATAGAAAACCCTTACTAAGAAGTCGTTTTAAGCATAAAATGAAATAAAAATGTGGGACGCCATGCAGAGTTTATCTGGTTTTTACTGGTCTGTGTGAGAAGGCAAAAGCAGAGGCTTATCTGACTGTTAAACCAAATAGGACTGGATTTATCTTTTTTATTTGTTATTTCTATAATTTCTTGAGCCTATGTGCTAAATAGAGCTATGCATTTGATTAGAATGTTAACAAATTTCTCTTCAACTGCCTCCCTTTTCACACTAACGTGCTAACAATAACCCAAGGAAAATTAAATGTGCAGCAAAATTACCTGAATGATAAATAACAGGGGACATAGAGGACATCCCATTGTTTTCGGAGAGTCCCCTCAGAAGGGAGGAGAGAAAACGATCTGTCTCCCACCACTGCATGTCTCTTAATCCTGCCATTTGTCTGAGTCTTCCAGACACCCAGCGTGTGGTGGGAGAAGCCAAACACATTGATCCGGGGACGTTCTTCCTCTGAATCATGGCAGCCACACAGACAGGGGCTCTTTATTCTGTGTGCTGGACTCAGGCCCTTGATAAGTGGAGAGGCTGCACTGAGTGGAAGCCCCACTGTGTTCCACATGGTTGCAGCTCTGTGAATAATGAATAGAGGTGATGTCTGTTTCTAGAATATACGTGGCTTAAGTTGAAAAGGAAT
Organism: Nansenia antarctica; assembly: GCF_963989245.1. Taxonomy (NCBI): domain Eukaryota; kingdom Metazoa; phylum Chordata; class Actinopteri; order Argentiniformes; family Microstomatidae; genus Nansenia; species Nansenia antarctica. Next base: position 34,634,176 of record NC_137679.1, on the reverse strand, counting down.
GTGAGCTAGCAAACAGTCAGTCAAGACAGCAAATAATAATGTGGGCCAAAAAATGTAACACAACATAATGGAATAGTGTAAAGAATTCTTTTTTTCAGCCACCTTTCCAACTGCAATTCATGTCCTGGTCGACAGGGACAAAAATACGCGTGCAGTTCTTTGCATCATAAGAGAGGTCTGAATGTCCACTTGACATTGGTAGAGGAGAAAGCAGAGGTTCTGACTGCCTCTGTCTGGCTTGGTGTGTGTTGAAATCGGGGAGACAGCAGACTCAACAAGGTGGATGTTAGTCAGGTCCATGACCTGCAGGGGGTGAACTCTCACTATTGTTTGCCTATTTTAAAAAGCAGGACCTCGAGTGTTAGCTCTCTGTTACTCATGTTCACCTCAAGCAGAGAATAGAATGTGCAGAGTGTGTTGAGTGTTGGAATACTGGGAGGAGACATGGCCAGACAGACAGGACAGTAGATGTGTAGTAGCCTATATGCAATTGACACATGCAGCGAGAGTCATTTCTGCTTCAACTGGCATTAATTGCAAATCAAACTCCACGTTTGAATAAGTACTGAAGTGTAACATGAGCTTTAACAATCAGCAGTTTATCCCCGTTCTCCTCGGAAAAGGTTTACATTCAACAAGGCTGCCGTCGCCTCATCTCACCCTATTAAAAAAATTATATCACATACATAGCTGTATCGAAATAGTTTTAAATTCCAAAAGATCTATTCCTCGTCAACGTACTGTATCTCATATGGTGGTTATGAATATAAATGGAGGAGGGCATGGCATGGCCGCAGGGCTGCAGCAGGCCTGCAGAGTTCTAGGTCACCTAAATGTCACACCCCCAAGACAAACGGGCCTGAGACTTCAGACTGGGGTGATGAATGGGGAAAAATAACTCACTTTTTTCACATGACCCTCCCTGAAACGTTGAGATAAGTGAAAGTGACATATTTACCACTGGTCCACAGGCACGATAATCACAGACGTCTAGGGGCAAAGAACAACACGTTTGATAACGAAAAAAGTGTTAAAAGAGGGAAAACTTGAGAATGGATGTAGGGCTTGTGTACCCACCTGGAGAGATTATAAATAATTGATGTTGCAGAGGACAGAGGAAGGGGAAACGCAGCGTTTGCCAGGTGACAAAAATTCATCAAAAAATACTCTACAGGATGACATGCAGTACATGACTTACCAGCGAATGGCGGAAGCAGCCCTTTCCCATTTAGAAAATGTACATGACAGATCAATCAATATAATCTCGACGCCAGATTATCGCCACTATGGCAAGGTTAAATTCAGCTCTCGTCCTAATACATATATCAAAATGAAATGGCATACCAGGAAGTCATTGACATCTATCCAACAGGCGTGTCCTGGTTTCATGCGATTCCACAAGTGTGCCGAGGTCATATGGTATATTTCAATCACTCTGCCACGATGACTGGTTGCCCTTCCCCACTCCCCCCCCCACTGCCCACCCCCCTGCCTCCGTAGCCTACATCCATTAAATAAATTGTGTTGTAATAATCTCCTGTGATGAGTTCTCCTTATATTGGTGGTCGGACACAGCAGCCTGTTTTGATTACCCCACTTTCGGGCCCAGCCAGACCAGGTGCTGAACCTGTGCTTCACCTTCACTAAATAAAAAGAAATAAAAAAGGACTCATTTTATGGAGAGCTGGCAGCACCCCCCGCCCCCCTCCCCCACTACTGTATGGCGTGGCCTGCAGATTAGCACTGTTGAGTGCAGAGGAGAAACAGGCTCTGTGACGGTTAGGGCGGCACTCCCACCGCCCACCAATAGGGCTGGACCGGTTCCTGAGGCCAGCCGGGGTGCAGAGTCCTCATTTCCCGGCTCATTTTCAATAAATCACCCAGTGACAAGCTAGAGGTCCCGCAAGACCCAAACAAATCAATAACAAAACGCACCCTCAAATCAACTGCAATCAACCTAACTGAAAGTAGAGAACACTGACATTTGATATGTCCCCCCTCCCCTCACGCACATACACACACAAACAAACACACACACACACACACCTCCTACCTACATGATGAGCAAGTCGAGAGTGTGTGTATCAGCATGTACACGAAGAATACTACAGCAGCAGTGTGTTGTCTAAATATCTGTGTCATTTTTCATTTGAAATGACAATTTTATGAGAGTCATTACCACACTATCACTAGCGTTATATTGGGATATTGTTTCATCAATGGGTTTCATCAATATCAATGGGTTCACTTGCCAAAATTGCAATTCTGGATGAGATGAGGCACTGTTACCAAGCATTGGCCTAACATACAGTAAGCCACCATACAAAGGAATTACCATGACATCGTTCTGCATGTGTCTTTCATCAATATATCGAATTCTACAAACAATTGTGAATAAGCAGAAAGTATCTCCCTTCAAACTAATAAGCTACAGCATTGTACTGTAACCACCTTTTTAAAGCTGAATAGCAACATTTTTAACACTTTACTTTTTAACACTTTACTTTTTAACAATTATTTACTTAAATAACAGAATAATGTACCCTGTCTACTAGGTATTAGAATAGGTATTAGAATTCAGAAGCAAATATTGCTACACCCATTTGGATATTAAGGTGTCTATGTTCTTTGTCCTTTGAAATACATTCACCCCTTAATGTGCTTTCTGTCTCCAAAATCTGCTCTACTTTTCTTTAATGTATTCCACTGACTGAAAAGGCAACAGCAAAGGCAAAATATCCTGGAAGATTTCTTTTCAGAGGCCTTTGTCTTTCTTTTTTCCCCTTTTTTTTTTTTTTTTTACAGCCGTGTGTAAGTGTCTTTTGGGAGATGGCAATGCGGCAGGATGAATAAAAGGCGTGTAAGAAAAGTGTTGGTTTCTAGGAGGGATCTCCTGGCTGAGGCTGAGGGATCGACTGATTGACAGACCCAGTGGGCAAGGCCAACCTCCCCTCCTGGTAGTGTTGGCTGCACTGTTCAGGAGAATGACAGGGCTTAATGGAGCCTTAACCCAAAAAAATTATGAATGTTAAACATCTTACACATCATGCCTTCTCTGTGGGGGGATGCAGCAAAATTAAATCACGCATACGTGTCCTTCGGGTGCCCAATCATGCGATAATTAAAAGGCACTTGAAGATTTTGAGGACAGCATTTATGCTGCCATGCCCGTATCACCCATCATTAACCTTCCCACATGACTGACTGATTCTGTCCATATACACACCACCAGGAAATCACCTCTGGCCTTAGCTGGCTGCTACTCTTCCCCCATAGGAAGGTGCATGTTGAGAAATTAGCAGAAATGAGGCTGAACAGCTTTGGATTTGGGAATGAGCCTATAGATTGGATTATGATGCCATTTGTAATCCTTTTTTTTTCCCTCAGAAGATGTGCTCCTCCCCTGCCTCTTAGTGTTACACAATACTTGACAAGAGAAAATATTGCTGAATTCCAGCACTCATGACTGTGGGACTTCTAGTGACACTTTCATTTATGCTTTATAATGTCACTATAAAACACAGAGGCTTTGTTGTGGCCGGGGGAAATGGAACTCTTAATCACAGAGACGCTTTTCCAACCATGCCCATTAGGAAGGTCTTCCATCATCTTCTTGTGTACTTCCATTTCAGCCATCTTGGGTGTCTGCCCCTGACTTTACTGTAATCAAAAGCCTGCTGCCAGTGGCTTCAGCATGATGTTTATTCTATTTCAAAAAGGATCGGAATCTAGCTGAATAGAATGATTGAGCCTACTGAAGATTCATTCTTCAAAAATATCACATTTTCAACTGACATTTGAAGGAATCTATTTGTCATTCCATACCACAACTAAGGTTTTTTCTCAAGCATCCAGTCTGTCCTCGTGCCTTTGGAATTACAATTCAATGACGCAGGTCACACCTCCTACAACATACATGGTAAATGGACTGCACTTATATAGCGCCTTGTTCCAAAGCGCTTTACAATGGCCTCTCATTCACCCTTTCACAGACACATTCACACACCAATGGCGGCAAGCTACCATGCAAGGTGCCAGCCCCACTCAATGGGAACAATTTTGGGTTCAGTGTCTTGCCCAAGGACACCTCGACATGTGGCCAGCCGGGGATCAAACCGCTGAACTGCCGACCTTGCGATCATTAGACGCGGCTCTACCATCTGAGCCACAGCCGCCCTGTACAACATACTGTACATACAAGGATAAATCAAATCACATAGTTATGGAATGAATAATGTTACATCTAAGGGTGTTTTGTGCAATGTAATGTTGTTATCTATTTGATTTAGCTACTCCTGTGAGCTTAGACAGCTGCACTCGTTAGTGTGGCATTATACTTCAATGGGACCGCTTGAGCATGCTGATCACAGAACCGGTGGTCTGACCCGCCGTAAGGGGAACAGCATCAACTAGATGACGGAATCATAATGATACTGGATCATTATGCGATGAGTCAGAACCAAGAGAGGGTTTTAATTGGACTAGTGAGAGAAACGCCCTGCTATAATCGCAGAGTCAACTGATTTTATAGTGTTAACTGCTGTCGGCTTCCAGAAATGTTCAAAATATAATTATGCTGTTATCCGGTAATACCCTCCCATCCATATTGAGCAAGCAGGTGGTTGACCTGAATCTCGTCCAACTTGGCGCAACAGCTGGACTGTAGGACGTGTGGAAGGCAGAGGAGGCTGGTGGAGGTAGAAATCGGAGGACAGGCTCATTGTATGGCAACGGAATTATTCCACATTCCGTTCCATACATTACGATGAGCCCGTCCTCCGATTTCTACCCCCACCACTCTCCCCACTGGTTGAATGACAGCCTGTAACGACATGTGGGAGAGGTACAGTATATTGGAAATAGCAGACTAGAGTGTATGACTGCCTTGTTCCTTCATGGGGAAAAGATGGGGGAGTAGTAGGTCATTATTACAGAGGTGGGAGGCAACTAGAGCTGTCGGAGATGGAAGAGTGACTTTGATGTGGGAAGTGTACTGTTGTTGTGGTATAAAGGGGAGCTGGGTGACATTGGGAAATGGAGATGATGGCAATTGTGGTAGGGAGAGGGGTAACGGATAATTGATTGCAGCGTCTGTGATCCAGCCCTGGCTTATGAATACCAATATTCCCCACTACAAAAACAATGACCTAATGTCCCTGTTATCAAATGCATCAATGTAATCAGAAAACTGACAATAGAACAATAGCAGGCCAGTGTTCTAATTAATGAACATGGTCTACTATCAGGGATATCTTACGCTGTTGGAATATATCCCTGACTGAAACTGAGACATAATACATAGGTCTAATATTACATATTAAAATATAACAAATAGTATGCTTCCGTTTGAAATACATGACAACGCCCAAACACACACACACACACACACACATGCGCACGCGCGCACACACACACACACACACACACACACACACACACACACACACACACACACACACACACACACGCACACACACAGGCTTCATGTAAAAGCAGTGGCATTTAATTTCATCTCTTGGCAGGTCAAGCTAGGTAGTCTGGGCTCTGGGCATCTGAGAAAAGTGCAGTGCACCATACCATGATATACTGTGGAGGCAAGTGAGTGTCTGAAGATCCAACAACACCAATGTGTAAACAAGTAGATAAATCAGTGTGTTTTCCATTGAGAGTGCCTTTTTTGCTGAACCATCCTTTCTTTATCCACTGCCCTAGGCTGCCTGTACCACTGCCGGGTTCTCACTGCTGGCCTAGCCAATACACATTCGCCAGTCTTATCTCTCAAAGCCACACACACCTGGCCTTGTTCTTGAATCACTATTGTATACCCTGCCATGGTATGTGAGAAGTGATGGGTAGAATTACATAATACCATTATATCAATGTACAGTAGATGATTTAAAGACAAACTGACTAGATCATATTCAATGTCAAGGACAGGGAAAGATCTGTCTGGCAATGAAAAGCTTCGGCTATTGTCTTTCAAAACACAGTGATATAATTTTGGGCATTTGGTACCTAACAAAGGAATGAAATAACGTCAGTTGGTGATTTTAACATAATAGTGTGTTTTTTGTTCTGGTTTACCATTCAATGTCACGTAAAAAATTATAACGGTAAGCATGTGACCAAATGTTAACTCTTTAAGAGGTTTCAATATGCTGTTCTCCTAAAAATGTTGACATAAAATGTGTTAATGGTGTAAATAGATTGAAGTCGTGTGCAGGAAAGAGTGAGTTAAGTTTCAAATATGATATTCCTGTAGATATTTTCTTAACATTTCTATTGTCTAAATTTATATTTTAATTACATTACCATTCAAAGTAGCTATCTAATGTTATATTTCATATTAAACAAACACCATAATGCTGTAACACACTTTGCATCTGGTTGCTCTGTCATATTCATATTCAAACTATATGAAGTTATATATATGTATATTTATATATATATATATATATATATATATATATATATATAATATAAAAGTATTTGGATGTTTCAAATCATTCAAAGGTAACAGGTGTGTCCGAAGTCTTTATTAACTGCATGAGATATTGGGATGGTTGTGATCACTATTTGGAAAATGTTTGGTCCGGATATGTGAAAATGCTAAAATTCATATTTGTTTATGTATTACATTTGTTTGCAACATATTATTGTTGCAGTCGTTGTCTTAAAATGCGTTCTATTTCACTGGACCAGGCTTTTGGACATAATATGGTCTAGATAATTCTTCCAGAGGGAACCATCAATAATGGACCATCCCTAAAATGCTGAGCAATCCGGGGCCTTTGAGGCCATGCATCAGTTGTATAGTATGGTCAATGTCACACTCAAGGGTAATACTTCATTAACGACAAAAGAAGATAATCTGCATGGAAAGAGTCTAAATGGACTTCTAGTATTGACTTTTACAGTTTCAGTTTGACAAGGAGTAAACGGACAAGACACATTTATCAACTGTCAAAACAGCAAATTTGGTCATGTCGTGTTCTAAACCATTTGAGGAATGATACAGGTTACTAAGTTATATCACTTCATTGGAATGCATATGGTCTAATGTTGAGTATGAAACGATGAAGCAGAGAATGTAAAAAAAAAAAAAAAAAAACATTGACACATCCATTAGGCTAGTTGCTTTACAGTGACAGAGGGATAAATGATATTCTGCATGTGATCTCTGATCCTTTCTTTCCAAATGAAAAATAGAAGACAAGAGAGCATTAGAACACTTTCATTGATTATACGCTTTAAGAGGTGATTGATCCCAGATGGTCTGAAAATGGGCCGAGACAGAGGACCGATTTCAACTATATTATGTGGCCTGTTCCTCATATTTGGCTTTTTCTAATCTTCTTTGAGTTATTGGATTTTCTTATTCTATTTAAGAAAAGCATAATGTAATCCTAACCCACATTGTGGAGACAAATTCAAGATGATTACTTTGTGTCCAAAACAATGAGTCAAGATGAGATGGGTTTTTATGATTCAATATTTGTTTCTGACCCACATAATTGTTCATGTTGTATCTGTGAGCACAGCGTGATTGCGTTGATGTATAATTGTCTGCATAATTGCTGTGCTACATTGCGCATGATCTTGACATAATGCAAGTATCAGATGGAACGAAAATTGCATATTTGACTTGTATGACATGCATGCTGACACTTCAACAGCGCAGACGCAATGTCTGGGCAGAGCGCAATGCATAGCTAGTTACCTGAAATCACTGTAGGGGTGAATTATCCAAAATCCGGCGGACTTAACCCGCTCTTGTTCCCGTTCCACCGCCTTTTCACTCCCAAACATCCGTAGGGAGAACTTGTTGACCCCAGGCTGCAACATTGCCCCAAACTGCCTATGGATGAATCCTGCCTGGTACAACCTTTCGTCGTCCGGCAAAATTTGATCAATGCCATCCAACTTTTCCGGATCGTGGGAACCATGTTGGGCACCAGCACTGCTGCCGCCTTGCGCACCTTGGTCCGCCCCGCCGCCGATCCCTCCAGGGGGGCTCCTCTCCTCGCTAGGGGTGACATCCCCCTCGGTGATGAGGCGCCTCTCCTCCGCCGAGTCTGAGTCGTGCACATGCCGACTGGTGATGGAGGAGAGACTCCCTCGAAATCTCCGACAATCTCCGTTTGAGCTGGTCTTCATTGGTCTCCCAATGTCCGTCTCCATGATCACCGAGTCCCCACTTTTGGTCTCACCGATGCCTTTGCAGCTTCCTCCGGAGGTCGGCGACGGTAAAGGCTTCAGCCTGATACTCTTCCTCCGGGTGTCCTTGTCGCCGTCTTCTCCCTCGCCCATGATAGAGGCTTTCTGTCCAATATGCTGTGGCAAACTGTAGAGCCTTTTACGCATGGAGGAGTGCAACCTGTCCATTATGACATTGAGACGGAACGAACAAATTGAATAGAATAGATGTCCAGAGGAGGATTTGCTATTGTTAAAATGATTGCCACGAACCCCAGAGCTCCCTATCTGTGAGTGAGAGCGAACGGTCTGGGGCTAATCTGAAACCCTGAAAGCCTTACACGGATGCACATGACATGGGCTGCTGTGGCTCTGGTGCAAATATAGGAAGAGTCTCCCCTCGATCATTACCTGGCAGTTTACATGCCTCCTCGCACAGCTTTGACAGTCCGCTTCACCATCACACTCCTGTTAGGCACTATTACGCTCCAACCGTGTGCGCACAAAGTGGAAAAAACAAAGCCATGCACCTTCGCATTGACATGTGAGGGACGTGCCGACGGACGGAGATGGGAGACGAGGAGGTCATGAACAGCGAGGGATGCTCTTCTTTCCCAGATCCTGCTGTCAGCTGTCAATAATAAACAATGCAATGCAATCATGTAACATACATCTGCAACCAAGGACCGCTGTCATCACTGATCTGTCGTCCCAAGCATTCTGGCATTGTGAATATTCATGAAGCTGATCTATTAGGTTGCCATAGAAGCGAGAAATGCAAATAAGCTCAGCCCACCTTAGACTTTGGTTTAAAGGGGTAAAGCTCTCCCCATTCTTAAAACGCTGCCATGCCCTTTTAAGTTATCCTCGTTGTTGTTTCATATCTACGAAGAGGTAATCGCAAAAAAAGTCCTCGCCAAAAATGCTCACTCTCAATTTGTCATTGCATATGATTTGATCAATATTGAGGTCGCACAACATCTGTTCTGATCTGCAGCTGGGGTTAGTGTGCTACTGTGCGCCACTATGCGCAATAGGGCCAATCCCCACCATGCCGGCGATGATTTAACGAGAGACGTTCACAGATCCAACAGGTTTCCACCTCTATCTTAAACTGATTTAATATTAATATCATTTATTGAACTAAAGGCGTAGTGCTGGGTTAGACAAAATGGGTTCTTTGGTTGTGCCTGTGGGGTTCAATAACCCTTTTTGGTTTCACATAGAACCCTTTCCTCACAGAGAGAGGGCTCAATTTGGCACCAACAAAGGTTATTCAAAGAGTTCTCCTACAAGGACAGCCAAATAACCGTTTTGGGTCTACATCAAGTGAATAGCCTCTTACAAAGTTTCAAAGGGTTTATCTGACATTATTGTTAATTTTGCATTGCCTGGCATGAATATACAATGAACCTGATGCCAGAAATCTAGTAAATTATTGATCCCATTAACTGAATATAGTAAATTAGTCATTTTAACGGCCAGCGTATCTGAATCCTGTCCTGATCAAAACACACCATTGACAATGGAACATTAAACGCTATACAGACACACGACTGTTGAATTTCAGTTGTAATGATCATTTCTAAGCCTGATTTGGCTAACCGAGGGCTTGGTAATGAGTTGTTTAGTTGCAGCTGTATGGGCAGAGATCTGTGCCACTATCTGAATCTGAATTACTGACTTTGAATTTGAATTGCTCCATTTGAATTTAAAAAATGACGTTGAATAAAAAAAAATACTTAGAATTGCTCAATTTGAATTAAAAAAATGACGTTGAATATTTTTTTTTTACTAGCTGGCCTGCAGCCAACGATTCCGCGGGAATGACGGAAGATCATTACGCGCACGTGACCCACGTGACTCCCAGGTGACGTCCTGTGTTAGCCACTGTACAACTTCTCCAGCGCGCTTGGCAGCAAACTTGGCGAACTAGATTCTAGTTTCTTAGTCATTTAAGACATTATAAATGGCAACTGTGAGGAAATCTATGTGGAGACTGAGACGTTTTGGCCGTTTGTTGCCTGGGACCAAACAGGACGGTAGCATTAGCAATGCATGGACGGTAAAAATGAGCTAATATTTTCAACACCTAAAAAAAAAGCTAGCTAGCTAACTCGATGAGCGCTGTTAGTTATAAAACTAGGTGGCAGCAGGTTACTCAGTTAGCTTGTTAAACAAATACACGTGTTGCACTAGTTTGTATAACTGGTGATATAATGTTAAGTTCTGTTTCAACATCGTCAGTTCTGTAGCGAAACATGTGAGGCTATAATCATATCTGACTGGATCTATTTCTCCTCAGATGGCGGAGCCCAGCGAGAGTGGAGGGGAGCTGGTGCTCACTATAGTGGAATCCGGTCATATGATGGTTTCTCAGGGCCAGGATCTTCTGGTAAGTTGAATTTGTTACATAGTTTGTTTATTCATTCATTTGTTTATTTTAGAAGAGTGGAATTCCACTTTACTTAGCTTTTTAGGATCGACCATTCAGTAACATTCTAAGCCGGATGGTAGGCTACTGTATAGGCTACTCGCGGCCAGGGTCAGGAGTTTCTGGTAAGTTTGTCACACAGAAAAAGTTTGTATTTATTTATTTTAGGAGTGTGCAATATCACTGTCCTTTCCTATTTGCATTGACTAGGACGTAGTAGACAGAAACATCCGAGGCCGGCTACTCACGGCTCGAGCGTCAGGGCAATGCTGCTGGGCACGAGGCTCGATTCAGCTAGGCATCAGATATACATTACCGGTACATTCAATTCAACTTTATTCGCCATGTGCAGTGCACTAGGAACATGACTTGGTATTCTACCATGCTGAACAAGCCAGGGCTCTACGCTAACCTTTTTCACTAGGAGCACATGTGCTCCTAAATGAAAAATGTTAGGGGCACACAAAGAAATTTAGGAGCACAGTGAAAAATGTAATTATAACACATTTTTATTAGTGATTTTGCAATTTTTGCACCCAAATCACACATTGGCCCATGCCTACAGCCCTACTAGACGCAGAGTTGATGGCATTGTATTATGGTAACTAGCTGTGTCAAGTTCTCCTGGTTAGCAGCATGTTCATTCATTCATCCATGTCATGCCTGTCAGCTAGCAGCTAGCAGCCCAGCCAGGCTTTAGGGCTAGGTCTGTCAGCTAGCAGCCCAGCCAGGCCATGCAGAGGTCTGTCTCCATGCTGCCCACCTCCCTGCTGCTGGGTCAGGCTACATCAGTCACACACGGTGGCCAGACAACTCCACATCTAGGGGTATTAAACTACCCCACATCCAGATGACCAGTCCCCAGCCCCATGCTGCCCGGGGTGGTGACATGTGGAGGTGGCCAGCCCAGCACGGTGCCTCTGCGGCGGCTAGCTGTTAGCACACCACCATCCCCGGGGGTCCCACCTCTCTGCCACACTCAAGTACAACATGTTGCATTTTCATGCCATTAGGCAACTTGCTTCCTAGGGTTTCCTAGGATTAGAGATGCATTTGGACTTCTGGAGTACCTCCACTACTTTCAATGGGTTCTGAAGGTCTGAGAGCTTTCTACTTTCTACCCTGGGTAGTTAACCCTGGTTGTAACCTTGGGTTCAAATCTGGAGTGTGTGGGACCAAATCTGTAGATGTGGTGAGCTAATGAAGCTAATGAAGCTTGAGATGAGAAAAGGGCGCTTGTCTCTTTAAGGCCCAAAAGGGAGTTAGCGATTAGCGATGTTAGCTTAGCGCCAGTTTAACAGAAGTAACTTCACTTTTAACATGACTTCCCGTGGTCGTAGCGGGCTGGCTGACGGCTTAAAATGTGGCCACACGGTTCGCGCAGATTTATTTTTAGAATTAAAAAAAAAAAAAAAAAAATATTTAAATAAATTCTGTACTCGCACGTGTGCTCGTGAATTTATTTCTCTAGTCGCACAGATGTATTTTTAGTCGCAAATGCGAGTGAAATGGTCGCACTGTAGAGCCCTGCAAGCTACAGTACATACAACAGCAAGACGACAATACAACAATACTCAAGACAAAATATACAGTAGCTACCAATATGAGTGAATAAATATACTGTACAACTTAGTGCAAGAACATGTAAAGTGAAAGGTGCAATGATCAGGAGTTATTGAGGAGGGCTATGGCTTTGGGGAAGAAACTGTTCAAGTGGCGTGATGTTTTTGACCTGGTGGCCCTGTACCGCTGTCCAGAAGGGAGTAATTCAAACAAGCTGTGAGCTGGGGTCTATTCTAGGCCTTCTACCCCACATACTAGCATAAAACAAACGTTTTCTCTTCAGAAGAAAGAAAGGCTTGTATGTAGGGAAATCCATGGACCCTTTTACAATTTAAACCACCCACCTTGTAAAATGTGCATCAGAAGAGTTGGCCACCATTAAATACGTAAATAATGGAGAAAATCATTCCTTTTATGGAATTGAGGATATTTGGATATTTATTACGGAAGTAAGGCGTTAATCAAGATACATCGTCCACTTGTTCTCTACTTGTTCTGCCACAAAGCTGAACTAATCAAACATATATTCTTTTTTTGGGTTGAACAGAGAACTCATGTCTTTACTTCATTCTCTCTCTGGAAATACAGGAACATTTTAATTTAAACCTGAACACCAGATGCCTGCTGGCGTTCAGGATGCCTGCTGCGCCTGTGTTCTGTTGCTCATCCTGTTTCCTCCTAAGGCTTGCTGCAGCCAGACTTGGTGCAGCTGAGTGCCTCCGATATCTCAGCTCAGAGGTGCAGTAGAAATGCAATGGCCATACTGCTCCATGCCACGTTGAGTGGGGCATGGAAGTGGCTACGGCTATCTTGCCGAGCCAGGGCGCCAGTACAGGCGACATGTGTATTCAGGTCAGAGCCCAAAGTGCTTTGACAAGAAGGGGATAGTGGCCACTGATAGATTGGCGCCCTTAATCTTAATGCTTGTGAGTATCTTTCAATACAGAGAGCTTACAACATGGAGGCTAGAGGGGAAGTCCCTTCTGGGAATTTTCAGTTTAACACAACTGAATGATCCCATATTAAAATGCAGCGGCTCTGCGGCTGGTAGAAAGGGGGTATTCATGATCCAGATTGCTCCTGTAAAATGTAATGGGGGGGGGCGGGAGGGGGGTTCTCAGAGAAATTGAGAGAGGGAGGGGGATTAGAGACAACTGTAAAATATAATAGGGGAGGGGGGGGTTCTCAGAGAAATTGGAGGAGGGAGGGGAGATTAGAGAAACATGTATCTCGACTCACAGCTAACCTCACTGAATGACTTCCTATGCCACAGAGTATGACTCAGTCCTCTTGAAGTATGCCATCCAATTCACGATATGATAATTCACATATAAGAATAACATTAATCTAATCCTCTATGAGCATCTCAGTGGTGGAGTGGAAGACTATCTACTAATCGGTTTTGAATCTTGAAGTACAGCCATGAAATGTGATGTTTATGTAACAGCTGATCTGGAGACTCAAGTCACTCCAGTGATGTGCTGAAATCCATTTGTAATGGGGAGAATATAAAAAGTGTATAATAATAAGTATGCATTTTATAAGTATGTGATCACCAAATAGGATCAGTTGCTAATCAAGTGCAGCCTCTCATACAGGTATCAAAGCATAAGCGAATGTCAAAATACGTTCTACTAAATTAAGAGCATGTGTAATGGAACCACCAATGGTTGGAACCCCCCCCCCCCTAAACTTAAACCCACCCTTCATTCAACATCTATTGGTTTTGGATATTAACTAAATCTAGGGTCTCAAAATAGCTTGGAAATATGTGGTGAGACCACAGCTTAATTTCGTATGGCTGGAAAAGTGCTGATTCATGCATAGGACCTAAATAAGAAATGTTAGTGTCATAACGAAATACAACGTCTACTCAACAGTCTCTCACTCACAAAACTAGTCCCAGTACTACAACATTCAATCTCTAGCTCCTGATTGTTTGTGTTATTTATTCAGTTAAAGAAATATTACGTTTCTGTAGCCAAGTGTGCTGATTTCATGCTGCTCGCAGGTTCTAGATTTGGTTTCTTAGCAAACAGAGCCCCCTGCAGGAATGCGTATGCAGTTTCAACTTAATTGATTTTGCCCGTTGATGGATGCCTCTGCCTTTTAATACTGTGTGTCTGCAGAGCCAAGCACCAGCCAACAGGAAATCTGCTGCTGTCATCCCACTCCTCAAGAGAGGTGACAAGTTAGACCCTAACTGTTATAGGCCCATATCCATCCTGCCCTGCCTCTCCAAAGTCTTCGAGAAACTGGTCACCAATCAGCTCACCCACCACCTACAGTATTCTCAGCACTATGCAATCTGGCTTTAGAACTGGCTACAGGTGTGCCTCTGCAACACTCAGTGTTAAATGACATCACATGCGCCATTGACACCAAGCATTATTGTGTAGCTGTATTTATTGACCTGGCAAAGACCGTTGACTTCGTGGACCACGGCATCCTGCTTGACAGACTTACGGACGTGGACCACTGCATCCTGCTTGACAGACTTACGGACGTGGACCACTGCATCCTGCTTGACAGACTTACGGACGTGGACCACTGCATCCTGCTTGACAGACTTACGGACGTGGACCACTGCATCCTGCTTGACAGACTTACGGACGTGGACCACTGCATCCTGCTTGACAGACTTACGGACGTGGGAGTCGCAGAGGAATGCCTGGCATGGTGCAGCAGCTACTTCTCTGGCCGTGTACAGTCTGTGAGAGCTCAGGGGCCTCATTCATAACGGGTGCTTAGATCAAATGTTGATCTTACCCGTGTCGTACGTAGAAAACCACGTCAACGTAGTGATTTATACAATTTCAACGTGAGTCAATTTGATCGTGGAAACGATCGTAGCTCGACGTCGAGTATTCAACTTGCTTACGCACATTACCTACTGGTTATGCAGAGTTATTACAGGCATGTGAGCCGCACTGCCTAGTGTAATTCATGCAAGTGGCTCGTAATAAAATTAACGATGTTGTTATCAGCCGAGAAAATGAGTTTAATTCAAGATTTAAAAGGAACTGATGTTTCTGATTGTATTTCAGTCTTCCTTTATATCCCTCCGGAGCTGTCTATCTCCCCTTCAACATGCCTAGTGCCTTCCACGGACCTTGCCCGGCCACGTGCTAAATTATACTGGATTTTCTCCGGTGTCAGGGAGTGAGCAGCCATATAAGAATAAGACCACCTGATAAGAATAAGACCATTATATTATTACAGTATAAGCAGCACTCGAGTTGAGGGGGGATGGCATCCCCCCTGAAATAAAAACAGTCAAAATCACCCCCCTCTTTCCATACTTAATGTCATTTTATCAATGAACGTGGTATTACTGCTATTTCAAGGTGCGAGGGGGCACGCACACATGCAATGACAGTTACTGACACTGAAGTCACTGGCGAGGGGATGCTAAAATTGTCCTCTTATAAAATCCACCACCTCCCCTGATTTTCTTTTACAACTTGAGTAGAGTATAAGCATGTGCCTGTGTGCCTGGTTAGTTGTCATGATCAAACGTTACAAATGCAACTTACAGAGAAGCCACCCTTCTCTGCCCTCTCCCACTTCCAGACGAACGCCTACCCTATATTATAGCACTTGTCTTAATTCAGCCGCTATAATTCAGCCTCTATCACAGGGTGTTAATACAAACCTCATTCACCTGCGTTCATTTTTACCTGCGTTGGTATTTATTGAAGGAAGCACGTACGCAACTTTAAACCATCTCAGCCCGTTTTATAAATAATGCTTACGTCCGTTTAGAAAACTGTGCTTACGTGAAAGTCAAAGATGACGTTCAAGTACTTCTTTATGAATGAGGCCCCAGGGCTTGCTGTCTGACCCACTGTCCCTGTCCATGGGTGTCCCTCAGGGCTCCATTCTTGGTTCAAACCTATTAAAAATGTTCAATAAATAACATTGCTCATGCTGCTGGCAATTCATCCATCCATCTGTATGCTGACGAAACAATTCTGTACACATCTGGCCCCTCTCTGAACACTGTCCTTTCAAACCTACATCAATCCCCTGCTCACCAAAGTCAGAACAAGAGTTGGTTTACTGCAATAAAGAATCTTTCACCCACTCTGCAAAACACATCTTGGTTAAAATGACCCAATTCTACCCATTCTGGACTATGGCGACCTAATTTACAGGACTGCCCCCAAAAACCTTCTCAATAAACTGGACGACATCTATCACACTGCCATCCGCTTTGTCACCGGTGCCCCTTTCAACACTCATCACTGCGACCTGTATTCCCAAGTTAACTGGCCATCACTCCACACCAGGCGACAGATCCACTGGTATCAGTATATTTGTAAATCCATCATCGGCAAACCTTCCCCCCCATACCTCCGTTTACTACCCCCCGCACCTCCTTTGGCCGTCACTCTTTCCAGTTTGCTGCCCCAACTGACTGGAATGAGTTGCCAAAGACACTAAAACTCAACACCTTCATCTCGTTACTCTTTTTTATAAACTCATTACTAGATATAGTCTCTGATCACTGCACCTGCTTTTAAAATAACTTCCCCCTGGTCCCTGCTGTTTTATATACTGTATATATTGTGATGTTGTATTTGTTAGGATGTTTTTAAAATTGACTTATTGTTTATATGTTTTGCCTCTTGGCCAGGTCGTCATTGCAAATGAGAATTAGTTCTCAATTGACGTATCTGGTTAAATAAAGGTTAAATACATTTAAAAA
The DNA here is from genome assembly GCF_963989245.1 of Nansenia antarctica. Classification (NCBI taxonomy): domain Eukaryota; kingdom Metazoa; phylum Chordata; class Actinopteri; order Argentiniformes; family Microstomatidae; genus Nansenia; species Nansenia antarctica. The sequence goes on along the minus strand of NC_137679.1, from coordinate 34,617,272 downwards.
AATGAACAGCAGATTCAAGACCCGCAGTTTTAGGACCGGGGACCTGCGGTTCGAAACTGGTTCTCCGGCTCTGCAGACACAGGATAACTCCTACATTTACCAGGGGAGAGAGGCTGCTGAGAGGCGCTGCAGCTCAGCTTGACACAGAAAAACAACGTCTTAGGCCCGGTCCACACCGCCGACCTGTACCTCAGCAGCGTGTGTGTGTGGTGGAGCTACTGCGGCTCTCACGCTTGCGGCTTCCATACTGGCAGCGTTTCTGCTGCGGCTCTAACTGCGGAGCTGCTACTTCCAGCCCTATCTTTGTACATTGAGTTTGCCTATCAACAGATCATCATTTTCACGCGCGCGACACACAGAAAAAGCAGACGAGAGTCTGAATCTCTAGATGGTGTCTCGTGGCAGCCAATGTGAGACACACTTGCGCACCTCACGCGCGCTGTATGACTGCTCTAACCCGTTAACATGGGTGCCGAAATGAAACGCACACGCGCTGCTGAGGTACAGGTTGGCTGTGTGGACCGGACTTAAATCTCCCCTTGAGAATAATGATACTTATCTGGACCTTGAATGTAATTGTGTCCTACTGAATCTGAATTAGATATTGTCACCTCACCATGACCATTGACCGGTCTGTCTGTCTGTTTTCGTGTGTTTGTTCAGGATGGATTCTCCTTGCTTGATGCCCCAAGCTTCCTCACAGTGCAGCAGAAATCAGATACCCTGTTGTTCAAGGTGACGGTCAAGGTGAGATATTGATTGGTGTTCCTATTTACCTGTGAGCTCTTGGTCGATTAAATGCCTCGAATGCAACTTCGGAAAAGTGGCGAAAACAAAGACGCGCATCTTTAGGCAGTTGGGTTCGTCCACATGCATCTTCCCACTGCTTTCTCCTCTTCTTATCGGTAGGAAAGCTGTGCACACTTATATCACTCCTCATGTTCCCTTTCGCCTGATAGCTACAACCAAACGCAACACAATGTGGCATTGTATATGGCACGTTATATCCACTGCAGGTCAGGAAAGATACCAGCAATAAAAGTTTCACCCATTTTACGTCACTACTGCGCGACTGCAGTAATATGGCTACCTCCATGGGTCAAAATATATATTACAGATTGAGGATTTTGAACATAATGAACATATTTAATGTCTTTCTACCAACATATTTTAGTAGGAGATGGCAATTAGAGCGTATTAAGGCCTGCATGTCTTAATAGCCAGGGTTCCCTTTAAGGACCTAGGCCTAGGGTCTCAATTGTTTAATAAGAAAACAGAGTGCCCTGATTTTGGCAGCACCCACATCTCTTTTACAGTGTATTAAACTAATTGGACGAAACAAGGCAGCTTCAGCGAGTTTTGGTAATTGCAATTTGTTTTGTCGCCGCTTTATTTAACATCCAGATTACACATTGAAGTGAGTGTTGCATTGTGGATGTTTGGCAGGGTTGGTTTGCTGAGACAACAGTGTAATTGGTGATCAAATACCGGATTTTATGGATCTGAGACGTTAAGTGAATTTAGAGCAGCCTTGGCAGGACATGCCAGCAGTGTACGGTGCTCTGCTCATAGTTTGCCAAGGGCCTGTCTCGTGTGTGATGTGTTGGCTAAAGTGCTACTCTGATGAGTTGTAAAGTGGACAGTAAAGCTTGTTGTCTGCAGGTAAATCTTACCACAGGAAATGTGACACCAGGCAAGACATTTTGTCTTATTGCCAATGTGGTCAACATTTTTGACTCAAGTAATTCCCAAATTCTTCAGAAAGAAGCACATTTATGCAATGCATGTTTCACAGTTTTTCAATGACATTTGGTGGTCTAATGTTCGAGGCATTCTAAAGTCTAAAATACAAAAAAATGCAAAAGCATGGATGCCACGTTCTGTACTACCTCAACTTCTGCTAGTCATAAGAAACTAACTTAATGACACACACACACACACACACAGATATCCTCACTTGTCAGTAAAAACACACTGAGGACCCTATCAGGAGCTCTCATTCAATGTCACTTCGACTATGCCGTAACATCATGGTACTATAGAACCACAAAGGCCCATAAAACAAGACTCCAGACAGCCCAAAATAAACTGGTTAGGCTTCTGCTAGGCCTCAACCCTAGGACACATCTAACCGCTGCTCATTTTTTTAGCCTTGATTGGCTACGAGTAGTTGACAGAGTGCAGCAGCTTGCACTGGGCCTGGTCTTCAAGATACGCTACACCACAAAGACACCCAAGTACCTGTCAACATACTTCCAAAAAGTGAACAACGTCCACACATACAACACCAGAGGAAGCTCCACGAACCACGTTCAACCGCGTTGCACCACAAACAAGGGGTTAAACTCGTTTGCAAACTATGCAGTAAAAATGTGGAACGCCCTTCCTATAATCTTAAAGGAGTGCAAAACACTGCCCACCTTCAAAACCACTCTCAAAAAACATTTACAGGAGGCTGCAATCCGTAACTGGACCCTCTAAATCAAAAATCAGATTAAAAGACCCGAACTACCCACTGTACATACTTTGTGTTTTGTCCCCCGCCCCCACCTGTGGTGTATGTCCCCACCTGTCCTACCCGCTGTACATACCTGATGTTTTGTTGTATTGTTCTTCCCATGATGGATGTATTTTTATCTTGTAGATAGTAATAGTTATTTGTCTGTATTATCTTGTAGATAGTACTAGTTTTTTTTTGTCTGTCTTACATGTAACGATGAATTGAGAATCAAGGACCCCAATTGAAATAAGCCAGTGGCTTTCTTGGGGTTTTATCCTTTTAGTTGACCTTGTATGTAATATGTACTTTCATGTACCTACTTCTGCAAATCTTCTAATAAAGTTTTCAATCAATCAATCAAAAACACACACACACACACACACACACACACACACACAAACAGAGAGGGATGAATAGATGACTCTGCCTGATGCTTCATCCCACTTCATAAAGTGTGTGTGTGTGTGTGTGTGTGTGTGTGTGTCTGTGTGTGTGTGTCTGTGTGTGTGTGTGTGTGTGTGTGTGTGTGTGTGTGTGTGTGTGTGTGTGCGCAGGGGGAGTGCCGTCTGATCAGGATGCAGTTTAGTGGGAGCAGCAGGGCGGAAGCCCTAGAGGAGTGTGGGAGTGCTGTGCTCAGACTGCAAGACTACCTGCCTGTCACCACACAGGGGGGTCCCCCACCCCCCAATCGCTCCCTCACAACTCCCAATCAGCCCCCCACAGAGACCACTGCACAGGATCAGCAGGTACTCCACCCCACAGAAACACTCAACAGTCTCACACACTCACACAAGCTCCACTGATGAAGAGAATATTTGATACTCTGATATATCCAAAGTATGTTTGAGAAACTGAGACAGCTGAGCCTGTTAGAATAGATTAGCTCAATGAAATGAAGGCATTGCATGTAATTACTTCGCTTAAGGACTGCAGGCCACACAGTCACCACTAGATGGTGCTATTTACAAGCGTGACAAAAAAACAACAACTACTCCCTTGGGATGGCATGCCAAAACCACAACTGGGTTAAGATGGATTATACTGTATGTGTATGAGTCAACAGCAATAGGCCTATGAGATATTGTGTGACATGTGGGATGTGATTAATCCCTACCGCCTCAACACACAAAACAGGGTAATAAACCTGGAGTAAAACACTATAGACACATTAGAAAGAGCTCGCTGATGAAAAGGCTATGCCTGGTGGATATCTTTCAATTAATAATGAGTCCATTGATTTGATTCTTAAACCACTTGGCCCGATGCCCTGTAGTCTACCAACAGAGCTGTGTCTGTATCTCCTTAGCCGTCGTGTCATCAGACGAGGGCTGGGGAGCAAAGAGGAGCGGAGGCCGGGGTCGTCCAAGGCTCCCTGTCCATCAAGCGTCTTGCCAAGGTACTGAGGCTCTGAGACAGGGATAGGATTAGCTTCTTTGCTCTCTGTGAAGCGCATTGGGTCACATTTTGTGAGAAATGCGCTATACAAAATACAACTTGATTTGATTTGATTTGATAAGATGGATCATTGAATGCACATCAGGCGAGGCTGGCGGAGGTAGACATTGGAGGACAGGCTCATTGAACTGCATGGGATGGAATGATTTGTCACTGTTTAATGGTGGTCATTTCATGTCCTGATGTATCAATTAAGTGATCTTAATGCTATGGGCTAAATATACTGTATTGAACTGCATAATTTTTAGGATTGCAAATATTGCTCTGAATTGTAATTGTTTGCCTGAAATTGACAGACTGTGGTAGGACATAAAAATAATATGCTTTTTCTGACCCTTAATGAGTCAATTGAAATCCGTTTTTTTAACTGCCTGCCTATACTCTACCATTCCATAATGACCAGATCCTTGCTCTATCTTTCCAAAGCACTTCCTGGGAGTTGACGAGCTCTCTCTGCCCCTGATGTACCGCCACTCTGCTGTGTCCCATGGGGCCCTGGAACCTTTTCTCCGCCTCTGCCTCCTGGACCCCGGCTTCCCTGCCTTTGTGGAGGAGGTGGAGGCAGAGCTGAAGAGAACGCTCCAGGAATGAAGCTTCAGCAGCAGCCAGAGGGAGACAGGTCAACTCAATACACACAGCACATGTGGGTGTGAGGTGGGTGGTTTGGGGGGGGGGTTGTGTTGATTTCTATGCTGTTGGGGGTTGTGTGTTGGGTTGTATGTTCGCTCCTCTTGATCGTGGTATTGTAGCTTCAACACCGACTGCACAAAAGTCGCCTCTGCACAAAAGGATTTTCGAAGCGAAACACAGACTTATTTTGGAGCCTTTTATTTTGAAAAATTATTGGTCTCATATATTTTGTTGTAGCTATACTGTACGTAGCTCCTTCCATTCCCACCCTAATGTAGGTCCGTTTGCACTGCAACACACATGGATACACTGTATTTATAGAGAGGACTCATGCAGCTACGGCAGTGCATTTTACTATACCAGCTTCCCAGTGATCCCACAATATTAAAGCTTCTCTGAGAAAAACAAACTGCCCTCAATATATATCTATACATGAATACATATTGCATAGGATAATAGCCATGCTGTACAATTTCAGAAAAATAAAAATGATTGAATAAAGTAGGGAAATATAAAATTGTTTTCTTTTTCTTTCTTTTTTTCTTTTTATAGATATACTATCATTTGAACACTCATACCGCAACATATACAAGACATCTAAGTTACTCTGAAAATAAATTTGAAAACACTTAATTGTCATTTTATTTAACTAGTTAGATACATATAGTCATTTTCTGTAATCATTCTCAATTAAATACTGCCAGACACTGCAAAGCTCTGTGCTTTACAACAATGTGCTTTTCACAATAATTATTCTGTTAAGAGTGGACTTCCTCTTACTTACGTACTTACTTCCCCTTAATAAATCAAACATAGTTTGATGACAATAATAAGCTGTACAAAGTTCCTCAAGAATATAACAGTATTTTTCAGTTAGGACGATTTCATTAAAAAAAAAACTCATTTGGACGCAGAAAGCCACACAAAGATGAGGGAAACAAAAGAGAAAGTATATTCTGAGCATCCTATTGTGTAATAATCTTGCATGCATTTTACATGATATGTAATACAAAAAGGATCACCTCTGGTCCGAGGCCATGATAAAATGAATAAAAGAGACAGCACACCAAAAAAAATGAAGTGTAGGCCTACACCTTTATTGGATCTTCATCCAGGGATCTTCTGGTAAGACTGAATAAGGCATGCTTAAGACAGCCATTTTGTACTTTTCTGCCAGTGTTGTGCTGATATTGTTTTTCTCAAAAGAGACACGATGTGCTTCATTAAAAATCGCCCAGAGCTCCACATCTCGGATACCTTCACACGGTCAAGATATGCAGATAGTATATCTGAGAATAGAAATCAGAGAGAACACGTTACTACTACTGTATACTGTGCATATAATCAGATCCCTGCATCAGGTCCCCATTGACGTTCTGAAGCCTCAGGTGCTTCTGAGGCGGTTTTTACCAGAATACTCACTGCAAGGAGTAGACTCTCAGTTTGTATTCCTCTGGCGCAGGTTTTTGTCTTTATGGTTGTTTGTCGAGTTTTTCCTAATGGGGGTTTAGGGTTAGTGTTAGTGTGTAGTAAAGCATGCAGTTACCTCCTGGGGAGGATCATTTAATTTAAAATGTAGAATTCACGGTTGTATCCCCGGGACAGTAGCTACTGTACTGTAGACAGGATATCCTGTTGCCAGATACTTACATTGGTGCAGCTGGCTCGTCGTCTTCAACACCAGGGGAGAGAAGAGGGAAAACGAGACAAAAAAGAACACAGTATTAGATGTAGGTCGACGACGCTCAGAATACTGGCAAGCACAATGCACCTGTATTTGTCTTACTGATGCTGCTGATATTGAACTGTAGTGACATACCAAATGGGTTCAATGACATGATTGTTGATTATAGTTGTTAAAAAATGATCAGCATTAGGGGTGTAACGGATCACCTAACTCACGGATCGGATCGTGTCACGGTTTTTGAGTCACGGATCGGATCATTTTTCGGATCAACACAAAACATAAAAATAAAAATAAAATGCTTGTTCCTCGAATTCTGTAAAAACACCACTTTTACTGTGTAAAACCCAACAACATTCAAGATGTCAAAACTGGTATATATATATATATAATATATGTATATATTACACATACAGTACAGGCCAAAAGTTTGGACACACCTTCTCATTCAATGTGTTTCCTTTATTTTCATGACTATTTACATTGTAGATTCTCACTGAAGGCATCAGAACTATGAATGAACACATGTGGAATGATGTACTTAACAAAAAAGTGTGAAATAACTCTAAATATGTCTTATATTTTAGATTCCTCAAAGTAGCCACCCTTTGCTTTTTTGTTGTTAATACATTTTTAAAAAAATGTTAATAAAATATATAATAATAATATTATATATATATAATAACATATTATTATTAACACATATTATATTTAATATTATTATTATATATTTTATTAACAACAAAAAAGCAAAGGGTGGCTACTTTGAGGAATCTAAAATATAAGACATATTTAGAGTTATTTCACACTTTATTTTTCAATACATAATTCCTATGTGTTCATTCATAGTTTTGATGCCTTCAGTGAGAATCTACAATGTACCAAATAGTCATGAAAATAAAGGAAACGCATTGAATGAGAAGGTGTGTCCAAACTTTTGGCCTGTACTGTACATATACGGTACATACATAACATATTCTACACTCAAACATTAGGCTACATATTAAACAGAAACACACAACTTAAATGATGCAGTAGGAGAGAGGGAGGAGGCACCTGGTTGCAGCAATGAATCACTGGGCTCTTTAAAGCAGACAAATAAACATGTTTTATACCACTTTTAACTAAATAATAAAGTGAAACCTTACTTTAAACATGGTATGAAAAAATTGGCTACATTATCAGAAGTTGTCAAGCTGCCTTTTTCGTGCCTCCCGTCAACACACCAGGGTGATGTCGCGGCAAATGTGTGGCCATGCTCGTACGACTTTCTCGTTGCACAACGCTTAAACACCGTAACTTTTTTATCGACCACACTTCCAATGACACTGTCCGTCATTGTTATAATTGACAGAGAAGCCAAAGTGCTCCCATACATGGGATTTAAATGACGAGGGAGGCATTTCGAGTTCTTCTCTGTCGCCAACATTAGCAGCACTCGCCATGATACACTTGGGCTGCGTTCGTAAATTTGCTCTGAGAGCGCCGGAGAGCACACTGGGTCCGACGTCATAAAGGGACCAAGTAATTTGATTGGACAAGAGGCGTTCCATGAATGCTGATCAGATTCCAGAGCGAATTTACGAACGCAGCCTTGTTGTTCTGGATATTTTTTTTTCATTATCAACCTATCATTGCGCTTTAGAGTAAAACAAAGCACGCAACTGTCGTGTCTATCTTTTCATGGCAACTCTACATTGTGATTTACAAGGGATATTAACTAATATTAAGTAATATTATTACTTGGTTACATTTTGCAATTGATCCGCGGTACACATGCGTGCCGAACCGTGGGGGGCGATCCGTACGGATCACGGATGATCCGTTACACCCCTAATCAGCATGAAACATCACAACAAAAGTTCACACAATGTTGGGTATCATGGGGTTCTCTTAAGTATCCTTAAGTGTCGGCCTGTTTCAAGGGTTATATCTGAGATCCAGTGGTTGATTCTAAGCGTAAATACTAAGCTGAAAATAAAGATTGCTTTTCAGAAACCCAGTTGTGTTGAAAGCCTATTATTACGACATTTAGGTCAATGTAGATAACTCCTCATATTGGACAAAAGCTTCAACATACTAGCCATCCATTGTATTGTAGATGTTCAATTATTTCCCATCTAATTTAGTTGAACGAATTCTCTGATGGCTTACTACGCATGAGCAAACAAGACTTGTGTATTTGACGAACATAATGAAACATTTTATCCCATGGCAAAATGGTATACTGGAAGAGTACAGTTAATAATGTAATATAATAATAAGTAACAATAAACACTGCAACGTTATGTTTTAGTACAGTTGAATTACACAGCATGCAGTATGAGTGGACGTTATCATTTCACATCGAGTTAGTTCATAGACCCACTGTTTAAAGACGGCATGTGTTCACCACACATGAGCAGGGGTCAATAGGTCAGTACACGTTGAAAGTGCGTAGAGCGTCTCAATAACATGCAGCCAAAGTTCTGGGGGCAGCAGCAGCATTCAACAGCATCAACATGGAGCAGGTATGGAGGTCACGGTATGGAAGGAGACAGCATGGCTTGCAGACATGCTGCATCGCATCGCTTCACCCTTGTCCTGAAGTACACTGGTTGACTTTGGCACTCTGCCACGTGAATTTGAATGGTTCTGGACATACATATGGCATACGAGCTAGAACTCATACTTCAGGAGACGGGTGGAGGAAGAGGACACAGCAACAGTCTTGGGTACAGAGGGGGTAGGTCTATCAGTCTGCCACCGCCCGCCCCCAACCCACAGTTGTCCCCCTATGTTGCCACCTGAGTTAACAGCCAACCCCCAAATGCCCAGTTGTCCAGTCAGGCAAAAATAATTGGTTGAATACCTACTTAAAATCATGGCATTGCAAACACACAACAACAAAAACACAAGACTGTACAGTGTGGAGATCACTAAAAGAATAGCCGGGGAAATGTCTTATTATTCTTGAAAATTACGAGATGTGTTTTTGACATCTGGTGTCTAAGATATCTATCTGTTTTATGTTTCCTTACATAGGAAATAAATAAGTATATTTTTTCTTCCTGGATCATATTTTGCAATTTACATATAATATAGAATTATATTATATAATTTGTGCTTCAAATGTACCAGCTTGTTCCCAAATGACCTCACACAGTAAAGGCATGTGGAACCTATCAGGTTGTAGAAATAAAAGGCACGACAACATCTAAATCTTTGCTTCATCAGCACTCTTAGCCGTGCATGTTCAGACACAGCTGAGCCATCACAAGGACAGAACTCCTAATGGGAACGTTCACAGAACAAAGCTGTGAGGAACGCAGGATACTAAAAGGAGATTTCAGAGAGAGCCTGTACTAGTGATGCAGGGTAAGCAGTGTGTCCTCATCTCTGATTTGGTTCACACAACCGTGACAAATATAATCTACCTTAATCTACCCCTCCCCCTCCTTCCCTCCTGTACTGTAGATAAATCCTAGAACAAAATACAGGCCTTGTCTGCTGGTGTAAGAGAGGCATGTTAATGCACAAAGCCGATGCTGGGATGCATTACTCTCTGGTGAATCTGCATACTGCATTTGAATCTGTAGAGTATCCGTGTTCATATTGTGTATTTATTAGCATAAGCTATTCAACACTTAAACCAACATGTTGAGTGCTGCCTATATAGGGTATACAGCTATACACAACTCAGACCTGCAGAACAGTGCGGTATGATTATTTTTTTCACTTCCACTGTTTATATTCCTATTTAATTCTTTATGATACTGTAGCAACTACAGTACACTCCCATAGACAGGCAAAGAAGACGAGAATATGTCTCACTATAGCTGTGCATTTGTATGGACTGTATGCTATACATTTGAACATCAGAGTCCATCATATAAGTCTCCTATTAACACAAACTGTGTGGGCGACTCCAAATGAATTTGAATGGTGGAAATATGTCATTTTAACATGTTTGGCTTCTTTGGTGAGACAGCTGGAGTGAATTTTTTGGTCTTCAATTTTATAAACAATTGTTCATGACATCATGGTCTGTATGGACTGTAGTAGAAAGGCTGACAGATACGGGAAAAAGTCATTCTCCGAAAACATGCAAGATCTCTCACTTACCACCCATTTAGATTATGATGCCATTCGGAAAGAGGGGGGAGAGAAGTCATAGTAACCAATTAAGTCAAAGTTGATAGGCTGGTAAACCCTCATGCTTGTATATATTGATAGGACCATAGGCTGGTAAACCCTCATGCTTGTGTCAACTGAATCGGTTGTTTGGTGTAAGGCTGTAGAAACAATGGCCATTAACAGAGATGACAGAGAGAGTAATATGTGTATATATAATATGTGTGTGTGTATGTATGTTGTTGAAATTGCCTCACATCAAGAAAATAAAATGTTCTCCCCCATTACTGTATCTTCATAACCAGACCCAGTGATGTGTCGCTTAGCCAAGCAAAGCAATGAGTTAATTAGTGTAATAGTAATTTATTTCAATTGCCAGATTTTGCCAATGCCAACATCTTGAGAAAATAGAAAGTATTGGCAGCTGAGGCCAGCAGTGTTTTTGTTTACAATACTGTATTCTTGGCAGTGAGCTTGCACTCAAAGAACAAATACAGATTTTTGCCATAAAACAAACACATTGACCGCCCCTGATTCTGTTTCTCATCAAAGTCTTGAATAATGTTCATGTTTGTAAGATGGGGGACACAACGATCGCTGTCATTAGTTATTGTCATTAGTGTGGCTCAGCAATAGCAAACTGTTTAAAAGGTTAGCTGTAGACCACCCCTTGGTTTCCTAACTGCGTCTAGAAAGGTCATATTAGCATGTATGCAATGTATCTCCTCCTCCCTCTACACTGATGGAGTGGCCAGGGAGCCGGTCCCTCATCAGAGGTCAATTATTCACCACAGGCCTCTCCACTGCCAACGCAGCAGAGTCAGCGTCATGAATATTCATCAGCGTATCTGCCCTCTCGACATGTCCACTGACTGGCCACAGTGCAAACGTCCGTGGACAAACCCCTCCGTTTGAATCCGTTCTTGACGGCTGGTTGACCTTACAGCCTAGTCCATAATCAGATACCTGAGTAACTGTTCAACTTCGGAATCTCCTGAGATCTCGTGCTCCAGGAGCAACAGAACCTGACTGTTCAGAGGTGTTATTACCATGCCCCAACGCCCTGGTGATACCCAGAACACAGTCCTCTGAGAGCACTGGCACACTGTATTGTGCAGGGAACATGGAGGTTGGAACCCCTCTCCAGTAATTCAACGGAAGCATCCGGTAACAACGGAGCAATAGGCGGGCTAGGTTTCCTTCTCTTTGCAAGTGTAACAGAGATGGTTCGCACACAGCGAGCGCTAGTCTTACCGTCGATCACCTCGTCCGGCCTCTTGCGTTTCTCGTACACCACGATGATGACGACCAGGATGAGGATCTCGGCTAGCACGCCCAGGAAAGGCCAGAGCGGTGCCAGGTGGCTGCGGACCCGCAGGATGGAGGTGTGGGCGTTGGTGCCGATCACGTTGGTGGCGTTGCATTGGTATTCGCCAGGGTCTGAATTGATGTCCAGGTTGAGGATGTTCAGCTCCGTATAGTTGTCTTTGTTGGTGATGAAAAAGCGGCCTGAGGAGTTGTCGATCTCCTACAGGAGAAGGATCGCTCATCAGTTGGATCACCGGACCACACAGTACCTTGCGATTATCACCACATTCCAAACATTGATCACAGAAAAACACTATCCAAAACTAATCAGTACTCAAGTTGTAAAAGAAAATCAGGGGAGATGGTGGATCATATGGGGACAATTTTAGCATCCCCACAGTGTCAGTGACTTGGTAAAAATGTCCTTGCATGTGTGCGTGCCCCCTCGCCCACAGTATTTCTCTCAATATGCGCAAAAGTAAATGTTGAAATAGCAGTAATACCACGTTCATTGATAAAATGACATGAGGGATGGAAAGGGGGGATGGCAGTTTTAGAAGGGGGATCATTTGGACCGTTTTTATTTCAGGGGGGATGCCATCCCCCCTCGTCCCCCCTCAACTCGAGTGCTGCATGTAATAATCAATACGTATGTCAGAGTCACATACCGCGTAGGTCGCTCCCTCAAGCTTATGCCATGTCCAGACGGGGTGAGGGTAGCCCACAGACTTGCAGTACAACAGCGCATTTTGCCCTTCGTTCTTATTTTCACTGCGCTTGTGGCTTGTGATGTCAGGTGACGCTGTAAAAAAAAAGAAGAAGAAATACCAAGAGGAGTTAAGAGGCAATTACATGTTATCCACTACGGGCGTAGGACTGATTCCTTATCCTCTTTCATAAATAGCAATTCAGCCCATATCAGATGCTATGAATTAGTGAAGTCTGGTGGGCTCTGTGTTGATTAGGTTAACTGGCTTGAAGATGTGCTTGAAAGTGATTCATTGAGTATTTGGGGAATGTTATGCAATTTGGCTGAAGGGCACTGTCCTCCCTTGAGATGAACATGTACTGGAAAGAGTGTGAATTATTACAGATCAAGGCGGGAGACAAATTGAGCAGTTTTACTCGATTTGCCAATTTCTTAGGAAGGTAATGCTACTTGTGTGTGCAGAGGGCTTGGTTCCAGATGCTGCGGTTTGAAGAACACATCATGCTGAATCTCCCAGCTAGGGCATTCATAGGTGGTCAAATCTGCCATGTGCCAAAAACACTTTCTTAAAGGTGAAATGTGTGAAATCAGAGAGTCTCTGGGTTCAAACAGAGAATCCTCAGTTTAACTCTGTTCTGCAACAGGGAGATAACTGCTACAGCCTTTCGCTAATCCCTGAAAATTACGGTAATTCCTTCCATGCAATTAAGCAGGATCAGGGAGAGGCCTAGAGCAAGCATGTCTGCTGTGATGGAGTAGGAGTAGCATGAGTTCTCAGTGACATCACCCCCGTCTCTAATTATGGTGCACATGTGCTCTCTGAGCGGGGTCGGATGGAGGGGGCCACGTTCATCAGTGCCTCATCCACAGCCCACTATGCCTCTGATTGACAGCATGGACACTGCCCCCTGAGTGGCGCCAAAACAGGCAGAAACCTCCATTTCACACTCCTCCTGACAGCCTGTGATTACTGATCCCTATGCTTGTGTGTGTGTGTGTGTGTGTGTGTGTGTGTGTGTGTGTGTGTGTGTGTGTGTGTGTGTGTGTATCAGAGGGGTATTAAGCAAGGCACCAGGTCATTGTAGTCAATAGGTCTGGAAATGGTGATAAGGCAGTCAGATGACATTTACTTGACGCCCTCATCTCTTAACCCCCCCCCCCCCCACACACAAACACACACACACACACACACACACACACACCACTGTGTTCTCCCATTTGAGGAAAATAGGATGATTGTGTGGAATTTGGAATTATCTATCATATAGTAATATACCTAGAAGGCCATTGCAATTTACTGAAAATAAGACTATCCAACAATAATAATACATATCCAGCTGGCCTGGAAATAAGACTGTCCAAGATCTGTTGATATTGGAGTTGAATCATCTTCGGGTAGGGGTTAATGGTTCAGGCCATACGTGAGGTACGTACCTCGGTTTTGGGGTGACGCTTCGGTTTGATCCTCGGTTTTTAAAGAAAAACTCATTTCAGTTACCCATTTGAGTTTAAATGAAATTGACCCCAGCTCCAGAGCAGAATCATACTATAGACTGTAAAGCCCCAAGACATCATCACATGTTCAAATTCTTAGGCTTTGTGGCTCATATACGGAAATATTACACAAAAAAGGAATAATAAAAAAAGGATTTAACTTCTGATCAGTAATCTAGCCTACACTTCACTAGACAGGGATAACGTTTAAGTGACTGCAAGAGGAGCAGAGGAGAGGACCGCGGCCCCATTGCACTAACAAGGACTTCTTCACTGGCTGAAGTAGTGTCAAAAACTAAGTGGTATAGTAGCTGCCTGACAATTCTCTGCTGTTGTAAAACCAAAACAAATCCATCCCTCGAGGTTACAATTGGAAGTGAAGTGAAGTGAATGCTCATATGAAGCGGTAAAATGTAGTCAACTCGCAGCTGAGTCAGTCACTGGAAATGGGCAAGCATAAATACCTCAACATCCGATTGTTGTTTGAATGTCTTAACACGCTAGACCAGGAGACTTCAACAGTCAAGTCGGCTATTCACATGCGATTGCTGAGGGGAAATCATTGAGAGAATAAAAAAATATGCTTTTCCGCCTGCAACACTAAATATGTTGAACTACTAATTCATTTGGCCTGGCCTAATAGGCCGACACGCAGAGTAGAATGTCCGGCTTGTTGATAAAACGAAGAACGGCAAGACACGGGTGGAAATGAAACAAATGTTGTGCCCCACGGTTCACTTCGGCTTGTTTCCCGAACAATACGGGTATTACCCAAGAACCCTTACCACCCCGACCTCGGGTGGTTAAACACCCGTTTGAAAACATACATAAACGGGGGGAAAACTAACTGAAAAAATATGCACGCTCAAGACAGCTTATCATCATGGACAATAAACTCCTGCCATTAGAAACGGCTGGGACCGGATTCTGAGGCTTAATCCCACACCATCACACAAGCCTCCATCTGTTGCCTCAGAGCTGAATGCTGGAGGGCTCAGAGTGCCAAGGACACTGTAGCCGGGGGGTAGCGCAGCCCACTGCTGCCAGGACCAGAGAGCCATGCTGGCCTGGCCTGGGATCCTTTACCAGGGCCAATAGTGGGTCACCTAGTGCCCTTAAAGGGATTCTATACACCAGGGCAAAGTTAATTGTTTAAAAAAAGGGGGTCACAACCATGTACTGTTTTTGTTCTCAGATATTGGACATGGATTTTTAAATTAATTTGACCATTTTGGTAACCTCTCTTTAACAACCAATAGAAAAGCATGCAATTATATCTGCATACAAAAAACCTGTCCTGCTCATATTTTCCTTTTCCAAACCAAGACATCTGCATGCTAAATACTGTCCCACCAAACAACCATCTCACTAACTCATGTCTACAGCCATCGTAGTAGAGGCCAACGGGCAATGTGCAGTCATGGTGTTTGTCCGGGAAAAACTGGGCTGCAGACTTCCACAGAGGTTACAGGCTGCAGTCGCCCCGCCAGCCGGCCAGGGCGGTGGTGCATCTTTACTGGAGATGAGGCCTGTCATCTCCTAGGCTGGCGGAAGCAGAGCTGCTGAGCACATGCTGTCATCACACACGTTACGGAGCGAGGCAGCACTGAAGACCGGCGCAGCACAACAGCCCGGCCACGCTCAGTATGCAGCGTAGCGATGTCTCAACAAATTGGCTTAGACACTACAGACAGGGGAGCTTCTCTTGAAGAGAGTTTCACAGCTCTACCTTCACCAGAGAGATCTAATGGAAGACGGGAACCAATATAAACAGATGAAAGCTGAGCTGTCGACTTTAATCTGCCTTTGCATGGTAGTATCTCTTTTTTATGCGAATCGTGCGCTTCAATGAATGGATATTTAAAAAAAAGACTTGTTATTTCAAATGTGAGGTCATTATGTAGATTTGTATATTTACTTACTGCATTTATTGTGTATGTCTACAAGACACACAAAAAGTACAATGAAAAATTATTCATAATATTCTAAAGCATTGGCTGTTAGATGGTGTGTCTACAGAAGGGACTAGCCAAGAGGAATGGGTAAACAGACAGACACAGTATTCTGTCCTCTAAGTGACAGCGCAACCATGAGTGACAACCACAGCCGATGGCCTCGCTGTCATCATCGCTGCACCAAACCTCTCCGTCTCTCAAGCACACAGACTCCAATTAACCTCACTCTAAACCTGACGCACAATCCAATCTATGCTAGCCGCGGAGTCTTACCTTTTATCTCTATGGTGGCGTTGGCATTAGGCGCGTTGGCAAACGTGTAAACACACATGTATTCCCCCGAGTCGTCTGCCCTCGGCTTTTTAATTCTGCAAGAAATCACAAAATAAGCAAGATTAGGCCAGATTAGATTAGCATTGTGGAAATGTTGAAACAAGTATTTTTTTCCAGTAACATGTGCTCTGTTATGTTTAAACAATGATGGAAGACAAATGGAACACTCTGAGACTAATGTTGGCATTCTGTTCTGTGTTCTATGAGACGGTGTTCTATGAGACGGTGTTCTATGAGACGGTGTTCTATGAGACGGTGTTCTATGAGACGGTGTTCTATGAGACGGTGTTCTGTGAGACGGTGTTCTATGAGACGGTGTTCTATGAGACGGTGTTCTATGAGACGGTGTTCTATGAGACGGTGTTCTATGAGACAGTGTTCTATGAGACGGTGTTCTATGAGACGGTGTTCTATGAGACGGTGTTCTATGAGACGATGTTCTATGAGACGGTGTTCTATGAGACGGTGTTCTATGAGACGGTGTTCTATGACATAATGTTCTATGAGACGATGTTCTATGAGACGGTGTTCTATGAGACAGTGTTCTATGAGACGGTGTTCTATGAGACGGTGTTCTATGAGACGGTGTTCTATGACATAATGTTCTATGAGACGATGTTCTATGAGACGGTGTTCTATGAGACGGTGTTCTATGAGACGGTGTTCTATGAGACGGTGTTCTATGAGACAATGTTCTATGAGACGATGTTCTATGAGACGGTGTTCTATGAGACGGTGTTCTATGAGACAGTGTTCTATGAGACGGTGTTCTATGAGACGGTGTTCTATGAGACGATGTTCTATGAGACGATGTTCTATGAGACAATGTTCTATGAGACGGTGTTCTATGAGACGGTGTTCTATGAGACGATGTTCTATGAGACGGTGTTCTATGAGACGGTGTTCTATGAGACGGTGTTCTATGAGACGGTGTTCTATGAGACGATGTTCTATGAGACGGTGTTCTATGAGACGGTGTTCTATGAGACAGTGTTCTGTGAGACGGTGTTCTATGAGACGGTGTTCTATGAGACAGTGTTCTATGAGACGATGTTCTATGAGACGATGTTCTATGAGACGGTGTTCTATGAGACGGTGTTCTATGACATAATGTTCTATGAGACGGTGTTCTATGAGACGGTGTTCTATGAGACGGTGTTCTATGACATAATGTTCTATGAGACGGTGTTCTATGAGACGGTGTTCTATGAGACGATGTTCTATGAGACGGTGTTCTATGAGACGGTGTTCTATGAGACGGTGTTCTATGAGACAGTGTTCTATGAGACGGTGTTCTATGAGACGATGTTCTATGAGACGATGTTCTATGAGACGGTGTTCTATGAGACGGTGTTCTATGAGACGGTGTTCTATGAGACGGTGTTCTATGAGACGGTGTTCTATGAGACAGTGTTCTATGAGACAGTGTTCTATGAGACAGTGTTCTATGAGACAGTGTTCTATGAGACGGTGTTCTATGAGACGGTGTTCTATGAGACGGTGTTCTATGAGACGGTGTTCTATGAGACGGTGTTCTATGAGGCGGTGTTCTATGAGACGGTGTTCTATGAGACGGTGTTCTATGAGACGATGTCCTATGAGACGGTGTTCTATGAGACGGTGTTCTATGAGACGGTGTTCTATGAGACGGTGTTCTATGAGACGGTGTTCTATGAGACGGGGTTCTGTGAGACGGTGTTCTATGAGACGGTGTTCTATGAGGCGGTGTTCTATGAGACGGTGTTCTATGAGACGGTGTTCTATGAGACGGTGTTCTATGAGACGATGTTCTATGAGACGATGTTCTATGAGACGGTGTTCTATGAGACGGTGTTCTATGAGACGGTGTTCTATGAGACGGTGTTCTATGAGACGGTGTTCTATGAGACAGTGTTCTATGAGACGGTGTTCTATGAGACGATGTTCTATGAGACGGTGTTCTATGAGACGGTGTTCTATGAGACGGTGTTGTATGAGACGGTGTTCTATGAGACGGTGTTCTATGAGACGGTGTTCTATGAGACGATGTTCTATGAGACAGTGTTCTATGAGACGATGTTCTATGAGACGGTGTTCTATGAGACGATGTTCTATGAGAGGGTGTTCTATGAGACGGTGTTCTATGAGACGGTGTTCTATGAGACGGTGTTCTATGAGACGGTGTTCTATGAGACGATGTTCTATGAGACAGTGTTCTATGAGACGATGTTCTATGAGACGGTGTTCTATGAGACGATGTTCTATGAGAGGGTGTTCTATGAGACGGTGTTCTATGAGACGATGTTCTATGAGACGGTGTTCTATGAGACAATGTTCTATGAGACGGTGTTCTATGAGACAGTGTTCTATGAGACGGTGTCCTATGAGACAGTGTTCTATGAGACAATGTTCTATGAGACGGTGTCCTATGAGACGATGTTCTATGAGACGGTGTTCTATGAGACGGTGTTCTATGAGACGGTGTTCTATGAGACAGTGTTCTATGAGACGGTGTTCTATGAGACGGTGTTCTATGAGACGATGTTCTATGAGACGGTGTTCTATGAGACGGTGTTCTATGAGACGGTGTTCTATGAGACGGTGTTCTATGAGACGATGTTCTATGAGACGGTGTTCTATGAGACGCTGTTCTATGAGACGATGTTCTATGACATGATGTTCTATGAGACGGTGTTCTATGAGACGATGTTCTATGAGACAGTGTTCTATGAGACGGTGTTGTATGAGACGGTGTTCTATGAGACGGTGTTCTATGAGACGCTGTTCTATGAGACGGTGTTCTATGAGACAGTGTTCTATGAGACGGTGTTCTATGAGACAGTGTTCTATGAGACGGTGTTCTATGAGACGGTGTTCTATGAGACGGTGTTCTATGAGACGGTGTTCTATGAGACGATGTTCTATGAGACGGTGTTCTATGAGACGGTGTTCTATGAGACGGTGTTCTATGAGACGGTGTTCTATGAGACGGTGTTCTATGAGACGGTGTTCTATGAGACAGTGTTCTATGAGATGGTGTTCTATGAGACGATGTTCTATGAGACGGTGTTCTATGAGACGGTGTTCTATGAGACGATGTTCTATGAGACGATGTTCTATGAGACGGTGTTCTATGAGACAGTGTTCTATGAGACGGTGTTCTATGAGACAGTGTTCTATGAGACGGTGTTCTATGAGACGATGTTCTATGAGACGGTGTTCTATGAGACGGTGTTCTATGAGACGGTGTTCTATGAGACGGTGTTGTATGAGACAATGTTCTATGAGACGATGTTCTATGAGACGATGTTCTATGAGACAATGTTCTATGAGACGGTGTTCTATGAGACGCTGTTCTATGAGACGGTGTTCTATGAGACGGTGTTCTATGAGACGGTGTTCTATGAGACGATGTTCTATGACATGATGTTCTATGAGACGGTGTTCTATGAGACGGTGTTCTATGAGACGGTGTTCTATGAGACGATGTTCTATGAGACGGTGTTCTATGAGACGGTGTTCTATGAGACGGTGTTCTATGAGACGATGTTCTATGAGACGGTGTTCTATGAGATGGTGTTCTATGAGACGGTGTTCTATGAGACGATGTTCTATGAGACGATGTTCTATGAGACAGTGTTCTATGAGACGGTGTTCTATGAGACGATGTTCTATGAGACGGTGTTCTATGAGACGGTGTTCTATGAGACGGTGTTCTATGAGACGGTGTTCTATGAGACGGTGTTCTATGAGACGATGTTCTATGAGACGATGTTCTATGAGACGGTGTTCTATGAGACGGTGTTCTATGAGACGGTGTTCTATGAGACGGTGTTCTATGAGACGGTGTTCTATGAGACGATGTTCTATGAGACGGTGTTCTATGAGACGGTGTTCTATGAGACGGTGTTCTATGAGACGATGTTCTATGAGACGGTGTTCTATGAGACGATGTTCTATGAGACGGTGTTCTATCAGACGGTGTTCTATGAGACAGTGTTCTATGAGACGGTGTTCTATGAGACGATGTTCTATGAGACGGTGTTCTATGAGACGATGTTCTATGAGACGGTGTTCTATGAGACAGTGTTCTATGAGACGGTGTTCTATGAGACGGTGTTCTGTGAGACGGTGTTCTATGAGACGGTGTTCTATGAGACGGTGTTCTGTGAGACGGTGTTCTATGAGACGGTGTTCTATGAGACGGTGTTCTATGAGACGGTGTTCTATGAGAGGGTGTTCTATGAGACGGTGTTCTATGAGACGGTGTTCTATGAGACAGTGTTCTATGAGACGGTGTTCTATGAGACGGTGTTCTATGAGACAATGTTCTATGAGACGGTGTTCTATGAGACGGTGTTCTATGAGACGATGTTCTGTGAGACGGTGTTCTATGAGACGGTGTTCTATGAGACGGTGTTCTATGAGACGGTGTTCTATGAGACGGTGTTCTGTGAGACGGTGTTCTATGAGACGGTGTTCTATGAGACGATGTTCTATGAGACGTGTCCTGTGAGACGGTGTTCTATGAGACGTGTCCTGTGAGACGGTGTTCTATGAGACGTGTCCTGTGAGACGGTGTTCATATGTTATACTGTGTATATATGTTATATGTTATAGGGATATGTTAGAGCCGACACAGTGACTTCAGCTGGGGTCATACACTGGTGGGTTACTCAGATGCAATGTGACAGGGTATTGCCCAGTGGTCTCATCAAGAGGCTGGGGAGAGTCTGTGGGACGTATACGGGGGCGGCAGTTGCTGGGTTTTCTTCTCTGACAGATGCCCTGAGAGGGCCAGGCCACTACAGAAATGTGTGTCTGGACTATTTTCACCCAAGGCCATGGCAACGTGTTTGTGCTTTCCATTTCCAAAGCAGATGGAAGGAACCATTTAACACTATGAGCGCCACAGCATGATTTGAAACAACTTTGCCGCTGTGAAAGTGACATCCCCCTTACTACCGACCTTACCTCAATAATAGTTGTTTTTTGAATTGGTGAAATTGTGGTATATCTATATGTACAGGCTTAATTATCTGTAAATATGATATTCAATATGTAAGCCCTTCAAAACACAAAATGTGTTCTTTGTATGAATTTTAAGTCTTGACTAAACACAACCAATGCATAATTATTTGATGGTATTTATCTAATTGAATAATTGCACTGTTACACTAATGTAAACAAAAACTGACGGACAAAAAAAAGATGTTCTCTGGCGGCATTGGTTAGTGTGGAGGGCCTAGCGCCCTAGCGGCCTAGCGGTGTTCAAGGTTTTGTTTTGGGGTCAATAACCTCCGACAACCACACTAGCTTATCAGTTCAGTTCCTCACCTGTACTCTGTACTCCCCTGTTCAGTCCTGGTGTCTGAGATCTCCTCTCCGTTCTTCATCCAGAAGCTCTCGTGGTGGGGGCTGTGGGCTCCTGTCAGGTTGCACTGCAGTGTGATGGGGGGCCCGTGGGACGCCGCGGGCAGGATGACCTGATCAGAGGCATTGATACTTGGCTCTGAAACACAGAGACAGCCAAACCTTATCGCAGAACTGAGGCTCAATGCTATGCTAACTCTTCCTCACACGACTCTCGCTGTGAGCGACCTGAGGGGGAGGGAGGGCGGGAACAGACAACAGAACACATGTAAACACACTTCCATATAAACACAACCAGGACCAG
This sequence comes from Nansenia antarctica, assembly GCF_963989245.1. Taxonomy (NCBI): domain Eukaryota; kingdom Metazoa; phylum Chordata; class Actinopteri; order Argentiniformes; family Microstomatidae; genus Nansenia; species Nansenia antarctica. The sequence continues at coordinate 34,595,435 of NC_137679.1, read as the reverse complement.
AAGGGGCATGCCTGGGTCCTCTCCTCTGCTCCTCTGGTGTTCTATATTTACTACTCTATAGCCTTGCTTTACCTTAATGGTAATTATCCTCAAAACAATCTAGTGCACTAAGCCTACTGTATATGTTTGATGATAATAATAATAATAATAATAATAATAATAATAATAATATTCAACTTTATTTGTATAGAATCTTTCATGCATAAAATACAAAAACAAATAAATGTGGCAAGAACAAAAAAATACAACGGCAAAGATGAAAAATAAAACTAATTAGTAGAAATACATTTATAAAAAAATAAAAAAAAGTGCTTAGTAATTATTTCATAGCAAGCCTAAGGTTACACTGCCAACTCCTGGAGAGAGGAACCAATTAAAACTATTTTATTGGCCCGACTGTAGACCCCCTGGGCACAGTGGCAAGGAAGAACTCCCTAGTAGGAAGAAACCTTTAGAGGAACCAGGCTCAGTGGGGGGCAGGCCCATCCTCCTCGGGCTGGTCGGGTGAAACTATGCTTTTCTTTCTTCCTTAAAAGTGACACTGCCATACTCACCTTCAGCTAGGGTACAGTGGAGGAACAGAAGAGAAGCTTCTAGGGGTGCAGGGGAACACTCAGGGACACATTTAGATAGGAATCATTTGTGAATATACAGTGTTTACCACAGTGTTTACCGGGTGGATCTCAGACCCTCTAAAGTCCTTCATCAACAGGAGGGCAGGGTATTATTTCCATAGCGCTCAATCGTATGGCGAAAAATGGGGTTAGTCATTGGTTAAGACTATGGTGGGACAAATTAGACTATGGCGGGCCGCCATTAATGGGAAACACTGATATACATAACTGCTACCAAATATGAATAGACCTAACAAGAATTATATCTGAAGGAACTGTTTATATATATATCTCTCTCTCTCTCTATATATATATATATATATATATGAAAAAAAGACTTAGAAACTTAAAGATTTAAGAAAAGAAACTGTTAGCTTAATGGAACTGCAAATACAGTAATAGTAGGCTTTGCATTCCCTGTAAGTACACTCACATTTAGTTGAACTGAAGTTGTAAATGAATTGCACTTCAGTTCAATGTAATACATGTGCAAAGGTGTATATTACATCACAGACAATGATGGCAAGTTCCTGCTTCAACCGTTAAATTAAACTGCACAGGTCAGAGATAAGAAGTTAGATAATCATAATGCTGTAAAAGGCTTATGTGAGTCATGGCAATAAAGGTGTTGATGGCATAGTATGTCTGATTTAGAGCAGCAAGCTCTAACTGAACATTATAATGTTGTCATTATGCCCAACTCATACCACCAGCAGTAGCATTAGTGTTTATCTAATATTATGTATTTTATAAAATAGACCTACAATACCTTCAGGAAAAAACGTATTTAATTATATTATTATGAATTATTACAAAATTATGCAGAACATATGTGGGTGAAATGATGAGAAAAATGTGGTCTGTCTGACACATTAGGTGTTCAATCTGACCTCCTGACAAATCTGTAATTCAAACCAAGAACAGAAGATAAACTATACCACTGAGCAAACTGAAGGAGAATGGACGTTGAATTAATAGTACAACAGAACATTAATTATTGTTCTAGGTGTGCAAACATAAAACTGACAACATACTGCTACCCTATGGCCACCGCTACAGGAACTACTAGCCCATCTACTAACAGCCTGTGTTGGTTATCAGCAGGGAGACATTAGGGTCCGTTTCTCAAGGACGTTCGGAGAGGCAGGATGTGTCATCAGTGAGCATAGCACACTCTCTGCCTTGGAGTAGTGAGGAGAGAGATCCCTCCCCCTTCTCCAGGGTGGGCCTACCATGGCAACCATGGAACCCCAGAGGGGAGGAGCAGGGAGGAGGAGCATCGTAACCTACTATTGGCTGCTGCGGCTAGCATAACCCCTCTAGTAAAGGAGGGGGATGTGGGGGGGCGGGGGAGGTCCCTGGGCCTGGCGAGTGACTTATATTAGCATTCATGGCACCTTCTCCTGCAGTTCTGTATACCCAATAGCCAGAGGGATCTCTCTGTCTGTCTCTCTCTCTCTGTGTCTCTCTCGTGAATGCCACTCACCTCACACAGTGTGGGTCTTGTATAATAATGCATAGACATAAACCATTGGGCATTTTGCATTGGGTAAGGAAGGCACAGAGGTCCGCGGGAGGTTTCCCCAGAAGGTCATTTGTAGGACACCTGCTCAAGGGAGAATGATTCAATGAAAAACAAATCATGCAGACAGTGACCCACTTGGCCACCTCTGTATTTATGGCTGTTTACAGCCATTATAGCACCGGCACTGACACACTCATTACATTGTAGTACACTCCAGGATGACCTATATGTGTACCTCTGGAGGATGGTGGCAGGAAGTGTAATTTCTTGCTGACACAGAGAGGATGTTTGCCCACATAATCCTTATGTCAGGCCAATTCATTCACATCTCACAAGAAACACAGCTATACGAGGGTTAGGTGTCTATTAAAAACATAATTGTATTGTTGTTGCTTTTTGTACGATTAAATATTTATAATATGTATTCATTTGAAAACTGCTTGCATTAGGGAATTAATTATGTACTTAAGAGAGCTACAGTAAAACCTTGGCCAACCAACCACAGATTCAAATGAAGGACCACCAGAAGGCTAGGACAAGACAACCACATAAATATTTGAACACATTCCCAGACAACAAACTATACATTATCAGCTCCATAGGTTCAGTATGTATAGCCTGTTATATACATGTAATAATACAAACATACATGTATATAAGGACGTTGATTCTCAGTAATGACAGAATATGTTCAGTGACAAAAGGTCTGACTATGACTTAGAAAATATAGGCTAGTTGTTGTTTTTTAACAAATTAATATCTGCACACATTTATTGAGTGTGTGATACATTTTGTGATACAAGTGATGCATTTTATTCAGGGTAACACTTTACCTTACAGTCCCCTAATTGCCTGGTAATTATGTAAACAGTACATAGTAACAGTGTAAATGTATGGTTTTTTACTCAATAATTACTATAATTTGTGATTCACTGTAGAAAATAACAGAAAGTATTAATTGTATGCATGCCGTTACCAATTTTGTTGAATTATGTCTAGTTGTTAAGTAACAATTGTTACCATGTAAGTTCATGGTAAATACCAGGTAAGTACTAGTGGTAATAAGACTGTAAAATAAAGATCATGAATCCAATTATTATCATTAGTAGTAGCTTAGTCAGTGTAGAGCCAGTGCATACAGTTCAGATAGACAGCATGGTAAACAAATGTGTAAGACAGACTGATAGGTCGCCAATGCTTACAGGAGCCGGAGAGGAGCAGACTCCTCTAAGCCTTTAGAGTGCCTGCCTGTGACTAAAAAACATTCCACATATCCCTGTGCTCCAGTGGGCAAGGTGCTGAAGCGTGCACAAATTAAAAGGGTCCAGTTAACATTCAGTGTGTTTGAATGTTTGTATGCACACAGCGGAGGGGTAGAGGATATAATGTCATTACTGATTCACGGTCAAACACTTAACGGCTAAGAAGGCACAAGGTCATCCAGTACACAGGGTGAGTCCGGAGAGAGAGTGTCTGCCGCAGAAACGACACTTCTCTCTTATCTAGAAAAGGAAAAAAGAGACACTGAAGACCCTAAAAATGGTCTTGTCCTTTTATTGGATCTTCCCGCACACATTTGCAAACAATTGCAGATATTTACTTTTGCGAGGCAAGACTTTAAAACAGGAGCACTCTTTACACCTGAACGACCCCTTCCTTGTGTCTTCTTACGTTCCCATCTACCCCTTCCCCAGGACGAAATGCACAAACAAAAGCAGCACAACTTCAAAGCGCCGCAAGGCCTAGGCTACATGTTGCAGACAGCGCAGGATATTGTCAGGCTTTGAAGTAAATAAAACAACCCACGCAATGCAAGAGACGCGACAACATTTGAACACAAAGAAAAGGTTTAGGGGTTAGGGTCACAAACAAAATCCAGAAATAAATGGATGAAATTAGGCTTTTGAGAATAGGAGCAAAAAAAAAGAAACTGTCGTAGGACACATGAGACAGAGGAGAACAGCCAGGAATGGGCTATATGTAGGGTGGGAGAGTTTGGTGTGGAAGGAGAGAGGGTAGGTGGACAGAGACTGGGGAGGTTTCTGGGTTTGTGGTCATCTACAACCAGACGCTCAAGGGGTTTTGGGAGAGGCAAGAAGTCTACTGAATTGTGAGAGTCCTCAAATTCTGCAGGGATGGGAACGGAAGGGGCTGTCTAAATAGCAGAACAAAAAACAGGAAAGGAGGTACTGATTGGCTTGAACAGAAATAAAAAACAATAAAATGAACAAATAACAACAGTTGGTTGGTGTTTTTGTTTTATTTCTGTCTGGCCAATGCTAGTTGTGGCGCAGATGGGCTCCCAAAGGGTTTTTACGGAGTGGGGGTGGTGGGACAGGGGTTGTTAGTTCGTTCATCATCTAGGTACTACAGGACATAGACCACTCACTTAGCAGCACCGAAATGGTGGCCTGGGCGCGGATCCAGGTGATGGCAGGGTTTTGGCGCAGGTCGTTGCGCCGCGGGTCGTTGCTGGCCCGGCACTCGTAGGTCCCGATGTCCGACAGCTTGAGGTCCGTGATACCCAGCACACTCACCCCGTTGTTGCCATAGGCCGTGTTGATGGACACCCGGCGCCTGCGGGCGCCGTCCCACAGCTGCTTGAAGGAGTCGGCCCGGTTGATCTCGGCGTACCACCATTGGATCTCTGGGGTGGGGTTACCGACCACGTCGCAGTACAGCTCAAAGGTGTCCCCCGTGAGCTTAGTCTCAGACATTGGCGACTTCACAAACCCAGCTGGGGAAGAAAAGTGTGTTGGGGTGGCAGGGGAGGAGAGGGGGGTAGAAGAGGGGTTAGAGTGGAAGGGAGGGGATGGAAAGGCCAGGAAATAAAAGAAAGGATCAGTTGGAAAAAAAGAGAGGATGATTAAAGGCAAATCAAGAAGAAGCAAGCCACAAACGTAAGTGGGTGGAAGAGAAAAAAAACTGTTGAATATAAGAACGACAGAGTAAGAGATTATGTGAGTAAGAAAAAGAGTAAGAGATTATGTGAATGAGGAAACAGGTTAATGGCCCCTGAAACCCAATGTGTCGGATGTTACTCGATAACTCCCTTGGCCCGCTCAGGGCCAGGCGACCTTCAGCCGAGGACAAAGCCACCCAAACCCTAGCCCCTGTCATAGAGCTGAGAGGAAGTAGCAGTCACCCCTGAGATCTCCGCATGGTTCTAGGATGATTACTTTACCAACATTCTGGATCGCTGCTCTCAGAGCAGAGCTAGTCTTCAATCCTTTCAGAAATCATGATATAAAACTAATACTTTATGCTCAAATATTAAGCCAAAATCATATTCATCTATTTTTTGTGGAATTCAAGATATTGATTCTATTTCAGACATGGATTCCGACAGATTATCCCTTAGGTGGCTATCTGACTGCTCACAACAGGAAGTGAGGAAACTGACACGGCAACGAAAAAGAGAAACTAAAATGGAGGAAGTGAAACGCATCGGTTTCAAGTACAACTCTTGCGACACAAATCTCTGCTGTTGACACACGTCAAGAACTATTGGTGAATAATAGCTCACATAACAACTCAGTCTAATCTAATCTATGCACCTTGTCTTGTCAATAAGTCAACCTTACTTTACACAGTTGCCTTACAAACTAGGCCAAAGGGAAGTAGTGGCCATCATTTGGATCCCACATTACTGTAGTTCCTCTGATGCCTCGAATGCCATCACGACACCCCCACGGACCATTATGTGGAGGTCGATTCAGGTGCCGCGTCTCAGCGATTTGAAATATGCAAGTGCTCTAAGCACCAACAAGACTTGGTACATGCCTGTTTCTGTCGAGAAGCATTGAGGTGTTGAGATGCATTGAGCATGAAGAAGCCGTAATGACAGCAGAGCTTGCTTTGCTTTAAGCCTCACGTGATGACTTTCGGAGGATTTTGTGTATTCTCCTATTGCCAGACAAATTCGGTCTGTATCTGCTCGAGTGGGAAACCCGGGTAGGAAATGAGGTCAGCTATAACCATCATTCACAATGAGCGGGACTGAAAGGTCAGCATATCATCATTACTGGGAGGGTTCTCGCCTGTGCGTGCTGTCTCATTACCTGAATCATGCTACTACGGTTCCACATCAGTAGTCAGCCCTGCAATTCATTCCCGAGGTCATTTCCCGGTCTCTCGTGAAAAAGAGGTTTTTATCTCAATGAGACTAACCTGGATAAATAAAGGTTAGATAAATCACTGTCCAGTCTTCTAATCAGCTCGGCCTAATTCCACTCCACCCGGGCCCCAGGGTTCATGCTGTGTGGTCTGCAATGCCTGCCTGTTTCCTCCATTCAGTTCATATAGGATTATAGGGTGATGTTATAAGGTTATGTTATATGGCTATAGGGTTATGTCGTAGGGTTCTAGGGTTATGTTATGGAGTTCTAGGATTATAAGGTTATGTTCTAGACTAGTGTTATGTTATGGGGTTATAGGGCTATAGGGTTATGTCCTAGGGTTATAGGATTATGTTATGGGGCTCTAGGGTTATGTTATAGGGCTATAGGGTTATGTTATGGAGTTATAAGGTTATGTTATAGGGTTATGCTATAGGGTTATAGATATAGCTTGTATATTGGAAACGGATTGACGTATCGCCATTTCTTTAGCAACTTAAGATCAGTGAAGTTTGTAGATGATCCTGATTGAATTTTGGGACGATTGGGCCAGCGTTTTCGGACGAGACTCTTGAGGAAGAGTGCCTTTCTGCTTGGACCCCTAATACTTAGGGGTTTGTACTCCCCTTGGACTTAATCCGATAGCTCTGCAGCTAACGATTGCATTATTGAAATCATGGTTTCTCTTTTGCTCTATGCAAAACAAGGCCCTACAGTATGTGTGCTCAGGTGAATTACAAGAGAAAGACTACTCCCTAGACCAGGGGTCGGCAATTAGGTTTGGCCTCGGGCCAAAACATTTTTGAGCCACTAGATGGCGGGCCCGAACGTTTTTTTTTTTATTTTTTTTATTTTTTTTTCCTAACACCAGGGGAGCCACCCCTCCTAAATTTCGTTGTTTGGTACCTGTACTGTAGCAATGACAATAAAGACCATTCATTCATTCCATTCATTCATTCATTCATTCATTCATTCATTCATAAGTAATTGATTGTTTAAAAATGTGACACGTTCTAATGCTTTGACTTTTCTTTCGAAAAATGTACACATCGCTAGTCAACTAACACAGCTTGTTTTGTGAGCCTGCTAACAATGTAAAGTAGTGTTGTAGTTAACTAGGTAACAATGTAAAGTGGTGTTCTAGTTAACTAGATAACAATATAAAGTAGTGTTGTAGTTAACTAGGTAACAATGTAAAGTAGTGTTGTAGTTAACTAGGTAACAATGTAAAGTAGTGTTCTAGTTAACTAGGTAACAATGTAAAGTAGTGTTCTAGTTAACTAGGTAACAATGTAAAGTAGTGTTGTAGTTAACTAGGTAACAATGTAAAGTAGTGTTGTAGTTAACTAGGTAACAATGTAAAGTAGTGTTGTAGTTAACTAGGTAACAATGTAAAGTAGTGTTGTAGTTAACTAGGTAACAATGTAAAGTAGTGTTGTAGTTAACTAGGTAACAATGTAAAGTAGTGTTGTAGCTAACTAGGTAGCAGTCCAATCCATTACGTTGCAGTATTTTGGCTTGACTAGCAAGTTTGTGTTGTGATTCTCAACAACGTAGAAACGTAGTTTCACCCTTTTCCATAGTTTTGAATAATAAATGTGTGGACTGACGATGTAGCGCAGCCTAGCTTATTCTAATAATTATTTAACATACTTTCATTCTGAATGATTCCCCCCTCCTCCCAGACAAGGTCACATTATTATTGGATTGGTTGTTTGCCTGCCGGGTGAAGTTAGCTAAACATTTAACCTGCTAACTAGCAAGAGAAACATCATGTCACTCTCCAAAGGTGTAAAGAGGAAAGTTGACGGTGAAAACAGGGCATTTAAAGAAGAATGGACAGCGAACTATAATGTTCATCCTACCTGGTTTCATCAACGCAAAGCCGTTGTGAGACTCACATCTTCCGTGCTCACAATGTTCCCTTTCTATACATGCGAGTCGTCCTTTTCCTCAATGAATGTGATAAAGACGCACGAGAGGAATCGATTGATGCAAAAAAAAACTTGAGAACTGCCTGCGGATTAAAGTGACGTCCATATAACCAGATATCAAGCAAATACTGACCGATGGGAGATGCCACTTTTCACATTAAGTGAGTACCAAGCCTGTCGTTATTGTATTTAATAACCTAATTGTATTTTTTATATTTTGAATGAATGGCTCATTGTAATTATTATCCCTAATAGCGTGTTTGCTCTGTCTTTTCAGGAGCATAGGCCTATGCACCACCACCCCTCGCATAAGCGGATTACTTTTCTTTCTTTTCTTTTTTTCACCGATTTTGTTGTCAATGTTTTTCAGAATATTAAACTGAATTTGCTTTGTTACTGTTCATATGTGTGTTGCAGTCACATATACGTAAACATTACGTTTGAATTATTTACTGAGCTGGTGTTATTTTTTTCAAACCACACACGGCTATTTCAGCACTACACGTTGTCCACCTACTTATGATTCACTATGAGGGGTTCAGCGTCAGTGCGCTTCGGTGCACCCCGCTGCCTGATTGTCTGTCCCTGTGTCATTCACTCTCAACATGGATAAAAGTACAATAAGCATTATTCAGGTGGAGGTAGATTCTCTATTCGGACATTATAGGCGCTATATGTGGGACTGTCGGTCCGATATTGTAAAAAAAAAAAAAAAAAAAAAAAAAGTGGATTCTCAAAATATTCTGCTGGGCCAAATATTATTGGTGATGGGCCAGCAATGGCCCGCGGGCCGCCTATTGCCGACCCCTGCCCTAGACCTTTCTTGCCTAAAGGCCCCGCCCGTGTCAAGGGCCAGACGAGACACGAGAGCTGGTGAGTTCTCTGGTGCTTTTTCTAGTGCTCTACTACAACAGATTACAGGCCTTCCCAGACCTGCCCAACCTGCTCACAAGTTATGTATCATCAGCACATAAGCACATTAGCTAGTGGGGGAAGGTTACTAAGCGACTGGGGCTGTCAATACTGCATTCGAAATGAGCTGGGTGTCACATTTTCACCATTTACAATACAGCCTCAATATTAAGCTGATAGATTGGGCAAATAATAATTTGATCAGTATCGGTTGAGGCAAGAAACCGTGTTTACACGATCATTAATTCCCCATGTTCTCGCAACTCAAATACTTGTTCTAATTTCCTTCCTGTTAGAATGCTGCGTTTACACAGCAAGAGCCAGCACGCTCAGCACACACCAGTTAAGCCCAACACCACACTACGCAGGTCTGCCCAAAATCAAGGCATTTCACACACACAACGAAACAAGGGTGGAAACGGGAAGCAATTCTTTGAGCCACTATAGTCGGTGAGTCAGAGCCAACTGCAAATAGAGAATGTTGGGTGTGGTGGACAGAATCCAGCCTGGCTCACAGAGAGATCTGGTCCCTCTGCCAGGAGTGAACTGGGCCTTCACCAGAGTTATCTCCCTGCCCGGAGCATAGGGACATGAAGGGTAATTAGTGTTTGTGTCTTTCTCTGGAAACATCTGGGCCCATCCAACCCACCCACCCCCGTCACCCCTATCACCCCAGAAGGTAAACCCCGGCCAGCCTGCCTGTCCCTCCACTCTGCCAACTTTTTCTGGACCCGTAGAGATGAAGGAACTGCACCAAGCCCACATCCACTCTTTTAAAGGACAAGAGAGAGTAATGGGAGACAATGGTGCAGCAGTCACATATACGAGAGAGTAGACAGTGTGTGTGTGTGTGTGTGTGTGGACCCCAGATCCAATTCGTTAAGGAATCATAAATAGCACAGACAATGAACCACAGGCTTCCTCGTCTCGTGCACTACTCTCTAATAACAGCCATTTACACTTTTACATTTTTGGCATCTAGCAGACACCGTTATCCAAAGTGACTTACAACAAAATATATATTTTTTCTAAGTCAGTGAATCATCTATCCACTAGTCATCGCAAGAAAAAGTCATCTATGCTCGGGCCAGGGGCCATTGGCAGTCATTAGATGTATATATATATTATTTACAGTATAAACTCTATAGAAACGGTGGTGGATCCTGTCTGAGGCTGTGTGGCTGTCACACGTGTGCCTTACTGAGTGGGGGGGGGGGCGTACACATCACCATCATGCAGCCTCTGAGTCAGCCAGTCGCCCACAACCTGCCTCCCAGTCCCACAACACAGCAGCAGCTACAACAGGGCCACTGCACTGGTTACGTGCAGGACATTTTGGGGGGGCCAGGGATGCGTGTATATTACCTGTAGGTTTTTATAGGGGACAATACCTACACACCTGGGTATATTTTGTAAGTATGCGTGACTGTTTTAATAAAAACACACTCAACGGAGAAATGGATGTACTAAACGTTGGATTTGATATGAAAAATGGTGAGCATTGCACATCGAGCAGTAGTAATGTGGTGAGTCACAGCTCTTACCCAGTATATACAACTATCCAATCACGTCTTAATCTGGGTTAGGTGTCACAGTCAGCTGAGCACCAGAGGTTTCGTTTCACAACGGCAGAAGTAACTGATTCATCGCTGTAGGTGGAAGGATGGATGATGTATTCAATCGTGCTCTTAACACATCCAAGAGTGGGCAGCTTTACAGGTTGCCTCATTCATTTGAACATATCACCAAAAAACAGACATGCATGTGTCGATGGAGAATGGAGCTATGGCAAAGACTGCAGTTAGCAGTGGAGCCCAAAAACCTCCAATGAGGGATGTAGTGACCTCTGTCATAGAACTGTAAATACTTATAGGAGGGGGGGGGGGGCTGCCACTCAGGTCACAGAGATATGGCACAACTATATGAATGAGATTTAAATCCCAATAACCCCCATCCCAGGCTGAAACGCGTTAATCCCCACTCAACCAGTAAACACTGATTAACCCTTTTCAGAGGTCAAGATGACAGAGAACACTGTCCCTCTGGTCAAAGCCGGCAGTGTTTAGATATGCGACAGGGCTCATCAACCATCACCAGAACCACACATAGCAACACATAGCAACGATCAAAGCAGGGGAACTTCCTCGCTGGACACACTGCTGACTCAAACCACACTGCTGACTCTCTCACTGCTGAATACTATAAATACCCCTATATTACAACATATCAACATTAAGAATAGTATGACATGTAATTCAGTGTGTGAAGAAAGAAACTCGTGCACAAACATTCATCAGAAGAACCAATGTTTCGGTGAAGTTCTCTTGGTCGGAAACGTTCAGTTCTGATCCGGTGCTATCCGGTATTATCCCGTAAATATATTTACGTTCTCTCTATATTTATGTCTTTCCTCTCGGCTAACATTTCATCTTTCTCTGCAGTAATGGTATAACACAACACTTCCCGTTTGGGTACCAGAAGCTAAATCTGTGCCGTCTTTGAGGCTGTGGGATGCTGTTACCGTCAGTGCTTTGTGTATCATGTTTCACAGTAGGCTACCGTGACTCAGTGGAAGATCTGGCTCAAGTCCTACAGCACATTTTCCGGTCTAACAGATGTACACTGTGCCCAGAACATGGACAACAGTACAGTATGGATATACACAGTATTGACCCTACACTACCTATACCGTACCTTGCGGTTATGTTAATAATATTGAGGGAAACGTGAGTTAATAGTGAATATATAGTATAGTATATGTGTATTACCTTCTGTGCCTCTCTATCCTTCCGTTATGTACTGTATGTAAGCACCCACCAGTTTGAACCTCTATGTCTACCAGGACATACTGTATAGTACAGTCTTAGGTGTCTCCACCAAGAGATCAGTTATGTACAGAATAGGACAGAACAGTCTGTTCTCTGAAACAATGAAATATTGGAGCAGCTGGTTTTCTCTTTAGGGTGTAATCTGATACTGGGTTTTTATGGTGAAATCTTTAAGCATGAAGTTCTACCATTTGGGTTGGGGGAAACTCCTCTTTTTCTATAAGTATATATACGGCTTGTCCTGACCGGTCGTTAATAAATCTTGAATTGAAGTGTATATATACAGTATATATGTATGTATATTCATCCTATGCACAGGATAAATAAACTTTGATTTGATTTGAACATCGATTGATTGATCGATTGAACCTTGATTTCAATGTATCGTCACAACCATCAGACTCAAATCACTCAATTGCTACACCACGTGATGAAGTCATTTGAGGTTATACCTTTGTATCATACAGTAAAATAACCTTTCCGTAGTAAAAAAAAAAAAAATGTTTTAGAAGGGCTGCATTATTTTGTGCTTGAGGCAGTTTATGTCCCCAGTTGGTAAAACACGTCAAATCTAATCCCATTTACTATGACGGTCTTCTAAACTCTGTGTCAACTCACAAAGAGAATATCAGGAGGACATAATTGTGCTTAACTACAGATGGGATGTTAAATTGCTCATCCGGGGGAGATTATGCACGGTGCAGTTGTGCCATAAGTACACTCTTCAGGTCAGAGAATCCCCGCTCATATTCCTCATGCATAAAGAACACATCCCTTTTAAAGAGACGGCGGTAGTTCACGTGCACCCAGTCCCCGGTCTTCAGAGTGGTGTGTGTGCAGCTGTGCACAGTGATGCAGTCCATTAAGAGTTAATGGGTTCACTTTCACAAAAGGAGGTTAAAGCCACAGTTCCCCGTGCTGTGTCTCGACGCTATAAATAGATTCTCGCAGCAGAATGGACCCGGCGCTCTTCGCAGTCCCCCCCCCTTGCTATCTGTTGCTGAATCTGGCCCTCGACAGTGTCTCCCTGAGCAGAAGGGAATAATAGCTCCAACTCCCTCTGCTTCACACAGGCAGTGATTACATCTCCTTCACTTAGAATTACACATTGCCCTGTCGTAATTGTCAAATCAGGAAACATCACTAATGAAATCAGACACTAGAAAATGAAGACCGACACATTAGATTGGATCCACTTAACTGGGATTGACGAAATGCGAATTAATCTGTTTTTGGAGGGCGGGGGGGGTGTACTGTATTTTTGTGACCAAACAACATAGGCCTTGAATTCCGTTCTAAACATACCTGTGTGAAACATGACTAACACTGTCACTTAGTTCCCTATATCATGTCACTAGGTCCCCTATGTAGACGCCACTGGCTCAACTTGACAGTACTGTACAGTGAGGAGAGGTGAGGCTCCCCTCGTCAACAGCGGCCAGGCTCAGACGCACAGTGACAGGGTGGCACCAGCCTGGCTCCCACCGCTCCCCCGGGGAGTCTCAGTGGAGCCCTACGTGCCGCTCTGGGGCCGGGCAGTGGGCATCAACACTGGGCAGAGACTAACAGCAGGGCTTGGGCTGCCTTCACTTGGGCTTTACCTAACAATAGACGGCTTATTTAGGCATTTGACTGTGTGGATGGAACCATCAAAGCTCGTCCCTCACACACACACACACACACACACACACACACACACTTCAACCCTGCAGATCAATGGTACAGTAGTGCGGTGTAGAGCCAACGATGGAGATCTCTATCCACACTGAATGACTGTGGCTTATGACTAGTGGCATTTCATATTAATATACATCAATATGTTCCCTCGTGGTCAACGTTGTGTTGTCAGATGTGACAATTAGTAGCTCTCATTGGCAGGCAGGCAGAGCATGCCAAAGCCTGTGTGGTGTGTATTGATAGATGGCTCCTAGTCTGTGTTCCCCCTCTGGATAACAGTGGTGATAAAGTGATTCACCAGGATTGGATGTCAGGGACATGTCAAGGGACAGGAGCACTGAACACACAATGATGGTTAGAACTGACATGTTATTATGTTAAGTGATATCTCCCTCAAACTTTCCCCTTGTGACTGTTGGGCTAAAACACATTCATATTGCAGAGAGCAATGCAATATTTCATACAGTGATGCACAATTAATGTTGTCAATGACCAACGACCAATGTTATGTTGTCAATGAACAACGTTAGTCAATGACCAACACTGCACTGGACTTCAGTGGCTCGGCAGGTGCGGCTGTGGCTCAGGAGGTAGAGCACGGCGTCTAATGATCGCGGTTCAATCCCCGACTCCTCTTGTCCACATGTTGAGGTGTCCTTGGGCAAGACACTGAACCCCAAATTGCTCCCAATGAGCCGACCGGCGCCTTGAATGGTAGCTTGCCGCCATTGGTGTGTGAATGTGTGTGTGAATGAAAGGCCATTGTAAATAATGAGCTTGAGGTTTGATAGAAGGCTGCATTGTATTGAATCTCATTGTATTTGAATAGAGGGAACATGGACCTGGATGACCCCTGACGAGACGATTTAAAAAGCTGGTGCCAAGCTGGTGCCAAGTCATCTGAAAGTTATGCAGTTTATCTCAGTCAACTCCACTGATTCAAACCAAGGATAAAGACCTCATTATGCCATTTACAACAATGCAGGCTCTATTTGCTGAGATTGTGTCATGACCTTTCTAAATATCAAGACTGTCACTGACTACCAAAGGTTGCCTTTTAATACTCATGAAATGTAATTTCAGATGATTCTCCCTCCTTCTCTCTGACACACGCACACAAGTGTACACACACACACACACACACACACACACACACAGTGTGTGTCAGAGAGAAGGAGGGAGAATCATCTGAAATTACATTTCATGAGTATTAAAAGGCAACCTTTGATAGTCAGTGACAGTCTTGTTATATAGAAAGGTCATGACACGATCTCAGCAAATAGAGCCTGCATTGTTGTAAAAGGCATGATGAGGTATTTATCCTTTGTGTCACACACACACACACACACACACACACACACACACACACACACACACAGTAAACACTGACAACTTGCACTGAAAACCAGATGATTTGATGTGTTTGTTGTTAAACAAGGAGAGTCCTTGACAATCCTGAGTCGTGCATCCTGTTTGGCAGGTTCTTAAACTATCTGTCTCCATTACATCAGGAATGTCAACCGCTGATACCCGGACCTCTCAAGAGCATAACATACAGTAGGCCCACAGGCCATGTATTACTTACAAACAACAAGGCGAATCAGCAATTTGTGCATGCAATTACTTTTTTTTTTTTTTTTTAAATAACACAATAATCCAAAGCCAGCTGACTGTCTATGGATATATTACAATGCATCCAAAATAGCACTAATCAATGATAAGGAAGCCAACCGTGCAGGGTAAACTTAATAAGCACACACAACACAATACACAGGATATTACCTGCACTTATCTAGTTTCATTTCAGTTGTCTGCATAAGGTTGACATAAAAAAAAAAGGAAATTATTTCTGCGCAGGAAAATGGTCACGGAAAATATGAACACTCTCAATACAGAGAGACGACCAGAGTTACATAAACAGATTCGTCTATCTAAATAAATACTGTTACTGCGATGCAAATGCGCCCATGCCCCTCATATTCAACATGGTGAAATGACAGACGCCCCCTTCTTTCAAATCTTTCAAAACATTGTCTTCAAATTATAATTCCTCGAAACGATTATTACTGTACGTCACGGTGCCTGACTTCGACTGGGTACCATCGCCCGGGCATGGTCACATCTAGATCCTTACCGTTCTGAGACGAAACGTAATGCAGCATCAAGTTTCCAATGAGGACCACAGCCAGCATCCCTGCGTTGGACCGCATTCTCTGGGTTTGGACAAGAGGACCACGGACCAGGCAGGACGAATGTAGGAGGAGAGATATTGATCGCGGGAATTAGAGATATTGCCTAGAGGTGCATAGCAGAGTGGAGCAGAGTTCTTTTATATTGGTCCACCAACGCTTAAAAAAAAAAAGAAGAAAAAAAAAGACCGTCCTCCAGAAAAAGAAAGATATGTTTGTATGACAAAGGCAACGCGGTAAGGTCCGGGTCAGGCCAGCGGCGGCTCAGGGATGCCGATGTAGGGCCATAGACTGAGCAGGAGCCTCCTTCATCGGATTGCGAGGAGAGGTCTTTCGGTGTCAGGGAGACTAGCGACCGCGGTTGTAGTTCTGAGGGATCAGAGATGCGCAGACCGATGCGCATTGGCGCCAAGAGAACCAAGGCCCGCTAGTGCCCAAAATAAAAGGTGCGCGAATATTAAAAATGTATTCCAAAATTATTTTATAGCCTAACATTATTACATGTTTCTTCTGAGACGTTCTACATAGATATTTGACTGGCAGTGGCAGCACATAGAAAAACGATGGATCAAGCAAGACACAGGATCACGTAAAAACCAGGCGCGCCTACACGCACGCACACACACGCACGCGCACACACAGACACACACACAGACACACAGACAGACACACACACACACACACACACACACACACACACACACACACACACACACACACACTTACTAGGCTGTAGTGCAAATGAATAGGAGTTCCTTGTGAGCATGATGATGGTGAGCATTACGATATTGTTTGTTGCATTAAGCAATTATTTGCCAATGAAAGATGCATGTTAATTAAGAATGCATAGGCCAACAGTTTCCCCTCAGTACCCCCCCCCCCCCCCTGCCTGGAGGGCAAGTCATTATGTGGATTTATGTCCCCCATTGTCCTGCAACACCCATAGGCTCCTCCATTCTAAATCCCAAATCCATGGGAAATAAGCCAGTCTGTCTGTCTGCTGTCAGGCTTCGCTGGGGTGGAAGATGGCAACTCCCTTGCTGTAGGAGTTTGTGTGTCCATAAAGCTGCCCTCAGAGCAGATCAGGATGCACTGTGACTATAGGCTATCACTGCTGTAGATCAATCAGAGACCCTAACATGGCCTCCAGTAAGCCTCCACACTCTGGAGTTTTGGTGGTACATGGGTGACCTCATGTGGCCATTCATGGCAGCCCAGAATTGAACTGAATTGAGAGTTGATCAGCAAAGTCTGATTACGGATGAGCGGTGGTATTTTCACTGTTTAGCCCAGAATTTAACCAAATCATGAATGTTGTGTGAACATTATTAGCAGTGAGTGAAATATACTTGGGTATAATAGAGCTGATTGAATAATAATAAATAAACACATAAGGGTGATTGATTAAAAAAACAACCTCTGATGTCAAGACTATCAGGGCCACACTGTGTTGTTGTGTACATCTGATTTCCAATTCTGGAATACAGTTCATAATAGACCACTCAACTAAATGTGGGTATCTACTGCAGCTATACTACGAATGTCCACTGCACTGAGTATTTGTGTGTTGGAGGGCTATTCTAAATGGCTGTTCTTCTCACCCAATAGCAGAACAAACTGGACTGGAGAGTAAAGTGGAGGGAAACTTTACTCTCCTCCCTCTAGTTTGTCTGTGGAAGAGTACGTTTAAAATGTAACCCCACCTGAATCCTCTCGCGAACCAATCGGTTGGAGAAATGTCAGAGCAGATGACACACCCTCCTTTGTTCAAAACCAATGAGAGTGGAAGTGTGGTATTTTGCCCGAGGGAAAAACGTACCCCTAGATGTGTTAGTTACGCATCAATTAACTGTTGCCAATGTGTTCACATCGGTGGACCCTCTGTTGGCCTTTTTACCTCTTCTATTCTATTATTTTGGTCTATTTAGTATGGAAAGTAGACAACAATGGCTTACCAGACTGAAAAATGAACTTAGCGACAGCCCACTGGTCTCAAATGTGGCTTTCGGCTTTATCCTCATGGGACTAGAGAAGTTGGTGGAGCTGGAGTTTGAGTGTCCTTGCAATCCTACATGGAATGGATTGTTTTCATCTGCCTTCTTCATCATCCCCGCCGTCATGGCCTTCACGCTGATGCAGATCATCCAAGGATGCAAATGCGAGACGTGGTGCAGGAAGACTGTGAACATTTCCAGTTTCGTCCCTGCCGTCGTGTGGCTGATCTTGTTGTTCCTCGACGGCCAGTACTTTGCTTGTGCAATGACAGACTGGAAGGGCAGATTTGTCCTCGTCGATAAAGCGGCACCCCTGAAATGGTGTGAGCCAACTAGTGAGGGAGACGTCACGCCGCAAGAACTCATGCTCCGTTCGCAGCAGTTATTTGTTGTGTCTCAGGTCAGTTTAAACTTTCATAACAAGCGCAAGTTTCACTCCCTGTGTGTCACCTATGGCTGTTATTGACAGTGAGGGGTAGGGTGATGAGATGGGAACAAACCTCTCACTTGTAACAATACCCATGGATAATTGTAACCTGTAGCGACTTAAACCTGTCGCATAGTGTCGGGGGATGTCAATTAATATAGTTGTGTGTAATTAATTACAAAGACACGATGCATAACTCGGTTTCATTTCAATGCTGTTTCCCCACATTCACTGTGGCCTCCTGTCTCCTCAGGTTATAGGTATATTTCTCCTCATATTCATCTGTGTGGGACTCATAGTATATGTGGTCAGAGAGAGCTGCCAACAGGAGGGGGAGATGCAGGACGCCAATGCATCGGAGCTCACAGTGCTCAGAATGAGCACTCTGCGGACCAGGACGTCATGAGCGCCTGCTACCCCACCTGCACTTTCTGGGTTCAGCTCTCACCTGTGGAGGCGCTGACCTGAGCCCTTCCTCGTGCTGAGACTCTTTCCTAAATCACCCAGAGAGACAGTATCATTTCAAATACTCGGATACTCGGTTTGTAAATAAGTGGTTTTTTGTTGTTGTTCCTTCTTACTTGGAAATACTGTTTTTTGATATTGATATAGGCCTACTGCAAACATGTTTACACTAACTGGTGGAGCCAGTCAATTTCCTTTCTCTTCAAAACGAACGTATGAACAAGATATCTACTTCCGGGTCTCACGTATCTGCCTCACATGTGTGTCACACAACAGACGTGTTGCATCTGCCTCTGATTAGGGCTCCTGTCTGGCTTATGAGAGTCCCTCTCTGGACTGGCCCTCTCTTCCTGTTGTGTGACCCTTCCCCACACTCTCAGACCCCTGACTGGACCATAACCCAGCCAACCCACTTAGCTGCCGCTACCCACACCAAAAAGATATGCCTCACACATAGTAGACAATGGCTATCTAACGATCAAAAAAGGAATAATGTCATGTCACATTTGTAAGACTTAAATTCTAGTTTTTAGAATGAAAATGTAAGACAAATGGCGATGCCAACATTCTGTTTGTACCATGTCTTTTTGTAATAAAGAAATTATTTATTTAATAAAAGAAAAAAGCTCAGGACTTTGTACAGTTATGTTAGTCTCGCGTAGCTATACCTCCAAATCATGTTGTTCTCACGTCTCCTTTGGAGGTCTGGAGAGATTGTTATTAGCCCATTCTGTCTGAATGGAGCTCTGGCTGAGAGGTCACGTTTTGATTGGCTTTGAGTAGAAGGGATATTTAGAAAACAACAACCCACTCTCCTTTCTCATTACTCTTGAAAGGAGCATGTTTTTGAGCTGCCTGTTGACTGGTAGAAAATGTGGCAAGCATGTTACAGGTCTCCACCCCTCGCTAATGCACTCAGGGTGCAATAAGTAACACACTGTGTGGATCAGGTTGTCATTACAAACCGAGCAAATGGAGAGGAACAAAACTGCTCAGGAATGCTACCCTGAGGCCTGGGGAGACTTACACAAATCTACAAAGTTGAATGGTGGAGAGGAAAAAGCACAGTCGATGGGAGAACATCATCTCAGTCACGACACAAATGTGGCCAATAAGAAACCCTTAATGGAAAATAATCTATCTCATATTCATAATTGTGTTTGCAACAATGAATTGAAGTAACAGAGCAAAGAAAGTGGCTGGAAAATCTGTTTATTTAGTACTACAAGGCATTAAGCTTAGTGCAAATCCAGCACATGCAATGCAGTTTCAGCACCATCGCTCATGTGTGAAGAACAATAGTGGTAGTTGCATCAAGTTATGTGTATTGTTTGTCACTGGCAGGGACTAGGGAGTTTGTCAGGATCAAGAGAAAATTATGTCATTTTCTGAGTTGGTAGTGACATCCTAATCTACACAGTGTGTAATTGATTCCTATGCAAATCAGAGACCCTATAAAAACAAATATATGAATTCCAAAATGACATGAACTATTATCCTTGTATTAAGATGGACTCAATTCAACTTATGAGTGATTTGTTGACATATTTGCATTTTCTCTAATTTTAAGAGTGTCATAGCAAAGGGTCTGAATACTTATGTACATGAGGTATTTCTGTATTTCAATTTTAATAAATTTACTGAAATCACAAAAAACTTGTTTTCGGTTTGTCTATGGGGTATTGTATGTGGATTTATGGCAAATAATTTGTATTTGATACATTTTAAATTGAGTCTAACACAACAAAAAGTGAAGGGGTCTGAATACTTTCCGGAGGCACGGTCCATTTACAAACCCCCCCCCCTCTCCCCCAGGGTGGGTTTTCACATGATTTTATCTGTCATTCAACCTTGAAACAGTTGGATAATGTCAACCAGTTGGGTCTTGTGACAACTTTCACATATTCTTATCCGTTATTCAGATAAGAAACAGATGGGTACATATCAGCTACACAACCTCATGTCTAGCAACACCTCTACTTCTCTATTCTATTAGTCTACTCAAGTTATAAGCAATAGCACTAGCTAACGCTAACAACATAAATAACATTCATGATGTTGAGACATGTGAGACACACACACACACACACACACTAGCTTGAATAAAGTATAAAGCAAATGTGTTGCAGTTGTTGTTTTTACTAAGTTAGAGCTCGCATACACACACTACACTAAGTAGCCTAATCACTCACACACACACACACACACACACACACACACACACACACACACACACACACACACACACACACACACACACACACACACACAGCAGTAACAATTCACAATTAAATATCCTACTCTGGCATTCATCCAATTCAATCAAAAACACAAGTCTTGTATCCTTTGTGTTAGTAAACCTTGCACTCAATAAATTGGTTGCAAAACGTTATCATCCCACATGCAACATTTTTGACATGAATTCCACGGTGTCGTGGGTAGAGAAGCAGCTCATTTGCATTTAAAGCTGAACACATCGAAACTGCCCGTTGTAAAACAGAGGGTTGTAGAGCATTGTTAGAATGACTTTAGATTAAAATCTGAGTGGTATTTTCAGTAAAAAACTTGACATGTTTTGAGGACCACAGAGACCTATATTAACTTGTTGAAATAGAGTATAATATGACTCCTTTAAATGGTTAGTATTATCAACATTATTAATGCTTACTAGCGTTTCATAGTACAGATACTTATTGAACCATTACATCAGATGGTTCCTTAGCTTGGAAGTACTCTATGGGCTAGGAGGGGGAAACTGTAATCCATGGTTCAGAGTTGTTTAAATAGCCACTACTAACAACAGCTAACTTTAGCCACCGCTAACTCAAAATAATAGGATTCATATTGGTAAAAAAAACAATGTTCAAAATGAGTGGCCAAATCACCTCAAATGAACTTTCCCTCAAATAACCCTAACCCTTTAAGTGCATTATACCGCAGTGGAATCAATCTTGCCAGTCAGTAATATGGTAATATTTGTGCATCTTCAATGAAAATAATTATTATATTCAGACCAGTAGGCTACACAAAACTGTTCACAATGTCCTTTTCACAATTATTCATGTTGAATGTTTTGTCTACACATCCTGACACATAATAACAGCTACAGTCGTCAGCAGAGAAAGTAGCGCCACCGTTAATAAGAACACAACTATGTCTACAGAGGGCCAGGAGTAATGAGGCATTGGACTCTGTGAGCAGGTGAGCAGCGCCACTGTGTCCTATGACAAACTCAATCCAGAAGAGGGCGCTAGTGTTCAGGTGTTTTTATTGTCTGGTCTCCGTGTAGCCTGGAGAGCCTCTGCATGTTCAGTCTGTAGGATGGCTAATGTAGTACTTCCTCTACAGCCTCAAGGAAGTTATTGTTCTGGTCTGTTGTGGCTATAGATAGAATCTTTGCCGCTCCTCTCTCTTTCAGACGAAGGAGGTTGTCATATTGGTAAAAAAAAAAAAAAAACAGAGGCCAGGGCTGCCAAGTTTCAACAAAAGTTTGGAGTGAGATTTTTTGGCGGTGGAGCGACCCAAAACTGTGCACGTTTTGGCAGCGGCGGCCCCTCTCTCCCACCCAATTGCTTGTGCTAGTTTCCTGCAATTTTACATGTTGTTCATAATAAACCAGCACAAGAAATGAAAATAATAAATAATAACATTTTATAAAACAAGAAAAACATTCAGACAATATATCATAATAAACAAATACAGTAGCCTACAGACTCTAAAAGAAAAATTGGCCCCATCAACAGGACTCAGCCCCTTGGTCAGCAGCAGAAAGACCCGTGGTCATCATCTTATATACAGTGCATTGCTCATAGATGGCTATTATGTTATACAGTACATACCATGGTTTTTCCTGGGTCAGAATGAGGGCTTGGTGGGTGATTTTGTGCGCGCGCAGCGTGCCCACATTTTTTTGGAGGGACCCCCAATTGTTGTATTTGTATTGTAAATTGTAATTATTAATAATAATTATTATTATTAATGTACCTGGTTATGTTACAGTAGAGAAACAAAAAACTGTTACCAAAACTGAGTATTTACTAGCTAAGATTGGCAAAAGATTGGCGTGGTGCAACCGAAATTAGTAAACAACTAGTTTGAAACTAACTAGTAACAACTAGGGGTTTAGTAACTACTAAATGCCTGCATTTAGTAATGACTTACGCCATATTGGTGCAACCCAGTCCAGTAGGATACCAGATAGCATGTTGTAATGTATGCACATATTTTGCTACCACGGTTGCCAGATGGAATTGACAATGTCCAGCCCAACCGGTCTAAAAGCTGCCGAATCCACCCGTCCAGTGTGACCAAAAGTAGCCCAACCTGGCAACCCTGCTTGCTACGTTCTTGCAGCTCGCGTGAACACAGGTTCTTCCATCAGCGCTCGCCTGCCGCTTCGATTGCAGACTCAAGTTAACGCGCGTGCAGAAAGATGCCACGAAACTCATATCCGGTAGCTTTCTTTCAAGGAATTTCAAAAATAAAAGTCCCGTAAAAAAAAAATTTATATATATATATATATATATTATTATGTTATTTCTCGCCGTGAGAAATAGAGATGCGGCGTGAGAGCGTGAGAACTGGTTGAAATGCGTGAGTCTCACGGTGATTGCGTGAGACTTGGCAGCCCTGCAGAGGTAGACCAACAACACAGACTAAAATAGTAAATGGCCTCCATTAGTTCCTCCATCAGGGGTGCAAACTGGCGATGAAGGTGTCCAAAAAGGTGTCACCGAAAACAAAGAAAATGGGGGGGGAGATAATGCTAGCACTAACAGTGCTACATGGATAGCCTAGCACTAGCGGTGGTAGATAGATAGCTCTTGCATTAACAGTGGTCTAACAAGATGCGCGTGTAAGTAGCGATGGCCCTGACCGTAACATTAATGTAGGCAACCTGTTCTCAAAGTAATTATGCGGGTTCCTGCAGGTTTCAACAAGTTACATTTAAGACCTTTTTAAGAGAATTTAAGACATATTCGTCACATTCGTTGATTCTTTTCAATGCTGGGCGGTCTGTTCTGTTGCATAGCCTGTATCTTTTCAGTTTGTAATTGTAAAGCGTCTTTGAGAGTCTAGAAAAGCACTATATAAGTCGAATGTATTATTATTATTATTATTATTATTATTATTATTATTATTATATAGAACAATGATAATCAGAGCTGCCAAGTCTCACGCAATCGCCGTGAGACTCACGCATTTCAACCAGTTCTCACGCTCTCACGCCGCACCTCTATTTCTCACGGCGAGAAATAACAATTGTTTTACGGGACTTCAATTCCTTGAAAGAAAGCTACCGGACATGAGTTTCGTGGCGTCTTTCTGCACGCGTTAACTTGAGTCTGTAATCGAAGCAGCAGGCGAGCGCTGATGGAAGAACCTGTGTTCACGCGAGCTGCAAGAACGTAGCAAGCAGTGTTGCCAGATTGGGCTACTTTTGGTCACACTGGACAGGTGGATTCGGCAGCTTTTAGACCGGTTGGGCTGGTAGCCTACTGGACTGGGTTGCACCAATTTGGCGTAAGTCATTACTAAATGCAGGCATTTAGTAGTTACTAAACCCCTAGTTGTTACTAGCTAGTTTCAAACTAGTTGTTTACTAATTTCGGTTGCCAATCTTTTGCCAATCTTAGCTAGTAAATACTCAGTTTTGGTAACTGTTTTTTGTTTCTCTACTGTAACATAACCAGGTACATTACTAATAATTCATAATAATTACAATTTACAATACAAATACAACAATTCGGGGTCCCTAAAAAAATATTCTGGGCGCGCCGCGCGCACAAGATCAACCACCAAGCCCTCATTCTGACCCAGGAAAAACCCTGGTATGTACTGTATAACATGATAGCCATCTATGAGCAATGCACTGTATATAAGATGATGATCAAGGGTCTTTCTGCTGCTGACCAAGGGGCTGAGTCCTGTTGATGGGGCCCATTTTTCTTTTAGAGTCTGTAGGCTACTGTATTTGTTTATTAAGATTTCATAAATATGATATATTGTCTGAATTATTTTCTTGTTTTATAAAATGTTAATTATTTTAATTTCTTGTGCTAGTGATTATGAACAACATGTAAAATTGCAGGAAACTAGCACAAATAATTGGGTGGGAGAGAGGGGCCGCCGCTGCCAAAACCCGCACAGTTTTGGGTCGCTCCACCGGCAAAAAATCTCACTCCAAACTTTTGGTGAAACTTGGCAGCCCTGATGATAATGTAAGTTAGCCTACTCTATCAATTTCTGGATTCATTTCCATTGCTTAGCAACACAATGCTAGATATAATAGCATAAATAACAGAATAAACTCATACACTTACTTACACTGCATAGGCTACATACTGAGATATGACACACACACACACACACACACACACACACACACACCTCTCACAGGTACACACACACACCTCTCACAGATACACACACACCTCTCACAGGTGGGCTAGAGGAGTTTTGGATTGATGGGTGGTAGCCTACAGGAAGTCGACGACTAAAGTGTGGCCCCCTCTAGTCATTGTGGCCGCATAGACTGCTTCTGCCTCGGGCCGGCCCTGCTGGCAGGTGACTCCCATTTACTGAGATAAGTGGTTGTGTAGTCAGTTAGGATGCAAACAACTATAAATATATTTTTACGTGCTTAACAACATGAACACTGGAAATAATCTCGCGACTGTAGCCCCTAACAACTTTAGAAGGAAAAACTCCCCGGTGGGAAGAAACCTTGAGAGGAACAAGGCTCAGAGGGGGACCCATCATATTCTGGCTGGTCAGGTGACATCAGCATTTACACAGAAAATGAATTGGGCCTCTCGCAACAAACATGTGTTACCATAACGTTGTGGTTTATTACCAGGGCAGTGTGTTCTGGATAGTTAAAACTAAACTCACTTGAAAATATGTCAAGGTCTAAGTCAGGTGTAATTAGATGCACCTGTGCAGCCATGCAGAAGGTTTAATCTCACTTGCAACATCTCCCAACATAGAGTCTAACATGTTGCACAAGTTAGTGGGACATACCCCTACCCCATTACCTGAAAGGGGGACGTTGCAAGTGACAGTATTGACACTTGCAACGGCCAGCCGCAGACAACACAGCCAGCAGGGATGTAGGTGCCCTGCCCTGTAAATGGTGAAACTGTTTACTGTCCGGTTGCCCTCTAGTGGGCAAAACAACTAAGCACTTGGCACACTAATAAAACCTTGAATCCTAGACCTTGGAATTCAAGGTTTTATGAGTGTGCCAAGTGCTTCATTGTTTTGCCCACTAGAGGGCAACCGGACAGTAAACAGTTTCACCATTTACAGGGCAGGGCACCGACATCCCTGCTGGCTGTGTTGTCTGCTGCTGGCCAGCAGATGGCAGTACCTTTCTTCCCTGTTCTTACCTGCATCATAACTGATATCAACAGTCAATCAACACTACTCTGCATTGTGGCCACAGGTTGAGCCATCTAATAAGATTAGTTTAGTTTGTAATTTTGTTTTAAATCAGCTAATTTCCAGCAAGTTGTCAAGATGGTGCGGTTCTTGGTTACTCACGGTCATCTGGAGACGCTGTGATGCAGCCTAGGAGGGTTGTCCTTCCAGTGTTTGCCGCTACAGGTCAAATGGGGATTAATGGCTATTGATCAGACTGTCGATGAGAACACTGAGCATTGAACTGAGGAGTACAGTGTCAATACTCGAGGTAACCTTGCCCTTGCGGCACGACCCCCAGCCCCTGGTCACATGACTAAAGATGCTAAAGAAGTTCAGATGGAGAAGCCAATCCACCACAGTCCTTCCTCAACAACCAGCCACTGATGTGGTCAATGCAATCAGGTGTTATGCAATCACCCGACTACTCATCCAGCTGCTAATTCATGGGATTAAATTGCAGATTAAATTGTTGTCCCCTCATTATCCAAAACAACAGCCTCGCCCAAGTCTGTCTCCAGTCACAGCTGAGCTTCTGCCTCTAGCCTCCATGTGTCTACTCATGTGTCTACTCAGGCTTATGTTATAATAATAATACATTTTTGAAGCGCTTTACTCTCAAAGTGCATAAAATATGATATATATACTGTATATATACAATATATATATATATACACACACTGTATACTATTTATATATATAATATATATATATATATATATTATTATATATATAGTGACGAGTCAACCTGTTTGACCCACCCCACTGCCCTCCCTGTCTACTTGGGGATGATTGTTTTTGTAAAATGAATGGTGAAGGAAGCAGTCACTGGCCCATGTCCAATCTATTTAAATCAATGTGGTGTTTATACAATGTATATTTCCATACAAAGCCCTGTTACATACAGCATGTGCCATTTTGTCTTGAGTATGTCAGATCACGTTAAGCTTGGTTGTCAGCACTGCACTCATAAACACCCACTGGACCTGAGGCTGATTGGTGGATGAGAAGAGAGGTGGAGGATGGGGGAGGATGGGAGGAGAGGAAGTATTCAGAGGTCACCCTCTGATTCACGACTCCTCGGAGAAAGGGCGATATAAATATATAAATCAGATGTGCAAAGCAGGTCCTCCTGGCGTCAGAGCAGGGTCTGTTTTATCATGCCGCTGGTTCGGCAGCTATGCTAATGAAATCATTATCCTGAGACTGCCTTCATCGGGTGACCAGGGCCAACCAAGTGATATGTCACCACACTGAGTTGGTAGACCTTCTGTTTTCAATTCCGCATTCTGGAGATGTGGGTGCGACAGAAAAGAAAACAGACTGTGGAATTTGCTGGAAAGGCAAACGGGGGAGATGACATTCCCGGTGTGATGCTTTACACATACCTTATTATTGCACATTGCACAAAACCTCTTTGATACAGCCTCTTTTATACATCTGTACATTACAAACTGTACATAAGATAGCTTAACTGTACATAGCTCATAACCGTATACACCTCTAAACTACCGTACATGCCATACTGTACTATCATTGTTTTTGTCATGTTTTTACATCATGTTCTTAAATCACTATTTGCACTTCTGGTTAAATGCTAAACTGCATTTTTTTGCCTGGGACTAAAGTTGAATCTAATCTAATCTAATCTTTAGGGGGGATTACAGTGTCTGTGGATGAAGAAGGCGTTAAATGAGGGCAGGATGGTGAACAGTGGCAAGGCAGGGGAGAGAAGGGGAGCAGGGGATCAGAGGGGGAGGGAAGAGGAGAGGAGTCCGGAGGGGGGAGGGAGAGGAGTTCAGAGCGGGGGGGGGGGGGGGGGGAGGAGGAGAGCAGGGCATCAGAGGGGGAGGGAAGAGAAGTCCAGAGAAGGGGGGGGGGGGGATCAGTGGGGGAGGAAAGAGGAGAAGAGTCCAGTGGAGGGGAGACGAGGAGAGCAAGGGATCAAAGGGGAGGTAAGAGGAGAGGAGGGGAGCAGGGGATCAGTGGGGGAGGGGAGAGGAGAGGAGGGGAGCAGGGGATCAGTGGGGGAGGGGAGAGGAGGGGAACAGGGGATCAGTGGGGGAGGGGAGAGGAGAGGAGGGGAGCAGGGGATCAGTGGGGGAGGGGAGAGGAGGGGAGCAGGGGATCAGTGAGGGAGGGAAGAGGAGAGGAGAGGAGGTAGCTGTGCTGAAACTGATACAGCTGGAGGTAGCTGCATTCTCCTCTCTAACCTCCCCACCATCACCCCCACCCCTGGCATGGTGGAAGAGGGGCCCCATCCCACCGCTTTGTCCTCTGATTTATCAGAGCAAAGGCCACTCCCTCCCAACCGTCCGCCCCCTTCTAACTGTTCCTCCACCAACCCCTCACCATCCCCCTCTTACCCCCCACCCCCCCCCATCCTTCCCCCTCTAACTGTCCCCCACTCTCTACATCCTCCCCCTTCTTAACTGTCTCTCTTATTTCAACTGGTCTGGGGACAGCTGGGCAAACACTGACCTGTATCAGTCCTTTTCCCCAAGACCCCCTAAGCCTTGTTTGCCCCCTAGATCGCCCCCCACTTCCACCTCTCCAGCCTAGCAACTAGACCTGGGGCCCACCCACAGCACACAGGCTCTCTGTGGGACTACATGTGAAACACAGGAATTCCAAACACTCAGTTCAAATACACAGGGTCAGGCACAGAGGTCAGAGCAGGTTCTGGAATCTGAATGTGTGCGTGAATCTCCCTGAAAATTCCATTCTGACTACCATTCTGAGCAAAGACAGCAGGGGAGTCTTGAGCTTTGCAAGACAGGAGAAAGGGTAGTTAGATGAGAAAACGGTCTCTTCTCTTGATGATCTCTTCTCTCTCCTTTTGTGGAGGGTTGTGCATTTTCTGCCCCACCCCCCACCCCCTACCCCGTGTTTAACCGGTGGTGTGGAGTGTGACAATGATGCTTCTGCCACACACTGAAATAGACTTTCCCCCACAGGCAGTTTATGAGATTTACAGTAGTCCCCCTGGCTGTGTGTCTCTGTCAGTGTGCTGGATGAATGCACACTGCCGCTCTGCAGGGACCTGGGACCAGAAAGGGCAGATCCAGAGGGAAAACATCCTAGCCCTCTCCCTGTCTCTTGCTCTCATACCCCTCCTCGCTCTGCTTTTCCTTTTCTGTTTTGGTATGATATTCTTCATCAAATTCAAATCTGTTTTATTGGCATGACAGATATTGCCAAAGCAGAGATTGTGGTTTTAATATTCACAGTATTAGAAATGGAGATAACAATAATAACAGAACATATGATATTACAATTGTATTATGACATGTTTGGTCATAAACCATAGTTAATAACATGTGACACGTTCTGGTGAAAAGGGCTGCATGTCGGCAATTCTCAAGTCACGCAAATGAGCAAAAAGCTTTGTGCTTTTTGTGTTTTCTGTTTTTTTGCATATTACACAAGTTGAAGTGTTGAACAGCCCACTCAATATAACAAATAACAGGTTTAGGATCACTAAATACTTATAATTATATCTAATAATTAGTTAATTGGATTCACTGTCTCGTCTGCCCTAGGCTACTGGGTAAGTGATACATGGCTTGTAAACAAACGTATACTAGCATACTAGCATCTGTTTTGTGTTTTGATTCAAAGCGCATTTCTCCACTATTTGGTATGAGGTGTACCAACAATCAAATAAGCATATCTTTCATAACCTGGGGGAAAAAAAGAAAAATTACAATGCCCTACTTGAGGACTTTCTAACCAGACCCTGTCACAAATAACGAGAGTAAAAATAATAATAAAAAATGTTTTAAGGTAAAATTACAAATGGGTGACGGTTGTACAATAATAGTTATACAAAAAAAAACAGTCAAGACTAAGTGAAATCCTCTCAGCATCTTTGTGCACTAGTTGTATCCTCGCGCAAATCAATGCAATATTTACAAAATGTTGGAGCACAGTGCTAAAACCACAAGCAAAGACAATTTTGGTAATTTGGGTGTCATTTCAAAATGCAGCTGCTCTGACCAATACAAACTTTGCAATAAATGGGAGCGTTCGTAGGACTTGTCAACTGAAACTTTGCTGAACGCAATTACTAACGTAGCGTCCCAGACAACTGGACTTAGTCGTGCGTACCTTTTAGCAGAAGCAAGTTGGAGCCCATAAGTTCCACCCAAAAAGGACAAATACTGAAATGAATTACAAGGGTCCCTCAGGCTATGGCAATTATAAACGTATTGAGCTGCAATATCTTATTTATATCGCAATTCTTCCTCTCCCAATATAATTCTTTATAATGTTTTATTGCATCTGTAGATGCATAGAAATCGTGAATTGCTTTTAATATTTTATTTTAATAAAAGATTCTCTTGAGAGAATTGTTCATAGTGATGGAGGGATCTGTCTCTACCTCCCCTGTCAGAGTAGGCACATAATGTACTGTACACCCCCCTCCCCAGGCAGTCACTGGTGTGTCCCATTACTCAATACAATGTCTCTTTCCCACTCCCACTAGTCTCCTCTTGACCCGGAAATCTATTTTCATATTGCCATTTTTGACAGGTGTCTCAGTAGTATAGGAAACAGCTGGAAGTCCACTTCAGATACATGTCGAAGTGGACTTTGGCTGAGGATACATACCTGTATTGCGGAATTCTTACTGTGGTATATTGGCTAACTCACAGTAGTGAGGTGGACACTGTCTGAGATCAGGTATCCAGTATCCATCTTCCCCTGGGTGTAGACTCCTCAACCATGTGAGCCACTGCAGTGACCGTATGGTCACGCCCTAGGGTCTAATTAATATAACACGCTGTGCATCCATATGGCTCTATGGGATTAAACAGATAGAAAAGAGAGAGTTAACCACACTGGTCCATCTTCCCGTCAACAGACTGTATTGCTGTGGTAGCTTGCTCTGTTTAAGAGGCAGAGACAGTGATATGGACCTTGACACAAAGGAGTATGATTAGATCAACGGAAATCAATACTGGACATTTTGGAATCAATCAAACAAATAATGAACTACAATCTGTTGTCATGTCATCATGTTGAGGTAATGTTTCACAAAGGCCAAAGGCAAGCATATATTTGTCTTTTCCTGTGGGGACAAAGGCAGCATCTCTGAGCTCCCTCTTGACCAGTTTCCCAGCTATTACCGGTGCCATGGCTCTCTGCCTGTGAATGTGTTGGGAGGGGGCGAGTTGCAAGGGGCTACCGGGTTCATGGATGGAGATGTCATTTCTCCTCTTCCCCACACCATCATCCGTCTCTCCACTCATTGTCTTGCTTCACACGTCGCTGGCATCATGCGCTCTGGGCATGCGACATCTCGGCCGAACAACACAGCCCCACCCCCTCTCCTTCACTTTCTTTCTTCAGGGGCTTAGGGAGTGTGTGTCAATGTGATTTGTGTGTGTGTGTGTGTGTGTGTGTGTGTGTGTGTGTGGAGGTGAAAATGAGGGAGGGAGGAAAGGATAAAGGCAGAGAGAGAGAGAGAAAGAAAGAGAGAGAGAGGTGCATGTTTAGAGATACTTTATTCCGCATCTGCTGTATGCATGTCAGCCATTCCGTCACTGTCACCAAATAGGTCACAACATGTATTTCTAGCAAATATAAATGTTATTTTGGTGGATCTATACGATTCCCTCCGAGTGATTCCCTCAGTGCAGACCGCAATTACAGCAGTCAGTAATCAGTCCATCTTTCTGAGGAGAAAGTCACTCCAATAATGCCTTCAGAGCCACATCTCTTGTGGCCTTAGCATGTTAATGCATACATCCTCCATTGCACAGGACAGTCTGAGCACTGAGAGGTATGTCCCTGTCATGACCATGGGCTGAAGCACCATAGGATGAGAGTGGGAGCAGGCATAACATTTTCTGTGTCGATATGCAAGTACTGTATGTGACTATTTCAAGCACAGACAGACAGACAGACACACAGGGCCACAAAAAAAAGAGCTGACAAGATGGTTTTGATTGTTATGTGACGTATGAGCAGGGAAGTTTTTTCCCCTTCACAGTCACCTGGGAAGCGTGTTACGGCTCGGCAATCTGGAAGCAGTAAAATAAAAAAAAGAGAGAGAAGAAAAACAGAAAACTTCAGAGAAAAGCGGCATGAAAGTTGGCTGGTCTGGCCTCTGACCTCTTTCCCTCTCGGCTGCTCCCTTTGAGCTACTAAAAGGCGTGCGGTGTGAGAAGGCAAAAGACAGCTGCGTCCCCCTTTTCTGGGTGCTCTTGGGAGAGTGAGGTTCCCCTCAGCTAGGCCTAAATTCTAAATTATGTGTGGTCAGGGGGGAGGAGGCCAAGTGGAGGTGGTCCAGTATAAGGCAGGGCCGTTTCTAGGCATAGGCGAAATAGGCTGTTGCCTAGGGTGCCAAATGCCTGGCCATGGAACACCCCCCCAAAAATAATAATTAAAACAAACATTTTGAATTAAAATAATTTAATTCCGTAATCCCTACTGTCACTCGCCTCTTGCGTGAACACCCACCGCCCGCCCCTAACGTGCCCTCTCTCGAACATTCAGAGGACTAAGGGCCAATCCCAATTCACCCCTATGGCTTCGTTTTGCGCGTTCACGTTTAGGGGTAGGGGTGTCCCAATTCATATTTCATCGAGCCATGGCTTAATTTCGAGGGCTAACTATGACTTCATTTCGAGCGATTCCAGGACCAGACTAGCTTTGAAGCCATAGGGGTACGCTACCCCTTGATTCCAGGATGCATTGCGAATCATCTACAGAAATGTTATGTCGCTCTATTCAATGCGGAAATGTAATTTTACTTTCTCTGTAATTACTTATTAATAATGATTAGAAAAATTATGATAACCATCTTATTATCTTAGTTTAATGTCATTACAATGCATTATAGACCTTTTATTTATAACAAGCATAACCCAAAAAAAAATCGCTTTTATGTCGGTGCTGTGTCTAACGTTACAGTAACGCAACGCTGCATGACAGTCGAGCATTTCAGAGATGTACAATCATAAATCAATTATTACCTGTGGCGTTTGACAGCGGATGATGGTACACATATGTAAAGTTATCTATCAAACGTTAGTTTAATGTCATTACAATGCATTATAGACCTTTTCTTTATAACAAGCATAACAAAAAAATCGCTGTTATGCCTGATCACTTCCATTAGACACCGGAGCACTCATATCTGCGCGTTTGTCACAGGCTGACAGTCACCCTGTTCCTCTGCCCCGGCAACTGACCCATAGAAATGTGCGCGATTAACATTTCAGAGATGTACAATCATGTTTATTTAGAAATAAATTGTGGTGTTTGACAGCGGATGATGGTAGACATATTTAATGTAAAGTTATCTATCTAAAGTTTTCTATCCACAGGATGATATGTGCATGATAGGCGCGAATTCCCCCCCCCCCCCCCCCCCCCCTTGGTGGTATAAATTGTATTGCGGCATACCAAAACAACTCGCAATCTAATCCGAGCAGTTGTTATTATGTAATATTATCGATGGATGTGCCATTTTTGATGGAGGGCAGTGAGCGGGAGACTCATCAAGTAGTTAATTAATGCAGTGGACAGCGGCTGTTTCTCCAGCGTTCCTGTCACTTCGGATTTCGGAACGTCATAAAATGAAATATGTAAGTCATGCATTTTTCCATGTTTCCCATTGATGGTATATGACGCCGTAAATTTAACTAAAGTTCAGCCGCGATGTTGTTGCACTGTTGTCCTAAATCAGTGCAGACTGGCAGGGTAGGAGCACAGGTTTCATACAGGTTAGAGCGCCGTTATTCTGTCATGGTCTGATAATGAAGCATTTCATTTCATCACTTTTTTATTTGATGACTTGTTTGATCGATTGATAGCGTAAAAGTGAAGTTGTGAATGAGTCGCGAGCGTCAATGCTTTTCTACGATACTCCTGATGACGTATCAGTCTTGAAGGGCTGTCCCATTTCATAGGGGTAGATTTCAACCCCTTCGGCTTGTGGCTCTGTTCGAAGGCCTTGGCTCGAAATCGAGTCACACTCGAAAACGAGCCATAGGGGTAGAAAAGGGAATCGGGATTGGGCCTAAAAGCACCCAAAGTAAAAGCAAGGCTACAAATAGTTGTTTTAACATATAAGACCATTTTGTAATCAAACACCAAATCCATATGAAAATGTTAAAAAAACATGATTAGCACACAGTAAAAAAATAATTCATTTACATTTACATTTTTGGCATTTAGCAGACGCCTTATTCCAAAGCGACTTACAATCAATACATTTGAATACTAAGCATGTGAATCAGCAATCCATCATTTGTTGCAGGAAGAGTAATCTAGCTCGGGCCCGGGGCCACTGATAGAAGGAAAAACCTTCTCCCTATCGCCTTCCACTAAAACCTTTTTTTTTTTTACTGGAGAAACTGAGAAACAGTACAAGGGGGGCAATAGAAGTTCTTAGGGACACAGTAGAGGGGAAAGCGGGTGTCTTTAGGAGACGTAGTGGTGAGGGTCAGAAGATGTCTCAGGAGGAGCAGTTAAGATGTAACCTGAAGAGATGGGTCTTCAGTCTACGACGGAAGATGGGTAGTGACTCAGCCGTTCTGACGGCCGTGGGGAGCTCATTCCACCACCGGGGAGCCAGTGTTGTGAAGAGACGTGATCGGGCAGCCCGACTGCTGTGTAGAGGAGGTGGGGCCAGTCGGCCAGCCGAGGTGGAGGAGCGGAGTGAGCGGGCAGGGGTTTGGGGGGTTACCATTTCCTTCAGGTAGGCAGGGGCTGTCCCTTTAGCTGCCTGGTATGCAAGCACCAGGGTCTTGAATCTGATGCGAGCTGCTATCGGGAGCCAGTGCAGGGTGCGAAGGAGAGGGGTGACATGCGAGTATTTGGGGAGGTTGAATACCAGCCGGGCAGCAGGATTCTGGATGAGCTGCAGAGGTCTAATGGCTGAAGCGGGGAGCCCAGCCAGGAGTACATTGCAGTAATCCAGGCGAGAGATGACCAGTGCCTGGGTCAAGAGTTGCGCTGCCTCTCTGGTAAGGAATGGTCGTATCCTTCTGATGTTGTAGAGGAAGAATCTGCAGGAGCGAGCCGTTGCTGCAATGTTCTCCGCACAGGATAGTCGGTTATCCAGGATCACTCCAAGGTTCTTAGCTGTCAGGGAGGGGGTTACAGTAGAGTTCTCCACTGTGATGGAGAAGTCTTGGAGAGGGCAGGCTTTCCCGGGGATGAAGAGGAGCTCGGTCTTGTTAAGATTGAGCTTGAGATGGTGGTCAGCCATCCAAGTTGAAATGTCAGGGAGACATGCTGCGTTGACTCACAATGGATGTGTTCGAAATGGCATACTAGCATACTCAATGAGTATATACTGCATACTAAATTCATAATAAGTATGCCAATACCAGCCGACCATTTACACTGCAGTATGCATACTGCCTCCCAGAATGCATTTCGCACTGGCCGGCAGCGGGCAATTTTAAACCTCCTTTGGCTAAAGGCTCGGCTTTGTGTTAACATTAACATGTCGTTTTAATATGTTTTCAGGCGAGAAAGTAACCTATATTCCCAAAATGTGTCCAGTTTATCAAAATAACCCGTTTATATATCTGATCTGACGTTTTTTTCCCTCTTCTGTTCGCTAGCTAAATTACGGCTGCATTCGTAAATTCGCCCTGGAAATCTGATCAGCACTCATGGAATGCCTCTTGTCCAATCAAATTACCTGGTCTCTTTATGACGTATGACAGTGTGCGCTCCGGCGAACGCACCCTATATTGCTTAGATAACTTCATTGCGGGGTTCGACAGAAACGTCGGAAGATATTAGCTAAACAAGTTGTAAAATGATTTGATGAATATCTTTAGCTAGCTAAAGTAACTAGCTTACTTTATTGTTGTCTCAGCAGTTGGTAAAAGAACAGGATTCAAATAAATATATCAGCATTATAACATCGTGGGCTTGCTGCAGCAAGCACAGTAACAACCCAACTTGAAGCTACAATACTGGGACCATTCGTGACTGGGCTACAGGCAGTCAAATACTAGGCGAACATGTGTGTACTGTGGATTACTGTGGAACTTGGATTTCATGCATTTCTAGTGGCATCTTTAATCACACTGAACATTTTGAAATATTTTAGAAAGATATATTTAATATGAATTCTTATATTGCTATGTTCAAGCTCAATGTCAAGTTCTCACATAGGTAGCTAAACATGTGCCTGTTTTAACTGTTAACTTGAAGAAAATCATTCGGTACAACCAAAAATAATCATTCGGTACAACCAGAAATCTGGTCAAATATAAGTATAATGGTTGTACTGAATGATTGCAATCTATGTTAGTCCTATTTGCACATCTTTTGGTGCAAAAAAATTCAATATATTATTAAGGGAAAATGTTGTATGCATAATTTATTTTTGCACTTCTGAACACCTTATCCGTCATTGACCCATCTATACTTAATTCAAATGTATTAGGTGGTGGGCCGAACGCGTTTATCGCGAAGTTTATCTTTTTCCATCTACAGAGTAAACGATCTCTTACATACGATATTAAGTAATTCTCTTACGTCTATAACAATTTGTTGGCAGCTGTATTTATGTCTGAGATTTTCACAAACTTCTTTTTTAATCGTCTGTCTGCTCAGGGACATCGCTGGTCGCTCTAGTTGATAAACCAATCAGAATTCGAGTACGGCTTCATTAGGACCCCGAAATGTAAACACTGGCTGTTAACCCTAGCAACTGACTGGATGTTAACCCTAGCAACCGCGGGGAAATAAAGAGATGTGATGAATTATGGAGTGTTGTATGCATTTAACAAACCGAACTGACAATATTATAGCATTTTCAGATGCAAGTTGGACCAAATTTGTACATTGTTCTCTAGTGGGTGAATCTTCACACTGCAGAAAGCCAAATTGCAGAAAGGGCTGTAAAAAAATATAACCTAGTAGACAGTTACATTCCAGATGTGCCAGCTAATATTGGCTACCATAGACAATGCTATATATTAATAATAATAATAACTTTATTTGTATAGCGCTTTTCCTGCAAACGTTGCAGCTCAAAGTGCTTTAATCATTATATAATCTTAATTTAGTTATTTTGTAACTTAAATGCAATATTAAAAGCATGGGTTTTTATCATTTTAA
The DNA here is from genome assembly GCF_963989245.1 of Nansenia antarctica. Lineage (NCBI taxonomy): Eukaryota > Metazoa > Chordata > Actinopteri > Argentiniformes > Microstomatidae > Nansenia > Nansenia antarctica. Next base: position 34,558,230 of record NC_137679.1, on the reverse strand, counting down.
TTTAATTATTTAGTCATTTAAAGGCAATATTAAAAAGATGGGTTTTTAGTCTTGACTTGAACATATTTGCTGAGGTTGCATCCCTAATGTATATGCAGTATGCCAACATACGAAACATTGAAAGAGCCCACAAGAGAAGGGAAAAATCAGTACAGGAGGCTGCTGGTTTTTTATAGCCATATAAGTTATTTATAAGAACAAGATGATATAAACAAGCTAAGATATGACATGAACATTATTAACAATATAAACAAGATAAGATATGACATGAACAAGATAAGAACAAGGCATCACTGGGTCAGGGTCAGCCCTGCCAGGTCAGGTCCAGAAGATGTGCAGTGCAGTCCAGGGCTGAACGAGGTCGACGAGCAACAAAAGGATGTCAGTTGACAACAATATATTCAGCTGACCAGAAGACACCAAGACAATGGTCCAAGTTCTTGGCTTGTGGCCAAAACAAAGAAAATCTACAACAGTTTCTTTTTGAGACATGGTCCAAGTCCAGGAAAGACCAAATTCAAGACATCACTTTGATTGTTGGACATGGGTCTGAGTGTCATGTGATCAGAGTCAACAGCAGTGGCACAGAACTTGAGGTTTTACCACTGCTCACACTGTTCTCAATACAGGAGGAGGCAGACACCCGACTGTTGCTTCACTGTGCACATGCCTCACAGTATAGCTCACATGTTGTGATCAGCAGTCCTGACACAGATGTGTTTGTACTGGCTATCGCTTTCTGTAAGGAAATAGGAGCAAACCTGTACTTCCACACAGGGAAAGGGACAAACAAACGCACCATACACGTACAGAGAATACACAGCCATCTTGGAGATGAAGTCTCTGATGCGCTAATTGGATTTCACTGTTTCACCGGCTGTGATACAGTGAGTGCACTGCACGGCAATGGAAAAGTGAAGGCCGTAAAAACACTCCTGTACAACAAAGAGCATTGTGCTACTTTCCAAAAGTTGGGAACAGCTTTTCAACTGCCAACAGAGCTTTATGAGGAAATTGAGGCATTTACATGCGACCTCTACGACCACAAAGGCTGTAGAGATGTAAATTTAGCTAGGTGTCAAATGTTTAAGAGTGGGAAGTGCAATGACCGAAGTCTACCACCAAATAAGGATGCCTTGCACAAACATACTCAGCGGGCAAACTACCAGGCAGCCATATACAGGAGGTCCCTTGAGAGCCAGCCAGACATCCCTCCGCCAATGAGCCATGGCTGGAAGATAGAGGGAGATTTCTTTGAGATTGACTGGATGTCACTTCCCCCAGCCCCAGTCGCCGTTTTAGAGCTTGTATACTGCTCCTGCAAAAAAACAAAATGTGTGAAAGGGAGATGCACATGCAAATCTAACAACCTACCATGTACAGACATGTGTCTGTGTTTGCACTGCGAAAACACACTAGTGTTATAAATGTTCTCTAACACTTGAATCTTTGTCTAGTCTCGTCAATTATAGGCAAGGCAAGTGAAGATACACTTAGTCTTGGGTTTTGTCTTACCAGCTCACCTCGTAAAAGTGAGACGATTGACAATATCAAAAACATGCTTGCACACACATATAACATACTCACACATAAGTTAATGTTACTGGTCCCAATTTGGCACAATTACTGAAATTATTGAGAATAGACATGGTTGACATTGGTAACTTAGCTATTGTACCCTTTAAAGTTAGATAACTAGCTTGTTAATTAATTAGCTTCACAATCGCGGGTGACGTTAGTTCGGATTTTTCACTAAAATAGCATATTAGAACATGTTTGTATTGACACAACATGACATGGACTTGTTCATTAATATGTGATATGAATTAGTATGACATGCAAATCTTACCTGAAACATGACTTGACAGTAAAGTTATCCGAAACAACTCAGTCTTCTGGTCTTTCCAGATAATACGTTGGTTACTTCCTAGTTCCGTATTTTGAAGGAATATCATTGGCAGACGTCAAGTCAGGTGACGCTTTAACGGGTTTTGATTGGTTAGCGGCATAGTAGCCCCAAGCATTCTCCTTATTAACTTATGGATCGTAAGTTTACTTTTCATAAAACGTCGATCGAAAATCGGCTGCCAACCGACGGAAACATGTTCCAAAAAAACCGATTTAGCTTATATGAAAAAATCAACTAGTCTGTAGTTGTAGATCGATCATTTCACAAACGAAAGCAGATAGACAGCTTCGGCCCACCGCCTATATGCATTAGCCTACGTGCTGTCAACAGAGCATTGACTATCCACACCAACAGAGCAGTGAATGTAATACCAACAATACAACAGATATATATCAAGTAGCCTAATAACAGAGCAGTGAATATAAAACCAACAAAACACACTAACAGTCAAACAGAGAAATAAAATGGCCGTTGGCTTCAACTAAACGCGCGCTCTTACCTTCGGCTAGCACACCTGCAAACTCAACTTTCCCGTTCCTCTTTCATGCCAAGCCTCTCGTAGTGTCCCCCATGTCTGACAAACAGAAGTAGCCCCATAGTCTGAAGGCTGAATATTATTGAAAGGTTTAGTTTTTCATGACAGGAATAACTAAGGTAAGTTTGGTTTGAGGTCTGAGGAGAACAAGACACGGCGGGAAGCGCGAGACGCAGCTGCCTCTAATTGAAACCTGGGACACCGGAAACAGCTGTGAGTTAATGAGTCTCTTATGTAGGTGTGGCTGATGGATCCTGTTGACACCTTAAACGACCGTCCTGATTGGATATCAATAATCATTGGTCAACTATTAGAATCGACCATTGACCCAGGCTCAGTGTCCTCACAGCTGTGTATGCTAATATAATCAAATATTATACTTGTAATATCTTAACATTACTTAAAATAAATAATAATAATCATTTAAAAATCATCATCATTCTTCCAATTTTATTCCTCATCCCTGCTGTCTCTATTATGCTTCGCGATTAGTCACACCCGCCTCTTACGTGAAGGCTAGTAACAGCTAGTATACACAATATATAAAGCATGAAAAGGACTTAGCCTTCGTGCACAAAACAGAGGTAGATACTATGTCATGTCCATTTATTAATATGTTCGTTTCCTATTTTGGTTAATATGAAGCTATGCAAACATTCGCTAATCGCTAGCTAGCATCATGCCATTACCCACCCAACATAGCTGCTCTGTTGACATATGATAATTATGTTTATGTTATATTAGATTGTCCCTGCTGCTCACAACAAACAAATCACCTTGCTACTACTGTATGATATGAATTTAGATGGTTTTAGCCCACTTGATAGCTGCTAGCTAATTCACTTCAGCTAGCTACATGATGGTCGTCTGGTCGATCAACATCAACTCTCTACTCTGCAGGCTAACGTTACACCACCACCTGCTTGCTTTCTTTTGGGGGATTTAGCGATTAGGCTTAGTTTTCCTGTTTCATATAAACTGCTTTTTGATGATGGTTCTGTTGATGAGTCCTACTCTGCAGCTAGCTAAATGTTTTTTGCTTGTAATAGGCTAATATCTAACTTTATAATTGTCTAGATGCACTCAGGAAATACTGATATTAATAGTAAACACATGTTATTGTGATTACAGTTTATACTGACTGGCAACAATATGATGATTGGAAATGACAGGTAAGAAGAGCGTATCTGTAAAACCACATGTTAGAAACAGACTAGCCTAAAGGGTTAACTCTGTTCCAGGGAGGAGAGCTGTACTGGGAGGGGAGGAGCATTTCAACGTCAGTTTGCTGAAATGAAACTAAACTGTGTCGAGACGTAAAGTGTATCGTGGACAAGTGCAGACTCTCTCAAACTTGTTAGATATCGTCCTCAAACAGGCATCTATCACACATACAGTAGAAAGGACAGAGACATCTATCACACATACAGTAGAAAGGACAGAGACATCTATCACACATACAGTAGAAAGGACAGAGACAGCGTCTACACTCTCACAGAATCACAGACCGGTGAGTTCAGAGACTTACAGTGACAAGTCAAGATAAACTATTGTGTTCACACTCTTTTTATAGACGGTTCAGTATGTAAAACATATTGATTTGGTTGAAGGACTATTTTCTATGTGATGTAGAATAATGTTATCATTATTGGTCGCTGTATAATCCCATAAGACAGTCTTGACAGCTCCATAGTTGAAACTATCGAGATCTGATTGATTCCAGGAAATGCTTTATGGTGTCACCTCTGGTCTCTCTAGATATGGCTTCCTCCAGCAGTCTCCTGTCTGAGGAGCAGTTCCTGTGTTCTATCTGCCTGGATGTGTTCACTGACCCTGTCACTATTCCATGTGGACACAACTTCTGCATGGCTTGTATCAGAAAGTACTGGGACAGCAATGACCTGTGTCAGTGTCCAATGTGTAAAAAAGCATTTGATAAGAGACCAGATCTCTTTGTCAATTATTTATTCTCTGAGATGGCCACTCAGTTTAGGAAGTCTGTTGAAGTGAAGGCAATCAGCAGCCCAGCCCCAGACACACCTGTCAAACCTAGAGAAGTGTCCTGTGACATCTGCACTGGGACGAAGCTCAAGGCTCTGAAGTCCTGTCCGGTGTGTCTGATTTCTTACTGTGAGACTCACCTGGAGCCTCATCAGAGAGTCGCAGTCTTAAAGAGACACAAGCTGGTCGACCCTGTGGAGAACCTGGAAGACAGGATGTGTAAGAAGCATGACAGACTCCTGGAGCTGTTCTGTAGGAGTGATGAAATGTGTGTGTGTCAGTTCTGCACTGAGATAGACCACAAGACTCATGACACCGTCCCCATAGAGGAGGAGTACGGAGAGAGGAAGGCTCAGCTGGGGAAGACAGAGGCAGATGTTCAGCAGATGATCCAGGAGAGACTGCAGAAGGTTTCAGAGATCAAACACTCGGTAGATCTTAGTAAGAAAGATGCACAGAGAGAGAAAGCAGACAGCGTACAGGTCTTCACTGCTCTGGTGGACTCCATGAAGAGAAGCCAGGCTGAGCTCCTTGACGTGATCGAGGAGAAGCAGAAAGCAGCAGAGAGGCGGGCTGAAGGGCTGATTAAAGAGCTGGAGCAGGAAATCACTGAGCTACAGAGGAGAAGCACTGAGCTGGAGCAGCTCTCACACACTGAGGACCATCTCCACCTCCTCCAGAGCTTCCCTTCCCTGTCCACCCCTCCACACACCAAGGACTGGTCTGAGGTCAGCGTCCACAGTGATCTGAATGTCGAGTCTGTGAGGAGAGTTCTGTCTGAGCTGGAGGAGACACTGAATACAGAGATGGAGAAGCTGCCTGAAGTCAAGCTGAAGAGAAGTCAGCAGTATGCAGTGGACGTGACTCTGGACCCTGATACAGCAAGTCCTTATCTCATTCTGTCTGAGGATGGGAAACAAGTTAGATTAGGAGACACAACAAAGAATCTCCCTGATAACGCAAATAGGTTTTCCCAGTGTCCCAATGTTTTAGGAAAGGAGGGTTTCTCCTCAGGGAAGTTTTACTATGAAGTGGAGGTGAAGGAGAAGACTAGCTGGGATGTAGGAGTGGCCAGAGAGTCCATCAACAGGAAGAGGAGTATCAGACTGAGCCCTGAGGATGGATACTGGACTGTCTGGTTGAGGAATGGAAATGAGTACAAGGCACTCGCTGGCCCTGCTGTCCTCCTGTCCCTGAGAGAGAAGCCCCAGAAGGTGGGGGTGTTTGTGGATTATGAGGAGGGCCAGGTCTCCTTTTATGATGTGGAGGCCAGGTCTCTGATCTACTCTTTCACTGGCTGCACCTTCACTGAGAAACTCTATCCATTCTTCTGCCCTGGTAGTGATGGTGGTAAAAACTCTGCCCCTCTGATCATCTCTCCTGTCAATCACACTGACTGATTTTTAACCTTCAACTCTGACCAAGCAGAAAAATAAGCACATTTATATTTATATTTATCTGTTGTCACTCATTAGGGAAGATTATGGTGTAATTTACCAAATAGAGTAATTTTTTACTTGGTTATCGTTTGTTATCATAGTTTGTGCTCTCAGTGTGTCTGCTAGAGATGGTGAATATGCAGCAGCAATGTCAGATATAGCCCAGCCTCTCCAGCCTCATAAGAAGATAATATGACTCTACATACATGAGGCTGTTTGACTTCTCAGGGTGTTCACATTATTATAAATCAGATGCTCTCAACATACTGTATTTTTGTTATCAGCTAGTTATCATTTTAATGTCTTCTATAAATGTAAAGCATTTTGGGGATGTTGAGTGTAATGAATACTGTGTGTGTACAGAGTGAAATTGAGGATGTTCAGACAATTAAATTCACTTGGATTGGTCAAATTCATTGATCACATTAATAATCAGTATAGTCCAGGTCCCAGAGCTTTAGAATGGTGATGGTGGGGTAGCAGACTGGCTGTCTGGCTTATTAAAACAAAAACATAAGTTGTCCTTCAGTCTCTGCATGTGTGTGACGTAATTGCATTTAACAGAATGTACGTTTGATGATAATGTTATAAATATAAAAGGGAATCAGATGCTTAAAAACTGTTTAATAAGGGTGACTGTGATTGTAATATGAGAGAGATAGAGAAGATCTATGTGATATTATACGTTTGTCTAATGGTCTGTTTCTGTGGTGGTTTTATCATCGCTGCATATCAAACATCAACACCTGATTAATAAAGTCTCTGTTACCTGACACCTGTGAATGATGATTAACTAATTTATCACCGAGGTGAATAAAGTCGCCCACATTATCAACATTCTAGACTGCCATGGGAGACTTTATTCACCAAAAAAGCATCAATTATGACGCTTCATTTTGTAGCCAATCAAAGTGTTGTTGCTAGGTAGATACCACGTAAAACACTGGACACTCTAGTCTTCATTCCGTCCTCAGGCCTGTGTTCAATACCTAACTCTAACCCTGGAGCCAATCAAAGTGTTGTTGCTAGGTAGATACCACATAAAACGCTTGGCACTCATTAAACACTGAGATCTGTGGCAGAGAAAGACTTTACTCTGTAGCAACCTATGACCTGATAAACTCTCCTGTTTACTGTTCATACCTGGCACCTGAGAGAGAAAGAGAGAGTATGAGCAGAGCTGCCAAGTCTCACGCTTTGGCCGTGAGACACACGCATTTCAACCAGTTCTCACGCTCTCACGCCACACCTCAAATTTCTCACGCCGAGAAATAACAATTGTTTTACGGGACTTTTATTTTAGTGGTTAGAAACTGTTTAATAAGGGTGACTGTGATTGTAATATGAGAGAGATAGAGAAGATCTATGTGATAGGGTTAGTGTGGTGTGGTGGTTCATCACTGTGGTTTTATCATCGCTGCATATCTGTGGTGGTTTTATCATCGCTGCATATCAAACATCAACACCTGATGAATAAAGTCTCTGTTACCTGACACCTGTGAATGATGATTAACTAATTTATCACCGAGGTGAATAAAGTCGCCCCCACTGTCGCCCCCACTGTAAATACTCAGTTTTGGTAACAGTTTTTTGTTTCTCTAATGTAACATAACCAGGTACATTAATAATATTAATAATAATAATTATCATTATCATTATTATTAATATTATTATTAATGTACCTGGTTATGTTACAGTAGAGAAACAAAAAACAGTTACCAAAACTGAGTATTTACAGAGTATTTACTAGCTAAGATTAATACTAATTACAATTTACAATACAAATACAACAATTGGGAGTCCCTCAAAAAAAATTTGGGGTGCTGACCAAGGGGCTGAGTCCTGTTGATGGGGCCCAATTTTCTTTTAGACTCTGTAGGCTACTGTATTTGTTTATTAAGATTTCATAAATATGATATATTGTCTGAATTGTTGTCTTGTTTTATAAAATGTTAATTATTTTCATTTCTTGTGCTGGTTTATTATGAACAACATGTAAAATTGCAGGAAACTAGCACAAATAATTGTGTGGGAGAGAGGGGCCGCCGCTGCCAAAACGTGCACAGTTTTGGGTTGCTCCACCGCCAAAAAATCTCTCTCCAAACTTTTGGTGAAACTTGGCAGCCCTGCTTTCAGAAGCCCCCAGACCCAGGTGCTGGTGAAGGGACATCTGATCTCCCATCTCCACCATGTAAATTCAGCCAATTATTAATAAAGTGTATTTGTACAGTGCTACTTTATATGTAATAGAATGACACACATTACTTAATGCAGTGGTGTAACAGTATGGATGTGCTACTAATAAATAAACGTTATTTATTCATATTTATTCACTTGGTAACACTTTACTTGAATCCTCCATCATAAGGTCTTCATAATAGTGTCATAAAGTGGACATTAGAGGTGTATGTTTGGATTTGCCTGCAGGTGAAGGAAAACAAGCACAACTCTCCAGCCTGCAGCAGACGCCCCATCAACATCAACTGGAACATGTCCTGAGGTACATGAGTCTATCAAGGCAGCACCTACAGATCCTGTCATTTTAATTTATACAAATAATTATTTTTGTCTTAAAACCATTGTTGTCCATATTTTTAATGTTGAATGTGTGGGTGGTGATGAGGCAGTACTGGTCGGTTAATGTGGTGGTGGTGGTGGTGGCGCCCCTAAAATGTTGCCGGGGGGGGGCATCAAATAGTGGGGGGGTAGTGGGGGTCTAGTGGATAGTGAGTTGGACTTGGGATCGGAAGGTTGTGAGTTCAAATCCCGCCTGAAGCCACACCACTACTAGTGTGCCCTTGGGTAAGGCACTTAGCCCTCAGTTACTCCAGGGGGAATGTCCCTGTAATTCGTAATTGTAAGTCGCTTTGGATAAAAGCGTCTGCTAAATGGCAAAATTAGTTAAATTTATAAAATTATCAAATCATACTCTCGCCTAGAGCCGGCCCTGGGTGTGAGAGAAGCCACTGCAGTCTTCTCAAGGTCAAATAGACACTTAAAGTACAGTACATTGTGACATAAAACCAGTAGTGAGATAAATTGTAGTGTTTTCTTTAATGAAATTAATTACACGTTAGCATACAGCATATTGTGTTACATGAAACACATAGTTGGTTAAGAACATATCTGAGAGTGGTGTCCTGGGGTAGGAGTCATCAGCAAGCCTATTACCGCTACTCCACCCTCCTGAGCACAGGTAATTTCACCTGTACTGCAGACACAAATGACCAATATGCACGGTTCCGACACTGGTCTTAAAAAGCCTTAACGTCTAAAATCCAGCAAACCAATGCATAAGGCCTAAAAAGGTCTCAAATTCCAGCTATTCGGTCTAAAAATGAGGTGCTAGGTCTTAAAAATGAGATCCTGCAAGGAAATCAGTCCAACCCACCGCTGGACTGGCCATACAATCTACCTGCCCGCTGGCAGGTGGGCCGCGCTAGTTTTGGGCTGGTCGGGCCGCCCCGCCCCTCCCCCGCCCCTCCCCCGCCCCCCCCCCCCCCAAATACATAAACTAGTGCGGCCGACCCCAAACTAGCACGGCCCAAACTAGCGCGGCCCAAAATAGCGCGGCATCAACTAGCGCTGAATCAAGCGGCGGCCCCCGTTTATACTAACACATGGGCTGGCCCAATCACATGCTTAGGCCCTGCTGTCCATCGGCCCCCTCCCCCACTCTGATCCCTCGGCCGACAACCCAAGTGCAGTGTCATGTTCGTAGATAAGATAGTGAAAGGGGGTGCCCAGAAAATTAGGGAGAAAAAAAGTAAGAAGCTAGCAGAGGATGCCTCAAAATGTCAGAAACTGACAGATATGTTCTCTGGATCGACTGTGGGGGCTAGGCCTACTACAGATACAGCAGCTATGTCTCATCACCGTGGAGTACGTCAACAGTGAGTGAGTACACACTTGCATTGGTATACTTGCTGTCCATGTCACTTACTCCGCTCTATAGGGGGGGTTTACAAATGGTATATTCAACAGACTGCCAGCATGTTGATCGGCGGTGTCGGACCGATTGTGTTGGGCCGGTCTGAGCCACATGGCAGGGCCTAATTTTTGTCCCAGTCCAGCCCTGGTCCAACCACATCTATTTACGCGGAAATGAATCAAGCTGGAACCAGAAAAATGCCAATTCGCTTCCTTTTTTGTCTGTATGGCAGTGAAATCCCTAATTTCATCACCTCGAGGATGACAAAAAGCTATCATATGGTGTCGCGAATAGGTCTAAAATTCTATTCAAAGAGGTCTTGAATTTGACTTGTTGAAACTTGTAGGAACCCTGAATATGCCTGCGCTTGGGCTTCTGCGTCCGTTTTGCACCAGTTCAAAATAGAGCCTACACTTTATGCACAGTATGCACCAAGGCAGTTTGAGGGCCGGTTCAGAGCCGGTGCCGAATCTTAAACCAGTTCTTCGTGTTTTGACAGCAAAAGAACCGTCTCTCGGCCAGGAAAACTGGTTCCAGAGTGGCAACAACACTTGGCTGGTCTAGAACCAAGAATCGCTTACACCAGGGGCTGGGGGTGGGCTTATCGTGACCAGCAAAGATAGAAATCGGTGTATCATTAATTTATTAGTTTAGTTTAACCACAATGTGATTGATACCAGCGTAGTCGATGCTAGCTAGCTAGCTATATTGACCTACAAGTTAGCGTACAACAAAGGCTAACATTAACATCTTACGTTCTTCTTGAACGTAATCGCCTTCCATAGCAATCGTGACAAGCAGCACAAATACGTTATTGTTCTATTATTCTATTATATGTTGTTTTGCTTGAAGTTGGCGAAAGCGGAGACATATACAGACAGTGACGTAATGATGTGGCTCTCTAGTCCGTGGAAAAGTAAACAGTTTTTTACTGTAATCTTACATGGGAGAGTGGGGCCGAGTGTGAGGGCAGGGGGCTTGGGGAACACACACACAGACACGCAATAAAAACACATAACAGGTGTCACTTTTATTACTAGAGCTAGTTTATTATCATTGTTGTTCTTTTTTCTTTATTCAGTGTTGCACAATGAACTCTAAAACAATACAAACCACAAAAACTGCCTATTTGGCCTATGTACACACATATACATATACAAATACATACAGTATACTGTATATGTATACACATATAGAATCATGACCAACAATGTCTTGGTCTTAAGAAATGACAAATAGAGAACACAAATTTGTGGACAGTGATCCCTGACGAAATGATCGGACACATCTTAAAATAAATTCATATTGACCTGAATTCGATTGTGGGACACTTGAGTAGGCAGAGGCACTGACCTCAGCAAATAGACAGACAGACAGACAGACAGAGAGGTGTGATCAAAAAGCTCCCAACAGGTTTGTGCTCTCTTAACTCTCCCCTTGGCCTGGTCATTTATATGACTCCGTCTCTGTCCCGTTATCAAACCTACACAAGCATAGAAACAGAGCCTCCTTTTTCTGTGTAGTACAGCCAGGCTCTAAGAACAGGGTCGGTATTTGGTTTAGGCTAGCACCACATAACCTTGCAGCGGTAAAACAATGGCATAGTAGTAGCAACAGTTATCATGACTATCGTACAGTAAGTGTAAGAGAAAATATTTCCCCTCGCCCTCTGATGTGACTAGGGGGCGTTTAAATGAAGGGGAGACAGACAGGAGATAAATGCCACAGGTCTTTAGGGAGGGTGGGTGAGGTAAGATACAGTCAGTATTGCCAACCACACAGGGCAAGGTTGCAAATGACACAGCAATGCCACTTGTAAGCTTTAATCACAATATGTTGGCACACATTTTCAGGGGACACAGCACTTGTTTCCCTGCTATGTTGCATAATGAAGGTTTGTATTGTGGATTTCAGAGCTACAGTTGTGCATATGTTGTGTTGATTTCCAGAAACATATGTTCACATCAGTGCAGAAAACAAAGCTGAAAGATGAATGTCTATGCCACAATCTGGAATTGATGAAACAGCGAATTAGCTGATCCCTCGCCAATAAACTGTTTAGGCCAGTTGTGTGGCTAGACTGCCTCTCTGGTTACTTTTACTAAAGACTTTTACTTTACTTCTGAGGGGTGTTGTGTCAACCAATTTTCCATTTATTCAATTGCAGAATGTGGCTTAAGTAACAACATATGTGGTTTGACTGTGAATTCTGACATCTCAGTGCAGGAATAGGCCTGGAACCAAATAAAACCAAAGCTGGCACTCAAACTCAAGACCTCTTCATCCCCACTACCACTTAATAAAATAAAATCCAAAAAGTCAAGCATTGTGACTGCCAATATCCCCTGGTTCTAGCATAGATTTATTTTTCTTATGTCTGATGGATAGATAATTCACTTACTTAGACACATTTATTTGTAAGTCGCTTTGGATAAAGGTGCCTGCTATACATGCCAGAAATGTAATGTAGCCTAAATGTAAACCAACTGCAGATAAGCACTGGGATTGAGGTCTAATCAATGAAGATATGATGATGTCATCAGTTGAAAAGACAAAACCACACTTTTGTGTAGGCTTATTATTACAATAATGGATTTGGATGTGTCAAAATATTGTATCAAATATAAAGCTTTGCTAAATCAAACATTACCAAATTGTGTCACTGGAAGTCAAAACATAATTAAAAAGTTATTTTCAAAAACTACAACCCCAAAGAACTTGTAGTTTCTGAAAATCACAGAATCATTTGTATTTATTTTACCCCAATGGCGTTATATACATATTTTTATGTAAATGGCACGTTGTAGAAGAGTAAAAACACTTTTTTGTGAATCCTCTTGGTTTTGACAAATTTACCGGCACCAGTGATCAGTCTACAATGGAAGAAATGGGGCACAGGTGCAACCGCAAACAAAGGCTCAAAAAGCACTCAAGTACGTACTTATTGAAACAGCAAAGCTCCCAGCATACTGATGCAGGACACACAGTACACACAGACAGCGTCAAAATGCAATCCGGCCATTCATTCAATGGGAGGCAATCCCCGCGCTGCTGCGACAGAGCTGCCAGACTAGGCTACGTTGTGTGGTGTGCGTCTGAAAAATCTAACTCATGCATTGGTTTGCCGTGTGGTCACTGCAATCACTGCAATGGATAATAATAACCACTATAAACATTGGCATAATTGCAGTGCTTATCTGCGTAGTAAGGTGGTTTGCAGATCGGCGTATGTCACTGTGTAAAAAAGACAGCTTGGAACATAATGAAGATTATTATTGAGCTTCACAGCCAAATATCCAACCTAGAGGCTGTTATCAAACAGGTGGGCCAAATGTGGAAAATGACCATCAATAGCTCCAGGTTAAGATGACAATATTCACAATTTGCTAATGTCAGTGTTATCACCATAAATCCAATATTGATAAACCAATATGTTCTGCTGCCATTACAAATGTGCATGTAGCTCTGACTGATCTAGTCCACATTGTTTCTGAAGCCTGTCTATAACACATATATTGGATTTAATAGGGTCACCTAGCATCTATCCAGTTTAGCCACACTTTGTTGTTTGTTTTAATTTCTAGCATTATAAGTGCATCATTATTACTATGTTCTCAGGATCCTATTTCATCTTTCTGCATGACCTCTGCCTATGGGGGGAAATGGGGTGTAGTTTTGACAGCTAAGATATTGCTTACCAACTATGTATACAAGAACATAACATTAGTTCATTAATATAAAGCGAACAAATGTCGTCTCCTCCTTCTTGCTCCTGCCCCGATTATCAAGGGTGTGAATGACTCAGCCTACTTCATCCTTTTCTTAGTGATTAAGTTGCTTGTTTGAATTAATGAGCAATGAAAAAGTGGCCCGATCTAATGAAATTACAGTAGAGCTAAATGGTATTAAATCTTTCAGTGCAATTTTGTGACCTTATACTGATTTGACACAACGTTGTGTTGTGGTTTGTTAAGCAATTATCTCTACTGATTGTTTGCTTTGGTGGGAGGTTCTGTTGTGATCATTTTGCTCTGGATTTAGTTAGGTGGAACCGGCCCGATTCTGCATGGAGAGCTGTTGCACTGTAAGCGATGCACTCACAAAATATATATTATTCATATTATGGCAACATTGTATTTACAAACAATTTGTCCACAAAGAAAATATCGCTATTAAAATCACGCCAATATGATGGATGTTTTTAAAATATCATAACAAATGAGTAATTCCGATGCAACAACTTGCTTTTGACAGATTTAAGAAAGAACAGGATTGGACTGACCTCTAGAGCAAAGTGAGGTGATTTGTAGCCATTGATTAGCAATGAACCAGCTATGATAATTCCCAGGCCGTATGAATCAACTGCAGACACATTCTTACACTTCAGTGGGAATTGCTAAATATTTGGGCCATTTTGCGATCCCTCTTTTTTTTTTATACATGCTCTATTGTCACAACTGGATATTAAAATGGCTATCAGGAGTCTCAGGGGACTGTTCACCTTTTGTGGCTAGGGCAGAGAAGAGAAACCTGAAGGGTAAGGGGAGGCAGTACTGACGGGGCCAAGGAAACACAACTACTAAGAAGCTAGTCTGGTTGTGAACAGAATCTGTCACAGCTGGATCCTCAAATCCCTTAGTATGATCTCCAGTTTGTTTACATTCTGCAGTTTGTAAGGTGGCGAAAAAAGGGCTTTGAGCACTAGCTGGCCGCTAGTAAGCCTTGTCTAGGACCAGGGTGTAGAGGAGGCTAAAGGCCTGAGTCTTAAGCACAGAAAAGGCCCTGAGTTAGAACCGTTGAAGCCCGGAAGTGACTATGGTAAAGCCATTGGTGCACACAGCTTTCGCACCTCTGTGGAAATGGGGCTAGCAGGGCTCCATACCTTTATGTTTTGGGGATTGTTATTATCTGCTAAGTATGTATGAAAGTCTGCTGTTTGCTTAGCTAGCTGATAAACAAAAAAGTGTCCTTCCCCCAAATCGGCTGAATAGGGCACAGAGAGAGCACTGAGAAGGAAGATTGTACTAAATACATGGACTCTCAGAGAGGAGCACCCAGTCTGTGTGTCCTGCTATGGCAAATACAACATGAGGATTAGACAGTCCCTGAGCACACAGTTGGCACACACTCTCTTTGTCCAGAGAAACAAACTCATTGGACGGGAATCTCACCAGAGGAAGGAGGCGCTTGCCAAGATTGGAGGGAGAATCTCTTCTCAACGGCTAATAAATTCAGTAATAAAGTCAGTAAGAGCAGTTTGAGCAGTAAATCATTGGGGAGCACCTGTTTAGTTGATCTACAGTATGTATGGACTGGAAGATCATGATCAAATCATGTAAACATGTTTTTTTTCAAATGTACTGCATTCTCTGTGAATAAGTTGTGCTGTATGGCACTAAATTAACCTGTCAGATCAGGGATTAAATGTGGGTTATTTACCTCAGGGAAATTAAACCTTCAACTAAAAATAAATGTACTGTACCTCTGGTTTCTCTGGAAAGACCCCTCCCCACAAAACGGGCACATTGATTAAGTGTTTAAAAAGCACAAGAGATAGAATATCACAGTCAGTTAATAAATACACATGTATGGAACATTGAGTCAGGCATTTCTCCCACTAGTTTGACAACTATCATTATTGTTTTCTAGCACTTGTAATGTAGTATACCAAAATGCATAATAAAAGTACAAGACATAAATGAATACACATGAGACAAATAAAAAGATCTGTGTGAGGGGGAAAAACAGCATTAAGTACAAAATAACTGCAGATTAGTTTTGTTTTCACTTCTTGAAATGTAAAATATGTAATTCAGCATATGCAACCATTAACAATGGTTTGTACTGCTTTATACAAACAAAAACAACAGGCCAATCTCTGCTGGAGGGACACACTTACAAATCTCTCTGGAATGTAATTTGCATTACAACTGTACAATAGATAGTTTATATAGAAACACAGTTTTACAGCTTACCAAATACCTCCTTTGACCATTTCAATACGCCTATGGTACCACACTCTAGAATGGACCAATCACTAGAAACACTACTGCGCTAATTAGCCAACTAAAAAGGTGTGAGAGCACTGGCTTACATATTGGATCGTGAAATTAATACGACCCAAGTGATTATTGAAGTCTAGGAAAATACAGTATGATGACTATTACAATTATTATTCACAAACACCCATTGTTGCAGATCATGCACATTGTCTGTGAGGAAAAGTCACCATACTATACAGATACTCCATACTACAGAATGTGTAGTGAGTGCTTGATGTCCCTGTCAGTCCATGACAGACACACATTCAAAGACATTCAGGGCTGAGTGGAAAACATTTAAATAAAATAATCTTGTGATACAAACAATGTAATAAAAACAATAGTGATATAGTCACACAAACAAAAGCTATGCACAAAGATGAAAACAACTGTTTTTTAAAATTACTGCTCTAGTGAAAGGCCCTGAAAACGTCCTACTCTTTTCACTGTGTGTCGGTGTGTATCTATAAACTTCTAGAAGTCCCTCCCACATTCCCTGAGTGTGCACCAATGCTTTCAGATGTCACACTCCCTTCCCTGTGTATTTGTGTGTGTGTGTGTGTGTGTGTGTGTGTGTGTGTACTTATACAATCCCGTCCCTCTGTGTGGGTGAATGTATTCTCTTGTGTTGGCGTATGTAAAGTACCTATACTTCTGAGATTTCACCCTGGGTGTGGGTGTGTGTACCTATACTTCTAGAAGTCTCCTAGGGGGAGGGGGAGCGACTTGAGAGCAGGACTGCTGAGTTGAGGTAGGTTACCATAGAGCATGCATCAGAGCACCATGCGACTGCGAGCCAGAATTAATAGAGTGGGTCCAACAGCCTACAGGACTGGATCGGGTTGGCATATCCCCAGGGTGCTGGAGGAACTGGTGGAGCACTGGACCAGTACATGGGTCAGAGGTCACTCACAGTACATGACTGTGTATTTGCTCAGTAATGACAACCTGAGCACAGATGCCGAATGCTCCACCTGTTAAACCATCTCTCTCTGGATTAGCATACAGCAACATTAATGGTATTCCTGAAGCACTTTCATTAGTCAGGGTGGAGGGGAAGGTGAGCACCAAGCAGCAGCTACTGTTTGTGGAATTGGAAATTAATGGACAGGCTTAATAAGACTGGGCTATTCCTTCATAGGCGTGACATGGGTTCGTCCAGACGAACGATCACAAAGAGCACCATGTGACTTTGAATGACGGTGCCCAAATCGCCAAATCTGATTAGGAAGACACTATTGCCAATTGAGACCTAATTATCTTTTCATCAGATCTACATCACCATTTGTGGTTGTCGATGCCTACAATGATATGTTGAGAAATTTGTGCTTAATTTTCTTAATACATCACATATATACAGTATAACGTATACAGTTTCTGTCTCTGTAACACTAACATGCGTACACACGGACAAATGTAGCATGCATGTATGTATGCACATGCAAGCAAGCACGCATGCACGCACACACATACACACAAACTTCAACCATGCAATTAATTATAAATACACATATGATGTATGCCTCAATTGAGTGTGAATGTAATCTCCCAGTGGAATATTACGTAGCATATCTCAGCAGCAGTACAATTATCCTGAAGTCTTTAGAAGCAGTGCATCTATAACAGTCTTTTCATTCAACTGAAACAACTAAAATGAAAATAAAAATGTATATTGAAAACAAAGCAAATATTACACAAACACTATTAAACACTATAAAAAATGTCTTTACAAGTAGAATTCATACAACAACGTTATCTGTCAACTAGCATGAGGTACTGACATATTCAAAGACAGCAATTCATCGACGGCGGGAAGCCAGGATCTCACAACAGAAGTACATGTTTTCATTATGAAAGAAAGAACAACGACAACAACAACATCGTTATCTTGAGGTAGAACATTGACTTCAGCGTTTGGAAGTGCTTTACGTTGATTTTTTTTCCCCATTTTACTTTGACAAACAGGAGAGTGGCGGTTCTTGACATCTGAGGTAGCGCGGCACCTGTTCTTGTTTTTCTAACCGTTCGCTCTATATGTAAAGTAACTGAACACAAGGAAGACACCAATCCAAAAGGCTTCCCACAACACATTCATTCCGGCTGAGGTAGGTTTTTGTTGAATCCTAAGGTTCACATAGCCAAGTCTAGAGCCTTAATGAAGGCTGAGAACTAATAAAAAACCATTGATTTCACTGAAAAAAAGTCCTGAGACAGAGAATATATCAAATCCCTGGAAGAAGGCCGTGGTCTTCTGTGGGTGCGTTTGTGGAATCATTGGTAGGCTGAGAGTAGGCAGCAGGAGTGCATGTCTTTGACATCAAAAGAAAAGTAGAAATAAGACCAATAACTTATGAACACTTTGTGAGATCATGACATATAAACTTAGCTCAGACGTGTACTGTAGGACAAAGACATTCTTGGCCTCCTCTGTGTGCTGCCGGCAACCAGAAAAGTAAGGAATTACCAAATCAATTGAAAAAGAAAATATTTGCCTGCCAAAGCTAAAACATAGCTTGCAAAAAAAACACAAAACTCAAGCCAGTGGCACCTCAGAGAATGAGTCCTTCTCCTTGAACCTTTTAACTTAGCAATAATAAAATCTTTGCACAAAGGAAAAATTACTATGAAAGGAAATACTTGGGTTGACCTGAGTGAGAGAGGAGTCTGAGTGGACATTGTGACAGTATCACACGACAAGGCCTTCATTGCGTCATCAGCCCTGGTCATGCTGGCTGTACCAATCCCGGCCCTCTGCTGGAGGATCCTGGAACTGCGTTCCTGTGTGCCGCTCAGCATTGAAGTCATCCAACGGCAGTGTGGACAATTGGGTCTCATTCAGAGTACAGGAGACTATGGAGCTCTCCATCTGTAAACACACACACACACACACACACACACACACGCACATTAAGATCATAGAGAATATAGTCTTATTCCCACAGAGATGGGAAAAATACCAAAAAACATTTCATGGTATTTATTGGCTGACCCCTGTTTACACACTTGAATTACTGTGCTTTACTCAGATAACCTTGTTTACACACATAAGCGGAATGCAGGTCAAGTGATGGGGGATGGGAAGGTTGAGGATGGGGGGCGAGACATAGAAGCGGGCCTTAGTGATTCTGAGCAGTAGACCACCTACTGGTAATGATTTCTATAACAATACATTTCAATAGCCATAGAAATAGATTAATACATTTTTGACTGAGATGAGGGAAGCATCTACTGCTAAGACTTGTTAAGCTAGGGCTTAAAACTGTGTGCTGTTGCTTAGTTGTGTGCCTATCAGTTAATCAGTGTTAGCCAGCTAGTTTCAAACTGGATAGCCAGACAGCCAGTCACGCCTCTTCTCAAGAAACCAACTCTTGACCCTTCTTCTGTCCATAAATACAGACCAGTATCCCTTCTCTCCTTATCTAAAATCCTTGAATGCGCTGTATCTAACCAGGGGCCCAAGGAGACCAGAGGCCCTTCTCTCTGCTCGAGCTTCCTCCCTCTCCTCTTCATACTCCTAGACCGCCTAGATCGCTTTCCTCTCCACAAGCCCTCACCACTGGGGTCCCCCAGGGCTCCGTCCTAGGGCCCTTACTGTTCTCCCTCTATACCAAATCTCTTGGTTCAGTCATTTTGTCACATGGTTTCTCCTACCACTGCTATGCAAACGACATGCAACTCTTCCTCTCTTTCCCCTCCTCTGACTCACAGGTGGCAACACGTATCTCTGCATGTCTTGCTGGCATCTTTGCTTGGATGTCAGCCCATCATCTCAAGCCCAACCTTAAGGCCCAATCCCGATTCCCTTTTCTACCCCTATGGCTCGTTTTCGAGTGTGACTCGATTTCAAGCCAAGGCCTTCGAACAGAGCCACAAGCCATAGGGGTTGAAATCTACCCCTATGAATTGGGACAGCCCTTCACGACGTCATCAGCAGTGGTTTAAATAGACGCGGTACGGGTGACGCGTTATGTTGCCGGCGAATTCTCACATCTCGCAATGCCTTCTTCAGCTGTGTTTATTTCTGTTGCGTGTGCTATAAGCATCTTTTTTCGCTTAAATCGCTTAAATCATGGAAGAGGGACAACCCTTCAAGACTGATACGTCATCAGGAGTATCGTAGAAAAGCATTGACGCTCGCGACTCATTCACAACTTCACTTTTACGCTATCAATTGATCAAACAAGTCATCAAATAAAAAAGAACATTATCAGACCATGACAGAATAACGGCGCTCTAACCTGTATGAAACCTGTGCTCCTACCCTGCCAGTCTGCACTGATTTAGGACAACAGTGCAACAACTTCGCGGCTGAACTTTAGTTAAATTTACGGCGTCATATACCATCAATGGGAAACATGGAAAAATGCATGACTTACATATTTAATTTTATGACGTTCCGAAATCCGAAGTGACAGGAACGCTGGAGAAACAGCCGCTGTCCACTGCATTAATTAACTACATGTCCTTGATGAGTCTCCCGCTCACTGCCCTCCATCAAAAATGTCACATCCATCAATAATATTACATAATAACAACTGCTCGGATTAGATTGCAAGTTGTTTTGGTATGCCGCAATACAATTTATACCACCAAGGGGGGGGGGGGGGGGAATTCGCGCCTATCATGCACATATCAGCCTGTGGATAGAAAACTTTAGATAGATAACTTTACATTAAATATGTCTACCATCATCCGCTGTCAAACACCACAATTTATTTCATGATTGTACATCTCTGAAATGTTAATCGCGCACATTTCTATGGGTCAGTTGCCGGGGCAGAGGAACGAGTGAATGAGTGCTCTGGTAGTCTAATGGAAGTGATCAGGCATAACAGCGATTTTTTTGTTATGCTTGTTATAAAGAAAAGGTCTATAATGCATTGTAATGACATTAAACTAACGTTTGATAGATAACTTTACATATGTGTACCATCATCCGCTGTCAAACGCCACAGGTAATAATTGATTTATGATTGTACATCTCTGAAATGCTCGACTGTCATGCAGCCTGTAACGTTAGACACACAGCACATCGGCATAATAACGTTTTGTTGTTGTTGTGCTTGTTATAAAGAAAAGGTCTATAATGCATTTAAATGAATGATACAACCCATTAATAATATTACATAATAACAACTGCTCAGATTAGATTGCGGGTGCCGCTACATGGAAATAGGTAAAAATGTGCATCATGTACAAGTCAGCCGAATGTTTGACAGATAACTTTACATATGTGTACCATCATCCGCTGTCAAACGCCACAGGTAATAATTGATTTATGATTGTACATCTCTGAAATGCTTGACTGCAGGGGCGGCGCTAGGGGGTGGCTACTGGGGCTCAAGCCCCGGATGTTTTCTGAAAAGCCCCGAATGTTTTACTTTAAAAAAAAAAAAAAAAAAAAAAAAAAACTCTCGTGAGTAACGTGACATAGATGATGTTTCAGGTTTGTGAATCTTATTAGAAAGGTGACTGACTCACTGACACTACTTTTCCGGTTTGCTAATGCTAGCTGGCTATCATAACATAACGTTATGTTATAATGAAAATGAAACATAGCAAGGTACTGTTACGGTACATGGTAAGAAATCAAACAAAGGATAATACTTATTCAAATAAAGTAATATTATACTTATAATACTTATTCAATTAAAGTGAATAACAGGCTGATAGTCTTTGATATCTGCACTCTGGTTGACTGAGTAACAAGTGAAAAAGAATGATGTAACGTTAATGTTACAGCTAGTAAACATGGAGTAACCACATTAAGTATGCCCTTATGGTAGTATGTATGTATACAGAACATGACTCAAATCTATCCTAAGATGTAACTCTAACTAACTAAGTTTGTTTAATGTCCCAGGGGGGATTTGATTTCACAGTACTATACACAGGCCAACAATACATGTAATATATCGTCATATAACACAGGACAAGACTCTAAATACAATATAAGTGGTGAGCACAGAGTCTGCCCTGATATACATACTGTAACATAACTAGCCTCAGCCCATCAATTATGTAATTCTATACAAATATAAATGATGGTGACTGACAGGGGGAGCTACGTGTGCTGACCTCCCTCTGTGCCCAGAACCACCACAATTAGTTTGCTTCATTAAAGGGTGTGAATGTATATGTGTTCTCCAGTGCCTTTTGTCCGCTTTAAGGTGGTGGTAAGTTGAAGGTTGAAGGCAAAAAATTTCACATTATATTCTCCCTCTGGGCTAAGCCCCGGATCTCCTACGATCCGAAATCCGCCCCTGCTTGACTGTCATGCAGCGTTGCGTTACTGTAACGTTAGACACAGCACCAACATAAAAGCGATTTTTTTTTGGGGTTATGCTTGTTATAAATAAAAGGTCTATAATGCATTGTAATGACATTAAACTAAGATAATAAGATGGTTATCATCATTTTTTAAATCTTTATTAATAAGTAATAATTACAGAGAAAGTAAAATGACATTTCCGCATTGAATAGAGCGACATAAGATTTCTGTAGATGATTCGCAATGCATCCTGGAATCAAGGGGTAGCGTACCCCTATGGCTTCGAAGCTAGTCTGGTCCTGGAATCGCTCGAAACGAAGTCATAGTTAGCCCTCGAAATGAAGCCATGGCTCGATGAAATATGAATTGGGACAGCCCTCCCGCTAAACGTGAACGCGCAAATCAAGCCATAGGGGTGAAAACTAAGTCATAGGGGTGAATTTAACAAGACTGAGCTACTCTTCCTCCCTGGGAAAGCTTGCCCTAAGACTTCACCATCACAGTAGAGCTCTATCTACCTCCTCCCTGACAGCCAAGAACCTTGGGGTGATCCTTGACAACCAATTATCCTCTGCGGCGAACATCACAGCGACAGCACGCTCCTGCAGATTCTTCCTCTATACCATCAGAAGGAGAATGTCCATTCCTCACCAGAGAAGCGGCATAACTCTTGGTCCAGTCATTGGTAATCTCCTGTCTTGACTACTGCAACGCACTCCTGGCCGGGCTCCCTGCGTCCGCCATCAGACCACTGCAGCTCATCCAGAATGCTACCGCCCATCTTGTGTTCAACCTCCCCAAATTCTCCCAATCTCCTCTCCTTCACACCCTTCACTGGCTCCCGATAGCAGCTCACATTAGATTCAAGACCCTGGTGCTCGCCTACTGTGCAGCAAAGGGAACAGACCCTTCCTACATG
The DNA here is from genome assembly GCF_963989245.1 of Nansenia antarctica. Taxonomy (NCBI): domain Eukaryota; kingdom Metazoa; phylum Chordata; class Actinopteri; order Argentiniformes; family Microstomatidae; genus Nansenia; species Nansenia antarctica. The sequence goes on along the minus strand of NC_137679.1, from coordinate 34,535,184 downwards.
CAAGGAAGGGTCACCCCCCGAACACCAGCACGTTCACTCCGCTCTTCCACCTCGGTGCGGATGCGCCATTCATGCCACCTGGTCACGACTCTTTACTGTCCTGGCGCCCCGCTGGTGGAACGAGCTTCCCACTGCTGTCAGGACTGCAGAATCACTCCCTATCTCCCACCATAGACGAAGACCCATCTCTTCAGGCTACACCTTAATTGTCCCTGTGGGAGATCTACTTCCTCTCTACCCCCCAGGCATCTGCAGATTTTATCCAAAACAACTTACAACAAATAAGTAATCCTATCCATTAAATAAATAAATAAGTAATGACTATCCATCAGTCATTGCCAGAAAAGTAATCTCTGGTTGGGCCATTGGTAGTCATAATGCTAGATGTAACAGGAAATGCTCTGTGCAAACAGAGCTGTAAGTTAACTTAGTAGTTACTTGTAACCCCTTGCCTATTGTGGATGCAGGTGATTTAAATTCCCGAAACCTGCTTTCACTTGAAAAGCTATTGTTCTATCCACTTACTATGTGTGTGCTGTCTGTTCTGTCTCCATGATGGGTTTGGCCTGAGAACAGTCTCTCCAACTCGTTGCTGTCCTCCCTGCCCTTCCCAGCTGCACTGCCGTTGGCCTCCACATTAGCTCTGATCGCCCCATTCAAGGCCAGAGCACCGTGGGACGAGGAGGACGCCCCAGTGGCGTTCCGCCCTGCCTGTGGGGTGGCCTGGACCGTCTTACACATCATTAACCTGGGGAACACACACACTGTTAAGTAAAGAACAGGACATACAGGCGCACAGACGCACGCATGCATGCACGCACGCACAGCACACACTGTGGCAACCCTGCCTGTCGACCAGAGGATGAGGGCTTTCTGCCAACCGACCGACCCCCACGGAGCTACCCCTGGCCCACCTACCCACGGCTACCCCAGAGAGTGGAGGAACCCATATGTGGACTACGACAGAGGGTGAGAGCCGGCTAGCGGCGATACATTCAGTTACATTTAAGTTACATTGAGTTGTGTTAATAATAACATATTCTATGCGGTCTCCGTACCAAGCGTCGGACGAAGCCTTGTGAAGAGACAGACTGAGGCTGGAATAAGAGACGCCAACTGACCCCCCTCCCCCACACAGAGCCACCCCTGCCATACCCTTCTACCCCACCTAACCCAGAATAAGAAAAACCTTAGTTGGATTATAACCCTCTGAGCATCATGGTTTTAGAAGAATACAAACCTAAGTTAAACTTTATTCCCCTGTCCTATGTTCCTTTATTAAATACGCCCGTTGTGGCTAAAGCCTACACTAGTGTTTGTGTCGTTCTCTAGCTTATAATAATCATGATAACACAATGCTTAAGTGGATTACAGTGTTATAAAGTGACTTTTCAAAAATAATGTTATTATAATATGTGCATATTTACAGAATGACTGGACATAAAAAAATAAAAATAAATGTTTTCTGAGTGGGGTAGTCTCACTCAAATGTTTCTTTTCATTGTGATAGAGACAGTAGAGATTTGACAGGAAGGATGGGTGAGAGAGAGAATGGATGACATGCAGGATATGTCCGCAGCCGGAATCGAACCCGGGAACCCTGCGGTTACGTGGTCAACACTTAGTCCGCTACGCCACCAAGCACCCCTACTCTCACTATCTAAGGAAGCAAAATATGTAACTAAAAACTGCCTGTGCTAATCAACTGCCAATGACAGGGCCAAACCAAGACACATTTGAATAGTGGAACATGCATTTAAATTGTTTAACAGTGCGGGCCACCAACTGAAGTCCCCTGATTTACTGTATAAAACACTACACACAACCCTCATGTTTTGTGTCCATACATACCTGCCCCTGTAGCTGAACATGAGGAAGAGCACACAGAAGATGATGCAGGTGACGCCTATGTGGATGCCAATGATTATGCCCGTGGTGGAGGTCTTGCTCTGTTCTTCCTTCACACAGTCACACGGGGTGTTGAGCACTGAGGAGATACACAACCCCGTAAAGACAGATGCAGCGACACACACAACAGAGACGAACCCCGCAGACACCACAGAGATACAAACCACAGAGACAGACATTAGACAGACACCACAGATACACAAACCACAGAGACAGAGACAGGCACCACAATGACACAAACCACAGTGACACACATTACAGACAGGGACAGACATCACAGTGACACATTACAGACAGGGACAGACACCACAGATACACAAACCACAGAGACAGAGACAGGCACCACAATGACACAAACCACAGTGACACACATTACAGACAGGGACAGACATCACAGTGACACATTACAGACAGGGACAGACACCACAGTGACACAGAAAGAGACACCACAGAATAGAGCTGTCATTGATCACAATCTAACTCAGCCAGCAAAGCAGCGCCAAGGCTGCATGGGGAGGCTACCTACAGCCCACCCATAATCCCCCTTGGAGTTATTTCAGTGTCTCACATTGTTTAAAAATAATAATGTAATCCATCCTTCCTTCCTTCAAGCATTGTGACTACCAATGGCTCCTGGTCCTAGCATAGATCATTTTTTCTTATGATGACTGATTCACTTAAGACAAATGTTTGGATAAAAGCGTCTGCTAAATGTGAAAATGTAAATGGAACGGTATAAGCAGGAAGAGAACTGCATGTGGTCTGCCCTCTGCTGCTCATGTAAGAGGTAGGTAGAGGCAGAGCTGATAGGTGAGCTTGGGTCTGTGAGTGAGTTTTGTGTGTCGCAACAGGCAGTCACCTGATTTCTCCACAGCCTCCTTCAGTGAAACATAGCGCATGGTGGCGTTGCCATCGCCGTGTTGGTTGAATGCCAGAACCTTTATCTCATACACCAATGTTGGGTCTGAGCAGAAGAAGACAACAGGGGAGGTGTTAACGGGGGGGGGCGGGGGGGTTCCTGGATAATGCATGGACAATTGACTTATTTATCACATCCATATCATTCGGATGAGTAAGAAGCTCTTCAATCCATCATTATAGACCGTACCATACAGCATAATGACCGTGACCACCATCAACTCCAAGCCCAACACCAAATCTCCCTTCTGACTCACCCAGCTGTGTGATGTTGTAGTGCGTGACATTGCGGGGGAAGGTGAGTGGCCCGGTGAACACAGGAGCATGCACCCGTCTGTAGTAAAGTCTGAAGCCCTGCTGTTGGCCCATCTTAGAGGAGGGCTCCCATATGGCCTGCACCACGCTGGTGTTCATCACCTTGGTGAAAAGTGACGGGCACGCAGGCACTGCAACAGAACAAAACACCTTTAAAAAACAAACACAACGGAGAACAATACAGCCAAATCACACATAGTTCTGGTGTACACAGCTGGTTCTGTACTACACACCTGGTTCTGTAGTACACAGCTGGTTCTGTAGTACACACCTGGTTCTGTAGTACACAGCTGGTTCTGTACTACACAGCTGGTTCTGTACTACACAGCTGGTTCTGTACTACACAGCTGGTTCTGTACTACACACCTGGTTCTGTACTACACACCTGGTTCTGTCCTACACAGCTGGTTCTGTACTACACAGCTGGTTCTGTACTACAAACCTGGTTCTGTACTACACAGCTGGTTCTGGTGTACACACCTGGTTCTGTAGTACACAGCTGGTTCTGTACTACACAGCTGGTTCTGTACTACACAGCTGGTTCTGTACTACAAACCTGGTTCTGTACTACACAGCTGGTTCTGGTGTACACACCTGGTTCTGTAGTACACAGCTGGTTCTGTACTACACAGCTGGTTCTGTACTACACAGCTGGTTCTGTACTACAAACCTGGTTCTGTACTACACAGCTGGTTCTGGTGTACACACCTGGTTCTGTAGTACACAGCTGGTTCTGTACTACACAGCTGGTTCTGTAGTACACAGCTGGTTCTGTACTACACACCTGGTTCTGGTGTACACACCTGGTTCTGTACTACACAGCTGGTTCTGTACTACACAGCTGGTTCTGTAGTACACAGCTGGTTCTGGTGTACACAGCTGGTTCTGTAGTACACAGCTGGTTCTGTACTACACAGCTGGTTCTGTAGTACACACCTGGTTCTGTAGTACACAGCTGGTTCTGTACTACACACCTGGTTCTGTAGTACACAGCTGGTTCTGTAGTACACAGCTGGTTCTGGTGTACACAGCTGGTTCTGTAGTACACAGCTGGTTCTGGTGTACACAGCTGGTTCTGTAGTACACAGCTGGTTCTGTACTACACAGCTGGTTCTGTAGTACACACCTGGTTCTGTACTACACAGCTGGTTCTGTAGTACACAGCTGGTTCTGGTGTACACAGCTGGTTCTGGTGTACACAGCTGGTTCTGTACTACACAGCTGGTTCTGTAGTACACACCTGGTTCTGTAGTACACAGCTGGTTCTGTACTACACACCTGGTTCTGTAGTACACAGCTGGTTCTGTAGTACACAGCTGGTTCTGTAGTACACAGCTGGTTCTGGTGTACACAGCTGGTTCTGTAGTACACAGCTGGTTCTGTAGTACACAGCTGGTTCTGTACTACACAGCTGGTTCTGAACTACACAGCTGGTTCTGTAGTACACAGCTGGTTCTGATGGCTCAGTAAGGTTGATTCCAGTATCCAGAGTCACAAACATTTGCTAAAAGACATCATGCATTACAGTGTCACTGTAAACACAAACAATCAAATATGTTGATGAGAACTGATGAACTGTTGTGCCGACACTTAGAAATGTGTGGGTAGAATGTGAGGGTGGAAAAAGCTACAGTATGAATTGCAGTATGAATATATTTATAAGAATATATTGCCAGGAGGATCATTTTAGCAAAAACAAGTCGAATCAATGGGATTGGTTGTTATGTAACTTTTGGTGGACAAAATGGCAAATCCATCATACTTCAAGAGATGAGGGTGGCTTGGCTCATGAAAGATAATCTTCCTGTTATCTTCATTAAAAGCATATGCTTTTATTACCATAATTTGTATGTGTAATATCATCAGAGTGCTGCATGTTTCTAGTGCACCTTCAAAGGTGCAGGATGTTAAATGAAACAAATAACTTAAATTACATTTGTTTGTCTTCTAATAAACATACACATAGCTTTCACTTGGATAATGTTGCTGCACAACTTGTTTGAGGATAGCTTGAGTTATTCTGGAGGATAATTCAGTAGTTTTGTAAAGAGGGAGATTGAGATCCATGAAAAAGTGCTAGTGACTAATGTGGAAAACCAATGAAAGGCTCAATGCAGATGGTGAAACTACTGGTCCATGTAAGGTACAGTATGAAAAATGACAATGGCTTTCGCACACCTGTATTCTCTATTCTACAGGTGCGTCGGAATAAACAAGACTAGGAGTAGAAAAAGGAGGCTCACCCTCCCCCAGCGTGCTCTCTGTGGTGCTCTCTGATGGCTTGCTGGCCCCGCGGGATGTGTAGGCCTTCACGTAGAAGGTATAGCTGGTCGAGGGCTCCATATCCCCCATAATCTGCTGCAGGGTCACCTTACTGACCGCTTCCTGGTACTCCATTTCCACAGGGTCTGAGAGAGAAAGAGAGATGGAGGGAGAGAGAGGGGGGGGGGGGTCATGTGAGAGAGAATAGAAGAGAAGATAAACTGCAACTTTAGGGCACCGGCTTTGATGACTCGGTGTTGACGCACTGTTATTTACAGCACACTCTTTAATTGCTTGGTAATACATAACGTCATGCAGAGCTGTGTCTCTGAATTACATTCCTAGATGAATTGCAGTGGTGGCACTATCGGTGACGGCTTGTGTGTGAGGTGGTTACAATGTGCTAAAGGCTGTAAGTCAGACCTACTGACCCGTAACCACTATCTACCTCTGGCCCTCAGCCCATTGGGGGACCCTGTCTTCGGTAGGTAATTAAAGCAGAACCCACTGGCTCTCCCCTGAGGCCTTTAATTATCCATCTGATTGCACTACAGAGGAGACAGCAGCAGCTGTGCCTGGAAGATGAGCTTTTTGTTATGGTAGCACACATGCACACACACAAACACACACACACACAAACCATAACACATACCTCACACACACACACTCAGCTGCTTTAGCACCCTCCGGAACATTAACACGCCGCCATAAAACGGAGTCGAATGCAATTATCAATTAAGACACTTTTTATGGTTCCTACTGGAATAACGTGTTTTGCTCCTCTCCTCTCCCTCCTCACTCATGTTCTCCTCTCCTCCCTCCTCTCCCCTGTTCTCCTCTCCTCTCCCTCCTCACCTGTTCTCCTCTCGTCTCCTTCCTCACCCCTGTTCTCCTCTCCTCTCCCTCCTCATCCCTGTTCTCCTGTCCCTCCCTCCTCACCCCTGTTCTCCTCTCCCTCCTTACCTGTTCTCCTCTCCTTCCTCACCCCTGTCCTCCTCTCCTCTCCCTCCTCACCTGTTCTCCTCTCCCTCCTCACCCCTGTTCTCCTCTCCTCTCCCTCCTCACCCCTGGTCTCCTCTCCCTCCTCACCTGTTCTCCTCTCCTCTCCCTCCTCACCTGTTCTCCTCTCCTCCCTCCTCACCCCTGTTCTCCTCTCCTCTCCCTCCTCACCCCTGTTCTCCTCTCCTCTCCCCCCTCACCCCTGTTCTCCTCTCCCTCCTCACCTGTTCTCCTCTCCTCTCCCTCCTCACCCCTGTTCTCCTCTCCTCTCCCTCCTCACCCCTGTGAGTCCCTGAGGAATTACAGCGGCCTGTGTAAGTAATGAGACAGTGAAGCGTGGATTTGAAATCAAACAATTACTATAAGGTTAAAGTAGATATTCTCTTAACCTCATAGTAAAATCAAAACTTTTGGAGTTTGCAGAGCCAAAAGAAGAAATAATGCTTCACTATCCCGTTACTGATGCAGGGCACTGTACGTAACTATTTTGCAAGTGTCAGTTGTGAGAGTTGAGCACACACTGAAATTAGCACCGAAGTAATGAAATGAGCATCGCGCCGTCCACGACACCTACAAGGACCGGCGTGTCATTAAAGGCCCTCAGGATTATTAGGGACCCCAGCAACCCCAATTAGAAAATGTTCGAGCTATTGCCGTCAGGGATACGGTATTGAAGCCTCGGGGCTAAAACCCAGAGACTAACAAACAGCTATTTCCCCCAAGCAATCAGGCTCCTGGAGTAATACACTGGAACTGCCACCCCCAAACCAACCCCATGCATACTACAAAAATTAACATATTATAACTACTGCACACTACTGGATTACTTTTATACCATTGGACTCATTTACTACCATAATATATTGTATTATATTGCATTTAATTTCATATCATTGTACATCAATGCACAGCATTTTTGCATTATTGAAACCACTGTAAAATCCATCACTTTTCCATTGTTAAATAATAATTAAAACTGTACCGTAAAGAAAGGTGCTACCACTGTAGTGTGTTGGCGCTGGTCACTAACCTGCAGTCTTGCGGATGTGCAGCACATAGCCAATGATGTCCTGAGTGTTTTGGACAGGCTCCGTCCAGGACACCTGGATGGAGGTGGGTGAGAGGGCCTCGGCTCTCACCAGGGTGGGCATCCCAGGCAGGCCCTCTGCCCACAGCACAGTGAGGCGGGCGCTGGCCTGGGTGGAACCAGCACTGTTCTCAGCAATGCACTGGTATATGGCTTCATCCTCCTGACTGATGCCATAGATGGTCAATGTGCTGGAGGAGGGGCAGGACAGGAAGAGGAGGAGGGAGAGAAAGAGATGGAGAATGAAAATGATATGGCTGGTAAGTATTCTGTGTGGTGTAAAAAAAAAGAAGATTGCAGAAGAATAGCAGACCCAAACATTGACTTTGTTAAAACCACCAACAGCCTCCAAGAACAGAAACATTTAAGAAATGATTGTCTGTAGCATTGTCAGAAGGGAATTTCCCCCCAGGCCCTTTTCCCTAGGATGAATGCTACATATCAGTTATGCATCAGTAAAGCAGTAATGACACACACTGAGTGTGGCATGTGTCATATGGTGACAAGCCAATCAAATGAAACAATATTTCTGGGTGCCATATCAATGTGTGGATGTGAATGGTGTGTTACTATTACTGTTATTGTGTGTGTGTGTGTGTGTGTGTGTGTGTGTGTGTGTGTGTGTGTGTGTGCGTGTGTGTGTGTGACATGAAAGCTAAGTGATGAGAAGTGCCAGTGCACAGACAGAAAACAGAGACAACTGTGTCTTTCTCTCCCCGCTCTGGTTGCTCTTCAGCATCAGTGAAACTCCCTGCCATCTGTCGACACGCCGCACACCTACCATCCTGGTGCCTGTGTTTGCTAATAAAGGGAAGAAATCCTTTTTAGATGGCTTTTACTCTCTATTTCTCACATCCTCCCACAGATGCTACTGACAGACTGTGATTGTAGAAAAAGGCCTTAAACACGAACTTCAATTGCTCTATAAGGAAGCAAAAGAAACAAGGACAGAACCTGATTGGAGCGGAGGCCTTTGTGGCCCATGAAACCTGCAGGCCCATGCTGGGTGACAGGACAGGCCTTACTATGCCAACTGAGTTTGTGGACCCTGAAATCAAATGTTTGGGGTCACTAGTAGGAAAGGATCAACAGCAAAAGTCAAATGGATTTACGCAACAAAAAAAAAGGTCATGACTAGTAAGGAGCTCCAGAAAGAACTGAGCACTGAAATGACTAACTTGTTAGGGGAAATGGATGTACCACCAAGCTGTTGAGGCCTGAGAGAGTTTGCGGTCAGGGAAAAAGCTATGCTGAAGCCTTGAAGCCTGCTCCTCCAGCCTGTCCAGCACACACAACTAACCCCCACACACACTTTTCAATTCAAGTCAAGGACAGTGAATTCATACCAGACATTCACACGTTATGGACAGTGGAGATAGAGGCTCTTCTTACAGGTCAATCAGCAAATGTGGACTACATTGAGGAGTGCATCATTCAATTACCTTTTTCAAAATGTATGTTGTATACCTTGATCTTTTCAGTGGTCCATTTGAGTGGAGATGGAGCGGAGGCGTGGGTGTGGGTGTGGGCGTGGGTGTGAGAGCGAAAGCTCCAGAGCGTACCGGCCCAGTGTCTACCAGATGGATCCAATCTTTGCAGCCTTTCTTGTGTAATAACCAGAACATAGAGGGCTTTCTATTTCATTCTCCTCAGGCAGACCTTCTCCAAGCCAATCTCACCTTTGACCTCTCATGTGGCAACAGTCGCCCACCTTCAGCATTCTCCACGACCGTCACATTTCTGACAGCCTTTCATGTGAGGGATCGATGGAGTGTTATTCAGCCAGGCAGCCTGACCAGGTGCCATGGACACAGACCAAAGAGGCCTCTGGGGAGGAACTACTGAGCATCAGCCTGGCCCCCTGCGTGAAATCTCACAAGACACTGCATATTTCATACAGCCCAGCAGACCCCGTCCCCTCAAGACTTTTCCTCTGGGGGCGCTTAGCGGTGTAGCACATTAATGTGCTTACCACATAATCGCAAGGTTCATGTCTTGCATGTCATGCCTCCTCTCTCTCACTCGCCCTTCCTGTCAATCTCTAATGATAAAAGCAGAAATGCCGTAAAAAAAGCATACATTCATAAATAAAAAATAAACTGTTCCTCTAATGAACAGCAGTCAGAGCAAACACGCACGTGCGCACACCCATCAGAGGCCTGCTGTTGGGTCATGGCGTATGAAATTCCACACCCATTGGCAACATTCCTACCCCTCTTCCCAAGAAGCCCAGGTTGAGTCTGGTCTGTATCCTATATTCTCCTCAGCAGCTTCTGGCATCTCCTGGGCTAGTGATGGTGTCACTCATCCCCTGGGCTAGTGATGGTGTCACTCATCCCCTGGGCTAGTGATGGTGTCACTCATCCCCTGGGCTAGTGATGGTGTCACTCATCCCCTGGGCTAGTGATGGTGTCACTCATCCCCTGGGCTAGTGATGGTGTCACTCATCCCCTGGGCTAGTGATGGTGTCACTCATCCCCTGGGCTAGTGATGGTGTCACTCATCCCCTGGGCTAGTCATGGTGTCACTCATCCCCTGGGCTAGTGATGGAGTCACTCCTCCCCTGGGCTAGTGATGGTGTCACTCATCCCCTGGGCTAGTGATGGTGTCACTCATCCCCTGGGCTAGTGATGGAGTCACTCCTCCCCTGGGCTAGTGATGGTGTCACTCATCCCCTGGGCTAGTGATGGTCTCACTCATCCCCTGGGCTAGTGATGGTGTCACTCATCCCCTGGGCTAGTGATGGTGTCACTCATCCCCTGGGCTAGTGATGGTGTCACTCATCCCCTGGGCTAGTGAGGGTGTCACTCATCCCAGCAACGGCACAGAGAGTTTTTGACCAGAGGACATGGGGTTTAGGTAGGGCCCTGTAACCTACACATCCCTGCAAACACACATTTCTACTCACTCACTGTTAATATAGACTGAGTGACCACAAATAGGTTCTAGTACTTAGTGGATAAAACTGATTACATATCCTGAGCTGAGTATATAAACATTGAACGGGGTCTGTGAACTGTCAAGATAAGCACACTCAATACTAAAAACAGAAGTGGGTACAGTATGGGTAACGCTTTACATGAAGGTCACAATTGTAAAGAGTTTATGCATGGTTTATAATTAGTTAACAAATCACTTATGACCAGTTTATTATTAAAGTATAAACCATTTATAAACAGTTATAATTCATTTCTTTAGAACCTTCTAGTATTCATTCGATATTCACTTGGTGCTTGCCAAATAGGGAGCTTGCAATCAGGAGCAAGTTATTAATGCTTTATAAATGCACTTATAATTTTACACCAGATTTGTTTAATTATGGGTATAATTAGTATTCATTAATATACTCTCTCTATCTTACAATTACCACCATGACTACCATCATGTGGAAGAAACTGGGACCCTATTGATTCATTTCTGGTATGGCAAGACCTTATTGACAACAGCAATAGCAGACCAGTTTTCTCAGTCTAATTAGCCTGGGGGTAAAAGCTGTTTCAGAACCTGTTGGTCAGGGAATGGATGCTCCATATATAAACACGAATGTCATCATTATCATGATGCTATAAATTACAACTAAATAGCCTAATGTTTATTGTCATACAGTAACTTGGGAGTGTAATTGGCAAAGTTTACCACATGAAACCTTGGATGATGGGATTCCAAAGTTCCAAACGTCTGAGGTCTGTATGGTTAGACAGGAGAAGTCCGTGTTTAATACACTTATGTTATCTCAAAGTGAATTTGTGGGGTCATGTGTGCTTGACTCTAAAGGACATCACATGTTAGGATTTGCATGTTTGTTTATGTGTGTATGCATGTGAATTACTGTGTGCACTAGAAGGGTCTGTGTTGAGTGTGTGCTTACTTATGCTGATTAATGTTTATGCATGTGTGAGTGAAATACACTATCGATTGCTTTCCTGTCCTCTCTTGAAGGTCAATATCACATAGTCAACATGCTATAGGGAGAAAGGTGCTGTATGGGCACATCTCTACTGTGTTATCCCTCCGTTTACACACAAAGGCATGTGATGTTCCATTAAATAATTGGAAAGGAGAATAATATCACCTGGTGTGATTAACAGAAAGCAAGTGCTGCTGATCAAGACTGTTAGGTCATGAGATATATGTACGTAGATGTGCTGTTGAAATTAAAAGCAATGACGTAAGGCACTATTCTGACCCCCGAATACTTCCCTCACAACGCAGGAATGGTAAACCCGCTTAGGAGCCAGGATGCACATCACGTTCTACTCCATAAATGGCTGCTGGCCACTTTTCCTGGTCGGTTAGCTCAGTTTATGAGCCAATTAGGTAATGGTACAGCTGGAACTCTGGTCATAACAGTGTCAGAAGGACATCTATGACTAGGCTGCTCTACAACCCTCTCCCTCTTCTGTTTATGACAAACATGATTTTGGTGTGGCGCCTTGCCAAAGGATACCCGGCCTCTATGTCCCTATGTTTTCCTAGTAGATAGTAAATAATAGCCTATTAGTGAGATTACACTTCCCAGTTGGGCCCACATAAAACAAATGTTCCCTCCTTGCTATTCTGCATTGTTTTTCACCATGTTTTTAGTCAGGGTTTCAACCAAGCTTGTTTTACTCCCCACATGGAGCACTGATGATGTGATTGTTTCGATGGCCCGGTATCATCAGTGAGGAGAGACACATTTGCGCTTGCAAAAAATCTACGTTCTAGTCACCTGTGATGTATTTATTTGTAATTTTGAAATAATTTCAATACTACAATGTAGAAAAAATCTACAGGTAGGAAAGCCAAGGAGGGAGTGTTTATTAATTAGAGTCTACATCAACGCTGTTGGAGATGGTGGGTCACCATTGTTCCACTGACCAGGGATGAGGGGGTCATTGGCGTCCACTGTCTCGCATATTCATTAGAGCGCTGAGTTACCTGAGAAGTTCATTTTGCCAGGTACAGTATACCACGTGACAAGAAAGTGTTTCATTTGTTTGTATCTTTGAGCTCAAAAGTCCAGTCCTTGTCCTGGGCCCAGGCCAGCAGCAGCTTCTTAAGATCCTCTCAATTCTCCCTGCATGGGAGCCAACCACCACAACATAAACACCATGTTCTCTCATATTGAGAACGACACCATAATGACACCGTGCCCGCTGTTCCTGGAAATATAACAGAGCAGACTTGGGCACAGATCCAACATCCAATACCCTCATCGCAGATTCCCTTAAACAAAGTGGATCTCTTGGCAGACATCTTTACCAGCTGTTACATGAGAGCCGATCAACACAGAAATTGAGCATTTGATTACACTTATGATCAGATAAAGCTCTCCATCCAACACAGCTTTTTACATCCATACTTCTACCCTTGTGTTGTAACAGCACCAGTCATGGAAATATGGGTTGTAAGCTAGTGACCTGCAGATATAGTAGAGTGCTATAAATGTACTGTAATGGCTAGTGTGATACTGTTACAGATCATAGTAGAGGGCTGTAGGTGTGGTGGGTAGTTCCTTGGACAATAGGTGTACGGGCTAACTCACCTGTTGTTGTTCCTGAGTTTGACGTGCCCCCCAGGCTCAAGGATCTGCCCGTTCTTCAGCCAGGTTAGCTGGGGCATAGGCTCTCCCTGAGCCTGGCAGTTGAAGATGGCAGTAGTGCCCACAGGCCGGGCAATCGACTGTGGCGGCTGCACGAACTCTGCTGGCGCTGAATCAGGGAAAATGGAGAGAGAGTGAGCTACTCAATATAGGTTATTTTTAGCTGGATGACACATTTACAGTATACCCCAAAACATATATTCCACTAGCAGTTTGAGAACAAAGGAGAGAAAGGCATTTTAAATAACCTAGAATTTGCATAATCGGACCATTTCGCTAACCCGGAAGTTGCTTATGCTAACAGTTCAAAGTTACAGTTCAAGTTAGAAATTGGTGACACTAGAAGCCTCAGGCCATCATTACTAACCCAAGTACCCAGAGTGAGGTCCAGAGACTTCCATTTGTTTATTTTAAAAAATGTTCTCGTTCTAGTTCCAAGTTCTCACAGCAGGGAGAGTATTGATGTGCAACTGTGGTGTGAGACCGATGAGCACTCTCCCCCTGCCTCCTCCTCTTTCTACAGTAAATTACATGTAATGCAGTGAGCTGAGGGCTGCTGCGCTCACCATCTGGCAATGAACAGCACATCAGTTCTCCTCAGCCTGTGTGCCACAGTAAGATCACCCGCAGGCCCTCTCATATGCAGTCATACAAGCCCTGTGAAATGTGCCCGTCATGCTACCACATTAATATGGCTTCACACTTCAAGGCTGTAAAGCAGGAGTAGCCTACTCTTATTCGTCCATGTAATACACAGAACTGATCGGATCTGAGGTGAAAGTACGTTTCAGCTTTCACCAATCAATAAAGAAACCAGTGAAATGTACACATAATTAAGAGCATGGCTTTCTCCCACAGTCTTCTACTGCAGAGGCTTGTCAAACAGCGGACAACAGGATTAAATGAAATATTGACAGGGAGCAGGATTTCTATAGGCTAGGGGCAACTGCAGGGCTTTTGGTCGATATGCAAGTAAGGCACATATGCTGAATGCTTCATGCTTGGTGACAATAATGCAGGGCCTCAGTGATGGAGAGCCCGCCCACCCTTAAACATTTCTCATGGGTCAAAATAAGCAGCTTCCCACTGCTGTCAGGACTGCAGAGTCACTCCCTATCTTCCACTGTAGACTGAAGACCCATCTCTTCAGGCTACACCGTAACTGTCCCTCCTGAGACCTCTCCATCTCCTCTACCCCCCAGTACTCTCTATAGTAAATAAATACATTTAAAAATCGTAATTCTTACTTCTGCTAGTATTATGATTGCCAATGGCCCCTGGCCTGGGCATAGATTATTTTTTTCTTGCCCGGTTAGATGCTTCACTTACTTAGACAAATGTATTTGTTGTAAGTCACTTTGGATAAAGGCGTCTGCTAAATGCCAAAATGTAAATGTAAAATGTAAACTACAGTGTGAATGAGATCTGGTGGGTGTGTAAGGCTTACCTTGGACCACAAGACGTCCCTGAGCAGTCCTGCGCACGCGAGTCCCTGGTTTGTTTGCTGCGCACACATAGACACCTGAGTGCTGGACCCCTACGTCTGAAATCATCAGATTCCCTGTGCCCAGCACCTGGATGCCCTCCACACCAATCGGACGCCCATCTGACCGGAGAGGAGAAACAGGGAGAGAGACCGTTGGATAGAGCAGAACAGTTAAATCACAAATGCCCTTTGAATATACAGTGCTTAAGTAGTTGGACAGTGAAGCATTTTTTCTTCTTTCGGCTCTATGTTGTATTGGAAATCAATTCATATTAGGTCAAAGATCATGAGCTTATAGGGTATTTGGATAAGGTTCCAACATTAAGAAACAACAACACTTTGCATAGATAGTCCCCCCATTTCAGGGTACCAAAAGTATAAGGACATTCCATTCAATGTATTACAATGACCCTGTTCTCCGATTTCTATCTCTAGATTTCTAGTGAACTCCCAGACAGCCAAGAACCTTGGGGTGATGCTTGACAACCACTTATCCTGTGCGGCGAACATCACAGCGGCAGCACGCTGCTGTACATTCTTCTCTACAACATCAGAAGGATACATCCATTCCTCACCAGAGAAGCAGCACACACATGTCCCGCCTTGACTACTGTAATGCACTCGTGGCCGGACCCCCCGCCTCCACCATCAGACCTCTGTAACTCATCCAGAATGCTGCTGCCCATCTGGTGTTCAATCTTCCCAAATTCTCCCATGTTATCCCCCTCCTTTGCTGGCTCCCGGCAGCAACTCGTATCAGATTCAAGACCCTGGTCCTCGCCTTAATTCTTCTTTCTTCTAGCATTATGATTGTCAATGGCCCCTGGCCCTAGCATATATTACTTTTTCTTACGATAACTGATGGATAGATGATTCACTTACTTAGACAAGTGTATTTGTTGTAAGTCGCTTTGGATAAAGGCGTAAATGTCATAGGTGAAACTTGAACAGCTGCCCACCCGTTGTGTGGTTGTGGAAGGTAAATATCACATCTCAGACAAAAACACGAGGGCATGTGTCCCACACAGGCTTTCAGTTCAAGTCAAACAAAAACATTATTTTCCCCTTTGGTAGCTACGGGGTTTGTGCAGCAATTTATTTTTCAGCTGCATCACTCTCCTCTCCCCAGAATATTCTCTCCTCTCAGTTAGGCTACAACATATAACTAGGTACTACAAATGTAAATTAAATTGCGGTGCCCTTTGTCAACTGTCAACATGCCATCGATCATAGCCATCACACATGTTAAGTCTACAAAAAACATTCACTCAGGAATGCATAGTCATCCTGTGTTAAACCCAGGCTATGTTGCTGGAAGGGCCAAGGTACTTCAGTCCCTCTTTATTTCCACACCATCTGCAGCTCCAATGCCCCAGCTCATATGTGTTAAAGGGCGACATGGGGGAGATGTCAGCCCTGCTAAAAGCCTGCAGAGACAGCAGACTGACTGGCCTCCTCTCATTGGTAGGCCCAGCCAGAGAATGGGACCATCTGGTCAGACCCCTGCCTATTATAGCAGGGCATCCCAAGGCCTCCTCAGTGAGCACCGCGGGCATCTGAGCAGAACCTCAACAAAGACTGGGAGGGTCATTTAGAAACCATCCACAAACTGAACTGTGGACAAAAGAGGGCAATGGGAGATGGGGAGAAATGAGAATTAAATGTGTTTCCCCAAATCACTATTGTCCTTCAGAATGCCTTCATATGAAAAACACTCATCATAACCAAAGCTATAATAACTTAATACTGTATTGTTTATCATGTTTTTCTTGACATGATTTTATAAACAAATTATGTATTCATTATTATGTATTCATTATTATGTATTCATTATTATGCTTGAAATCATTTTAGAAAAATTAATGCTCCTCTTATGGAACAAAGTCTATAAACCACTGTGGAGCACAATGTGCCAGTTATTATTTTACTCTTTAATATAGATTAACTTTAGATGACTTCCATGACCAATTGGCTTAACCCAAAATGACAGTCTTCAGGGATGGCTGGGTACTGTTCCATGAATAACTCTTCCTCCCTGGACTCTCCAAAACGGTTAGATACAGTTCCATGACAAACTCCCTGGATGCACAGACATTTGAGCTTCCTCCTTTCTTAACAGTGTTTCAATGTCAGGCTAATTCTGTTAGTGTCAGAGCAGTCAGAGAGCTGGCAGAAAGCAGACTCTGGCATTAAGGACTGACTTATGTGAATCTATCCGATTAATTATGTATCTTATCCCAGCCTCCCTCCCCCTAATCGAATACACTGAAATCCCATCGTGTTAGCATTTAATTCCAGCAACATTGTGCAAAGCAATATCCACAATCTGATTACGGGCCTATGATGGGAGGGGCTGCAATTTACATTTTGAACAGCAAATCAGATTGGATTATAGCTTTGAAAAAACTGATATTAGATTGCAAAATTGCTAGGGGCAGAGTTTGGGAGATAGCCAATGCGTGAGGTGGGGGGGACTAAATCTTGCCTGGTCTCAACACCTCAATGCAATTATTCTGACGCTTCCAGCATTTGTGTGTCACTTTAGAGATTCATCTCCGTGAGGAGAGTTAGAAATGCATTCACCAGAAAAATGCGTTTAGCCTAAAGAATCAGATACAATTCCCTTGCTTCATGTATAGAAATTCATGTTCCTACAATGTTCAGATTCAATGAACACGCTTTGCTGTACAATATTAGAAGCAGTCACTGGACACAGCTTTTTACTCCATTCATTTAGGGACATGTCAGGGACAGCAAGATAAATTACTGGGAGGCTTTCAGCAACTCCAAATCATCTGGAACCATCGACCAAATAAGGGCTCAGTGTAAGTTGTGAAGGAAGCAAGCCATGGTCAATTCAGACACAAAGCCGGTGTATCTTATTCTATGAAATGTTCCTATTTTACAGTCCTCCATCTCTGTATTTCATTTTCATAATTGTGTAATAAACAGAGTGCCCTGTGTAAGTAATGGGACACTCCTGTGCAGATTTTAAATAAAACAATTGCTATGAGGTTAAAGTAAGAGATTATTTATTAGAGACTTTTATTTGATAGTATTTGTGTACATATTGGTTTCACCATTCAGAAATTACAACACTTTGTATGCATAGGCCCACTACTTCAGGGTACCCAAAAAAGTGATGGGACAATTGGCTTGACGGGTGTTTCTGTGCCCTCACATCATTTCTGTAGTCATAAGAGCTGTGAATGTTTAGTATTGATTCTAGGCTTTGCGTTTAGGGTTAGGCTTAGCCTAACTGTAACCCTAACACAAAAACAGTATGGCCAGGTTACGGTTTGCTAAAAATAGAAAAGGTCTTGTGGACAGATGAAACAAAGATTAACATGTACCAGAGTAATGGCAAGAGTTACGTGTGGAGAAAAAAAGAAACTGCCACCTCATCCGTGAAACATGGTTCAGGGGGTTTTGGCATGTATAGCTGCCTGCCACTAGAACTTGCTAACTTTTGATTATTGTAACTGCTGAAGTGTACTGAATGGTGAAACCAATATGTACACGAATACCATTAAATAAAATCTGAGAGTCTCTACTTTAACCTCAGAGAAATTGTACTGTACAAGTAATTGGAGTGTAAGGCCTAAAGAAGAAAACAAATGCTTCATTGTCCCATTACTTACGCAGGGCACTGTATATATATCTGTATATATATTTTCTTTCAGTTACAGTATACTTTGTTGATTACTTTTATATCAGCTGCATTGGATAAAAAGAGACAGGGGGTTAACGAGGGTCCATCTTTGATTTTAGAAGACAACGGGGTTGTGTCTTACCAAGCCTACTCCATGACACGATGGGACGAGGATATCCCGTGGCAATACATTCCAAGATGGCGGTCTGGTGAACGGTGAGAGTAAGGTTTTCAGGACCCACGAGAATCATGGGATCTTTGTAAACAGAAGACTGGAAGCCTGAAAAAGAGAGAGAGAGAGGGAAGCAAAGCATGAGAGCTTGAATTATATGCGACATTAAATTCTATGTCACTATTGTGTATCATCATGATAGTGAGCATCTTTTAGATAAGGCAAAGGGGTGACTATATTAGAGTGTGCATGGACACATATCTAAGTGGTACCCAGAGGTGTGTAGGAGTATGAGACACATACAGTATATGTAGTAGCTAGAGGTATGTATGAGACACATCTATGTGGGAGCTAGAGGTGTGTAGGAGAATGAGACACATCTATGTGGTAGCCATGGTAGATATAGTCCAGTATGACTGTGCAGACCTGAGACAGTGAGGTGAGCCCCAGTACTCCTCTTGACTCCTGCACTGTTGTGGGCCACGCAGCAGAACACACCACTGTCCTCCTGGCGCAGACCTGTGATCTGCAGAACTCCAGTGGGCAGTAACGTGTACCTAAGAAAAATAAATGTATATTCGAGACAAGTTTGGCTACTTCACGCTTCGGGAAGTAACTGACAGTTCGGACTCGATGTTTATATGCTCCATGGTCTAGCTCTTTCATTGGTGATTAACGCAGAATCCTACTGTACCTCTCGTCCTTTGTGTCCACCGGGTGACCATCTTTCTCCCAGCTGATGACAGGCTCTGGCAGGCCGTGAATCTGGCACTGGAACCGTCCCACACTCGCCTCCTCTGCCCGCACAGACCGCGGCTGCTCATGGAAGTCAGCCATCGCTGGAGAGAGAGGGTAAAAATACAGCGGTCAACTCTATTTCAACCTACCTCTTTCCAAGCATTATTCACAGAAATATAACCTAGATAACCTAACCCTAACCTCGATGTAACAGTGGAGTGCAAAACATAGGGCCCAAATTTGCTTGAGCAAAACAGGAATGTGAAAAAACTACAAAAAACAAAGTACCTTGTCCATAACAATGTTTTTGAGAAACAAGTGATTATTGAATAGAGTTCATGTTAATAGTGTAAAAAAAATAAAAGTAGCCCATTACATGCTATGAAATGGCTAGCTGCAGTATTCAAACTCCCACTGGATTATTATGTCCCATCGCATCTATTTGAAACATTACTGTCAACTTGGCTTCCTCGAGCACAATTTGGACCTCTTACTGCAATACAAATCAGGTTCGCAATTACCATTTGCCAGGTAGATATCTCCTCATAAATAAAAACCAATTGAGGCAATTACCTGCGCTTCACATTTACACACTGTGCGGTTAACCCAAGTCCTCATTCCCCCAGTCGAGGGGAAAGCCTTTGTTTGAGTGAATTGCAAGAGATTGAGACAACTGAAGTAAATGGCACTCTACCTACTGTGAGAGCTCTGACTCATAGGCTAACACACAGAGCTGCAGCATTAAGGGGTAACCAGAGTAAGGAACCACTGTGTCAGCCATTAGGAGTGCAGAATAATGATAGCTGAGTGGTACAGATCTCTCTGTACTGCTGTGAAAAAGTCACAGGCTCCATTTTCTGAACTAGAAGAAAAGGTCAATTAGCCCCCATTGTTCCCTGTGATTAGGCAAGAAGGGCAGATCAAGACAGTGATGTAGAACATGGGGGAGAGGACAGTGCAGGTGAAATAAGTTCCCTCTCTAGGGATTCGGGAGAGGTATCTCTCATAGTTACATATTGGATAATAATCCTATCCCACCCTATTGAATCAAATTATATAATACCATGCCAAACAACTGCTATTGCTTTCAAAGATCAAAACCATAGAATGTCTCTTTGTGTCCAGAGTTTCAAAAGACACAGCACATGAATGTAAACATTTTCTCCATTGTATACACACAAGAAATGTCCATTGTATATACACACAACAACAAGACTCCAGACTGCTACACTCTAAGTACAATGCCAGTGTTTTCAATATAAAAATAGCAATTCTAAATCACATTTCTTTAAACACTGGCCTTCAAACTGCCACACCATAATTACCTGTTCACACTCAATTGGCAAAACACTTCAATCATGTGTCAGAGCATAAATGTGGCCTCAGGTGACCTCTACTGTGTTGGTGGGGAAAATGGAGCAGCTTGGAGAGCTGAGTGGAAGAGGAAGAGTGAGAGCAAGAGGAGGAGGAAGAGAAGGAAGACGAAGAGGAAGCTGAGCCAATATGTCTAATGAAATCCGCGCAACTTGGGTTGACCATGTACTCAACCATGGCCTAACAATAACCAAAGCTGGGCAGCGAGTTCAGCTGAATATGAGCCGTTTCACGGTAGCCTCAGTTATCCGTGCATTAACGAGCTACAGAGAGTCGTGAGAACAGCACAGAAGATCACCGGCGCCCCCCTCCCCTCTCTGGAGGAGCTGTACAAAACACGCTGTCTCAGGAGGGCCTCCAAGATCTCCAAGGACCCGACCCACCCTGGGCACGAACACTTTGTCAAGCTGCCCTCGAACAGGAGGTACAGGACCCCGGCCGCTAAGACAAACAGACTGAAGAACAGCTTCTACCACAGGGCCGTCAAGGCCCTGAACACAGAAAAGGCCTAAGTTCTGGGCCCAGGACAGTCCGGACGGATTGTATGGCAGCTAGTGCTGAGGCACAAACATGTACATTTTCAAGCCTGCAAACTGTGACACTTTAAAATAATGTGAAAAAATACTTTTTGTGCAATATGACAACCCTAGTTGACTATCTGTGCAGTATAGTACAGTGGATTGTGTACATAGCCTTTATTGATGTAAACCAGCTCCTTACCTTCTTGTGATTTTATGCATCTATGCTTTTTCTAAAATGTGTTTTCATTTTCCTTTCCTAAACACCAGGGGAGCCTCCCCTCCTAAATTTCGTTGTTTGGTACCTGTACTGTAGCAATGACAAATAAAGTCCATTCCATTCCATTACCCACCACCACTTACCTACTTCAGTAGTCTTCTATACTCTCTACAGTAATTACAGTAATGTAACTTTATGGTTTCTATGGATATCTACAGTGCTTAGAGAAATGTATAGTGTAATGCTGTTTTGTCTTACATTTATGAACTATGTATAGCCTATACACATATATGTGTAGCCTGTGTGTGTAGCCGGTATACACTGTTTACTGTACTGTATATACTGTTCAGGCAATGGAGGAGGCGTGTGGTGACATCCACGCAGATGCATGCCAGGGGTGGATCTGCCACGCCAGGTGCTTTTCCCCTACTGCTTGGCCAGGAAGAGTCTTTATACTGTACCAAAAAATTACAACCTATTTTGCAACAAAAAAAAGGAGAAAAAGGAAACAAACTTACATTTTGCACTCCAGTGTTTAATTGAAGATATAGGATATCATATGATAGCGGTGTGCCTCGTTTTGGTGGAAGGATTTTTGACTTTTGACAAAACGGTCAACTCTTTTCAGTTTTGTGTTTGGAGTTTGGAGAAATTGAGCTATAGTTTCAGGGAACGTGTTTAAACGATTAGGAACAGCTGTAATGGCACTGACCTTTCAGCCCATTTTATTAGTGGAAACATGCCCGTTTTAAGACCACTAGAACAAGAACACAATGTCTTGTTGTCTCTGTGTAGATAGAGAGAGAGAGAGAGAGAGAGAGAGAGAGAGAGAGAGAGAGAGAGAGAGAGAGAGAGAGAGAGAGAGAGAGAGAGAGAGAGAGAGAGAGAGAGAGCTCTGTAGGTGTCAAATAGAGCTTCAATCCATACAGGTAAAGGAAGATGCAGTTGAAACATCATCTCCAAACGAGAACATGGATAATTCACACACACACACGCAAATATCCATAACGGGGCCTCTGCGTCTTACATGTGGAAGCCCAGTGGAACAAAGGAGGCGCGGGGGCGGGGCATGCAACACAAACTCAATTAGATCGAGGCCTGTCTTTTTCAAAGCTCTGCCACCATCTTCAAGACAAGTGCACTTATTTAAATGTCAACCTTAATTAACTTTGACCGAGCAGGACTTGAATCTGAACACTCTTAGCATAACAAGAGGGCTGGAACCCCCTCCGTGTTCTCCTTCTCTGTTATTTTCCAGCTAGAACATTTATTCAAGCTAATCTAGCGCCACAGCTCAACATGATCCTACAGAAAGCCCTCTCGGTCAGTCGCTACATCCGGAGCGGATCAGCATTCAACCAGACATTTTTGTAGCGTGTTTTGTGGAACCAACCCGCCCCCCCCCCCCCCCCGCCACCCCCAAAACAGGGAAGGATTTAGCCAAAAAGAAAAAGTTAAACTGAGAAATAAGTCCTATAGAGGGGATGGCTTGCTGGAAGCGAGGGGGGAAAGGAGGTGAAGAGAACACGGTGCGTCAATGGTGGCTCGAGCCATCAAGTCATTCAAACACAAAGCTGATTTTGAATTCATCCGATACTGACAGTCACACATATAGATGTGTCTACATTTTCACCTGTCTCATTACTAGAAATGTTATTATCATTCACCTCTGACTGTTACTCAAGCTGATGTATGGACTTGCAAAATGTATGGACTTGCAAGCTTGTGTTTGTCTCCCATCCATCACACTGTACATTTAAACAGCTGGATGCTGTTCAGGCTAAGTGCCCCTCTCATGAGCCCACAGCTACAGCCCCATCTGGGACATGCGACGTTATGGCCATAGTCAAACATCCTCCCATCCCCCATGGACGTGGCATACTGACGAACACATACTGAACGTGCCTCCCTGCCAGAGCACCAGATAGAGGGCACGGAGCTGACCTAAAGGCTTTCAACTGACTGACACTCCAGGGATGCAGTGTGGAGTTACTGGTCGCCTTGGGGGATGACGTCAGAGTGTACGGGTATATGGCATTAAAATACTACCATCCCTGACCCCAGTGGCTTTTACCTTCTATGTAAAATATCCAGCTCTGAGCACATCTCCTAATCTAGCTTTCCACTAGAACACAATCATCACCAGCATTGGTTGCCGCCCCCTGTGAAGAGCACTTGAGCTTCCTGTGTGGAGCATTGTTTTAGGACCCTGGAGGCGGTGATGATAGGTGCATTGGAACAGGGAACACAATGTACAGAGAGAATTGAGCACACATGACTAATTCAGCTTGCTGAGCTGAGGATCCATGACAAAGCAGCGTGCTGTCTTTTAACACACACAGATACACACGGCTTCTTTTCTTTTTTTGGACACACGCACGCACATCTTTTTTTTTTTTACACACACGCATGCATGCACCCACACGCACATGCACACGCACACACACATGCACACCCACCCACCCAAACACACACACACACAACACACACTCCTGTTTGTGCAGTCCATGTCCAGTCCTGTCACAGGCACACAGAGGATACAGCAAAAGAAAATGGGCATGAATGCTGGAGAACAAAGAGGGAAAAGGGGAGAGACCACCTCATAAAAGAGCTTTCTGTTGTATCTCTGCCAAGTAGCCATCGCGTCCCCTGATTTGCCTGTTGTGTGTGTCCGCAGACACGACCCCCCCAGCGGGTCCCTGCCCTCAGCCCTCATGCATAAAACATGGGCAGCAGCACAGAGAGGCCCACACCTCTGTCACCATCACGGAAACACCCACACACATAGACACTGCATGTATACATGTACACATACAATACACACACACGCACACGCACACGCACAGACGCAAATACACACACATACACACACACATGCACATAAAGGTTGATCGGAGGTAGGTGTGTGTTGCAGCAGCAGCAGCCCTCTCCAGCCTGCAGTCCCGCTGGTGGACTTGTTGTTTTTTTTACATCCCTTTTTATTATTCCTCACAGATTGTCACTCTGCCAAGTGTTTAGAAACACTCACATTATTACAGATTGCCCGTTCCCAGCACAGCCCCGCAGTGTAAATTAAGCTGATCTAATTACGGGGACTGAAGAGAGAGAGGGACAAAGATCCATATATTAGAGACAGGGGGAAACACGCAGCCTCTGCCTCTGCTGCAGCTGGCTCCACACTGACAGGCGCCACAGGAGGGTGAGCACCGAGAGAAGTGACGCAGGCAGGAAATCAAAAGTATGCCTTCCCGCTGATGGTGACTCGGGGAGCAGGTAGTCCTCCCAGGGCTGTCAGCAGTCCCTCTGATCTGACACAGTTGCCGGCCGGGTCAGACCTCTCATTTTCATCTCAGCCAGGGACTCCCCTCCTCGCTCACATTCCAGGAAGAGCCCAAAGGACTTTTTATGGCCCTCCATGAAACACAACAAAACCTGCTCAATGTCAAAAGTGATCGGAAAATGTCACACACACACACACACACACACCATCAATGAGTGATGAAAATAGACCAGGGCGGCCATCTATGACTTAAAAGCCAAACACATATCGGAGATTCATGTGACACCCAACATAACAAATTCCATATATAATAAGGCACTTCATGGTTTCCACTCATGCCTGTGATGTATGTTTCCTATGTAGGCCTATGGGATGAGCAGCCCTGATTCATCGATATGACAGAGTTAATGGTGCCAGAATAGTGACAAGCGTTCCTCGCACACTCAAACCTCCAGCCATGTTGTGAGGCTCCATTGAACTCCATGTTTTAATGCCATTGCCACCGCACAACCCCTCCCCCCCTAACCGTGTGGGCTCCCCGAGGCTCATAACCTCATCGAGTTGTTCTATCAGGAGAAAACCCTTCCTCTCTCCAGTAAATCCGTGGAATGGAAATGGGGTCCATAAATAATTTAGATGGTACATGATGCTATTCCAGCGTGGAGAGTCACCACTTCAACAGCCTTTAAATAGGCACCTTGAAATAGCATTCAATGCGCAGGGACTCGGGAGACAGAATTTTAATGCAGATGTGCTGTTTTATTGGCCTCCCCCTGCCTGCCGTTCCCCTGTGATTAATCTGCGGGGCTGTGGCTCATGTGAAATGGGGGGGCGGAGGGGTGGGTATTTACAGCGGCACCTGCGTAAACATATGCATCACTCACCATCTCAGGGATGGGAGCAGGCTCCGTCCACACTGCACACAAGAGGCTCTGGAGGAAAAGCCAATGACAAACAGCAAATATACATAGGGAGGAGCCATATCGTCCAATAATACATCAGTACAAGGAGCCATATCGTCCAATAATGCAACAGTATACATAGAGAGCCATATTGAACAATAATGCATCAGTATACACAGGGACATACTGTATAACAGCTAATGACAAAGAATGGTGTAGAATGGTCATTCTAACATCCAATGACACAGCAGAATACACAGGCCAGTGAATTATCATCCAATGACACAAGAGCGTACACAGACACCGACGTATATCAACCAGTGACACACAGGATTGTACACAGACACCAATCCCAGCCAATGACACCCAGCACCACACACAGGGACCTGTCATAGCCACCTGTCCTGCCTGTATCCAATGGTGCATTCACCTAGAACTGGACCTTGGCCTTCTGACACTGTTGGTTACCATGTAATTACGATTCTCTTCCTGCGTCATGTCGTTTTCCAGGCTTATTAGAGTCACTCTCTGCCTCTCTGTCATTCACTTTGTGCATGAGTGAAACCCATCTCATCTCACCAAAACTCAAAACAAAATTGGTTCATCGTGCAGTGCTGTATGGAGCTATGGTTGAATGGAACTCCCTTCCCGGTCATATATCGAAAAACATATCTCGAATAAAGCTAGTTTCAAAAAACAAGTGAAGCAACACCTCACGGACGTTCGCATTAGATCTTAGTGTGCATTGCTTTTAGTTTTGTTATTTGTTGTTTTGTGATGGCTTATTCTTTGTATATGTTTTGTGTGGACCCCAGGAAGTGTAGCTTTTTGCATCAGCTAATGGGGACCTTAACATCTTAGAACATCCAGAGCTGGAGTCTTGTCATGGCTTAAACTGCGCTTTCTCAAACCATCAGTGGCTGTACACCAAGAGGCTCTGATACAGTTTAATTGATGGATCAAGTCTGCTAGATAAGGTCAGACAGAAGGATGTGATACCGGGACAGAGCAGCAACATTTACTCACACTCACACAGACAATGGGTCAATGGAAATACACCAAAAGCACACGGCTCTAGAGAGAGCAATAAAACTGGGCCTTACCTTTAGAAACAAGCCTAACCTCCATCCAGTTTATTTACCCTTAAAATCAACCAAATATCGGGCGCCTGGGTGGTGTAGCTCACTAATGTGCATACTGCAAAATCGCAAGGTCCCTGGTTCGATTCCATCGACCTATCCTGCCTATCATCCCTCCTCTCTATCACCCATCCTTCCTGTTAATCTCTACCGTCTCTATCCCAATACAGCAGGAATGCTCTAAAAGCAATTAAAAACCAAAAAAAGGAAACGATCGTTATCTCCATCCAGTCTGGAGGATGCGAGTCTTTCTCCTTTTGAATTGTTGAAGTGAACAAGGCCCTGCGACTGTCCTCTTGTTAAGGATCTGCTTTTATCGTTTCATAGGAAAGTAAACACAATGAGAGCAGAAACGTGTTACCACAGAGTTAAGGTTCCCTGTGTATTCAGCACATTATTGGGACTACATGTCTTTGAAAAGGAAGATGAAGGATAAGGGCTTTTTCATGTTGCAAATGTGGCTGAGACCTCCAATCATGCAGTTGTGCATTAGAGCTGGACATGGGAAAGTGAGGTAATTAACAGGCAAACATAAAAGCTTTCGGGATGAAATGGAGCCAGAGAGGAGTTATGTCACTCATTACGTGTTGCAGTGATTGCGTCCCACCTGACCTCTCAACCCCAAGGACAAAGAGCGGGCCTCCCCAAGCCTATCCACCACCCCCCTCTCAACACCTTCTCTACATACATTAGCATGCAGGCCTAATTAAAGAGGGGCCCATTATAACACAACAGATGCTGAAAATTAAGAGACTTTTTAAAAAATAAATGCTAGAGGAAGGACGGGGGAGGGGAGGAGAAAAGAGTGCAAGGGAGAGAGTGGAAAAAAGGGGTGTTTGTAGGGGAGTGGACTCCCCAATTTTCACCTTTCTGTCTCCGGTGGCTGCCATTGACTCGTGCACGCATACAGCTAACAGCAGCTAATGTCCGACTCTGCAAGTCCATTTCTGGGGGGTTATATCATTATAAGAGATGATGTTGTTCTTTGGACCTTCAGACTGAATTTCGCCGCGGTGGCCAGAGGGGGCAGATTTCCAACTGACTTACTATCATTTAATTGCCACGGGATTTTGGCTGTTGTTACTGTCATTGTTGGTATTTTGTGCCTTTAAAAAAAAAACATTAGTAAGTGTTTGTGTGGGTGGTGACGCAACCATAACAAAGGCAAGCCTTGATGTGTGCGAATACAGCAACCACAGAGAGGGGGCTTTTGTTTATGTTAATGACTTGCTGGCCAGAGATATTCATGCTCATTACAGCACTTCAAACACTGCCATTAATAATCACAGAAAGCCTGCATGAGAGGCAGTGATAAATATGCTCCGAGTGGGCTCCCTTCACTGCGGCACAGTGCGTCCCACTTCCCCGTGGAGCCGTTGGGTTCCCAGGCAGGGCTCTCCTCCTGCTGACGTCCACAGCACAGTAGGAGGCGTGGCGGAGCACAGCACACAGCCCTGTAGAGCCCAGCACAGCGGAGCAGAGCATGACTCTATAGCTCTAAGGAAAAATACTAGCCCTTGAGGTCTTATCTCCCCGCCCTTGCCAAGCCAGACCTTTTAAGTCACGTAGCTCAGTATCAAAGGTTAAACAGCATGGCTTTTTAGCCAGGCAAGGCTTAAGTGGAACACTAAGAAGAACACACTCTCCATTCCACTCCCAAACAGAGATGTGTTTGCATATAGATTAAGGCTTGGTTAAATAAAGGATATTATATAAGGATAGTGAGTTAGACCTATCTTCCCATAAACTTTAGGGAAGGGTATATTTTTCTGGTTTGCTCTTCGTTACTCGTGTGTTCTCTCCATGCCACCCACTGGGTGAAGTTAATGTTAATACATTGTTATGAAGAAGGACAATACCATACAACAACAACAATGGCTGCGGTACAGGCCTGGTAGAGCATCACCAGAGAAGATAGCCAGCGTCTGATGGGGCCAATGGACCGTAGACTTCAGGGAGGACAGGCATCTACATTTACTTTTTCGACATTTAGCAGACACCGTTATCCAAAGCGACTTACAACACGTACATCTGTCTGAAGTAGGCCTAAGTGAAACATCTATCCATCAGTCATCATAAGAAAAACTAATCTATGCTAGGACCAGGGGCCAGGCCTGGGAGAGCATCACCAGAGAAGATACGGAGTCTGGTGGGGTCAATGGGTCGCAGACTTCAGGCAGTTATTGCATAGGATTGTCAACCAACTACTAAACATGAGTGCTAATTTCGGACATTTGATGAATCTGTTTATTACCAAAATAGGGGGACTATGTATACGTGTGGTGAAAGTGTGGTGAAATCAATACAAACATGTACAAATACAACATCAAATAAAAGCTGACAATCTCTAATCTCTACTAACCTCATAGTAATTGTTTGATTTAACTTCTGGAGTGTAGAGCCAAAAGAAGAAGAAAATGCATCAGTGTCTCATTACTTACACAGGGCACTGTACTGCTGTCCCAGTCAGAAACAAACTAAATAAATAATTATTATAATATTATTGTAGTTAATTTGCTGCATCCAAAGATCCATTGATTTCACAAAAAATAGCACTCTACCGAAACCCAGTACGGTACTCATCCAATCAAATCACTTTTTTATTGGGTTTGCTGGTGCACATGGTTGGCAGGGTTTGGACAGTTGAACTTTTTTCATTGGTCTTCAGTACTCATTCCAGCTACTCCATATGATGCGTAGCACAAAAAAGTACACATTCTGCCAACGTTAATCTCAGCATCAGGCAAATAAACCGTGATTACTGTACACAAACCATTATGCATACTTTCAGGCTCAGCTACATTTTTCACATGATAACTAACATCACATCTGATACTTTGGCCAGCTTACTATCCTTCTCATCTAAATCCTTGGTTAAATAAATCAAATCACTGGGTTGTTGTCTGAATGCTTGTGAGGGTGGAACTCTGTGCAAGTGATTTTAGGAGTGTTCAGTAAGGTTGCAAAATTCCCCTAAGTTTGGGAAACTTTTCAAATAATGTTTATCAAATAATAATGTACGTTTCCCAAACATACGGGAATTTTGCAGCCCTAGTCTTCAGGCACTCTTGTCCGAATCTGTTGATAGCGTGGCCTGTTGGAGTTGCGAAACAAAAGCCACAATTTCACAAAGCTACAAAACTGACACAACACAACCCATTCATGCCATCCTGGCTTGCTAAAAAGACCAAGGGGCTTTCAGGGCATGTGCAATAGTAGTTTGTTCCCATTCTATAGGAGCCTGGAATTCTCCACTTGAAAGAACCTGATCTCCTCTTAACCTGCCCCCTCTCAGGGCGGCCCCCACGCCAAATTACCTCCTCATTAAAGGCTTTGCACTGGGATAGGTCCGGATGCAACATGCCGATCCGGCTTTGACAACCGACAGTCTCATCGGCTTGTAATTTCAAATCACTTTCTCCCTGTCAGAGCAACACTGGGGCTGTGTGGAGGGAACTCTGTGGAGTTAATGGGCTTTTTCCAGGGGAAGAATACAGTGCGGTCGAGGCGCGGCGAGGTGCAGCTAGCGCCGGCACCCACAATCACTAAAGAAGAGGTTTCTCTCTGCCTCGAGCTGAAACACTACAACATCCCTCTAGAGAAAACCAAAGATAAAGAGAGAGAGGGATGGAGGAAGGGGGAGAGAATATCTGAGAAACGAGCAGGAAAAGGAGAGTGTGAGGGGGGGAGGGTAGGGCTGAGTGATATTGCCTGAATATCCTATCAGTTTCAAAAAGGTTGACGGTATGGCGGTATTGGACAGTATTTTTGGTTTCTTAATAATTAAAGATCAAATGTTTTTTAATGAGTTTGGAAAACATGACTCAAAGCATAGCTCACTTCAAAACATTACCACCAAAGATACAGGGGCTCCCCCTAAGCAACTTGTGCCTCTGTCATTGTCAATCTTCAGACAGACACACATTTGGACTATACACAATGCACTCCATAAGGCTTACCAGTCGGTCACTAAGCCATCAAGTCTGTAAACCATTCAGAGTAGAGGAAGGCATGGGGAGGGACATCACCTTTCGTGTCCTGCATACAGCAGACTATACTGTATATCTTTCCAGTCTTAATGGCTATATAACCTAAAATTAGGTTAGATTCCTGTCTAAATGGAAATGTGTCACTTTGCGAGAAATGTGCCACTTTGTGTATTGCGTGTCAATGTCATGTCATATTCTCCTCTATTTTGTTGGTCAGCTGTCACATGAATTTTTAGAGATGAGATTTACCATTTCAATGGTAAATATGATAAATACACAATATGTCTTGCATATTGAGAAATAAAGTTGGCTTGGGTTGGTTTCTGGTGTATTAACTCACGTAACATTTATGAAGGCTAGCAGAAACTCTACAGATGGTGCCACATACACTCACTGAGCACTTTATTAGGAACACAATACTACTGGGTAGGGCCTCCCTTTGCTCTCAAAACAGCCTCAGTTTGAGCACACAACTGACCTCGGTTGCTACAGTAGATGGAGCTATTAAGTCACGCTTGGGCCAGTTTTTCTAGAACTAATGCAATAACCGAGTTTGTATCCCACGAACTTCAAATTCACATGTGAACATTAAGTTCCTATTTCAGCGGACTGGGACATAACAGAGAAGACAAAAAGAACTGCCCCAGAGCTATTGTACTTATCCATAGTTGATGAGTATAGTACAGCAGAAAAGAAAATAGAATAAAGACTTCTCTTCCCACCTCTGTAACTCTCTGAACAGCACGCTCTGTGTAGCAGGTTGATGCTGATGTCGACACAGCGTAACACGTGTAGTGTTAGTTTGCTTCTTATAAGAGCAATTAATACTTTAGTTATCATCGTTAAAGACAGCGTATAATCTTTTCCATCAATCATCTACCCTACCCTTGTCACATCACTCATTAATTCAGAGGGCTATAACTAATGTACCCTAAAATGCTCATCTTGTGGACAGAAACTAATTTCAACACCTGATTGTTGGTTGAGGGAATCCTGCCATTATTCAGTTGCCTAGGGCCAAATATGTTATTAATATCACTAATGGCATTCGATGCAACTGTCTGCTTTATAATTCAAACGGTGCTTCTCCAAACACCTTATCAGATCATGTCCATGTGAATATATACAATATCTTTTCATTCACCTCCCTGGTAAGGAATAGCTATTCTATTCGTGGGAAACAACTAAAAAAGAGCTGTTTTCAGTTTGAAATCTCGAAAACAAAGACATCTGTGGGTTACGTACCATTTATATTCAAATGGAAATGCTAGTTTCTTCTTTGGCCTTTTTTTTACTCTCTCATTTTCTCACCCCCAGGAAAATTAAAGAGCTAAATCGAGTGCGCAGCACACAGGCCCAGCCCTGAATAACAAAGAGGATGGACATTTGGCATCACAATCCTCTTCAGCCAAAGACCAATTATTTCCCCCTCATTAGAGCCCCATTCTTATGAGGCAGAGAATAAATCTCTACTTCTCCCACACAGCCGTGGCACCGTCGCAAGATTATGGACACCGTGTGTCAGACCAGGGAACCTCCCTGACGCAGACTTTTTATCATAATGGAAATATCCCAGTGTTTTAATCAAAGTGTTCAGAGCAGTGGCTGTGAACCTGACAGTGACTTGGAGATGGGGGCCAGTGAGAACGTGAGGTGACAAATGGCCTCACATCTGGCACTCTCTCCCCCTGAAAGGAACCTGGGCGTGGTAGCCCCCGTGCGCTCCACTGCACTTCACAAGACCCTGCATATTTGGGGAACTGAACATGGTGCCGTTAAATCCCTCACATCCATCAAACACACAAACAAACATTCACGTACACACATGCACATGCTCTCACACACACGCTCTTCTCTCTCTCTCTCTCTCTCTCTCTCTCTCTCTCTCTCTCTCTCTCTCTCTCTCTCTCTCTCTCTCTCTTTCTCTCTCTCTCACACACACACACACACACAGAGACACAGACACACACAGACAGACAGACAGACACACACACACACACACACACACACAATGGACCATTTGGAATCCCAGCTCATGGCTGAGGGGGAGGTCCACGGCTTGCCCCTCTGTTCCTACCAGGCCCCTATAGGCAGCAGCCATGCATCATTGTCACTGCAGGGGTCGGTTGCCCACCCCTCCTCCCCATTAGTCGACAGAGATGAGAACACAATATTTACTTTTAGAGCAACGTAGTGTACAGCCTTTGAGAGTTGTTGTGGCATAATAACTCAGGCACTAGCACGGAAATAGACGAAATCTGCTGTGCTGAGAGCCACACTACACCTCATTATCCATATTCATGGCTGCGCTGAGATGGGTCAGAGTTCGGTAAAGACAGACATAGTAGGAGGGATGCATGACTGAGGGAGACAGAGGAAAGACAGAGGAAAGACAGAGCAGAAGGCGAGAAGAAATCGAGCAATATCTGATGAGCCGCCTGAGGGGAGTTCAATCACTGCACCTGACGTGGCTTGTTATCACAACGGGAGATGCTGCTGTTTCAAATGGGCCTACTGTTAGCCCTACAACTACCACGGCTTAGTTTCCTAGGGAAAGGAAGACATAGGCTCACTAGGCTAGTAATCCCAACCTGACACTGTGAAGGCAGGATAACACGGAAGTGAAGCATGTAGGCATGTGCGTCTGTCAAGACCCAGAGTGACGGCACGCCAGTGGTGTAGCACTCCCTCTCTCCCATGATCCTCCCTGTCACTCTCGACTTCCTGTCACTCTCTACTATCTCTATCCCAATAAAGCAGAAATGCTCTAAAAACATATTGAAAAATAAATAAAGGAGGAAAAAAAAGACCCAGTTGGTGACATTCTCTCAGGACGCCTCCCTCAACGTAACACATCACTGTACAATCTGTTCAATCTGCACTGGTCATACAACGCTTTAAAACTAATCCTCTTTTAGGCATCCTTAGTTGTGTTGGTTAATGTAAGCATGCTTTCTCTCTCATTCTCCTGTTCGATCACTCTATATACAGTATATGTTACGGTACATGTGGGAAAACTGTTTATGTCGGCATTTCCCGGGACATGCCAGCATAAACCGTCAACCGTCAGGATGGTTCATGTGGGATAATACAGTCTTACTTTTAGCACCATGGACAGCACCAGCGGCACGGACAGGATTTGCTTCACACTGTATTTAACTAAATAGCCTACGACTAAAGCAGCCTATATTACATCAATCAAAACATATGTCTAGCCTCCATGCAGTGAACTCTAAAAGTAGGACCAAGACATTTGTAAATGGGGAATGCGGGGTCTTCTATGTAAGGGATAAAGTATGGCCAGCTGGTCAAATCCCAAATCCATTTCCCTGGACATGCCAGCATAAACCGTCGACTTGGTACATGCCGGCATGTCCCGGGAAATGCCGACACAAACCGTTTTCCCACATGTACCGTAACATATATCTCTCTTCTGAATGGATGAACAAGTAGTAAAACCTCTATATTGATCGAACAGGAATGGGATCCCTCATCAGATAAGAAAATCAGAAGGGCTAGCTGTATTTACCTAAATGCTACTAGAAGTCAAAGCTCTTCTATAACATACATGGATATGTGTACGAATCACAAACAAGAATCCCTCGGCTCCAACTGGGACAGTAAACAAAGAAGGTGGACAGAGCCTGTCAACACCTTATATAGGCTAACGGTGCGATTAAGGTGCACAGATTATCCATTGAAAAGCTCAAATCAAAGCTTGAATGCAGGGTGCTTATGGAATACATAGGCTACACATTTCTAACGAATGTGTTACCTAGAGACAAGCTGTGGGGCGAATGCACACACATGGAACATGACAGGATACAGTACAAGTGTATGCATAAGGGCACACATGTAGGAACTGACACATGTATGCACAGAGCTCACCGTCTCTCCCTCCCACACATGCATACACACACAGACACAGACAAGCACACACACACACACACACACACACACACACACACACACACCCATGCCCCCATCCACCCACCCAGACTCCTCCCTGTTCCGTCAGCTCAACTGACAGCAGTAATGAGTTTCTTCTCCTCTTCTCGGTGGAAGCCAACTGGCACCCACTCAAGGGAATTTTTCAGGCTGAATTGCAGCCATTAATCACAATCTAGGGCAACACTGTGCCATCACGTGTGTGGCAAGCAGAGATGCGTTTACGGGGGGCAATGGGAATACAAGACAGAGAGGGAGCGAGTGTGAAAGAGACAAGGAGAGGAGGGGAGGGAGGAAAGGAAGAAAGAAAAAATATAGCCTATGTAATGCAATGTTGTTTAATTCAATAAAAACAATTTCCTGGTTGGTACAGTACTGGAGTGTGAGGCATTCCACACAGACACACACTCAACCCAATGGAGGATGAGGACATAAAGAAAAACAAAAGGCCAGATGCCCCACTCTGTGCATATAAGCTCAATTACTGGGAGGAGAGACCCCCTTAAATCAATCACAGCCAACAAGACAGACTTCGAGCGCGGAGGAGCGCTTGAATATTTCAGTCAACAAAACCACACTCCTCAAGAAACACATGATCTTAAATGCATAAATGAAGTGCAAGAGGGGATAAATAAGGGATTTCCCTGTGCCCCAGAAATAGCACACTTGTATGGCTGAGAAGAGAGGTAGCGAGTATGTATTGTTGTCAAGACAAAGAGCATAAGCAAAAAAAAAAATCTTCCTTCTAGCATTATGCCAATGCCTAGCATAGATTACTTTACTTTACTCTTGCTATAACTGATAGATGATTCACTTATTTAGTCAAATGTACTTGTTGTAAGTCGCTTTGGATAAAGGCATCTGCAAAATGCCAAATATTTAAATGTAATAATAAGGTTCTGATGGAGAGAATGGTAGCCAGGATACAGATAGTAGGTGTCTCTAAACCCCCGCATTGATCCTCCTAGCGATGGGACTCACAGTAGCCATCTTAGTAAATCTGTGTATCTTCTTTGTGATTTCATATGTATTTAACATCATGTCCTGCATGTTCAACAGTTCCTCTACTGTTAAAAAATAAATTAAAAAAAATCCTTCTTCTAGCATCGTGACTGCCAATAGCCCCTGGCCCTAGAATAGATTTCATTTTTTGTGTAGGCCTATATTGTATCTTTTTTCTTGATGTTTATTTATTGCCTAGCCATCAATGTTTTTCCTAAATCAACACATGGTGTACGTGGACAAGCACCAACCCTCATGATAAACAGAACGAGTCCCTGTGTTTTCTTGAATTAACAGAGTTGCACAGCCTGGCATCGTTGTTGACGGTGCTTGACGTGTTTAGAAGGTGTGGTGGCACGCAGCGCAGAACTGTGACATGTGAAGAGGGAATGAGGGAGACTGAAAACGGCCCCTGGCCATACCATAGATCAGTTTTTCTTATGATGACTGACTTGTAAGTCGCTTTGGATAAAGGCGTCTGATAAATGTATGACATGTAAAACAAAATGTAAACCTAGGCTCCGTTGACTTGCATTGGTTTTTGGTAAAAATATACAATAAAATAAACCCTATGATATCAAACTTACTAAAAAAAGAAGATCCCTGATGACATCATACCTTTTGTTATGTTGTATCTTTTCACCACAGAATGTAGAACATTTTAGTTTTCACATAATTCTGTATAGTATGTAGATAGCAGGGGTACCCAATCTGTGCGTGTGTGTGCATGGATGAGTGTGTGTCTGCGTGCGTGCGTGCGTGAGAGAGAGAGAGAGAGAGAGAGAGAGAGAGAGAGAGAGAGAGAGAGAGAGAGTGTGTGTGTGTGTGTGTGTGTGTGTGTGTGTGTGTGTGTGTGTGTGTGTGTGTGTGTAAGCTGAGGGCACAGAGGAGCAGTTCTAGTGTTCAAACTGCAGAAGCATGCTCCCTCTGTTGAGGGTCACTGGGGCTCTGCATCCTGCCGCCCGTGGAAAACTGCCCTTGAAACAAAGCTGGCGGGGTCACAAGGTCCCAGCACCGCATTGGAATGGAATGTTCCTTCCTGGTTCAAGGTCCAGCCTCCAAAGCCAGGGGGGCCCGGAGATCATTTGAGACCACCAACATATGTTAGCCCCATTTTACTTGTTCCCTTCACTAGCATTTTCAGCCTGTTTAACTCGACAACTATCTATTGTTCAAATCAATTATGTCCTGTTACCAACAATATGACACGAATACTGCCATATTTTGAGGCTCAAGTACTCCTTGAGATAGTCAGAGAAGAGATACAACAAAAAGATACACAAACATACACCTCAATTAAGAGATAAGAGTATGGATCCAAAAACATGCCCAATATAAAATACCCAGAATGCCCACACACACACAGGTCCAGTTGTAATGGAGAACATGAAAGGGGGTACTTGTGCCCTCCCCAGAATCCCTGGCTTGCATTCCAACCGTAACTTCCAACAGTAACTTCATCTACTAATTGGTTCCTGTGGAATTCCATTTCAGCCCCAGGCGGCCTGAGCCACATACAAAAGTCTTCCTGGCTTTTAACCTTGTCCAATTTAGGTGCATTCTCCCAATGTGACAGAGAATCCAAGAATTCATATTGCCAGCACACTCTCCCCTTCCTCTTCGTCCTTTTGTTTGGCATTAAGGAGACAGTCAGCTCTGAATGTAATTATCTCTACATAATGGACCATTTCATTTCAGACTTTCATTAAACACACAAATTAATGTTCATTAGTCAAAAGATGGATATTCTGGAAAATCAAACCAAACTGCTTCCAATATTCAAAACCAACTGATGTAATCATTCCCCTAACAACTATGAACACAAAGGATGTTCATGCTCATAAGATGAACACTGATTTACTCACTCTGAATTACCATTCAGCCGTCTTGGAGAAACATTGAACTGTTTCCTGTGTGTGTAAGTATGTGTGAGTGTTTGTTTTGCTCTATCAGGCTAATGCTGGCTAATGCAGGCTAATGCTGTTTGAGGAAGGGGTCGGGTCTGTGGTACAGTAAGTTAGGACCACTTAAATTCACTGCCAAAGCCAAGGTCACTGCAGCTGCCCAGGGGCCATGACAAGGATGGGACGGGGAAGGGGAGACGGGGGGACAGGGAAACAGGGGAACGGAGGGGCGGGATTGAAGAGAGCAAGAGCTCTAGGGAATTGAAGAGAGCGTTATGGGAGGAAGATGAAAAGAAGGAGGTATATTCTGCCTCAGAGCACACAGAGAGATCTCCATTTTTCAATAGACCCCTCCCCCTAACCATCGCCCCCCTCCTATGAGCAATAACCCTAGTCAGTAGAGAGACAGGTAGGGGGAGAAGGGGAGGGACAAGCAACCAGACTACAGAGTGACAGATGACAAAAGGGGGGTCAGACCAATCACAAACCAGAAGAGAGTGGTGCCCTGGCCATCTTCACAAAGAGGAGCCAATCAGAGGTTTTTCTCCCAACATTAGTCTCTCGGTCTCTCAGTCAACTCACTCTGTTACCAACCATTCCATAGACTTCACTCCACTTAAACTCAACTATGAATGGAGCTCTCAGAGGTTCTCCACATAAGGAAGGGGGATCAGATAAGAGCTGGCCCCTGCCTTGCCCTCTGGTGGACTCCCCTCGCGTAAACACCAGACCTGACTGTCATGGGGAGAAGGAGACTGGCCACAGCTAGATTGTGTAAATTTGTGTGAAGTATCCCTTTAAATCTGGGGTAATGTGACCTCTCGTTCTGGTCTTGGTCAGTACACGCGCTGCAGAACTCTGAATCAGTTGCAGTTGATCAATTACTTTTTTAGGTAGACCAGACAGGAGAGTGTTACAGTAATTAAGCCTACTAGTAATTAATGCACACGTTTCTCTGTATCAGCCTCAGAGAGAAACAGCTGCACCCTGACAATGATGAAGTGGTAGAAAGCCATTTTGGTCACATTCCTAATGTGTGCTTCAACATTTTGTTCAGAATTCAAGAGGACACCTGGCTTTTTAACCTGGTACGTTGTGAGCCATCGAAGTGTAATCCTAATCTATGACAACCACTATCATGATTGATTTCTGAGTCGGTTTAGAGGAGAGTATTGGCTCTGTGAAGTGGACGGTACCAGAGATTTGGACGGTACCAGTGTTTAATGTTGGGCAGGCATAATTCATAACTTCAAAAGCTGGTGTTTTTAGAAATCGTATTCTTTTATGGTCTTATAACTTTACTATTTTACATGTCACAAAAACACCTCACCACTCACCACTCAATAGCCAAGGTTAGCTCAAGGTTGGATTACAACTCACTGACCCCAAGTGCTGATTCTACATGCTGAATTGTCTGAGACTGCAACTGATCACCACTTCTACCGCAGACGGTTTGGATCACACCACAGAGAGGCGTTGGTTGGCCACTGTGGGACTTTGGCAGACAGTTCCTAGTTTGGCTCACTCAGACAGTCACTCCTACTCTCCTCTTTTAAGGCTGTCTCCCGGCTTTACATTTTCTTTCCTTTCACTGGTTAACATGTCTAACAATCTCACAGGTTGTACAAAATGTCCGACAAAGAGGAGGACAGGAAGAGGGAGTTTTTATTGGTGGATGGTGCTGGCCCCCGTAAACATTTTTAACTACAGTATTCGGCCATAAAGGTACTGTTAAATGTATTCAAGCGCAGTGACGGGGCAGTGGGGAGGGGCCTTTTGAGAGAACTGCCACAGAGATGGTAGGGCCCCTGGTGAGTCATTGAATCAAGGGAACACACAGCAGAGTAAACACTTGCATACTAACTCTGTATTCAAACCGTATACCACACTGTCTCTTGCTGTTGCCGAGAATGACTATTATAAGTGTTCCTTCTGGGTGACAGGTTAGGATCAGCATCTAGCATCTAGCTAACTGCAAGTGGCAGTCACCATTTCAAGCCTGGACCGAAAATGTACATTGACATGTTGCCAACTGCCATGTTGGTTGATGTCTCTTTATGTCTCCTTCTACTGAAAATGACTGATTTTACAGTTGATTTGTCATTTATTGTAGCTTGTGTGAACACACAGTAACAGGGAAACTGACACTGATATGTGGGCAAATACACAGGATGACATTAGACACATCACAAACTAATTATAAGACACACACACACTCTAATGCCTGCTGCACAGTCGTGGTGTGTTCCTCAACACGCGTGAATGGGTGGAGCTATCTTTAGTGTTCTTGTGTTCGTAGTCCCTTGCGGTCTTGATTTGGTAAGACAGCTGAACTTAGCTCATGAGGCATATATAATAAGATATTCATCAAGAATCAATGTTGTCTATTGTTAATTCAAATTTCCCAAAATGGACGCTCCAATCCCAGATTGCCCCATTAATATGGCACAATTGGTTTTATCATTGCACACTCAATGCATCAATGCACACTCAAATCTAATCTAACTGCCGCCATAACGGCTGCCCTTGATAAATCTGCCCCACAGTCAGAAAGTGTGGTAAAAAAACTGCCCCAGACTGCAGTACTCAGAATACAAGAGTCTGTCCCGCCCCTGTCTACCCTTTGACCTCCCCTCTGCCCTCTTCTCTCTCACCTCTCACCTCTACTTCTGTGGAATTCCCCAGATGGGCCTTAAAACCAGGAATGAGGAATTTTAGGCCCCCTATTCATTTGTTGTTTGAAGAAGGCTGGGGTGGTCCAGAGACATCCGGACCGAGACAGACTTCATTAACAGAACTGCACCCCACCATGTGCCTTCTACCACCACCTTCCAAATAACAATCCTCTACTTCACAGAGGAAGAAATGGACAATGGACCTGAATGTTAATGTACACCAGCAGCATGCAGACACTTTACATGCTACGGTAAAGGTGGGAGCCTTTACCTCCATTCAACTGACAAGTCAAAGGTACTCTTTGGTAAGGTATGTTTAGAAAAATTAAGTGATTTTTCTAAAAAAATTCCGATGATATAAGACGTTCATAGTGAATAGTTTATTCAAAATAATAATTAACTTGATTCGAGATACCCAGGACTAAGAATTATCCAGTGCTCCCAAATCGGTTATTTAGGAGTACCAACAATAAGGAGCATCCCCAAAAAACAAGATATATGACTGTTTTTGTTGAGTTAGTCTGCACATTTTAAAGTACTGTAGGTTTTGGTACCAAGCTTAAAGGTCCAGTGTAACATTCAAGCTTTCTAAAAGTCTTTAGGTCTTGCACATTAGGCCTATTCCCCTTTCCTATTAAGTACCTTACATTGTTTACACAAGGCTGGCAGATATCATTTATTTAAGACAGAAGAACATCCAATCAGTACCACAATGCAGCTAAGCAGTGGTACTTTATGTTCATCTAGCTGACGCTTATATCCAAAGCGACTTACATTGCAATGAGTGCAAACATTACAGTATATATGGTCCGAGCAGGAATCAAACCCGCAACCTAAGTGATGTTAAAGCCGTGCTCTACCAACTGAGCCACAGAGGACCACTTCACTGCTCTCCCAAACTGTAGACTGTTATAGTTCTACACACATGGTATACCCATGACCTGTCAACATAGCCCTGTGGTTAAGTATGGCTGCGCTCTGCAGATGTCCCTGAGGCTCAGGGCTCACCGGCAATGTCTGCCATTCAGAAATAGAGAAATCTAACGGGCTGAGATGGTTGTTCTGCTGAAGAGGTCAAGGTTGCATTCCACATGAATTCTCTCTGGCATGAGACTCCTTCCAGGTGCTGACAGAGGAAGCTGAGGCATCTAGGCTTTGCTGGTTTAATGGCATTGTTGGTACTTTCTCAGAAACTCCCTCAGAAATGAACCGATTCTTATCAACCCCCCAGTGACTCTCACCTCAACAAGACTCTCGGTAGAGGGGGCTCCGCAATATATTATTATCTCCACTAATCTTAGTTTCCAAAGGATATAGACATGTACTGCACATATACTCAAACAGTAAATGCCTACTGTAAATGCTTACTGTATTCTATTATCACCACCTATAAAAAAGAACATAAAAAATAAATAGAAAAAATACATTGATGCAGTCTACCATTGCCCGCTTTAAAGGATAAGAACAATACATTATGTAGTCAACTGCACCCAGCCTTTTAGACCCAGTGTATGGAGGTCCAATTGAGACATTCCCTGACATGTGCTGTCAGTGGGAAGCTCAGTGTTTCCTCAAAGGGAAGGTCATAAGGAGCAGAGGGGCGGGTTTTGTCACATAGTTAAAGGAAACCAGAGGGCAGTGGCCAACCAGTCAGGACGCCAGAACTGAGGGGAGGGGCATGGCCACTCCGACCCTTCCAGCCTCTCATCCCCAGACAGACAGCCCCATATCTGACACTCACCCAGTACCTATCGCTACCACTTCTTACACAACAGCCTTAGCCGAATAAGAGGCTGTGGGCTCAAATTCAGAGTGTTCAGAGGACAAGTGGAGTGGGCAAATTAGCCAATCCATGTTCAAGTGTTAACAACAGGCTTAACTAGTCACTTTGATCATAACGAACACAGCTGTGTGGAATCAGGGAATCCCTCGTACAACTATGTGGAAGTAGGCCTGATCTAGCCATCTCACATTACTAAATTGAGACTGCAGCATACACTGACCGCCTCCATTCTCTGTGACAAAATAAAAAAGATGGTTGTGTGATTCATCTTGAAAGTTGCCAAATTCCAGTTCTTCAATTCATGTTCTTATTGGGGGAGAATATCATTTTAGAATACAATAGGCAAATCTAAATCTACCCACATCTAAATCTACCCTAATATGAGTCTACCGTATAATCTAAATCTACCCTAATCTAAATCTACCCTAATCTAAATCTACCCTAAACTGAGTCTACCCTAATCTTTTTTTTTGTTATTATTTATTTGGGTAAATTTACCACCATCAACAACCACGTATATATGAAGAGTTCCTATATCTAAAAGATAAATGCAAGCTAGAGAAAAATTAAAATAAAAAATAAAGGAAAAAATAAAAAAAATAAAAAGTGGATCTCAAATAACGTCATGGATTCTCTTCCATAAAAGATAAGAAGGGGGACCACACTTCAGAAAACACATCCATCTTATCCTGCAGGTCGTATTTAAGTCTCTCCAAGGGCAACACAGACATTATCTGGGTGATCCATAGCTGTTCAGTAGGAATTACATCAGTGTTCCATAAAATTAAAATACACTTTTTGGCCAAAAATCTAAGAGTATCAAACAATTTCCCATGCTCAGGAATCATATTTACATTTGCATCAACCCCTAAAAGGTACAAAAGGGGAGATTTACTAAATTTGAGCTTAAGTATGGATTCAACCAGAGCATGGATCGCTTGCCAAAAGGGTTTGATCTTGGGACAGAGCCAAAACATATGAGGATATGTCCCCAGACTTTTCTTACATTTATTACATAACGAAGAGTACTCCGGGGACATCTTATTAAGACGAACTGGAGTAAAGAATGTTTTAAAAATAAACTTGTAATTATGTTCAAGAACTCTGGGAGACAGTGAGGATGAGTTTACTTTCGCACATATCTGCATCCATGTTTCCTGGTCCAAATGTATGTTCAAATCTTTTTCCCAAATCCTTTTCAGAGGTTGGAAGGAGGAAGGCACTCTACTGCTAAGAATATTATAGATCTTTGAGGTCCTTTTAGTCGTTAGTTGAGTACTAACAATAAATGTTTCTATGTCATCTATCTTAAATCTAAAACTGTCTTTCTGAGTTAGGGGATACAAAAAAATTCTTAGTTGTAAGTACTGAAAAAAGTTGGTAGAAGAAAGACCATATTCTTCCTTCACCTCGGAAAAATATGTAATGTCTGTCTTCCTAAATAAACAACCCAAATTACTAATGCCTTGGTTGGTCCAGTTATATAAGCCTATCCTACTTAGGCCTGTTGGAAGATCAGGATTAAAGGAGACAGGTGAAAGTACAGATATACCTTTATGGAGTTTGAAATGTTTCTTGCAATTATACCAAGCCGATAAGGCACTGTCAATAACAAAATATTTCTCAAACCCTGAAGGGGGGTACTTGTTTATAAATGGAAGAGATTTAAAATAAATTGGATAACTGAAGTTTACTTCTCTGAGTCCTGGAACCATTCATTTATCCGTTTGATTTGAGCAGACCAATAGTAAAGCTCGAAGTTAGGGAGAGCAAGACCCCCTTCCTTACGAGGTTTACATAGAGTAGCTAGTGATACCCGTGCTTTTTTACGAGACCAAAGAAATTTGGATAATTCTGTTTTTAACTCTTTAAAGAATAACGTTGGAATGGGACAAGGCAGAGATTGGAATAGGTAGTTTAATCTTGGCAGTAAATTCATTTTAACTACATTAATCCGGCCAATAAGCGAAAGAGGTAAATTCTACCCTAATCTAAGTTTATGACAATCATCTGTGCGCATCTCAGTCCCAACAGGTTCTAACAACCATGTTTGCGTATTATATACTATATCCACAATGATCTCCCTACTCCGGCCCCAAGGTATTATTGTTCACACTGAATATTATCGACTACTGCCA
Organism: Nansenia antarctica; assembly: GCF_963989245.1. Lineage (NCBI taxonomy): Eukaryota > Metazoa > Chordata > Actinopteri > Argentiniformes > Microstomatidae > Nansenia > Nansenia antarctica. The sequence goes on along the minus strand of NC_137679.1, from coordinate 34,491,191 downwards.
GCAACCATATTGTAGAGATGTAGTAGTAGTGACAAGATCATGGCAGCGTCGTTGGCGTTTGCGGAGAGCAAACAAACCAAACCCCCTTTGAGAGGCAATATTGAGTTATGGTTATTTTTCATCCTCCAAGAATTTATCTTACAAACTAATTCACTAGATCTTATGTCTTTTTTTTTTTTATTAGGTGATCTTCACAACATTAATAGGATAGTTCAGAAGTTTTTCAATGTTGCTTTCTTGGGCTGACTTCAGAGCTAGCACTTAGCCAGACCAGTGTAAATGAATGGGATAACCTGTATGCTATGTGTCATTACTACTACTACATTTCAACAATAAATCCTACATCCATCTCATATCACATCTATACAGTAATGATCCTCACTGCTGTGGTTTGGGTAATGGGCATGCAGCAGCCTGGGGAAAGGGGGTGCTTAACTTTGTTTCATTTCAATGTCTTTTTGTATATAAAGTGATCTGTGTAAGACGCTTTGTATTGATATGAATATTGTCACATGACAATATTGAGAGAGGGGGGGGGGGGGGGGGTTGGTTGCTGGAAAAAAATAAAGATGCACCAATGAAAACATCATGACTGGATGCCTCACAAATTGGTACGGTGCACTAAGCACTAAGCACGACTGCAGGGCCACAGAGAGGGCAGTGAAGACAGAAGATGCCATCACTGGGGAGGAGCTCCCTCCCATCCAGGTCATCTGCTCCAGGCGATGTCACAGCATGACCATCATCAAATACCTTTGTCACCCTGGTCATGCTCTGCTCTCTCCCCATCCATGTCGCCGACAGATCACATCCATCAGCCTTTTCTTTTATTTCTCTCCCTTTTTTAAACATTTTTTAAATGCATAGTGCAAAAAGTGAAGGAGCAAGTTAGAGCAAACATTTCATGCTTCTACCAGTGCTCCTTCTTCTCCCTCTCCCTTTTAATGAAATATAAAAAGGTGATAGTGACTTGCTGAGTGATACAAACACACCAGAGGTCAGATTAAAGTTTGAGTTAGCTTTTTATGTATTGTTTTGTGAAGGAGTGGAAACTAATAAAATGTTAACATTAGCCATGGTGCTACAACAACACCAATACTGAAACACAAACAGTTAACTTGTAGTCTGTGAACTCTTTTGAAGTGATGGAAATGATTTAAAAAAGGTAAAAAAAGGAACAAACTATCGCTTAAGGTTCACACAAACGACAGCCTTGGTAAACTGTATCACTTTTTACAGACATTCTCCCCTTCGGCCTCTCTTTCATCCCTGACAGCCCCCTGGAATCTTCTTTTTTATGAACGTCTCAACAGCCCAGAATTACACTGGGAGGCCAATTCACCATAGCAATCAGAGTAAAAAAAATTGGAGTAAAAATAGTGTAGTTGCTGAGGTTCTACAACACACTGTAGTTGTCTGTGACACTTGTATAGAAAATGGGAGCTATAATATATACTTATTATATATACTTATACCTAGTGTATTGATTTGCCTATTTCCACCTTACTCTTAATGTAAGAGTAAAATAGAAAACTTACATTTTCCCTTTCAGTACCAAATGTTTATTTATGTTTCTGCAACTCCCCCAGGTCAATTACAGTTTTAGAGGCGGAATGCCTGAATCCCAGAGAAAATACATTATGAAAAACATATATACTGAAAAATGTATGCACTCACTGCAATGTAAGTTGCTTTGGATAAAAGCGTCAGCTAAATGGTATGTTATTTTTTATTTTTATAATACAAAGTTTATTCTTTCCGATCAATTTCTAAAGAAAGAAACAAAAGCATGTCATTTTCATTAATCCTAAACGCTTTGTTGTAATGGGGGCTTTTATGATCAGTTGCCTGGTGACAGGTGTGTAGGGCAGGAGAGATGGGCCAATCACTAAAGCGCTGGCCTGGTCCACTGTACTAGTTCTGTCAGTCATGTAACACTACGAGCACCCTTGTGTGTTTTCATGTGTGTGTGACTTTTATAAATGAAATATCTTTGCCGCTGTGAAAGACGCTTTCCCCTCCTTCCCTGACTTTTTCTCAATTATTGCTTTTTTACATTGTTGCCGTTGAGAGGCTTGGAAAGGGTCTGCTATTGCCAATCTGCTATTCGGTTTTGCCATACCAGTAATTATCAATAAGTGGAAGGTCTAGGTTTCAACCATATCTGATGAGGCTAATCTATCCTAATTGTAGGATAGAGGCCTAGATAGTAATTACACTAATCCAGTGAAAAAACTAGCAAAAACAACTTCCCAACTGTGCCAGCAAATAATGTATTATTTCACATCAGGGTTAGTTTTTCGAGGCTTATAAAGCATCAAAAACAGGCTCCTGATTGCAAGATCCCTATTTGGCAAGCACCAAGTAAATATCGATCAATCTAAACGAATGACTTATAACTGTTTGTAAATGGTTTATAATTGAATAATAAGCTGTTATGACCACCTAGTAACTGATGATGTTGGGGCCAAACTCACATAAGAACCAACATAACACTTATTATTATAATCATAACTGACATGACTGAATTGAGAACAATGGTGTACTGATGGGGATATTACTCCACTGTTCTACCTGCCACACACTCCTCAGGTGCGGAGATATCACTCACTCTAACAAAGACAAATCTACTCGTGGTCCAGTTGTCTAGCACCGCGGTCTACAGTGCACACATATGCCCATGTTGGCATGGGTTCAAATCTGGCCCATGCCCTGCTGACATGCCCTCTTCTCCTTACTTTCCTGTCTATCTTCACTAACTCTATCCAATAAACTGCCCCAAGTGAGAGAAAAACTAACCTTTAAGGGAAAAAAAGGAAAAAAGGAAATCTACTCTATTTCAGACTGGTTCTCTAATAATAACTAATGGAATAGCCAGGAGGCTATAGGAGAGGTGCTACACGATAACTATGACTTTGACCTTTGAGAGAAAGACTCCCTGGAGAGGTTTCCAAAGGTTTCTCGTGTCTGCTGGCACCGCTGTGCAGGGATGACTCTTTCCCGTGGCCTGTGTAACACAAGGCCCTATTCAGAGCGCCACAGCCACCACCGTCCCACTGAGTGGAAAGGCCGTGTTGACACAACAGCACAGCAGTGCACTGTCTACACATCACACACGCCAGGAACCTTAGTAAAAAATCCATTAATATGTTTTGTTTTTTGGGGAACAGATAGGCTTACAATGTGTTACAGACCCCTTTCGGTGTTAACAAACATTTCCGCCTGTGGCATGATGTCATAAACAAAATGACAGCAAACTCCACACGTACACTCACCGAACACTTTATTAGGAACACTATACTAATACGGGATAGGGCCTCCCTTTGACCTCAAAACAGCATCAATTCTTTGTGTTGGTTTCATTCCTTTGAGATTCTGGTGCATGAGGACATGATTGCATCATGCAATGCATAATCAGATTTTTTTTCAGGTGCACTTTCAAGCTGTGAATCTCCCTTTCTACCACATCCCAACGGTGTTCTATTGGATTCAGATCTGGTGACTGGGAAGGCCACTGAAGAATACTGAAGTCATTTGTCAACAAAACTGTGCATCTCATGATCTGCTCTCAAGGTCTGCTCTATGAATCATTTCTTTGTGTCGTAAATGCTCTTTTACTTTTATTTTTCGCTTTATCTCATGTTTTTTTTTATCTTAATGTCAAGTCTGTTTGTGACCCTGTGTGAAATGCACACAATCGTCTTCTCTTCTCAATATCTCAGTAGGATCATCAGTAGCCTATAGTTGGTGACAAATTCACTCAACACACCTCCCCCAACCTGCACAATATTACCCATTTGAAACAGACACCTTTTAAAAAGAGAGATCATTTTGTCTGTAGAAATGATTAGGCTATTGGCCCATCCACCTCCTTCAGCATGAAGGAGCGGCTGTGGTGCAGGAGGTAGAGCCGCCGTCTAATGATCGCAAGGTTGGCAGATCGGCGGTTCGAGCCCCGGCTCGCCACGTGTCGAAGTGTCCTTGGGCAAGACACTGAACCCCAAATTGCACCCATTGGTGCATCCCAGTGAGCGGGCCGGCGCCTTGCATGGTAGCTTGCCGCACTTGGTGTGTGAATGTGTGTGTGAATGGGTGAATGAGAGGCCGTTGTAAAGCGCTTTGGATAAAGGCGCTATATAAGTGCAGTCCAACATTTGTCATTTCATGAAACCAGTTTGAGACGACTTTTGCTTTGTGACATGGTGCATTATCATGCTGGAAGTAGCCATTAGAAGATGGGTTCATTGTAGACATGAAAGGATGCACATGGTGAGCAACAATACTCAAATAGGCTGTGGCATTCAAGCGATGATTGATTGGTATTAACGGGCCCATAGTGTGCCAAGAAATAATTCCCCACACCATTACACCACCTGAATGAATGAGAAGGTCTACAGATGTTCCTAATAAAGTGTCCAGTGAGTGTATGTCTGGAGTACCTTCCTAACAATTTATCCATTGATACTTAATACGGTGAAGCATTTTTAGTTGTGCACCGAAAATAAACCCAAATCAGCACAAAGGTGCTGTCTGAAAAGGGTTGGACTGTCTTCTTGCTTAGAGCAGTATATGGAGATTAGTAAATGTTACTGAAGACACTGTCTGTTATGGAACAAATCAAATCATTGAGTATTTATGCTCCTTCATGCTGGAGAAGGTGGATGGGCCAATAGCCTAATCATTTTCTACAGACAAAATGATCTCTCTTTTTAAAAGGTGTCTGTTTCAAATGGGTAATATTGTGCAGGTTGGGGGAGGTGTGTTCTTGTCTCTGAGTGAATTTGTCACCAACTATAGGCTACTGATGATCCTACTGAGATATTGAGAAGAGAAGACGACTTCAAGTGCATTTCACACAGGCTCACAAACAGACTTGACGTTAAGATTTAAAAAAAACATGAGATAAAGCAATGGTGAAAAATAAAAGTAAAAGAGCATTTACGACACAAAGAAATGATTCATAGAGCAGACCTTGAGAGCAGATCATGAGATGCACAGTTTTGTTGATAAAGCCTATGGGCGCACCAGACTGATCACTGAAAGATCTGTATAGACATGGTCATAAATAGCTTTATATTCTATGGCATGTATTCCTTAATGAAAAGCATGCTGCAAAAACAGCAGCCAGCACAAAACGTCATCTATCAGACAATGACTTCGTCTATCCACCAGTTTTTTTCCAGACTGTCCTCATTATGATTATTATTTCTTATTTTATTTTTATTTTAGCGCCACTGATTATGCCACAGGTTTAGCCCAAACACGGCCACTGAGTGTGTAGGGGGCTCTTACAGAGCACAGGGTTTATACAGTACAGATGATGACTGCAATGCCTACCACTTGATGTGGAAGTGTTTTGTGTTGAACGGACAGCAGACCACTTACAAAATGTATCACTTTGAGATTATTGTGGGTCTAACAAGCAATTATTGCAAGGAGCATGCAACATTAAACAAGGGAAGGCAAAATCCAATATTGCAGCGTAAATTTGTCAAATATCAATACTTTTCCCCACCCCCCAAGGAGTTCAAATTTACTCTCCCTCATCTCTTCAGGGCAGCCACAAAGGCAATCTGATTACTCTGTAAAGCACCTAAATCAGTTGATGCACGCTTGGAATCTTTTCAAGAAGGAAAATAAACAGTTGCATCTTGAGCACTGAAGAGACACTTACTGGCAGCCTGCACTCGGGCTCTCCGGCTCACCACAAGCCCAAAGGAATTCTGGGCCATACACTCATAGTCTCCTTCATCAGACGAGCCATCCGATTTGGTCATTTGGAAGTGGCCAATCAGTAGAGAGCCATTGCTGAACATGGCATGGTGTTGGTCCTCGCTCAAGAGCATGGCATTCCTCCTCCACTGGGTGGTGATTGGTGGGATGCCTTCCACTTGACAGTGTAGCATAAGGGGCTGCTCCTGCACGGCGATGATGTCACTGGGCTCCAGGGTGAAGGAGAGGTCCGCACCAGATGTCACACCTGCAGAAACACACACATGGAGAACAGCACTCATGAGCAAACAACCTTCGCAGCTTTAAAGGGATGGTTCACAGTTTTTGACACTTAGATCTTAAATATATTCGCATGTTGTTGATCGACCAAGATGGATTCTAGGTGTGTATCTTTATTATAAAGCTATGTTCAGCAGTCGAGTCAGCTCAACTGAACGACATAGTGGTCGAGCTTCCTACACAAAACATAAGGGCATTCAGGCTCTGATATGTTTGGATGAAAATCAACTTTACGGTGCTATTACCCATTTAGTTAATTAGTTAGTAAACAGCTGCATTCTCTTGAGAAGAAGTCATATTTTGTGGGAAAGAAAAGTAGCTAGCTACAGCACTGGTCAGCCATGGCTTTTGTTTTGAAAAGCCATGGGGTGTATATTAACCCTTAACTGCCCGGCACCATTTTCTCAGCTGTGTGGTTTAGGGTTTAATATTTTCCCGTTACAAATATTCCATCCTGAGAATAAATCAATTTTGTCCCAGGTAACCCAGTATTCCTGCCGAAACCTGAAGTGTAATTTTAAAGCATTTAGAATTCTGAATTTCTGAGTAGTTTTCTCTCCCTCAGTTGATGAGCAGAGGGGGAGGGGCAGACCTTTTACCTCACTCAAGCCCACTCTCTCACACCAGAGTAAAAGTCTAGAGACTATGGCTCACACACACACACACACACACACACACACACACACACACACACACACACACGCACACAACAGCGGGGATCGCGGAGCTCAAATAACAACTCTACCTGTTGTCTATTCATTCACTTACATTTTATGGATAACAAAGTTGGTAAAGTGCACTACAGCATGTCACCTAGGTTGAAAATCACAATCTTTCCAACTAACTTAGTCAAAAATGCTCTCCGCTTAAGCCGTCTGCATTTGCTTCACTAATTTGCTAAAAAAAAGTAGTAGTAACCTACCTCAATGAGCTTGCAGAGTTCAATGAGGTGCTCAACTGTGTATTTACAGTGTTTTGTGGCTCCTTTTTTCCCCTCAACTCAGACCATATTGAGTTGTTGGACAGTTTATCAACACACATTAGGAGATAATTGAGATGAAAATTACATAATTAGGCAAACACTATCGTTACACAGGCCAAGTATCTCAATAGGCTTGCATTTGCAATATCAACATTTCACTTTGTCTATTACAACTGTATGGGATATAAATGACAAATACAAAATGTATTTGATTTGAACAAACCATAAAACTGAGCCAATGTTGAAGAATTGGTGAAGCTTTCACAAAGTATGAATGTGTAGCCTAGAGCATTAATAAACGAAGTAGGCAACCAATAAACATCCCTTTTAGACTATAGGCGCCCTTTAAAATTAACAACAAATTGAATGCGCCACCGCTGTAATAAAAGAAAAGAAAATGCTGTCATAAACAGCATTTGCATTAAGAGGTGCGTTGGTGGGTCTTAAATGTCCCCACTTGTGCCGCCTGAACCTGTCACTCAGGCACTCGTTTTTTAAGGACACACCTCACATAACACCCAACCCTCCCACCTTAGTGCAAGCATGACGAGACCGATAATATTAGCGTCATGATTTGATACCGTTGCGTTGTGGCCAGACGAAAATATAGCCCTTAGTGGGATAAAAGAGGAGCTTAGCGGGCTCTCCTGCACCCCTGTGCTCTTGGTGTCAGGTTTCAGCTACTGACGGACTAAGCACTAACAGTCCCTGCCTCGGGCCCTGGAATCTGGCTGGAGCTAGGGGGGTGGGGATGTGGGCGGGTTGGGGGAGCACAGGGGTCAGTACAAAGGACCGCCGGCATCATCCCTCAAATTCCAGCCCCAGAAATACACCCCTTTAAGGTGCAGACAAGGAATGCATTGACATGCTCGTCCCTGAATATCACATAACAAATGCAGGGGAGAATAAATATCCTATCCCCCCTCTCTCTCTCCCCCTTGTTGCTCCCTCTCTCCGTCTCCATCTGTGCTCTTTTCTTAGTAAAGCTGTCACAGAATCAAATAGGCATCAGTGCTGCTGCCTCTGAAAAACAAGGGGGTAGTGAAATATTTAACCCTTCGCTAGCCGTGCAGTGCCACTACTAGGTCCGTAGTGGCGCCCTAAGCACTGCTGGGCTGGGCCTGATCTCTATCCTCCACAGCTCCAACAAAGCCTTAGTATTTTCACACAGGAAGCCAGTGCAGTCAGCACAGCTACCAGTGAAACAGCACAAAATAAACAGCACAAAAAAAGCCCCGTGGTACAAAGGCAATCAGTCATGCTACATGAGCAAAACAATGATGAAGCAAAAAACATTATACATTAAATGTTTCTGGTCACAAATGAGAGATTAGAGATTACAAAAGCATTCCATTAAATCTTTCCTTAGGACACAGAGAGTGTTCTGTCCAACCTCTGGTTGTGGTGGTGATTTTCCAGCTTTCAAAACTGAGAGAGTCACTCAATGTAAGTGCTGTGGTGCTCATTGCTTGTAGTTTAAAGGATGGGTTCAGATTATAATTTTTAAAAAAAATAATCTATGTTTGATGTAAATGCCATGTTGTAGAAGGGTAGACACTTTTTGTGATTTCGCTTGGTTTTGAGAAACCGGTGTGGCTGAATTCACTTGATAGCTATCTGTGTACATCACCATTGAAGTTGGAATGCCTAATAATAATGCCTAATAATGAAATGCACTCTAGCTTTAAGACCATTTGTTGTCTGTAGTACGAGTCAATTGTTTTCTTTCACTTCAAAATAAAAGTTCCACTGTTAACTTTTAACATGTCCAAGCGTTTACGTTATTTAAATCTGTGACTTGTGGGAGACATGTTTGACATGTTGTTTATATGATTATACATTTTCTTCAACTTTTCCAGGTAAAAAGTGCTTGTTACAAATACAATTGTCATAAATTGTTTAAGTTACCAGCACACGTGTGTGTGTGTGTGTGTGTGCGTGTGTGTGTGTGTGTGTGTGTGTGTGTGTGTGTGTGTGTGTGTGTGTGTGTGTGTGTGCTGTTGGGCTACTGTGCCCAATATGAAATTCATGGAGAATGTTAGCAGGTGTTTTGTACCCTAAACATACCATATATAACCTATATCAACCAAATGCAAACCCAGATAGGCTATTCTTCTGAAAACAGTCCACTATAAGGTCTACTATCTCTCTGAAGAGTAAGTATTAGGATTAGTTAGTAGGGCTGCAACAACGAATCGATGAAATCGATAAAAATCGATAATGAAATTCGTTGTCGACAAATTCCATTATCGATTCGTCGGGTCTTGTTCCATAACAAACCTACTTCCTGTTGACGCACGCCACGCTGTCTTGCGGAGCTGGCGCGGCGGCTACATTTATTCGCATTCTATGCCTTCAGCACAGGAGTATGCTCATAGTCACTTGTATTAGTAAGGAGATGCACTTGTGAGTTCTGGCGAAGCGTCAGCTAAATGACTGTAATGTAATGCGATAGCCAGTGAGTGTTTGCTCGCATTCATGAATTCAATATTGCATGACAAGTGTATTTAGCTAGCTTGCTAACGTCAGTGGTAGAGCAGAGGTGATAAGCTAAAGGCTAGCTAGTGGTAGCCTACCAAGCTACCCGTGAGTTAGAGTGAGGCACTGACTGTAGCCTAGCCTATTGTATGGAGTGAGAAACATTGCATTGTTTTGGAGCATATCTGTTATATAAAAACATTAGTGTCTTGTCTGTAGCCTATATTGCCCTTTGGGTTACTGACCTTTACATTTACAATGCATGTATTGAGCTAGAGTTCAACTACTTTATTGAAACAATCTACCGCCATAGTCCATGGCCTGTTGTTAAACCTATTTGATGTAGCAAAGCCTTTTTTATTTATATTATTTTTTATTTTTTATTAATACTTATTCATTTTGCACATGTATATGTATAGGCCTGGCTGATTTAGAAAACATCAAATAAAAATTTCAAAAGAAATCTGTTTTTTCCCCCATTTTTATCCGATTAATCGACTAATCTAAAAAATAATCGGTAGATTAATCTATTATCAAAATAATCGTTAGTTGCAGCCCTATTAGTTAGTATTTAGTATTTGAGAGAAGTACACAGCATGTCCAGTGCTGAATTTAGCCTAAGTTGTTTGAGGTACAGTAGCCAACAAAGTTTATGTAAGAGGACTAAAAACTGAGTGTGCTGGAAGACCCTGTCAGTGCTTAGGTCACATTTACTTCAGTTTTAACAACTGTCCCACAGATCAGGAACACTCTCCAGGAGGTAGGCATGAATGTGTTATTGGATGGCGTTTCTTCATACAGCAGGACAATGACCCAAAATAATACTGCTACAGCAGCTAGGTAGTTTTTCAGGGCCAAAAAGCGGAAAGGTGTTGACTGGCCAAGTCAATCTCCAGATTTAAATCTTATTGAACATGCATTTCATTTGCTGAAGTGGGAACTTAAGGCAAAAAGACCTCAAAACAAACAACTACCGGTACTAAATATGGTTGTTAGACATACAATCAATGGAATCAACTATTGGAATGTGGTAACACACATGGGGCCCTATTATGCACTTCTTAACTTGCCGTCTTAAGTCTTATTTAGGAGGCACCGCCAGGTTAAGACCTACCGCCACCCTTATTATGCGCTTCATACGCGCTACTGCTATTATGCAGGTGTCCCTAGGCGCCCACACATAAGACGTAAAACTCCCGTGCATATATTGCTCATTGTGGGAGTGTTCATATGTTAATGAAGTGCACTAGGCGCCCCTGCTATTATGCGATCTGACTTTGCTCCTCGCGCTAAGAAGTGGTTTGAAAAGTTCTTAAGTTTAGACTTCATGCACGTTTTGAAACACGAGCGCGCCTCCGCGGTTTGCGCATGCATGTGGGCACACATGAACACGCACATGGCTCCACGGCAAGACGTCAATTACGGTCACAGTATAAATGCTTTATTTCAGAAGGGAGAGGCAGAGAAGCGCGCTGACCTCCTTCTTAGGACTTCCATAATAGCATAGCGCTAATGACTTAACACAGCCGGTTCTTAAAGGGAATGGCACCTGGCACGCTGATTGGGTTGATTGAGAAGACGCCCAAAACACACCCATGACTCATTTCTTTGCTTAGCGCCGGGTTTTAGGCGCCCACTACCGCACGCATAATAGCAAAGTGGCCTTGACCACGCCTCCACGTCTTAAGTTTAGATCTACCGCCTCGTCTTATTGATGAAGTGCATAATAGGGCCCATGCACTCACACTATCTCAGTGATCTCATACTAGATATGTAGATGTGCAGGTTCATGATTACATTTCTGTTCCAAATCCAAAGGAGGATTGGAGTTAAAAGAAGACACATGCTTCCCTCTTCCAATACATATGGAGAGCATGTCATAGAAATCAAGTTAAATCACTAACAGTGCCTTTAAGTGTGAATTATCTTTAAAAAATCAATTATGAAACCATTTGGCAACAGCTAAATACTGCAGGTTCTCGAAGTATAGGTTGACAATGAGTTCAACGAGGTCATCAGACTATGACAGCCACCAAAACTAATGCTCATGTAGAACATCCATAACAGGGTTGAACACTGTCTTTATAGTCAAAATGTACAATCCGGTGGCTGACCATTTGAGTTGCGAGCCAGGAGTGGGGAACAGGAGAGGGAGCCAGCGCAGCGTTCAGATACGAGCCCCTCCTCTTCATGCCTGCTTTGACCAGAGACACCCTGGGGTTTAGGATTACCACCAGGAGCCTTCGCGGCTGGAAGAGACAAGTGCTGGTGAAGTGTGGCTCGTGCATCAGCTTACTACTGACATTCAATAAAGCCCACCATCCGACTGTGTCACAGTCAAACTGCTGCACTAACAAAACAGTGTCACTGGGGGTACTGTATATACAGTGGAGACCTAGGTTTATCACTCTTCCATTGGAGGACGGTTAGTCATCAAAGCTGTAATCAAAGCTAACAATAATAAAGCATTCTCTGTGATTCTCGTTTTGGTAAACCGCTGAGGGATGGGGGCTGGACAAACGTAACCACTCTCCAATTCATAGACGGAGCAATGGATGACCATGATCATCAAATTATAGTCTTAACCATGTTTTGAAGCTATACAGCTATAAAGCTAAACAATTGCGTGATGCAATCATGTCATCATGGACCAGAATCTCAAAGGACAGTTTCCAACATCTTGTGGAATCAATGCCACATAGAATTGAGGCTGTTTTGTGAGCAAAGGGAATAATAAAGTGATCGATGAGTGTACATGCTCCCAATATACTTACAATTACAATATACTAAAAACAACGTAGCACATTTTTACTAGGGCTGTGACGGTCATGGAATTTTGGGACTCAGCCAATCATCATGCATATAACCGTCATAATCTTCCAGGTTGTCAAAACAACGATGTAATAACAATACACCTTTAAGTGCCCAGAGAGTTATGGGGAGACACAGAGAATAATGGTAACAGGCTGCATGGTGAATAAGTCCAGATTGTCTACCCATATAGTAAACATTACAATTACCATAAACACTTAATTATTACTACTAATTAATAAAAGATTCCCCCATCAAATTAACATGCCAGATTGAAGCGGATGGGAAGGATCAGACGGGTGCACATTTTGAGGGAGACAGTTAGACGGATGAGGAGATTTGGTAAATAGACAGATGGTAGCAAAACAGTAGTTCATAACTTTTAATTTACACTTTGTGTTAAGTATATCTACTTGAAAATAAAGTTGAATTATAAATATATTTCTTTTAATTAATGCATTAAAACAGCCATTTATTTCTTTTCACGGTTTAGACACATTACCGGTTATACGATTACCATCACAGCTCTAATTTTAAGCATGATGTCACATTCAGCACTTTCAGCACCATGATGTTTAGGTCCAAACCAACCTGAATGCTGAATTAGTGTGATCTAGAACATACAGTAAGACATCCATTAGAATTGCTCAAAGATGACCACTGGGGGTTGTTTGGGTGAGAAAGGCAAATTAGATTACATTAGATTTAGATTAGATTCAACTTTATTGTCATTGCAGAGTACAAGTACCAGACAACGAAATGCAGTTTAGCATCTAATCAGAAGTGCAAATAGTGATATATTGTTCACTCACTAACTGTTCAACAGAGTGTGTATGTGGGGGGGATTGTTTATCAGAGTGACAGCTCTGTGAAAGAAGCTGTTCTGTAGCCTGTTGGTATGGGACCTTGAGTTTCTTAGATGGTAGGGGATCAAACAGACCGATGATGTTTGCGCCCTCCGCTGACACTGGTCTGCCTGGAGGGACTCGATGGTTGAGAGTTTGGTGCCGATGATGCACTGGGCAGTTTTCACCACCCGTTGCAGGGCCTTCCGGTCGGACACAGTGCAGTTGCCGTACCACACTGTGATGCAGTTGGCTAGGATGCTCTCAATGGTGCAGCTGTAGAAGTTGGCCAGAATCCTGAGAGACAGCTGGGCTTTCGTCTATCTCCTCAGGAAGTATAGGTGCTGCTGTGCCTTTTTGACCAGGGAAGAGGAGTTGAGGGTCCAAGAGAGGTCCTCTGAGTTGTGGACACCCATGAACTGGGAACCGGGAACACGTTCCACCTCCATCTCATTGATGTAGATGGGGGAGTGCACACAGCCAATAGTTTTCCTGAAGTCCACAATGATCTCCTTGGTCTTACTGGTGTTGAGGGCCAGGTTGTTGTCAGCACACCACACCACCAGTTGCTGGACCTCTTCCTGTAGGCCGACATGCCATTGCTACTTACAGGGTTCCTACAAGTTTCAACACGCCAAATTTAAGACCTTTTTGGACTTTTTTTAGACCTCTTTGAATATAATTTTTGACATCCTCGAGGTGATGGAATTAGGAATTTCACCACCATACAGACAAAAAAGGAAGCGAATTGGCATTTTTTTGGTTCCAGCTTGATTAATTTCCGCGTAAATAGATGTGGTCGGACTGATTTCCTTGCAGGATCTCATTTTTAAGACCTAGCACCTCATTTTTAGACTGAATAACTGCACTTTGAGACCTTTTTAGGCCTTATAGGTTGGATTGCTGGATTTTAGACTTTACGGCTTTTTAAGACCAGCGCGGGAACCCTGTATCAGGCCTATCACCATGGTGTCATACGCGAACTTGAGGATGGTGTTAGAGCCATGCATGGCACGCAGTCGTAGGTGAAGAGGGAGTAGAGGAGAGGGCTCAGCACACAGTCCTGTGGCACGCCGGTGTTCAGGGTCGGGGTGGAGGAGTTGGTGGTTGTCCAACTTGACGAGCTGGGGTCTATTGGTTAGGAAGTCAAGGGTCCAGTAGCAGAGGGAGGTGCTGATACCAAGGTCACTGAGTTTGGTCACCAGCTTTGAAGGAAGGATGATGTTGAATGCTGAGCTGAAATCAATGAACAGTGTTGCTTGTATCAAGGTGGGTGAGGGTGGAGTGAAGTGCCGTGGAGATGGCGTCTTCCGTTGACCTGTTCTTGTGGAAGGCGAAATGGAGGGGGTCTAGTGTGGGGGGAAGGAGAGTTTTTAGGTGGCCCAGGACCGACCTCTCGAATAGACTCACCACCGCTGTCACGGTAACCGTTGTCTGCCGTCGTTAATAAATTCATATATTTAACACTGACCTACTGTATAGAAACAGGCGTCAAAACTGTGTAACCACATAAGACATACATGTGTAGGCATGATAATACAACTTTCCAAAATTGTCCTTTAGATGAGATATTAAACTGAGGTCCTGATTCTCTGTGGTCAATACAAATCCTTGTAACACCAGTGTCCTGGCTAAAATCCCAATCCAGCCTCCATTCCTTCATGGCCACCTAATGACCCATGATTCCCTACAAAGTTGATACACATCGACCGTATCTTTTTTCTCTTTGGTGAAGCCATTGTTAGCTGGCTTGTCCTTTGTAAACTAACTAGCTAGTATTGGGGGGTTTTCTCCCTTTGAGTCCAGGGGGAAGGTTTTTGCTAGCACAGTGCCCGAGTTCTGTCTGCATTTGGAGGCACGCCTCACGGTTGTGTTAATTCAAATTAAATTAGGACAAATACTTTACTCAGTAAGGTCAATCCCATAGAATTCTATGGCCACTCCCACTGGATTGCTATTCCAGGCTTATCTGTGCTGTGCGCAATAGCCTGTGGATGAGGTTAAGTCTATGCTAATATCAGGGCTAGGGACCAGTTCACTCGCTAACCAACATCTCTAGCATAACAATGCCATAAAAAAGATAAACAAGTGATTTATTGGGGTGAATTTTTGTCAATAATGCTTTGGTTATAGGCCAACAAAACTGCTGCACGTGTAACCATGGGGCATTGACTTAAGTCTTTAAATGGCACAAAACACATCCTGTATCCAACCCTTCATCCTGTATCCGGGTTGGAAAATGGGGCCTCAATTGATAGGCAAAAGCGGTTAATCATACTGAACAAAGGACCCAAGAAAATGTTAAAAGGAGGAGAGGGGCAGCCTTGACATTTAATCTGTACAAATGTTTTCCTCTGTGGGCAAAACCCCCTGTTTTATCCATTTTCAGAGCAGTGCATTGACTATACAAAGACTCTGAGCCTCCATCAATGACAGATGATAGGTGCAAATGTTTAAATGACCTGCCTTTAAATGACATACTATGAGCATTGCAAGGTAAGTTTGAATTGTCCATCTAATGGTAACATTGTTTCATATTTACATGGATATTTACATATACTAATAACACACATGTATAAGGTTGGAGGCTGCAGGGGATTGAAACGATTGTGAAAAATAGGCATACCATAAAAATCAGTGAGGATGCTTTTAATAAATGTGTCAAAGACTCATCTTTAAACACCAAGGACATCATAAGTTTGTTGAACACTTTGGCGCACAAACATCCCACACACAAGCATGCTCACGAAAAGGCACAGTGCATTGTTATTGTCATCATTATCAATCATACTAGTAGTATTATCAGTATGATAGTGTTATCAATAATTATTATAATAATAACAACAACAACAACAACAGTGTTAGGCTAGTGTAGTTGATACATTATCATCTTCATCTTCATCATCGTCATTATCTTTAGGCCTATTCCAATTTCATTGTCACATTTTCATAAGAAGATTTGCTGTGCAAAACAATCTATTGGGTTGTGGCTATAGCCTACTGCACGTGGCTACTGTACATAGAGGAGACTATGAACAGACTCGAGATTCATATATGAATATTATATTTTCATATATTTTACAACACACAAAACAATGCAATACGAAACGTTTTCAACGCGGGTCAGATAACTCCGTGGTTACACTTGACACATTCATTCTGTTAAAAATAGACATAAATTACCACATTTCATTGACACATTCCAACTCAACACATCTAATAACAGACATGCAGCACTGAAACAGAGATAACCGCGAGAGTAGCCTAGAATAGAATACGGCCAAATTCGTGACATGAGATAGTCAGTGCGTCCAGGTTTGTAAACAGTCTGCAATCGCCTACCATCGTATTTGGCAACACAGCGATTACTTTCCAAAAGGGTGTTATTATCCTGCAACGGTAACAGTAAGAACACCAGACACTTACCGATGATGAAAGCGCTTAGGAGTACTCCAAAAAAGCACAGAACAAGGCAGTGTCTTCTGGTAGCCATTGGATCACTTTGAATAACGATACTTGGGGAAAATAACGTGAAGCGATGGTAGGAAAGTAGTAGATGACCAGCTTAGCTCTTCATGTTCAAAGCCACAACAATTGGTGACTCGTGAGGGTCGAACATGCTTGCGCCATTTTGCACATCTATCAGGAATCTATCAGCATCTCTCCTCCTCCTCTGTATCCCAGAGCCGCTACCTCTCTCGCTCGCACACACACACACACACACACACACACACACACACACACACACACACACACACACACACACACACACACACACACACACACACACACACACACACACACACACACACACACACACACACACACACACACACACACACACACACACACACACACACACACACACACACACCGCTGTTCACGTTGTAGCACCATACACTACCTCCCTTCCTCCCCCCACCTCATTCGCCGAATCTTTTTTTTTTTACGCTCTTCTCCAGGAACAAAAGAGGACCACAGACCGCTGCATTCACAGGAAGGTTTTACAACCTTTCAGTAATATTAACACCGTAGCAAAATATAGCGTTATTGCTGATAATGTAGTTCTCTGATGATGTGATTATTGTATACATTTTATTACCTCTCGTAAAAGTACTATCATTGTAACAATGGGCTTGTAATAATAATAACAACAATAATAATAACAATAACAATAACAATATAATAACAATAACGCTATCATTGTTATTGCTTAACGACTTGATAAACATACAACAATGTATAATGACGCGTGAAAGAGAGGAATATAATAGGAGAGGAGTGACATCTAGTGGTGAAGAACATTTTTGCTGAAGCACAGTAACCTTTTCGAATTTTAGCGCGCTTGCATTACCAAGAACACTACAGCCTTTTCCCAACACGATTCCTCCCCTCCGTCCTCATTTCGCGTCCTACTGAAAACGAGTAATCGAGGATAATGTTCAATCACAATTTCTAGAGATCACACAGCAGGTGCCTCAGGGTTCAATTTGAAGTCTGTTTCTGTTTACCCTGTATATAGATTATATTGGCTCCTTAATTAAGAACTGTAAACTGCACTTTTTTGTGGCTGAAACTTGGTAAATGGACTGCACTGCACTTATATAGCGCCTTTATCCAAAGCGCTTTACAACAGCCTCATACACCCATTCACACACCAATGGCGGCAAGCTACCATGCAAGGCGCTGGCCCGCTCACTGGGAGCAATTTGGGGTTTAGTGTCTTGCCCAAGGACACTTCGACATGTGGCCAGCCGGGGCTCGAACTGCCGATCTGCCAACCTTGCGGCAGCTCTACCTCCTGCGCCACAGCCGCCCCACTTACTCTGCAGCCTCTTCTATAGATGGAGCTTCTTTGTCTAACCTACAGACAGCTTTTGACACCATTTAATGCTCACTTATGGACCTCAAGTTAGTACTAAATATAGCCAAAACTAAGTATATGGCTTGGCTTGTGGGCTATACAAATTAATTGGTTACTGGGAGAACACTACATAAAAGGAGGAAATATTAGAAACCAAAATCCATAGTCCAAAACAGTCTTATTTGGCCAGATGGAATCCGAACATAGGTTTCCATGGGGATTGGGGAAACATGCTTTTGGCACCAGCCACTGCAGTGCCCAGCAGTTCTCCCCTTGGCCACATGGTATTAGCCGGCTTCAAAATCTCTCTGCAGGAATGCTCCCCTGCTACTGAATGGTGATGACCTTAAGGTGACCTAACACAGGCTGCATGATAAACCCTCATCACTCTGTAGACACTTGGCTCCCACACCACATGCCCATTCTACCATCACAGGTAGACAGAAAATGTCTATAAAGGTGTATTTTACGAACAATATAATTTAAAGGCTGTGAAGAGGGGGCAACTTTATGACATTCTGTGGGTCCTCAATGATAGTTATTTCTTACTAAATGAGGTGGACAGGGGGGGAAGAGGGGAGGGGAAAGGAAGTGTGGAAAAAAGGACAACAAACAAGCAAACACCCACAGTTTGGCTGTCTCCAGACAGGATGCATGCTGTGTAATGTCTACATGATGTCATTTAAGACTGCACTGTCCAGTTTTCCTCTAGCTATGTCCAGTGTTATGTGTTTTCTATGTCTGTCTGCTTTGAACAGGGAGAGGATCATTATTCCATTGTCACTGTTTGTATTAAGTCATGTACAAGAAAACAATGTAGAAGAAATATATTTCACAAGGGAGACTTAAGGGCTCTGCACACAGCGTGCGATTCTGTTGCGCGTCAACATTCCATTTTGAAGTTTGAATGGAAGTCTATGAGAACATCGCATTTCAACACACACGGCCCCGAATGCGATGTTCTCATAGACTTCCATTCAAACTTCAAAATGGAATGTTGACGCACAACAGAATCGCACGCTGTGTGCAGAGCGTGCACATAACTTTTTGGGGCCAGTGCTCAGAGGAGCACCTAGGGATGCTGCTTGGTGCTCCCCGAGCTCGCGAGTCACGACCCGTCCCACAGGATGGATGAAAAAGGGATACATGGATAACTTATATTAGCAAAACGACATTTATTCATAAATAAAGATGAACGAACAAATGATTGTGTGCAAAACTAAATAAACAAATGCAAAATCAAATGACTGCTCTTTAAGCATGAAAGTCTGTCAGACTCCTTTAAACACAATGAAATCAACTGACATCTCTTTAAGCACTGCTCTGTTCTGTAAACACTGAAATCAACTTTTCAACAAAAAGTTACAGCCTAAGCATTTATTTATGCTACAAGCTTCATCATCATCATCACTGCTCTCTTGACTACTGTAAGTTATCACTGTCCTCCATTTCAACAATGGTAGAGGATGTTGTAGGGCAGGCCATCACTTTAAATAGCTCGTTATTTTGATAGTCTTTTTTTTCTTCTTTTTTCTAATATAATTCCCAACCATATTCCCTGGGTCAGGGGTCTAGGTGCGATAATGAAGCTGTAAAACAAACGTCTGAACGTTTGAAAGCTTCAGAGAAAAGAAACGTGAAGTCCCTTGGTGTTGTTTTTCCTTTTAGCGACGAGTCGTTTGGGACTGAATTTTCACGTGTCGGCGTGATAACCGTGCGATACGCGATACGCGGAATGAAAGTACAAGTTACGATACTTTCCGAATGTTTTCGTGAGGGGAGTCGCCGTGGTCGTCGTGATGAATTACTCGTCGGGCCTTCGGCTGAGGGGCGGCAAATAGTTACTTACTTGGTGGGGCTTGCTTCTTGGACCCAGCTGTTGGTGCGCAAAAGCGCTGATCTGCCGCTGATCTGCCGCGCAGCACGCATTTTGGCGACGCATGCGCACTGGCGCACAAGTTATGTGCACCCCTGCCTATAGTGATCAGATTCTGATCATCATGTTTGGATAATAAATGTGGCATGGTAATACCTGATGTAAACACGGCCTTAGAGAGAGAGAGATTAACTTTTGGTAGAATGAGAAAGAGATAAGCAAAAGTGTCCAAATGCAATTTCAGGGGAGAAACAGACTAACATCTAGAGCCAATTTCCACTGTGATCATTTCAAAGATCTTGGGCTGCTGAGACCCAGCCAAGTACAAGCAGTAGCAACCTTCCCTAAAAAGCCTGTTGGGGTTGAACACAGAGCTGAGCAGACAGGAGACTCCAGTGGTTTGTGTTAGTGTACTGGGGTTTCATGGGGATCCTAGGCGTAATCATTTCACCAGTGAAGGTATGCAGAGCAGCTTCTGCTACTGTCATTAGGGGCCCCCATCACAGAAAAGTTACTTGGAGAAGGAGAAAGTATTCCTTCTTCCTCCTGACATGTCCAGAAACACTTTGCTACTTCTCGGCTTTTATTTGATACTATTTGTGTACATATTGGATTAACCATTCTGGAATTATTTTCTTTACCCTATTTCAGGGTACTCAAAAGTGATGGAACAATTGGCTTGAAAGGTGTTTCTGGTATGTTCCATCGCATCATTTGTGCCATGAAAACAGGACGGCCAGGTTACGGTTTGCTAACTAAAAGAGCCTACAGAGTTCTGGAAAAGGTTCTTGTGGACAGATGAGACAAGGATGAACATGTACCAGAGTAATGGCAAGAGTGAAGTGTGTAGAAAAGAAGGAACTGGCCAATATCCACAGCATACCACCTCCTCTGTGAAATATGGTGAAGGGAGTGTTGGGGCTTGGGGATTTATGGCTTCCACTGGAACTGGCTCACTTGTCTTCCTTGATGATGTAACTGCTGACGGCAGGATTCTGAAGTGTCCAGAAACATCTTGTCAGCTCAATTACAAGCTAATGCCACCAAAATCATTGGGCGGAGCATTCATCATACAATGACCCAAAACATACTGCCATAGCAACACGTTTTTCAGGGCTAAGAAGTGGAAAGGTCTTGACTGGCCAAGTCAATCTTCATATTTAAATCCAATTGAACATGTATTTCATTTCCTGATGATGAGATTTTAGGCAAAAAGACCTAAAAACAAACAATCAAATAAAGATGGCTGCAGTATAGGCCTTGCAGGCCTAGTTTAACCTCATAGGATTTCAAATCCAAACCTTTGGAGTGTAGAGCCAAAACAATAACAAAATGTGTCACTGTCCAATTACTTATGCAGGACACTGTATATGTTCTATATTTCTTTTTGTTTTAAAACGTTTTTATTGTGAAGCCTGAGGTTATGCAAATTAGTTGTGCACACAGTAGACACAGAGATTACTTCTTTTTTTGGCGGGAATCTAGGCCTGGAACTATAAACCATGGGGACATTATAGAATGAAAGGCCATTCTAAAAACATGTGGGTGACCTGAAAGACAGATGATATGTGCTTCACAGAATCAGAGAAATTAGGCCATCCATCTTCCTCCAGCTCTCGTTGGCTGTAGACCCCAGAGGGCTCCAGCTAAATGTCAGAGGGCTATGGAGAAAATTGCTCAATGTATGCCCCCATCTAGACAAAGCAAGAAGAACGCCTGAGCGAAAGGCAGCCCCTGGGCAGCCCCGGGCAGGTATCTGCCGTTGAGTGGAACTATTGAACAGTTAACCCTAGCACTAACCCCCTGCACTACCTGCTACACACCTACAGCTTCAAGACAATGCACTGACTCGCTGCACATCAACCATACCACACATAGGCTCTCTCTATCACATACATTGCTTCATAGTCACAATACATTAGAATCCATTTCCTGGTCCATTGATAGCCCCCCCAAAAAACATGCTGCACTGAAACAGCTCGAAGCGCTGTGACTTTGACTCGCTGAGCAGGATAATAAGTAGTGACACACTCTGACCAGCATTGTGTTAAACCCCCAACACCAATGGGAGAGCCACATCGGCAAATCAAGGTGGCGGATGTCTAAATGAAAACATGTGAAGACAAACCCAGTCCATATACATGGAGCGAGATCCCCTACCGCTCCCCCCCCCTGCATTGAACACAACCATGCCACACAATAATGTTAACAGACAGAGATAGGAGGAGCCAACCCATTCCTGTCGCATTCGTTCCCGTTCGCAATCTGTCTTATGCATTTACAATACCTACCTATTGTCTGGTGATCTTTCCCTTTAACTATGAAGACAAAGGCACTAAAAATGATATGTGGATAAATGTTGATTTAATGTGGATTGATGTACCTGATGTAAATACGGTCATTGTTACCATCCCTACTAATAAATGTGCTTAAAACCTTGACCCTCCCAAATAAACAACGAGGACAGTATGCTCAGTGTAAAGGTAGCACATAATAAAATATATTCATAGGTTTTGGCCAATGTTTTAATGTGGAACAATAACTGATTTTCTAGGTAGTCTGTGAGGAAGCAGAGGAAACCTGCTGTCAAACATCCACCCATGAGTACCACTAACTCTCTCTCACAGGATTATTATTATTACAGAGAATGCATTACCTCACAATGATTCCTAACAATATATGTTACGTTTGTATTTTAATCACAAGACGCAAACACAACCAACACTTACTTAACTTTACTTCACTTTTCAAGTTTCAATCAAAGTTCCTCAGTCAAATACTTGGGTAAAATCTATATTATTCAGAACCTCATTTGATCCACCGAGAATAATCTAGATTATACTGCCATGACGTTGACATCATAACACAGGCCCTCAACATCACAAAAGCATTGGCTCACACCAGTCACACTACTGTCACGCTACAGGTCTTAGCTAATGGGTGAAAGTGCTGCTGGTTCTTATTCAAAGGGGCCATAGAGAACAGTCTATATTTCTAGAGAGACAAACAGGAGGAGGGTCTAGGGTATGTTCCAATGGGAAAAGTATGGAGTGGGTGGGAGATAAGTCTGGCAGAAAACACAGAGGCAGCAGAGGAAGAACCGGTACTGAGCACACCACAAAACCCCCTGTGACCCCAATGAACAGGAGGCATTACTACCTCTTCTTGTGTATGTTATTAGGCACACATGACATCACTGTCTAAAACTTCCTGGCTAAAAACAGCTTCCATTATCCTCGCTCACCAGCTTATCAAACAGGCTACAATGGAAAATTGTAAAACTGAAATACCCCATCAGACTGATTATTCCCGGTCACAAAAGCTAACAAGGGCCTCCAACATCTCCCGTGTGAGACCTTTGCAAAATCAAACAAGCATGAAATACATTTCAACAAGCAACTTTTCAGACCAACATCTGTTCCTAATTTGAAATAAGGTATTGGCTTCTGGACTGGGTTCATGTTCGGAGTGAGTGTGTGTTGCGATTTGCGAAACCATGTTCGGGAATGAGTCTGTGGTGTGCCGGTGTTGTTGCTTAGCACTAATTATGCCCAGCAATTACATGCTGTATCCCCCTAGGTCCTGGGTGCACTTCCTGAGTTTGCCCTCTCCTGCGTCTCATCTGTCATCCTCTCCACATTTCCCAAAGCAGCAGCAACACACCACATGAACGTGCCACGTAATCTGTTCTTTCCTATCATAGTTTACAGTAGACTACAATTCTTGGGTGAATGGTGAAGCGTTGCATAAACTGTCTGCTTTAAGCCTTGTCCCATGTGATGGATGTTTTCATTGGGATAGAGACAGTAGAGATTGACAGGAAGGATTGGTTGAGAGAGGGATGACATGCAAGATATGTCGAGGGTCGAAATCGAACCAGGAACAATGCGATGATACTACGCCACTAAGCGCACGTGACGGATGTTTTTACGTGTCAATCAGCTGTCCATCGACTTAAAGTGTCCCGCCTGAACTAACACAATGTTCCTTTCAGTCAGGACTTACGTCGTTAATCATTGTTTAATGTAAACGATAATACGTTTTAGTTTGGCGTAATTGGATGGCTCCACTCTGTATTCCCTGCCTGAAGTTTAACAACATAAACAATGTGACCTCTGTGTTTCAGGGAAAACCCTCCGGGTGTCCACCTGCACCCTCTTCAGTGCAGGGACGGATAAACATTTACAGTACATCCTGGATCAGACAGAGGTCATAGCATTATGTGAATCTAAAACTACGTTGCCTCGGTACCTGCTTCAGTAGGATGACCCCCCTGCACCTTCTTCATTGTAGGGATGAATGACTTTGCATCTTGCATCAGTAAAACAGTGAAAAAATAATTTGTTTTTATTCTCGTCATTGCAGATAGCATGTATGTTTTTTTTGATTTTTTAAATATCTACTGCCACTTTATTTCTCTTGTTGCTGAAATGTCGAGGAACTGAAGCCCAAGAATGTTACTCTCTCATACTCATACTTGTGTAATGGGATGTAACAATAAACTTGAATCTTGAAACATTTTGACTGATTCATGAAAGCTCTCCTTTCAATCATGTGAAATACATTTAGCGTGAACTCACAGTGCCAGATAGTCCTTGGGCCAAACCCCCAAATTGAAAATTTCATTACCAAATTCTGGGCAAATCCTAGATGTGATTTTCTTATTCCTATACATCCCTAGATTATGTTTTGATATGATAGACCTTTTGGATTGGCAGCTTATTAGTAGTTATCACCTCGTAAAGGTACGGAGTGCTTTTTTCAAAACCGGAGTTTTGCCTAGAAAAGTCCCCTGCCATATCTTGCTCCCCTTCGTATGATTCGCGCCTAGCTGTGGTGTGGTTTTGATAGAGACATGAGGCTTTTCATGTTCTTTATGCGCCTGAGTCTCCTAAACACGTAGAGACCAACCCCGAGTCGATCAATGATTCCTACGATGAGCTATGGTAACTTTACCGCATCTACCCCCTACCGATGGTTGCCTAATTTTTGCGGTTTTCCGGAGGTATTGTGCGGTAGGTGCGGGAAAGTTACCATAGCTCAGCGTAGGAAGCTCTGATCGACTCGGGGTTGGTCTCTACGTGTTCAGGAGACCCAGGCGCATAAAGCTAACCTGGCTCATGTCTCTATCGCAAGCACAGCCCGAGCTATGCGCGACTGACGTGAAGGGGAGCAAAATATGGCAGGGGACTTGTGGACCCGAATGCAGGACACTGAGGCGGAGTCAGATGAAAGGTCAAACCCATGGATGGGTACATTTATTGTTTTCTGAATTTGTATGTTTAAATATACAAATGATACATTATCTACTTAAAATATGCGTTAATTTACATAGTTTTCCAGAATAAAAATCTAAAACAAAGTGCTTAAAACAAATAAAGTGTGTGTTTACCTCCTCAAATAAATTAACTTAGCCCCAGCCAGATCCATATTTAGAGGTAAGTTAGCAAGCTAGTTTAGAGTTAGTGGTAATGTATAGCTGGTTACTGGTTAGATAACGAAGCGACCTTGGGTTCCCTGAAAGGTGCTATATAAATAAAGTTATTATTATTATTATAACTAGCTAGCTAGTTTTTTCTACCATAAATCATCTCCTGAAGCCACAACCATCTCCCACTACTGAGGCTACAGAGCAGCGATGTAACAGCTTCATTGACTTTTTCAGATCCAAGGTCAACAACATTCGCTCTCTGATGCCCAGCTCTTCCTCTCTGTCTCCCTCTGCTACCAACCCCTCGCCTGGGAGTTTGCCATCTCTCCCATGTTTCACAGAGGTTCAACAGAGCCACATTATGGAAATCCTTAGAGGAATGAAATCATGCACTTGCGCCCTGGACCCCATTCCCACTGCTCTGCTCAAGTCATACACCAACCTTGCCTTCCTGTCCAAGGTGCTAGTGAAGGAAGTTGCTTCCCAACTCCAGGATCACCTCAAACACAACAACCTGTTTGAAAGATTTCAGTCAGGCTTTCGCTCAGCCCACAGTACAGAAACGGCTATGCTAAGGGTGACGAATGAACTGCTAATGACATCCTCCTGGACCTGACAGCAGCATTTGACATGGTGGATCACACTATCCTCCTAGAGCGCCTCCACACCACCATTGGACTCTCAGACTCTGCACTGAAGTGGTTTCAGTCCTATCTCTCTGGCAGGACTGAATACGTCTCACTGGGAGGATGCAAGTCCAGACTTCTCCCTGTTACCTGTGGGGTTCCACAGGGGTCGGTTCTCGGCCCCATCCTCTTCATCACCTACATGCTCCCCCTCGGTCGTGTCATCACCAGATATGGGATGTCTTTCCATTGTTATGCTGATGACACACAGCTCTACATTAAAACTACCCCAAGCCCCTCTGCAGCCATGTCATGTCTCACCACCTGTCTTGAGGAGATAAAGGCATGGATGAACAACAACTTCCTTCAGTTAAACAGTAACAAATCCGAAGCTCGTCTTGTTGGCACCCCACACCAGGTTCAGTCTTCGCCCATATCACAGCTCACCTTCGAGGGTCAAGTCATCCTCTTCTCCTCCTCAGTTTCAAATCTGGGGGTTAGGTTTGACCCTCACCTGACCTTCAGTGACCATATAAAACACCTGTGCAAAACCTCCTTCTATCATCTCAGAAATATTTCCAAACTCCGTCCCACTCTAACCCTGTCAGATGCAGAGAACTTGTCCATGCCTTTGACTACTGCAATCCGCTCTTCATCGGGATTCCTGGCAAAAGCATACAGAAGCTGCCATACATCCAGAACAGCGCTGCCAGGATCCTGATGAGAGTCCACAAATACAAGCACATAACCCCTGTTCTACACTCACTACACTGGCTCCCTGTCTCATTCAGGGTTGACTACAAAGTCCTTCTTCTCACCCACAAATGCATCAACGGACACGCACCTCCCTATCTACAAGAACTCATCACTCCACAAACCTCCACCCGCACCCTCAGGTCTTCAAACAGTTTGCTCCTCCAGGTCCCCAATACCAGGCTCCGCACCATGGGGGACCGAGCCTTCTGTTCGGCTCCGCCGTGCCTGTGGAACAGCCTTCCTAGCCAGCTAAGGGCAGTACAGAGCCTGTGCAACAGCCTTCCTAGCCAGCTAAGGGCAGTACAGAGCCTGTGGAACAGCCTTCCTAGCCAGCTAAGGGCAGTACAGAGCCTGTGGAACAGCCTTCCTAGTCAGCTAAGGGCAGTACAGAGCCTGTGCAACAGCCTTCCTAGCCAGCTAAGGGCAGTACAGAGCCTGTGGAACAGCCTTCCTAGCCAGCTATGGGCAGTACAGAGCCTGGACTCTTTTAAGACAGGCCTTTGACTGTTGAACTGTGTTCATTTTTGTGATTTATTTTGATGTTTTTAACTTATTATGTTTTAGTTTTTTTTACTCTGTAGCACTCTGAGATTCTTTTGAATGAAAAGTGCAATACAAATAAAATGCATTATTATTATTTATAGTTATTAACACTTTAGTTAGCTAGCTAAACTAGCAAAGTAGCCTGTTGTGTACCCAGGCTTGAGACAGGGTTTTATATTGTAGTAATATTAATGTAACTTAATTTACATTAAATTTACAGAAGATTCCTTGTTTGTAGCCCCTCTAAGTTGTAATGAGATCTGCCCCAATTACTGCACCCTGACAATATTTTAGTTTAGAATAAGGTTGGTAATTTAATGTCAAACTAGATGTGTTCCTCTATTTCAGAGACCCACATCATCAGCAGTAAGTGTAAGTCTAATGATGGATCCAACTTCAGGTGAATGCAGCAGCAACCTGCCAAGAAAGCGGCATGGACAGCATCATCCACTGCTCTGATGATGGACAGCATCATCCACTGCTCTGATCATGGACAGCATCATCCACTGCTCTGATCATGGACAGCATCATCCACTGCTCTGATGATGGACAGCATCATCCACTGCTCTGATCATGGACAGCATCATCCACTGCTCTGTCATGGACAGCATCATCCACTGCTCTGATCATGGACAGCATCATCCACTGCTCTGATCATGGACAGCATCATCCACTGCTCTGATGATGGACAGCATCATCCACTGCTCTGATGATGACTCCAACTCAAACCTGGTGTCACCCCAAAACCTGGACTTATGGAGAACTTTGTTGAGGGCGGCAGAAATCAGAAAACATCTCCCAATTTTGGACCACACCTACCACCGGACTCCATACACCTACAGCTTTCACTGCCTTGTGGGCTAAATAAATGTAACTGTTCATCTGCCTCCGCCTCAGTGTCCTGCATTCGGGTCCACTCCCGTACAGAACGTAGGCTAACACACATTTTAAATGACAGCAGTCCATACTTTAAGAGGGGATAAGGTATTAAACTACTAACAACAAGGTCCAACAAGGTCTATCACATCAAATAATAATCTAGGGATGTATAGTAATTAATTACTGTCTTTATCCAATCTGTGGTCCAAATGTTCTTTAAAGATATGCAAATTAACTCATATTTTAAGTAGATAATACATCATTTGCATATTTAAACAGAACATTTCTGAAAACTTGTAATACAAAAAATTATTGTCTCAATGTAAGTAATCAACTGGGGAAGTTTCATGGTGATATCTATTAGGTAAAATGTTTTACCCATCAAAAAGTCCCCGGCCATATTCTGCTCCCCTTCGCGTCAGTCGCGCATAGCTCGGGCTGTGCTTGTGATAGAGACATGAGCCAGGTTAGCTTTATGCGCCTGGGTCTCCTGAACAAGTAGAGACCAACCCCGAGTCGATCAGAGCTTCCTACGCTGAGCTATGGTAACTTTCCCGCACCTACCGCACAATACCTCCGGAAAACCGCAAAAATTAGGCATTCATCGGTAGGGGGTAGGTGCGGTAAAGTTACCATAGCTCATCGTAGGAATCATTGATCGACTCGGGGTTGGTCTCTACGTGTTTAGGAGACTCGGGCGCATAAAGAACATGAAAGGGCTCATGTCTCTATCACAATCACAGCACAGCTAGGCGCGAATCATGCGAAGGGGAGCAGGATATGGCAGGGGACTTTTCTAGGCAAAACTCCGGTTTTGAAAAAAGCACTCCGTATCTTTACGAGGTGATAACTACTAATAAGCTGCCAATCCAAAAAGTCTATCATATCAAAACATAATCTAGGGATGTATAGGAATAAGAAAATCACATCTAGGATTTGCCCAGAATTTGGTAATGAAAAATGGTTTGGCCCAAGGACTAAGAGCGGAAAATTAATGACACAAATGGTCTTTGAATGAATGAATGCAGCGTACTCAGTTCTGTGCTTGCTCACATAGTAATCCCTACTTCACCGTTATCCCTGCTCAGGACATGATAATCATATTTTTTATGGTTTTCTGACCCTCTGTCTGACATCATTTCTCCTGTCTAATGAGTACTATGTTTCATCAGTGTTGTATTCAACACACAAGCTTTCAGTGCTATCATAAGTCAGTGTATTGCTTTTGGCAAACCATTATGGCAATTGACAGTGTTTATCAATGCATTTATCAGTGCATGACAGTGTTTATCAAAAGATCTATGGGTCAGGATGAATTATATTATATTTAATGATTAATTTTGTTTAATAATTTAGTTTTTGGTCAGTATGAGTCAGTTTGTTTACTGTCTTCATGTGGTGGAGTACAATAAAGGTCTCTTGTCTAAATTGTTGATAAGAACAGATTCAGAGGAATGTCCTTGGTAATCACCACTTCACGCTACTGATGGCAGAGCAACCGTGGACTCTGGTTGGGCTGTGTGTTTGTCTTTATTCTGTGTGTTGGGCTGTGAGTTTGTCTTTATTCTGTGTGTTGGGCTGTGTGTCTGTCTTTATTCTGTGTGTTGGGCTGTGTGTCTGTCTTTATTCTGTGTGTTGGGCTGTGTGTCTGTCTTTATTCTGTGTGTTGGGCTGTGTGTCTGTCTTTATTCTGTGTGTTGGGCTGTGAGTTTAATGTCTTTATTCTGTGTGTTGGGCTGTGTGTTTGTCTTTATTCTGTGTGTTGGGCTGTGAGTTTAATGTCTTTATTCTGTGTGTTGGGCTGTGAGTTTGTCTTTATTCTGTGTGTTGGGCTGTGAGTTTGTCTTTATTCCGTGTCTTGGGCTGTGAGTTTGTTTTGAATTTATGAAGGTCTTTACCTCTATCTTTTCCAACTGCTTTGTTTTTGTACAAGTTAATGTGATGCGTCTGTATCACTCCAAAGTGAAGTGTTAGAGAAATACACATTGTGTGGCAGATGTGTATCAGCAAGAAGAAATGTCATATAATATCTATGCATCATATGGTGAGCCTTTACTAACACTACGACCAGAGTTTGTGGGTCAAACTCTGGGGGATACATTGACCAGTCAGTGTATCCTCCGTCTGTAGATGGAGAAAAGCAATGGAGAGCAGGCTCATATGGTCTCTTTGCTCTCTCATCTGGCTTCCTGTGAGTGGCACAGAGCCGACTGCTCTGAGCTGAGCTATGTGAGAAAGAGAGAGAGAGAGAGAGAGGGAGAAAGAGAGAGAAAGCAGGAGGACTCTGAGCTGTGCTATATAAGAGGAGCTCACTCAGCACAGACACTGAACACCGGAGACAGCAGCACAGTAGGGAGGGAAGACTACTGAGCGTTGGGAGACACTCACATGGGTAAGACTGAGATCCACACTTTCCCTCGCTGTCCCTCTCTCTCCTCCTGTTGACCTGTCTTTTAACAACACCAATGTTTTCTCACATTTCACTATAGGATTTTAACTGATTTGTATGGGTCTGTGTTAACTTTTAAATAGTTAATGTGTGTGTGTGTGTGTGTGTGTGTGTGTGTGTGTGTGTGTGTGTGTGTGTGTGTGTGTGTGTGCCTGCCTGCATAGAAGTGTCTGCATGGCTTTGTGGGGTATACAATTGGTGTGTGTGTGCGTGGGGGTGTTTGGTCAGTAGATGCAGAAACATTTCAGTATTCCCTTGATAATCAGTGATGGCTAGCACAGATGTGATATTTGAGAGGGGTTCTGTACACATCCAGACTGTTCTTGCATTCTGTATGTTTCTACAGCATCTGTTAGTTTCACTGCCTCAAGACCTCAAAGTGTGAGAGGGATAAAAGTTATATCGTTTTATTTGATCATTTTACTACTTTTGCACAACCACATATTTCCATCTGATGTAATTGACCTATTTTTGTACTGTTAAACTTTCCAATTATAGTTGCATGGTTCATGCAGTATTGTGCAAAAAGGTGTTCAAAAGCTACAAGAAATGGGTTAGAGACATTGTCTGATTGACCACATACTTCATCCAAGGTGCCATATGGACCAATATCGATCCAAGGGATCATTTCCAAGGGATCATTTCTATCCTGTGTAACATAGAAATGTGGTCATTGTGCTAATCTGCCAAGTATGATTTTTCTAACCACTACAGGAGCTCTGCTGCTGGACTATTATTAGAGTTGGAGTTCCTGGCAAGTGAGGGTCATTTTTACAGGTCAGAGGTCACTGGTCACAGGCAACAGAAGAGTGCCAGTATGAGCCGCCTGTCAGCATGGGCTCTTCTCTTTGTCTTTGGTTTCACCAGATCCACTACAGCCCAAGGTTGGTCTCTATTAGGTATTACTCATGTTTCCCCTTTCTGTTCTCTCTCTCTCTATCTCACACACACACACACACACACACACACGCACTCACACACACGTGTGAATACACTTTTCAATCCCCTTTCTGTTCTTTCTCACACTCACACTCACTCACTCACTCGCTCGCTCGCACGCACGCACGCACGCACGCACGCACGCACGCACGCACACACACACACACACACACACACACACACACACACACACACACACACACACACACATCCACATCCACATCCACATCCACATACCCCCCCCCCACACACACACACACACACATGTGTGTGAATACACTTTTCAATTAAAAATCTATTTTAAAACAAGTGAAACTAGTGTAAATGAAAATGACATCATGTGTGTGGACATTTTATTGTAGTTGACAAAGTTATTAATGTGAATGAGTAAGGCCAAAAACAGGTCTCCTTGGGACACGACCGGCTTCTTCTCCACAGGAACATACTTTCATCGTCCTTACATCGTAAATGCTATGTAGGATGTTTGGGATGGCCTGACTCTGATGGCACATCATTGAAGTTGAGATTTAAAGATGTTAAGGTGTTGACCTTGTATATGTTGTGTGTCCAGAGGACCTCGAGTGGACTACATGGTTCAATGTCGATCACCCTGGCGGTCGAGGAGACTATGAGCAGCTGGATACCATCCGTTTCTACTACCGGGCGCGGGTGTGCGACTCGCCACAGGCCATTGAGGCACGCACCACGGACTGGGTACCTGCTCGCAGTACAGGGGAGAAGGTGCACTCTGACCCCACTGTGGGC
The DNA here is from genome assembly GCF_963989245.1 of Nansenia antarctica. Taxonomy (NCBI): domain Eukaryota; kingdom Metazoa; phylum Chordata; class Actinopteri; order Argentiniformes; family Microstomatidae; genus Nansenia; species Nansenia antarctica. The sequence continues at coordinate 34,458,935 of NC_137679.1, read as the reverse complement.
TTCTGGTGCTCCAACGCAGAGCAAGCTCCGGGTCGGAACTGCTCCAACTACACGGTTCGCTTCCTGTGTCCGAAAGGTCAGTCTGTGAGGTTTTGCTGAAAATCACATTCGCTATGAAGCTCAAAAGTTCTGTTTTCAGGGTGCATAAGTGGTGTAGCACACTAAGGCGCATGCCATCGCAGGGTCCCTTGTTCGATTCTGGCCATCAACATGTCCTGCATGTCATCCCTCCTTTCTCTCACTCATCCTTCCTGTCAATTTCTACTGTGTCTATCCCAATAAAGCAAAACATTTACTAAAAACAGATGAAAAAAAGAAGGTTATTATTGAAGTCATCATGTTTGTAGAGTGTTTTGCTTGCATATGCACCTAGAATTAAGGTGCAAGGCAAGCTGAACAATAATAATAATAATTCAGGAGCACACGTGTGTCAACTTTCATCACAACTGTGATGCTTAGAAAATGTGTGTGCTTGTGTGAGGTTTGCTTGCAGAATTGTAGTCAATTGACATACATACATATTTAAAATCATACAGTCTTCTGTGAAATTGCATTAATTAATGGAGCATGTGGAGAACTAGTGGTTTTCTCCAATATCACCGCTCACTTGAAAAATAAAAACAATAGTGTAGTTGAGTAGTGGAATGTAAATACTTTTGTAAAGAAATGGAAACCATTTAAAATACATATGTTTTTCAAAGTATTTTCAATCAAGGATATAGAATTAGCTTGATCTATTTGGAAAAACTTTTTTATAGCAACGATTGGGCCTTTACATGCATGCTGAAACATTCAGGTAAGGTATCCTGAGGAAACATTGTTTTGTTTTGCCCAGTCACCCCGCCCCTCATCGTAGGATCTAAGTACTTGGGGTGTTCGTTTTATTTATTTTAAGTGATTGTGATTTCTAAAAGAGGGAGGCCCTGTTTTCCAGCAGGCAACACTGTGGCATCTCAGGAAGCCTGGGGGAAGTGGTCAGACTGGAGCCAGTGCCCTGCCCAGTGTGGCCAGGTGGGCGTACAGGTCCGCTCCAGGACCTGCACGTCACAGTCTCAGCAGTGTCGTGGTGCTACAGTGGAGGGCAGAGCATGTAAAGGACCTGACTGTCCAGGTACTGGTGTGTTGCTTACCTCACAAGCATTATTTATTAAAAGAACTATATTGTTTCTGGATTCAGTTCAGATGAAGGAGAATTATTTAAAAAATGTAATTAAGTGTAATTCTTCCTTCCTTCTAGCATTGTGACTGCCAATGGCCCCTGGTCCTAGCACAGATTTTTTCCTGATGGATAGATGATTCACTTACTTATACAAATGTATTTGTTGTAAGTCGCTTTGGATAAAGGCATCTGCTAAATACCCCAAAATACTTTGGGATAATTATTAATTATTTGCATTATGATTAGGATTATTAAAATGTCAGGTAGCAGTACTGCCCCGCAGTGTTCGTTACACCCCTATTACATAATCAATGTAAGTTCCAATTAGACAATATACATTAATACATACATTAGCATTTAATTTTAGATTGAGAATCACTGTCTAATGCTCTGCTCTGTACTGCTGCTGTTCCAGGATGCTTCCTGCAGTGTGAGATGGGCAGGGCGAACGCTGAGTGTGACGCCTGTATGTGTCAGGAGCACATCGTGCTCGGCTCTGTCCGCAGTGCTGGGGGTCTACCTGCTCCGGGGGCAGCTGTCCTCCGCTTCAGCCCCAGCTCCAGCTCCAAACTCCTCACACTCACCGATCACAACGGCCACTTTCGCATCCCAGGGATCTGTCCCGACGGCAACACCACACTTGCAGTCAAGCTGAAGAACCATGCGGATCACATGGTCATAGTGCCCCACAGCGCTGAACACACCTCTGTCCTCAGTGTCCGGCTGGATAGAGCAGGTAAATAGGGGAAATAGGAAGCACTTATATTAGTTTTTTCAATGTAAGGTGATACATACATTACAACATAAATCATATATTTTTACATTCAAATCTCTCATTTGTCTCATAATTATCATCTCATGAGCAATCACATACATATATAATAATAATAATAGTAATAATAATAATAATAATAATAATAATATCAAAGTTAAATAAATAAATAATAAGTTATCAGATTGTAGGTAGACCAAACTTTTTATGCATGTTCTTTTCCTATAATAAAACAAAGCTATGGTCAGACCCAAACAGATTCCTGGTACAAATAAAGTCAAATATTCTGGTGTAATATTCTAGTAGACACTAGGCACAACCTTTACCTCTTTTCACCCATGTAATACATTTTTAGATACATTTAACTGTATGGATCTTTCGCTTCTTTAACACTAAAGCTGGATACTGCCCAGTGCTATTCCTCTCACATACATTTGTCTGACAAACAGTAATGTGATCCCTCAGAGAAGCTCCGTATGCTGAAGAGCCCTGAGAACAAGGCCAGAAGAGAGGGTCAAACAGCTGCTTTCTGCTGCAAAGTAGTCGGATCATCAGAGCCAGACAAGTACCAATGGTAAGCCATGGATCTGTAAGGAGAGTATGGAAAATGTGATAATGTCAAACATTTTGCCCTGGAATCAATGTGCATATTGAATTATAATCCTTGTTCATTAATCTGTCAAAATGAGAATGAAGTGCTTGGTACAGTACTTACCTGTTATCTGTGAATGGGCAGGTATCACAACGGCAGCCTTCTGGAGCGGAATTCTGACAGCACACTGGTTTTGAAGAACCTGCGCTTGGAGCAAGCTGGGGAGTACTACTGCAGAGCCAGCAACCAGGCTGGGGCCATCAAATCAAAACCAGCCACGCTCACAGTCTTAGGTCTGTTCCCAAAACACTTCATACTGTTCAGAAGGAAAAACACTTGAAACTAACAAATGTAAATTGAATATGAGCATCCAGATTGTGTCCACATGAAAAGTTGGTGTAAATGGAAAAAAGACACATTGTGATCATGATCCAATCTGTGGACCTATTCAACAGTATCCCATTTCACACATGATTAATGCTACTCACCAAAATTGTAGCCTACCTGACTAGTAACGTGTATTTATCTAAATCTTTATCTCTTCCTCACAGGTCAAGATCAACCTTCATGTAACCCCAAACCTGAATCCCATCTCATACGCCTTCCCCATGACTGCTACCAAAACAGCACCAACTCATTTTATTATGACATAGGAAGGTGTCTCTCTGGATCCTGCATAGGACAGCTGGACAATGGCATCAGGTGCAAAGACAGTGTATCATACTGTTGTGGGGTTGTAAAGATGGAGGAAAAACATTTGACATGCCAAGGCTATCAGCTCCCCACCATGGTGGTCACCCACTGTGGTTGCCAAAAGTGTGTGGACATCAAAGCCACAGTGCGTGGGAGAGCTGTGGCCGCTGACACTGGAGAGCCTATGAGGTTTGGTCACATCTTCATGAATGGGGTGAGAGTTAGCCGCACTGGCTACAAAGGCACCTTCTCCATCCAGGTTCCCCCAGATACTGAGAGACTGGTGCTCACCTTTGTGGATCACATGCAGAAGTTTGTCAATACCACCAAGGTGCTTCCATTCAACCCAAAAGGAGGTCCTGTCTACCATGAGATCAAGCTTTTGAGGAAGAAGGCGCCCATTACCATCAGCTCAATGGAGACCAACACAATTGAGCTGGGGGAGGTGGAGGGCCAGGATCCTATTGCCGAGATACAGATCCCTCCTCACTCCTTCTACAAGCAGAATGGAGAGGTGTATATGGGAAATGTGAAGGCTAGTGTCACATTTCTGGACCCCAGAGATGTGTCCACTGCAGCGGCTGCTCAGAGTGATCTCAACTTTGTAGGGGAGGAGGGTGACACTTTGCCCCTGAGGACCTATGGCATGTTCTCAATGGACTTCAGAGATGAAGAGGCCGGGGAACCACTGAATGCTGGTGAGGTTAAAGTGCTCCTGGATTCAACACAAGTGAAAATGCCTGAACACCTGAACACCATGAAGCTATGGTCCCTGAACCCTGAGACAGGCCTGTGGGAGGAGGAGGGGAGCTTCCAGATGGAGAAAAAGCAACGTGGGAAAAGGGAAGAGAGGACCTTTCTCATTGGAAACATGGAGATCAGGGAGCGAAGGCTGTTCAATCTGGACGTCCCAGAGAACAGGAGGTGTTACTTGAAGGTGCGATCTTTCCGTAGTGAGCGCTTCATGCCAAGCGAGCAGGTGGAGGGAGTGGTTATGACCCTGATCAACATGGAGCCTTCTGCAGGTTACTCCTCAAACCCCCGCGCCTGGGGACGATTTGACAGTGCCATCACTGGCTCCAATGGTGCCTGTCTACCAGCCTTCTGTGACGAGCAGAAAGCTGACGCATACTCTGCCTTTGTCATGGCCAACCTAGGAGGAGAAGAACTGGAGGCAGTTGCATCTACTCCCAAAATTAACCCCAACACCATTGGGGTGCCACAGCCATACCTTGGCAAGCTGAACTACAGGCGGTCAGACCATGATGACACTAGATTGAAGAAGACAGCATTCAGCATCAATGTGGCTAAGCCAACCGCAAACACAGCTGAGGAGGCCAATGGACCAGTGTACTCATTTGAGAATCTGAAAGAGTGTGAAGAGGCCCCCTTCAGTGCAGGGCACTTCCGTTTCTCTAGGGTGGAGGGAGATCGCTATGACTACAACACAGTGCCTTTTAATGAGGAGGACCCCATGAGCTGGACAGAAGACTATCTGAGTTGGTGGCCCAAGCCCATGGAGTACAGAGCCTGCTACGTCAAGGTCAAGATCAACGGTCACCATGAGATCAATGTGCGGTCCCGGAACATGGGTGGTACTCACCCAAAGACCATTGGCCAGCTATATGGCCTGCGTGACACACGCAGCATCCGTGACATGGACCAGCCCACTGTCTCGGCCGTGTGCCTGGAGTTCAAGTGCAGCGGCATGCTCTACGACCAGGACCGAGTGGACCGCACGCTGGTGAAGATAATCCCCCAAGACAGCTGTAAGAGAGATAATGTTAACTCCATGCTTCAAGAATACCTGGTCAACCACCTGCCTTTGGCAGTCAACAATGACACCAACGAGTTCACTATGCTTGGGCCTCTCGATCCTTTAGGCCACAACTATGGCATCTACACGGTCACAGACCAGGACCCTCGCACAGCCAAAGAGATAGCACTGGGACGATGCTTTGATGGAACCTCTGACGGTACCTCCCGGGTCATGAGAAGCAACCAAGGAGTGGCTCTGACATTCACCTGTGGTGCCCCGGAGGGGAAACGCCAGAGTGTGTTCCAGACTCTGCAGAACCCCGCAGGCCAGCCTCTGACCAGCGTTGTGAGGAACAGCAGCAGAGGTAGGAGGCAGAAGGGAGGAGCCAACACTGTCCGCAACAGCCGCAGACGCAGCACTAGGAATCCTGCTGGCAAAGGCACCAAGATTACAGGCTAGAACACAACACTCCGTGTTAGGGCCCTGCAATATTCCACATCAGGGGCTTGCCACACAACATGTTAAGGCATTTGGTGGGGATTTTGTTACAGCAAATTATTATATGCATTTATCTTCACCTGTACTGTGATGAATATTTAGTACTTGAAATTGTAAATAACAGGATATTTATTACACATGCCAAACAAGATTTGTAACCAGTTAGACTATTAAATAAAAACAAATCTACAGATCATGTGTTTTTTGTTGTTGTGATTACTGACTATGTTAAAGGTGCAATGTTTAATTACTTTTTCAGCCAAATGCCTGGTCCGTCACGTGTTTTGGTCTTGAGGTGGGGCTGGATAATTGTTAATTCTGGATTAGGGGTGGGCATCGACGATCGATAATTGATCGATAATTGATCGATAAGGATCTTGGTCGATCACAAAATAAAACATTTGGTCGATCACAAAATCGACCAAATGTTTTATTTTGTGATCGACCAAGATCCTTATCGATCAATTATCGATCGTCGATGCCCACCCCTATTCTGGATACAAGAACTAAAGGTTTCTGCACACTGATTCTGTGACATTTGAATCTGAATTTGAATCTGTTCATTTCCATCAAATAGGTCATGAGAAAATAACATGCTTGAGATGTTACTTACACAAACCTTTCAACTTTTGTGAACCCTACATTTTTAATAATCATACCAAAGTACACATTTAAGGACATGACAATAAAATACACTTTCTGTTAGTATACTTATACACTTTCTGTTAGTATAAGTTTAAGTATGTATATTTTTTTTGCAAGGATACTGAAGCACACATTTAAGGTCATGAAATTAAAGTATACTTTGATTATGTACACAGAAGTACAGTCAGTACAACTCTAGTGTACTTTAGGTGGGTAAAAGAAAAACATGATTTTTATTTTAAAATCCTAATCAATACCCACTTCAACAGTTTCAACGTTGGCCCTGTAAGCCTGGTATGGTCTCCAGAGACAGGCGAGGAGGATGTGTAGGTGGGCATACTCCCCACAGTAAATGATCGGGCTGTTTTTCCAGGAGCCTGGCATTTTCCTATCGAGAAAGCGTACTACTACACTACGCTTTTCACTACCACTCGGATAGAAATAGAATTAGTAGAATGGACATGGTCCCTTAACCGACAGCAATTAGCCTATTGTAGGATGGGCGCAACCCAATCACAGAAATTGCAATCGAGGATGTGGGAAAACAATAAAAAATAAATAGTTGTTCATGAATAAAATGTTTAGATTATTCATGATGATCAGCATTCAAGACCGCAGACCGTAGTCACATTATATTTGAGTTTAACATGTCTTAATACACATCTAAATGTATGTATATGTACCTATTCTGCTTTGCACATTGTACCAATGTAGCCTCCATGTAAATAGAAGGGTAGCCCGACTGGCCATTAGAGGGCAGATGTTCCATACCTTTTTTGCGTATGAAACCGTCCGCTGAAGCATAGCCTTCATGACTGGTTCCTTAGCCCCACAGTGAAGATGATTCCATGACTCCAGAGTTCCAGTTCACTTGACATTCAGCTTCTTCTAACACAGTCAGGAATTATTTATAATAATGCATTTATTCAAAATTATTTTTCATTCTAATTCACATTGCACATAGAAAAGTAATGAAAACAAGTGAACAGGTGATTATGAAATGACATTTTATTCGAATTGATTTTTGATTTGTTTGGGCTTGGGATGAAGAGGCAGAAGAAAAGGACAGGATGTTATCTTCCGTCTCGTCAGGTTCCCCTCCTTCATTTAAGAAGAGGTCTTTGTAGTATTTCCATTTTTTAATGTGTACACAACATGCACCGATGCGGCTGTCTGCACTATAATAACCTTGGTATCGTTGGAAAGCTGTTGTTGTGGAGCTCAATGTTATCACAAGCAAAAAGACAACGTCATTTGTATCAGCAACCAATCACTAAAATAGAAAGGGAACACGTGTGCTAAGTACGCAATCCTATTGGCTGGTGTTGATATCCGAGAACGTGATTGGTTTATGCATAAAAAGTAGCGGGAGTCGGGACCTTGAGAAGTACATCCGGACCTTTGTTTTCCATACGTCAACATGCCGCTCCAGAAACTGAGTAAACTGAGTAAAAAGCAACGATCACAATTGCAAGATGCCAGAAGTAAAAGGAGAGCATCTGGGAAAAATCAACCTGAAGTTGATATGCCTCCAGAGAGTGCATCATATGCTGGGGAAAGCGCATCAAAGCTTAAGCTCGGTCTTGGGAAAGAATCGCTTGTGGAAACGAATGACCTCGCCATACCTGGGATTTCCCAGTCCACCTATCAAAAGCATAACAAGACAGTGTCAGGTGAGCAATGTAGGCGTAACCTAGCCTGCTCTCTCTCTCTATCTCCCTCCCTCCCTCCCTCTCTCTCTTGTCTGTCTCTCCATCCTACCTTATCTTGTGTATGAGGGTCAATGACGTGACGTGTCCATTTTGCGCGGTGTGTCCTATTTGCACATCTTTAGTAGTGCTGAGGCACAAATGTGTACATTTCAAGCCTGCAAACTGCGACACTTTAAATGAATGTGCAATAACACTATGTGCAATATGACAACCCTAGGGTACATAAGGTTGCAGAGAAATAGGAAATGTTAGAATAGGTATAGCATAGCATAGAGTACAGCACAGTGTTTTATCTGTACAGTATAGTATAGTGGATAGTGTACATAGCCTTTATTTATGTAAACCAGCTCTTTCCCTTGTTTTTTAAAGTTTTTTTTCTTTCCTAGCACCAGGGGAGCCCCCCCCTCCCAAATGTCGTTGTTTGGTACCTGTACTATATCAATGACAATAAAGACCATTCATTCATTCATTCATTCATCTTTGGGTGCAAAATATAAAATATATTATTAATGGAAAATGTGTTATATACATCATTTAACTTTTTAACTTTTTGCACTTCTGAAAACCTTATCCGTCATTGACCCATGAACAGACATCAGAACTAGCTGGCAGTCTTATGCCAATTGCAATACAAATGCTCGTACTACTAGGTGACTTCAATTTCCAATCTGAGAAGCTTCTCTCATCTGGAGTACTTGACCTTCTCCTCTCCTTCGGCCTTACCCTGTCCCCCTCTCCTCCGACTCATAAGGCAGGCAATCAGCTCGACCTTGTCTTCACCAGATCTTCCCACACTTCCAACCTTACTGTTACCCCTCTTCCAGTTTCTGATCACCACTTTATATCCTTCTCCCTTCCCCTCAAAACGTCCTCTTCCCTCTCAGCCTCTAACCACTTAAGACCCTCTCGTCGTAACCTACGTACCCTGTCCCCCAGCGCCCTCTCTTCTTCTGTCCTATCCTCCCTACCCTCTGTCGAATCCTTCTCCCTTCTATCCACTGATGCGGCATCCTCAACCCTCCTGTCCGCTCTCACCTCATCCTTCGACACCCTCTGTCCACTAACCTTGAAGCCAGCTCGATCCTCTCCTCGAGCTCCCTGGCTCTCTGAAACGCTACATGCTTGTAGACTAGAGCTCAGAGCAGCTGAGAGGAAATGGAGAAAAACTGGCCTTTCTGATGACCTTAACCTCTATCACTCTCTCCTTGCCAACTACGCCTCCTCGGCATCAGCTGCTAAAACATCCTACTATCATTCAAAAATGCATTCTTCTGCCTCTAATCCTAGAAAACTGTTCTCCACTTTCTCTTCACTCCTTAATCCACCTCCTCCCCCTCCTCCTTCCTCCCTGTCCGCCGATGACTGTCACCTACTTTGAAAAAAAGGTGGACGACATCAGCAGCACCTTTCTCCCCCCACCGCTCCCTCCTCCCACTAACAATGCTAACACCGTTCCCACTAACAATGCTAACACCCCTTCCAAACTCTCCCCTCGACACTCGATCTCTGGATTGTCATCTTTTTCCCCCCTCTCCCCCGATGAGATTCTCACACTTATCACATCAAAGCGGGCAACCACATGCCCTCTTGACCCCATCCCCTCCCCTCTTCTCCAATCCATTTCCGCCGACATCCTTCAAATCAAATCAAATCAAATTTTATTTGTATAGCGCATTTCTTACAAGATGCAACTCAATGCGCTTCACACAATGAAAATGTTCAGTCAATCAGTCAATCAATCAATACTGACAGAGCCGCGAGCAGGCAAAAGTAAAAACCTGTATACTATGTAGCCAGGAAAAAATTCCCTTGCAGCCCTCTACCAATAGAGCGACTACTAGCCAGTTTGCCTACCAGTACCCAGCGGTCCCCAAGGGGAGGCCAAGGACCACCGGCACAAAGCAAGCAAGCAAGGGCAAAAACCTGTACACCATGTATCCAGGAAAAATTCCTTGCATATTATCGGCGTACACTCTGTCCATAAATTTAGTGTTATATTTGCATCGTTCTGCATCCGGATGGTCACAGGTCCTGCCAAAAGAGAATCTTAGGCATAGTTATGATGCAACAACACAATAAAGACAATAAAGATGACAGCAATACAACCTGATGGTGGTCCTGGTACACCCTTGTACCGGTTCCAGTACTGCTCTAGGTGCTATTTGGAGCTGAGAGTGCCTCATCAGCACCCGGGTCCATTTTCCTGTCAACACAAATCTCAAAACACGAGTATGGTGTAATGGCCTAGTGATCCTAGTTCTATAATGTCCAATGTCTCCCGTAGTATCAAAAGGCGACATTGAATAAGTAGGTTTTGAGGTCACGCTTAAAAATGTCCTGAGTTTTAGACAACCTCAGGCCCTCAGGTAGGGTGTTCCACAATCTAGGAGCATATATGCTAAAAGCTGATCCTCCAAATCTCTTTGTCCTAGCCTCTGGCACTATTAAAAGTTCCGTGCCACTAGACCGTAGGGGTCTAGCTGGTGTGTATCTTATGAGCATGTCCACCATGTAATTGGGTGCATCACAGTGAAGTGATTTATAAACTAGTAAAAGGATCTTAAAGTCTATTCTATGACTGACAGGGAGCCAGTGTAGTGATCTCAAGACAGGTGTGATGTGCGCTCTTCGTTTGGTCCTAGTAAGGACACGAGCAGCAGCATTTTGAACCATTTGTAGTCTATTTATCATTTTTTTGGGGAGACCTGTCAGGAGAGCATTACAGTAATCTAGCCTACTAGTAACAAACGCATGCATTAATTTTTCAGTGTCTGCCTGGGAGAGAAATGATTGTACCTTAGTGATGTTTCTTAGATGGTAAAAGGATGTTTTAATAGTATTATTAATATGAGTTTCAAAATTTAGATCTGAGTCAATTATGACACCAAGATTCCTGGCCTGACACTTAGTGTTAAGAGCTAGTGTTTTCAAGTGTGCAGATAATTTCTCTCCCCAGTTTTCTCGCCAATGATCAATACCTCTGTTTTTTCTTGATTGAGTTGGAGAAAGTTTTGTGTCATCCAAATATTAATATCGGCAATACAATCTATCAGGTGGTCAATCATCTTGTAGTCGTTGGGAGTTACTGAGATATAAAGCTGAGTGTCGTCAGCATAGCTGTGGTAGTTAACGCTATGCTTCTTGATAACAGAACTGAGGGGTAGCATGTATAGGCTAAAGAGCAACGGTCCTAAAATGGACCCCTGGGGAACTCCACAGGTTGTGCTATAATTTTTTGACTTATGGTCACCAAGGGCTACAAAGTAGTCTCGGTCAGCCAGGTAAGTCCTGAACCAGTTCAAGACCGGACCTGAGAGGCCAACCCAGTTTTCAAGTCTCTCAATAAGTATGGAATGGTCTACCGTATCAAAGGCTGCACTTAAGTCTAAGAGTACAAGAATCGAGAGTTTTTTCGAGTCTGCATTTATCCTAAGGTCATTTGTTACCTTAAGCAAAGCGGTTTCTGTGCTGTGGTATGATCGGAAACCTGACTGAAGTGGGTCATACCTATTATTTAAGACTAAGAATTCATGAAGCTGTCTATACGCTGCCTTTTCTAAAATTTTGCTTAGAAAAGTGAGATTTGATATTGGTCTACAGTTTTTGGGATCAGAAGGATCTAGGTTACTTTTTTTCAGGGTGGGTCTAACCAGGGCAGTTTTAAGCGCCGCTGGAAATATCCCTTTAAGTAGGGAGTGATTTACAATGCCTAGTATGTCATCAGACACAGATTCAAAAATTTCCTTAAAAAAGGTGGTAGGAATAGGGTCAAGAGGACACGTAGACGGTTTAAGCTGTGACACAATTTTACCTAATGTTTCCGTACTAATCATGGTGAACATGCTCATAGTCATGTTCTGTGGCGGCGGATCTGTGGTGCTACACAAACCTAGTCTTTCCTGAGTAATACACATTCTAATATTTGTTATCCTTCCTTACCTTACCACCCTAATCAACTCCTCCCTATCCACTGGATCTGTCCCAGCGGCCTTCAAAATAGCCAGAGTCAAGCCTCTCCTCAAGAAACCTACCCTTGACCCATCATCTGTCCACAATTACAGACCGGTATCCCTTCTCTCCTTCCCTTCCAAAACCCTTGAACGCGCGGCATCTAAACAACTGACTGACTATCTCCGGAAGATGGATCACTTAGACCCCCACCAATCCGGCTTCAAGGCTGGGCATTCCACTGAGACTGCGCTCCTTGCTGTCACGGAAGCCCTCCACTCTGCCCAAGCTTCCTCCCTCTCCTCTGTTCTCATTCTCCTTGACCTGTCTGCTGCCTTCGACACAGTCAATCACCAGATCCTTCTCTCCATCCTCTCAGACCTGGGCATCTCTGGCACCGCACACTCCTGGTTTTCTTCCTACCTGGCGGGCCGCTCCTACCAGGTGACCTGGAGAGAATCGCTATCTTCTCCACGAACCCTCTCCACTGGAGTTCCCCAGGGTTCCGTCCTAGGGCCCCTACTCTTCTCCCTCTACACCAAGTCTCTTGGCTCGGTAATCTCTTCACATGGGCTCTCCTACCACAGCTACGCAGACGACACTCAACTCTTCCTGTCCTTCCCCCCGTCTGATGTACACGTGGCAACCCGTATCTCAGCATGTCTCGCTGACATTTCAACTTGGATGGCTGACCACCATCTCAAGCTCAATCTTAACAAGACCGAGCTCCTCTTCATCCCCGGGAAAGCCTGCCCTCTCCAAGACTTCTCCATCACAGTGGAGAACTCTACTGTAACCCCCTCCCTGACAGCCAAGAACCTTGGAGTGATCCTGGATAACCGACTATCCTGTGCGGAGAACATTGCAGCAACGGCTCGCTCCTGCAGATTCCTCCTCTACAACATCAGAAGGATACGACCATTCCTTACCAGAGAGGCAGCGCAACTCTTGACCCAGGCACTGGTCATCTCCCGCCTGGATTACTGCAATGTACTCCTGGCTGGGCTCCCCACTTCAGCCATTAGACCTCTGCAGCTCATCCAGAATGCTGCTGCCCGGCTGGTATTCAACCTCCCCAAATACTCGCATGTCACCCCTCTCCTTCGCACCCTGCACTGGCTCCCGATAGCAGCTCGCATCAGATTCAAGACCCTGGTGCTTGCATACCAGGCAGCTAAAGGGACAGCCCCTGCCTACCTGAAGGAAATGGTAACCCCCCAAACCCCTGCCCGCTCACTCCGTTCCTCCACCTCGGCTGGCCGACTGGCCCCACCTCCTCTACACAGCAGTCGGGCTGCCCGATCACGTCTCTTCACAACACTGGCTCCCCGCTGGTGGAATGAGCTCCCCACGACTGTCAGAACGGCAGAGTCACTACCCATCTTCCGTCGTAGACTGAAGACCCATCTCTTCAGGTTACATCTTAACTGCTCCTCCTGAGACATCTTCCGACCCTCACCACTACGTCTCCTAAAGACACCCGCTTTCCCCTTTACTGTGTCCCTAAGAACTTCTACTGCCCCCCTTGTACTGTTTCTCAGTTTCTCCAGTAATAAATAAAAATTAAAAAAAATTAAAAACGTTTTAGTAGAAGGCGATAATAGGGAGAAGGTTTTTACCTTCTATCAGTGGCCCCGGGCCCGAGCTATACTTTCTTGTGAAATATGACAACCCTAGTTGACTATCTGTGCAGTATAGTACAGTGGATTGTGTACATAGCCTCTATTGATGTACACCAGCTCCTTACCTTCTTGTGATTTTATGCATCTATGCTTTTTCTAAAATGTGTTTCTTTTTCCTTTCCTAAACACCAGGGGAGCCTCCACTCCTAAATTTCGTTGTTTGGTACCTGTACTGTAGAAATGACAAATAAAGTCTATCTATCTATCTATCTATCTATCTGGAGTACTCTTCCTGCAACGAATAGTGGACTGCTGATTCACATGCTTAGTATTCAAATGTATTGATTGCTTTGGAATAAGGCGTCTGCTAAATGCCAAAAATGTAAATGTAAATGCAATTACCATTACCATGAATAAAACTTGATCAGATGAAGAGTTAGTGATTTGCTTTTGCATTTAATTTCAGCGGTAGAAATAGAGAGAGGTCTGGAGTCACTGCACGGGACAAGAGAGATGGTCAGGCGGGCCTACGCTGACGTTGATCCGGATGTGGCGGAGCTGCTGCGGGAGGATCCGGATGCAGTCATCGACATCGGCGTGTCGTTTGACGGCACGTGGCAGAAGTCTAACTATGGCATAGGGGTGTGTATCGACATCCTGACTGGACTGGTCATAGACTATGAGGTGTTGTCCTCTTACTGCCACGCCTGTGTGCTGAAAGCATGTGCTGTCAGGGAGAAAAAGATGACAGAGCAGGAGTTTGCAAGCTGGAGAGAGGCACACACAGACTGTGCAAAAAACTTTCAAGGCTCCAGTAAAGCTATGGAGCAGGAGTCCGCTAAAAGGATGTGGGGCAGGTCTGTGAACCTCCACCAGGTGCGCTATACACAGATGCTGAGTGATGGGGATAGTGCAGCATTTCGGGAGGTGGTTGCCCTGAACCCCTACCAAGGGATTACTGTAGAGAAACTGGAATGCATAAATCACGCCCACAAAATAATGGGGACTGCACTGAGGAAGCTTTGTTCACAGGGGAAGTTGGGAGGGAAGGGGGTGGGAAAGCTCACGGCCCAGAAGTGCAAAACACTTGAGAATTATTACAGGGGGGCCATTCTCAGTAAACAGGGATCAATTGATCGCATGAAGGCAGCGATATGGGCGGATCTCCTTCACTCTATGTCGAGTGACGAAAACCCCATGCACGACAAATGCAGTCCGTTAAGGTGCTGGTATAACAAAGCAGAGGAGAACGGGGTCGAACCAGATAGCCACAGCCTGCACAGTGAGAACTTTCTGACCAGGGAGGAAGGGAAGAAGCTTATCCCGGTTTACCACCGCATGACGAGTGACAGCCTACTGCGGCGGATGCAGCACGGAGCCACACAAAACGCGAATACCTGCCTAAATTATGTCATAGCCGCGCAGTGTCCAAATACTATTTTTGGCAAAAGCAGGATCGAGGCCGCAGTAGGTACGGCCGTTGCTACCTTTAATGAAGGTGCAAGTGTCATGCAAGGTGTAATGGATAAGTGGTGGCTCCAGACCATAGTCATTACACTGGACGCTATGAGGGAGGTAGATCTGCGCAGAGTCTCAAAAGCAGAGGCCATCATGAGCGCTGCTGCAAAACGTAGGCGCAAGAGTCTGAGTACCGCAAAAAAACTCAGCAGGCATCAGCAGGAAATGGATGAAGGGCAAACATATGGAGCAGGCATGGCTGAATAGGCTAGGATGGTTGGTAGACTGAGTTGGTGAGAGAGAGAGAGAGAGGTTCTGTTCAGTCAATACATGCTGTGTTACAATGTTGAACATGCAATGAACAGTACACACACTACATAGCCTAGAGTTCTAATTCGGCAAGTCTTTGTGTGGGTGTTGCCTGGGGTGGGGTAGTAGTGTGATAGGGGGTGTGTGTAGGACCTCCACTACAGGTTAGCACCAAGATTGAGATATTGTGTTTGTGTGCGTTCTGTTCAGTCAATACATGCTGTGTTTCAGTGCAGTTATCAGTTGTGTGTTTAGATTATTGTTACTACACTGTGTATGTAGCCTGTGTGTGGTTCTGTTCAGTTCTGAGTTCAGTACAGTTATTCAGTTATCATGTGTTTGAGATGTCTATTACTAATGGTTTGATTAGGTATTGTGTTTGTAAATAGCGGTTTCAAATAAAAATGTATGGCATTTTACAATACAAAACTTTGAGGGCGTTTTCCCAAAAATGTGTTTTTATGCTTTTTCTTACACGCTAAGAGATGAAATATCCATTTCCCTAGCACCTACACACACCATACTTTCCACATTTCTTCCTACCTATACTTCTTTGTTCAGAGGGGTTTGTTGATATATCATTCATAGCCTGATTTATAGTACATTTATACCAAAACACCTGGCGAAAATTGATTATTATCAAATTGATATTTCCTGAATGGGCTGATAAAAAGACATAGCCACAATCCCTTCTGAACAAGGTTCATTGTGTTATGTGTCAACATAATGAAACAAAAATGTTGAATCTGGGCATTATCCAATGTTCTGATTCCGTGACTGGCGATATATGCAAATTAGCGCATATTTAATTAGGTAACGCCTATTTTGCATATATAAACATAACATCTCAGAAAACTTGCAATACATGTTTTCTTATGTACATAACAAACTGGGAAAGTTTCATAGTGATATCTATTAAGATATTTGTTTTGCCTATTCACCTAGGCAGCCACAACTTATCAACTTATTTATATGGAGTAGTAGTGGTAATGTGGTATAAGTGGTAGTGAAAATGAGATGTGAACATGTTTGGAACACTACTTAGGTGTGTTAATGGTGTAGCGGTCTATTGAGCGATAGGCACGAAATTGCGGGGTGACTCACCAGCCCTTTTGTGAAGCGGCTATCATGTTCCACTTCCGTGCTCGTACGACACTGCATAGTCCATTTCGGAGAGGCTAGGGAGGAAGGAGACATATGAACTGGTGGGAAATTTCCAACAGACTTACCTTTAAGTAGTTATTTAGTTTTTAAACGATTATTAACAATTTTTAAACGATTATGTTGATTTTCGTTGTCTTTAGTTTTTTTATTTGATTAATGATTATTGTACAATAAATGCAACTTCATGTTTAAAAAAAATCCTTAAAATAAGGAACATCTTTTTGTGTTTTTGATTTCATAGAGAAGTCATAGGCCTATCTACTTTTCAAATGTGTAAATGAAAATGTAACTTTATATCAGAAGGAATGTTTCTTACATATATGGATGTATAAAAAAAGATACATTCGATTTAATTGAAGATGTATATAAAACACTTTAAAAAAAAACTTATTTTTTTGCAATGTTTAAAATAAAATAAAAAAGTACATATGTACATTGAAGTATTGACAAATTAATTAGCCCCCTGTGTTGTTCCCCTTCATCACTTGTTTGTGTAACTTACGGCATTCTTTTCAATGGGAACCACTCCATTCACATATCGTTGTAGTGTATTTTGCAAGTCTACATATAGTTTTCAGCATAATTTCTAATCAGCAGTTGGTTACCAAGCCACAACACTGGGAAATGATGCTGCTCGGTCATTTTAAACGATCAACGTGTTTAACTAATTTAACTAATTAACTTAAAATAGCGCTTTAATTGTATCATTATCAATGATTGTACGCTAGACTTAACTTAAATTATATTTTTTAAGAATCAATGGGTATACCATTAATTGAAATTACTATTTAACTGCAGTACATATTGGAAATTGTATTTATTAGTCCCCATTGTCATTTCAGTATATCGTGTAGGTGTCTCTGTCCTGCTTTACCTGTCACGGGACGGGAGTTGGGTTACAGACGATG
Source organism: Nansenia antarctica (assembly GCF_963989245.1). Lineage (NCBI taxonomy): Eukaryota > Metazoa > Chordata > Actinopteri > Argentiniformes > Microstomatidae > Nansenia > Nansenia antarctica. The sequence goes on along the minus strand of NC_137679.1, from coordinate 34,441,696 downwards.
CACTGAGTGGAGTTAATCAACACTACGTATTAATATTTCAGGACCGTAGCTTGTGTTTGTTTGCGAAATCCGTTCGGTGTATTTCACAGCCCTCCAGTCTCACCTACTTTTTTGCGTTGATCGTAATTACGTAAATCTACTTAAGCCCATGGGTAGAGTTGCAGATGGACACGGGAGCCGCAGAAATACGCTGTTGATGGAATAACACTTTCTGTCAAACTGCAGGTCAACAAAGAATTTGAGGTTCAGGAGCCAGAAGAGATTTTTTCAACGGGGGAGATAAAGAACATATTCTAAGTTATCTTTGTCCACTACAATAGCATATTTCTCTGGGTTAAAAGGATGACGGTCAATATTTTAGCACTGGATGACAAGAGTGGATATTTGCGTTATTCAACTGGATAAGTGGCATCTTTATGACTTGTGTAGCCTACTCTAAACGTATACGCATTTAACTGGGAAAATGTGTCTGAGAGGCCTACAGGGAATTTGCGCGCTAAGCATCCTCCTTGGTAAGTATAATGACATACATTTACCGCACTTGTTGTTATTTAATTAATATTAAAGGCCTACAACATTGAGGCATACAATTCATACAAGTTTCATTCTAGGTATGGTTTGCACTGCGGCGAAGCACACGCCCCACAACATAGTGAGAAAGACTCCCGAAGGCAATAAAGAGTTTGAAAAAAACATAGAAGAATTGATTGAGCGAATACAAGCTTTATCCAAGGAACACTTTGATGCAGACCAAGCGACCAAGCATTCCGAAGGCACAAAGACGAGAACAGGTGTTTTTTCTGGCACCATGTTAGAGAACATTGACTTCGGTTCATATTATGATGCCCTGAGTAGCACATATGCCGTATATAGGCCACTACTGCGAGGGAGTTTTCTAGAGAACCTCCCAAAAACATTTGTGTGCATTTTGTCGGGGATAGAGGACTGTGGCTTGGAGGCAGAATATACAAGGACTGTATCACTTGAATGGGGAAAATCACTACGGACGCTTCTGTCGTCTATGAAATCCCAGACATGCACGAGATTTACAGTTGGCAATATAGATTCGGAGCCTAACAGTTTTCTTAGCTCCTACCTCAGAATAGACGATTCCACAGCTGCACAATTAAGTGCTTCTCAGGAGATGATAATAACGGCTTTGTCACACATTCCTCTCTCTAATAACTTAGTTTATGCTTTGAGTAGCCTAGTAGATATGACATTTCCTCCTTTAGTGACATATTTTTCAGATTTCATCATGACATTTCTCGAAGCCCCTTTGGATTTTGTAAAAATAGGGTTGCAATTTGGAATTGAAATTCCTACTCTGGACCAAAGCGAACAATGTCACCAAGGTTTGTAATTTATTCTAACCTACTAAATCTGATTTAGTGGAAAATGCATGTCTTTTTCTGGAGATGTGATTAGGCCTATATGCAACATAGCCTACATTGTTCAGGTGTTTAATGTAATATATAATGGATCTAATAAGCTGTCCTTTTTGCACAGGGGATCTAAAGCAGCTCCTTATGTGGTAAGCATTGATGTATTAAACCTTCCCTCACTGAGTGACACATGCATCAAGGGATTCATCTCAACATTGTGACACTGAGATGATATGTGTGGGGAATAGCGGGAAATGTGTTAATTATGTTAAACATCACTACACTAGATATGGCTTGAGAGAGGCCATTTTGAAAAAGGAATTGTACATAAAATGATACTATAATGATAATATGTATTATTCAGGGGTATGAATCACAATGTGAGCTGGTCCTTTGGCGACTCTGTGCTGGATATTTTCCTGGCTCCGGAACCTTCCCTGTGCAGCTACCCTGGCCCAGAGTGCCAGAGCCCTCACAGTATACCTTTCATCCGTACCCTTGGAGGGATAGAGAACCACCCCACAGACCTGTTTAAGTGTAATCGCCACGACCTTGCTCGTCTGAACGACACCCTATGTGCTGACATAATCAAAGCAGACGGGCAGAACCTCTCAATGCTATCCACCTTCTGCAAGGCTGTGAGCACGCTCACACTGCGGGAGGTAGAGAAAATGTGGAGTAACACCTGTTATATCGTTCAGGCTCTTGTGACCCCCCTTCTGGACAGCTCTGACTGCAGAGATGACCCCCCGAGTCGAGATGACCCCCCGAGTCGCAGAGTCGCCAGGTCAGCCCTCAACCAGCTCTTATGTAACTATGCCAACTGGAGCAGTGCCAGCAACGTGGCCGCAGTCACCTTGACTGTGTGTAGTGACAACGACAGGGAAGATTTCATCAGAGGGGTGTGCAACAATGCCCCACTGGTGCAGAAGTTGGTGGCCGATTCCGAGAACAGCTGGCTGTGGGATTTCTGTGGTAACTTCTCTGCCCGATACATGGCAGACCAGTTCTGTAGATATGAGACTTGGGAGGCACTGGCGGTCGACCCGTCCATGGTGCTCTTCTGCTGGAAGCAGGACAGGGAGAAGCTGCAGAGGCGTATCTGTGAAGACCTAGAGTTCTTCATGATTTTGTTCTCCGACCCTAGTAACAACTGGCTCCGGCCAAACTGTACTGAACCACCACCGCCACAGGTAAATATTAGTGCTGAGGAATCCTGCCGATTCTCAGAATGGCACAACGTGATGCAGATCACAACGGAGATGATCTCAATGTGCATCCGGCATGACGACCAGGGTTTTGTGCGGGAAGTGTGCACCAATGTTACCTTACTGAACAAACTGCTGCACAACGATGCTAACAAATGGGTTGGAGAACACTGCAATGCCTCTCTCGGCTCCTCTCCCACAGAGGTCTTCAGCATCACAGACTGGTGCAATTATGAGAAGTGGAGTGAGCTGATTGTGGACCCATCTGTGGTTGGGCTGTGCTGGCAGCAGGATCAGATGAGTTTCCAGAAGAATGTATGCTGTAATATGCCTCTGTTTGAGAAGCTGACCTCGGAACTCCATAATGAGTGGCTTATGTCTGCTTGCACTGACTCAGAGACAGCTCACCTGGTGCCCCAGGTGTGCCGGTACTCAGACTGGAACCGCCCCATCATCGTTGACATGACTGACCTGGCTCTCTGTGCTGAGCTGGACCCTCTGAACTTCACTCAGAAGGTATGCACCAATGGTACAGTGCTACAGAATCTGCTAGCCAATCTGGACAACACTTGGCTGTTAGGGCACTGTGCCAACCAGTCTGGCCCTGGGGGAATCGTTGTTTTGCCGGCTGAACAGTGCCAGTATGCTAGCTGGACCATAGCCCTCCCAGGGGTGGCTCTCCTGGCGCTGTGCTGGGACTATGACCATGCCAACTTTGTGTCATCCATCTGCACCAACACTGCCCTTCTCTCCATGATCACTGAGGAGCCCTCTAACTTGTGGGTGGGCACGCTCTGTGCGACATACGTCAACTACACTGATGACACTCTTGACAAAACTAACAACAACAACACCACAGGGCCCCAGTCCTGTCTCGTCAGAGACCTGGTGGAGAGGCTGAACTGGTCGTGTAGTGTGGATTTCACCTCTGCCTGCCAGCCAGACTCCAGTCAGATGCGAGGCCTGCAGTTGTTCCTGCGCTGCGGAATGGAGGCCCTGCAGCCTCGTGTGGAGAGGCTGATGACCGAGCGTGTGGCCTCATTGGTGGACCAGGCCTCCAGCATAACTGCGGTTCTACTTGTGGCCCTTGAGGAGAGCCAGGTGACATCACTACGTGTAACAGAAAACATCCGTCTTAGTGTGCTGGAGTCAGTGGTTCTCTACCTAGAGAGGGAGACCAACTTTGACAACAAACGGGTCCTGTTGCAGTGCTTTGGGGTAGGTGGGCAGACGGTGATATCGACATTATGTGTTTATTTTTTTTAGCAGTATTGTTGTATTAAAGGGATGTCACCTCTTTAAAAAATGTCCTGGTTTGGCCCTGACCTTGAGTGTAGTTGATTAGCTCATACAGTTTTTAGTTATACACTGTATACTTCAGTAACTAGGTTACTGTTGTCTACGTTTTTTGCCTTTGAATGTCGGAAGGTGTTATTGTACATGTCAGAAGTAAGAAATAGCCTATAGAGCTAACATAGTCTGATATTTTGTCAGACTTGGGCTTTATTTTAAGGTACATGTATATAGATCAATTACCTTGGAACATATTGTTTTTGTAATTAACCCAAGGTCCACAGACCGTCATGTGGTTTCCAGTTCCACACCTGTCATTGATATTGGCCATTTTAAATCACCTCTACAGGATGTAATGTTAACTGACTATCATATGATTTGATGGGTAGAATGACTAGCCAACACAAATCTTATTCACAGACACTTGCTAGGAAGGTCTGGACCAACACGTCAAACGTTTACCGAATACAAAGATCTGGAAAAACTCCAGAGGCTTAGCCGTTAGCTTTACCTCACTTCAGTCATCTCCCACAGTGCCCCCACCCCCCCAGAGCACCACACCTGCCTGCACACAACACCTTTCTGGTTCAGAGCCACATCTCAAGTTGTATCATTCGCTAAAATCAAATAATGACAAATATTTCACTCAGTAAATATACTCTCCCATGAAGGTCAGGTTTGAGTCATTGTTATTCTATGCTTATAGGATGGGGTTAAGCCAGCACAAACTGTGTTTATCGATGATAGTACTGATAGTACTACTGATAGTACTGTTTTGTTCATATGATGAATGTAATAATGTCTCTAGATTTCTACTTACTTTAACCGTTTCAGTGATAGACTTGATTGTGTGAGTTTGTCGGTGTGTCCATTACAGAAAGTACTGACCAGCTTGATGCAGACAGGGAAGGGATGGGATGGGACCAGCGATGGATTCTTTCTCATCAAGGTGAGACAAGCTGCTTTTTTTGTTTGGTGATTATATTCTCATGTGGCTGAAGGAAGCTTTGTTTCAGTTTGTGGTTCTATTCCAGGAGTATTTTCGCATCCCGTCCTCCAGTCTGAAGGTGGTGATGAATGCAGTCGACATCACCACAGTCAGACAGATTCTGCAATACTATAGCAGGAACAACAGAACACTGCAGGTCAGTCACTCCACACATACATTTACATTTGAGGCATTTAGCAGACGCCTTATTCCAAAGCGACTTACAATCAATACATTTCACTAAGCAAGTGAATCATCAATCCACCAGTCGTAGCAGGAAGAGTAATCTAGCTCAGGCCCGGGGCCATTGACAGTCTCAGTGATAAAAGGAAACGTTTTTATTTTTAAATATATAGACACTGGAGAACAGAGAAACAGTACAAGGGGGGCAGTAGAAGTCATAGGAGACACAGTAAAGGGGAAAAGCGGGTGTCTCAGGAGACGCAGTGCTGGGGGGTAGTAGATGTCTCAGGAGGACACATCATCATGACACTTGCTGAATTTTAAATTGATCACTAGTCTAGTGATTCTCAACTGGTGGTTCACATAATGTGACATAAATAATGTCCCAGATATGAAGGCAAATATATGAACATGGTAATGGGTAACAGAGGAATCATTTCTCCTCTGATTTATGTGCACTGCAGATTGGTTTCATTACAGTTTTATTTGCTGAATGTATGTTGCCTTCACTTCACTACTACTATGTTTTTGATAATGACATAGAAGACATATGCCCTGCAATGTTGGTAGCCTACTTTTTAGTCATCATTTGCCTGTGTTGAGGGAATGTGTGAGCCATACTATGGAAATAGCTCCAGGCTTGCCTCTTACCTGACACTATTGGATTTGCAGTATCAGGTAAGAGGAACTCAGGAAGGTCATTATAAATGCAACAGTACAATATCCAGTCATTTCAAAATTAGATATACACCCATTGTCTTACGTGAGGTGTCGTTATGACACATTTCTTGAACGACCTTTCTCATATAGCATATATATTTGTTTAATTTTCTGAATCCACAAAAATATAGTGGTGTCACGTCAGACAAACACTCCGCTGGTCATTGCTTTCATTGGCATTACAACTTACTTTACAAAGTATAAAATAATTATGGCTTTTATAGTGCTGTACCTGGCTACCTTTATACGATTTATGGATGTTTTGTTATGTCATCATGACTGTTTTGAGGCTGAAAGGTTTGTCTGTCCCGTTGTAACCATGGTAAAGTTTTTGACAGTGCATACTTTAGACGGGCTACTTTTATCCTTCCCATAAATGCTTGCGCGTTATCAGACAAATGAATGTGGGCGGAGTCACACTATCTGTCGTAAGACAATGAGTTGCTTGATTTTGACAAACATTACTTCTAAATACCTAAAATGGAATTGCTTCAAGTGCTTTATCATATCATGTAATCTTATGTGAGGTATCGTTTACAAATGATGTAGCGTAAAGCTTCAGAACAAGTAATGCTGCTTTTGTGGAATGCCCCAAATAATTCTACCTAGGAGTTTATTTGGAATTCCGCGGCATTCCAAGTCTCTCCAACTCCACGTTCACACGGGACTTCCTTCTTTCTGTACCTTTCCCAGCTCACAGAGGACTACCTGGGCACCATGTTGTATGTGTTCTTCCGGACACATGTGGCCATGGATGAAAGCCTTTTTCCGGAACTGGCTCCTCTATTCCCCCTGGCCACACCTACAGATATCCAGTCACTGCCTCCCATACAGGCCAACCTGAATGTGTAAGTTAAGCACCACTTAGTTGGTGTAAGGCATCTACCGTAAGTCATGAGTCATGCTGTCCTTGTGTGCTAAGCCCATTCATTATAGATGTATTATAGATGTAGGCTACAGAATCCATGATTTCCTGCCCGAATGGGCTTCATTATATTCTGAAATGGCCGCGTTATTGTTTTCCATGCAATATTTGCATGGCTGAAGGGTGTAACAAACACACACACACACACACACACACACACACACACACACACACACATACCACGCACACATGCCCACACAAACCCCTACACACACACACCCACACAACCATCCACCCATCCACCCATCCGTTTGCCCTCTCTTTCATTTCACAATGTAAAAAGACTCCTGACGATCCACCCTGTTGTTCTCTGGGCTCTCTGACTGAAGGCAGAGCACCATCAACGACAACATCCAGCTTCTGTCTGTGGAGCAGCGCAAGGCGTTTGGCAAGTGGTACAGCCGGGCCATCAGCTCCCTGAACATGACAGCTGGCGGCACCTCTTTCATCAGGGACACTGGTAACCTGATAGCGTACCTGCCGTTTCACAGCTTCCAGCACCTCTCACCTGCTCAGGTAACAGCCCGGACACCTGGCCATGAAAGCTGAGTCCCAATGGCTCCGATTAGCTCCAGTCACAGCCAGGGAGTTGTCAGTGGTCAAAAGGCCTCAGGCTCCATTGCGTCACATGTAGCCTCCATAGCGTCAATGTTCAATAAGTCAATGTCAGAACACACAAGTTATTATTTAGTTATTTAGTCATATTTAGTGTCTGCATTACTATGGTCGTTTACTCAGTTATATATTGTTCATGTACATGTTTTTGTTCCCAGTTCAATCCTGTCATTATGATGATGGTTAGAATTCCATTCACATGGAGTTGAGCATTGGTGATCTAGGACTTGATAATATGATAACTGAGTGGGAAGGGAAGTGTAACATGCAGAATACTGTATACAGTATATGGCTCTGGAGAGAAACTCAGAACTACACAGATAAGTTAACCAGACAGATAAGACAGCCAGACTGTGTTTACCGCCTCAAATTAATTAATTTATGCCCAGCCAAATCCATGTTTAGAAGTAGCTAGCTAACATTACATTGATCATACTCGTAAGACTTTTCACTTTTCAAAAAATGCCGGTCGAGAGAGGACGCTGGCGTTGCCTGTTTTCGCCGCTTCTCCGCCCGAAATCCAGATATACTTGCAGTATAGAGAGTAGATTGTCCTACAAAGACACTTAGATTTAAATTTAGTAATCTAAAAATTAATTAGACCCCTATAGTTTCTTTTATTCATTTTTTGGTTTCTTTTTATTTTACTACTCAATCTTTTCAGTTTGTAAAGCGTCTTTGAGTGTTTAGAAAAGTGCTATATAAGTCTAATGTATTATTATTATTATTATTATTATTATTATTATTATTATATAATTTGGGGATTATAAAGGTGTTGTTTGGTGCTGTCTCTTTCCCCTAGCTGTTTGATGGAATGGATGTCTTGCTGAGGAACTCCTTAAGCCCCCTCCAACAGCGGTTTGTGGCTCAGAGCCTCATCGGGACATTCACAAATCTAACCGCAGAACATTTCAGGAGGTCAGTGGCTCAGCATTTGTTCATGGATCCAGGGGCGTTGCTAGCATAGCTCTACTGGGGCACAGGCCCCCCATTACTCAAATCACACAATTTATTATGGGCCATTGGACAGCTCAATACCAACCAACCTTCACACAATGCTACGTGATGGGAGCCCATACTGGTCTTATGCACTCTAAAGCCCAGTTTACGCTCCTGCGTAAAATCGACGGCGTAGGCTACGCGTAGGCCCGAGTAGCCTTGCGTAGCCTACGGCGTAGATTAACACGCACCTCTCCAAAAATGTAAGTACGGGTCAGTTTCTACGCAACCGTAAGCTCTGTGATTGGTCCGCTTGGTAGCACATGATTCCGACAAGATTCCGACTCGCTCGTCGCCCAAAATGCGGAAGCCATGACAGAAATGTCATTTACTTTTTCTGTAATTACTTATTAATAAAGATTAGAAAAATTATGATAACCATCGTATTATCTTAGTTTAATGTCATTTCAATGCATCATAGAACTTTTATTTACAACAACCATAACAACAAAAAATCGCTATTACGCCGCTTTGAGTAGAGCGCCCTATGGAAGCGTCAGGCACAGCCTTTCTATAAGGAGCGCGATTCACATTTACGAGATGTACAATCCTGTTTATTTAGAAATAAATGATTAGTTACAGGGAGCCCCATGGTTGTTCGTTGGGTTTAAATAATATTTATGATAGACATATTTAATGTTAAGTTATCTATAAGAACTGTGATTGGTCCGCTTGGTAGCGTCACATTCCGACTCTCTCGTAAATGCGGAAGTCATGACAGAAATTACTTATTAATAAAGATTTGAAAATGTATGATAACCATCTTATTATCTTAGTTTACTGTCATTTCAATGCATTATAGACATTTTCTTTACAACAAGCATAACAAAAATAAGTTTTTTGATCACTATTATGCCGCTATGAGTACACCGACCAACGCGACGCGGTCCGCGGACCAACGTAGAACTATAAACTTGTCCCTTACGTAGGCTACGGCGTAGACGCGCGTAAATTCGACGCAGAAGCTTAAATCGGCCTTAAGGCTGCTCCTTATGTGGTCTCCGTCAGTGTGTAGAATCATGGGGGTTTGGGGGGCGGTGCCAAGCCCCCCCTGTTCTTTTGATTCCAGCCCACTGTCAGTGACATCGTCTGATCTGTGTGGTCAATAGCCGGGCGGCGTGTAAACAAACACTAATCCTGCTCCCCATCTCCACCCGACCAACTCTCACAAACACTCTTCTGCCTTGGATTTCCCCAGGCTTTCCAAACTAGGGGCTCAACAGGGTTAGGTTTTCAGGAACAGGGACAGATGGAGAAACGGAGGTTACATGTCATCTTATTTTATGGAGGCAGTTGATGAGACACAGAGGTGGGATAGGAGCTGAGGGTTTGTAGGTACAGTAGATGTGGGTTCCACATAGCAGTGGAAGTTGAAGTCCATGGCGACGGATAATCTGGCCCAGATTAAATGGAGCAAATAAATAACCATGGACAACAGACAATAAAGGATTATCTATCTTGTCTAGCCTCATAGATTTTGAGGTGGCTAGTTGTATTTGAGGTGTATCTTTATTTCAGAGCAATTCTTGTCTCTTGTTTTTATAGACTAGGCAATCTGTCCTGTCTGGCAGAGCCTGAGGCCCTGCTGGTATACAGAGACACTGAGGCCTTCTCTGTGGTCCAGGACAACCTCAGGACATGTGTTAGTCAGGGACTCAGGATCCCCAGTGACATGGTAAGCCGAGCTGTAATGAGCTGTAATGAGCTGTAAGATCCGACAAACCCCTCCAAAAATGTGTGCTTGGGTATGAGTGCAATATACTCATCGATCTGTTGCATTTCTTGTGTCTGTCTGTCTGTCTGTCTTTCTGTGTCTGTCTGTCTGTCTGTCCGTCCGTCCGTCTGTGTCTGTCTGTCTGTGTCTGTCCGTCCGTCTGTGTCTGTCTGTCTGTCTATCTGTCTTATGTCTTTGCCTCTCCAGATCTCCAATCTGGTCCTGAACCGCAGTGAGCAGCAGTCCCCTGGCTCTCTCTCTGCGGGCCGTGTGTCTCAGCTGGCTCACTTCCTGCCCTTACTGGGCATGGACTTCCTGCAAGAGCTCAGTGAATCACAGCTCCGTCCCGCCCTGACTGCCCTGGCTTCTGTGCCCTTCACTCCTGCACAGGTCATAATGGAGCACCTTCAGTTTTTTAATGTATTATTGTTTGGGCCATAGGAATAAGGTTGATAATGGGGTAGAAAGGAGGTAGTGATACTGCAGTAGGATGGAGGTGGTCTGTAGGTGCAGAGGGTGGGGGTGAGTATGGGGTAGGATGAAGGTGGTCTGTAGGTGGAGAGGGTGGGGGGGTGATACTGCTATATGACTGAGATGGGCTGAGGGGCATATGGGAGTGATTATGCAGTAGAAGGGAGGAGGGCCAGAGCCAGGGGCGGGGAAGTGACAGGCAGCCAATGTCCAGTAGACTGTCCTCAGGTGAGGGACTCTGAGAATTGACTTGACCCTTTGATTACAGAGGCATGACAGAACCTGATCTTCGGCTCAGACTCAACATGTGCTTCACAGCTGCTGCCATTCATGAAACGCAACCCTAAGCCAGCATAACATGGGACTTACTAATGCCTAATGTGGATAAGATGACATTTGCTTTGCCTTGTGTCCAGTGGGATTTTTTCCCCATTACCCCATTTATTTTCCATCTCAAAATGGCAATGTTCCCCTAGGGTTGTTCATTGAAAGAAACCGGCATAATGTTGTTGTTTTCTCTGTTTTTGTGATGTCATCTTAGGCAAGTGTAATTGTGGACAAAGTGTCTCCAGGCAACAGTGTAAGTATTTTCACTATTGAAGGAGGTGGTTGGGGATGTCTCTGTATTTCTGTATTGGGGATCCAGCAAATTGGCTGCCCCGCCACTCGTGATAAACAACACGGAAAACATGGAAATCATTATCTTTAGTAGAACTAATAACGCAACACTTTAGCAACGCAACTGCCCTCACGTTACGTTTTAAGGCGAAAAAGATGTTTACCGCTTTTTTTACAACCAGCTATTTCTCTTTAACTTTTTGATGAAAAGAAACTTTTTAGGGCTGTAATTTGATTTGTCGTTTCTTTGTTTTTTTATTGCGCTAAACATCCAGGTGCAAGTGTTTTTTTTCCGTATATCAGGGTTACCGCGCTGGTCTTAAAAAGCTGTAAAGTCTAAAATCCAGCAATCCGACCCACAAGGCCTAAAAAGGTCTCAAAGTTCAGTTATTCAGTCTAAAATCAGGAATCAGTCTGCAAGGAATCAGTCTGACCACATCTATTTACGCGGAAATTAATGAACTACTTTTGAGTAATTATGGGACTTATTTATTTTATATTAATTATCCTTCAGACCTTTTTGTCTGTATGGCAGTGAAATCCCTAATTTCATCCCCTCGAGGATGACAAAAAGCTATCATATGGTGTCGCGAATAAATAGGTCTACAATTATATTCAAAGGAAAAAAAAGGTCTAAAAAGGTCTTAAATTTGACTTGTTGAAACTTGTAGGAACCCTGGTTTATATATCCCCTCCTCTTCCCCTGCCCATCCAGCTGGCGGTACCAGGGAAGCTGCAGGAACTGGGTACCCTAGTGAGTGGGGTGAAGGTGGAGACTCTGTGGAGCCTACCCTCTGACGTTCTGCTGTCCTCCCTACCTGACATTGCACTGCATTTGCCCGGCCTCAGCCCCCCACAGGTCAACGCCATCACCACCAAACTTTGGGTAGGCGCAACTAACACATACTGTTGAGGGACTTTCTGACACTTAATGAACACATACGCATAGGATCAGATAGAATACTAGCACACTCGAACCCTAAAATATATTTTCAAATGCAACAATTTGGGGGATGAATTGACAGAGTAGAGTACTGACAAACATGCAACTGCATACTGTTCATGGGGTCATCAGATCAGCTCAGCCTATTCTGATTATGTTTTCTACCTATACAAATGTATAAATGCATCTAGGGTCATCATAAGTTCTACTCTTCACATTTTGAGCCCAGTCCGTGTCAAAATTCCTTGTGAAATGTTTTTGTTTGGAACAATATTTATTTCTTTAATTGTATTTCTGTCTGTTTCTGTTGACACTTGTTTTTAGTGTGTATATGTGTTGTGTTCTCTGCGTTTCAGGGCTCTGCAGATGTGGCTGGCTGGTTGGATGAGGTAGAGCCCCTGCTCTCAGGAACCCCTCTGCTCAGTGTGCAGGGCAGGCTCAGCCTGCTGCTGGGCAACAGAACCTCAACAGACAAACAACCCTGGAATACTCAGCAGGTACAGTCTATCGCACTATTCGCACTGGACTAGAATTATGTGGTGACCTCCTTAATTTAGAAACCCCCACCCGAAATCTGTGTTTTGTGTGGCGCATTCGCACGGGATAAGCGAAGTCTGAATTTACGAACATTTCCCCGGATATGATGTCATGGTTCTGTGTAACATCCGCTTCATGAACAACAAGCGCAATAGGCATTGGTTAGTTGGTTAGCAAAAAAGAAGGCGCAGAACAAAACAAACTCACCCCAAATTACAGACATGCTGATTCGTGCTGGACTACCGGTACTATCCCAGGACCTACAGAATCAGCGAAAGTAGGTAGGTCATTTGCGGTGGAATCTTTTCTGACATTTTTCACAGACGACCTCAGGAATTATTACAAATTAAGGACGTCACCACATAATACTAGTCCCGTGCGAATAGGGCTTATGAGCCAACTCCTGCACCCCTTCCCTCTTTGTGACTGTGTGTAGCTATGGAAAGTTGTCCAGACATGGTTGTCAGTAAGTCTATGAATGGTTGTCATGTTTGTGTGTGTGTGTGGCTATGGAAAGTTGTCCAGACAATGTTGTCAGTAAGTCTATGAATGGTTGTCATGTTTGTGCGTGTCTGTGTCTGTGTATATGGATGGTTGTACTGTAAGTGTGCTGCTTTGTTATGTAGGCCTCTCCAGTGTCACAGGGAGGTGTGTATGACATTGTCTTGATTAGATGTTGAATTATTAACCTCTGTGGAGAGGTGGCTTTGTTGTCTAACGCCTCCAGTTCATCCATCACCGTCTCTACACCGGGTCCAAGGTGTTACCCTGTGGCGTCTCAGACGGCCCTCCACAGCGAGAGTTGTTCCACATCACTGTGCATGAAAGCTGCCCAGTCATCTATTTACATGTACATTTTTGGCATTTAGCAGACGCCTTTATCCAAAGCGACTTATAACAAATCCCTTGTTACTAATTGGGTGTGAGGACCTAGCATTATTAAATCACTGTTTGCACAACATGTACATTTAACAATAATGTGTTATTAAGTTATTATATACAGTACATGTACGTTTTCAGCGCTAAAATAGTTTCTATGGGGACCCTATGACTACTCAGTATCTAAGGAAGCAACATATGCAACTACAAACAGGGCAAACCAAGAGAAAACATAAAGAACTGGGAACATCCCTTAACCCATTAGTCTGGTGTTCTCCCAGGTACCAAATTTGCAAACTAAAGCACTGTACTCTGTAGCCCATAGCAGCACAAGTCTACAATGTATATATATATGTTTGTTGAAGAAATGTATGTATTGAAACAGTATGACTGTATATTATTTCTTCTTTCAGGGCTATTGTCCATAACCTATACTATTCCTGAGCCAACCTGTGGAATTACGATCAATAGCACTAATGTTCTTTTCTGTTCCTTTCACAGGCTATGACTCTTTTTAAAGGGGTTAGGAAAATCATACCGAACCTTTCCACACAAGACTTTCTGTGAGTACATTTTCATGCTTAACAGTTGAAACATGTTTGTAGTAATAGCTTAGTAGTAATGCACCCAACAACTACACACACAATGTGCTGGCAGCTGGTGAAACCATCAAAGTCGGCAACCAATCAAATTGTTCAGACCTTTATTCTGAAGAATTTAAATAAATGTCAATGTTGTTGAAAATCAATGACACACTCGCTAGTCAGGCCAACATATTGCAATGCAATGGATTCGATGAGTAATCCCCACTTCTACCTAGTTAACTATAACACTACTTTTCTGAGGATAGGGGGGGCGGCTGTGGCGCAGGAGGTAGAGCCGTCTTATGATCGCAAGGTTGGCAGATCGGTGGTTCGAGTCCCGGCTGGCCACATGTCGAAGTGTCCTTGGGCAAGATACTTAACCCCAAATTGCTCCCAATGAGTGGGCCGGCGCCTTGCATGGTAGCTTGTTGCCATTGGTGTGTGAATGTGTGTGTGAATGTGTGAATGAGAGGCCGTTATAAAGCGCTTTGGAATAAGGCGCTATATAAGTCAGTCCATTTACAACCCGTAATGGTGTAATGCTTTCTTTACTATCAGTAGCCAAGACTGTATTAAAAGTCCTAGCATAATTAATTCAGAACAGTAGGGTATGATTGTGCATCCCATCAGTTTCTGAAAGTACCATTTGCCTAAATATCTGGTCTGATGGCATTCATCTTTAAGTGCAGTCTCCTTTCTAACTCACCCTGTTATGAAGGCCCACAATTTAGAGCCAGTTAGTTTCCCCAAATCAGCCCTATTTTGCCCCTGTTATTTCCTTTATTATTTTCCATACTATTCATGTACGTTTTCCTGAAGGTGTATGTATTGTTATTGTAATGTTTATGTATATGTTTAATGACGTGGTATATCCGGGGTGTGTCCGTGACCCGGATGCTGTGTCCGTGACCCGGATGCTAGGTTCGGTTGGTGTATATATAGCGACGGAAGTGGTCTGTGGTCGGAGAGTGACGAGAGTGAAGAAAACGAGAAGTCGATCTAAGATGGCGGAGTCAGTAAAACGCACACCGTGCTGAAGCTGAAGACCTGAAGAGTGATTATTGAGTTTACCACAGTGACAGAGGGCAAACCTTACAGCAGCAATTCAACATCTCTCAACAGTCCACAAGGAGAACGGGAGACTCTGAGTGTCGGAGGAGACCTGCCTTTGGCATAGACTGTTGGTGGTGAATCACTGGCTGCCCGCATCACCGCGGGAGTTCGGAGTTTAGTGGGTTAGCAGCGCTAGCCCAGTTTAGCTGTGTCCCCGTTAGCCAGCCTTGCTAGCTGCCGGCTGCTAACGTTGGCGCATAGCGAGACCCAAGCTGGACAGAGCCGTCGCCTCCCCGAGTGGATTGCGACCGGCCGCCGACACCACCGGAGCTGACCGTGGACCGTCGGACCTGAGCCATTCACCAACCTCGTCGTTGACTACGAAGAAGCCCCTTTCCCTTCGAGTTGCAACGTCACTCCCCCCCCTTTGTCTGCTGCCTTCCTCGAAGCACATGCGAGCTCCAACCAGGCCTCAACGCGCTCCTTGCAGTCCGGGACTCTAAGCCTTTTCCAGGCTAGGTACTGTGAGTGAGTGATTGAGTGTGTGTGTGGCCGGCGGGGAGGGAGTATATATATGGGGATGTATATATCATTTGTCTAAATAAATGTGTTTGTTCATCTTTGCTACATTACTGTGTGTTTAGTTGTCTGTTAGCTAATGCTAATTCTAATGCTAATGCTAATGCTAGTACTGCTAGTCTAAAGGGTTGCTGGCGCCCCCTGCCTGTATCCTCCTACACTGCCGATTTAGCTCCGAGTTAGTTAGATAACCAGCCCTTCCTAAATTCTACAGTCCTTTAGCTACTCCCTGGCTACAATTGGTCCTTCGAGCCGGATAGGTTGTGTAGTGATAGCATGGCTGAGCGCAGCCAACCAGACAAGACAGTTACCCCCCCTTCTCCGCCCCCTGAGCCAGAGCCACGACCACAGAGAGTCCCGCGGTTGCCTCCGAGGTTACAAGAGTATGAGCTTGAGCTCGAAAGCTCACTGAGTGGTAGTGAGGAGCGCACTCCACGGGATACAGTGGTCGGAGAGGCCGAGGTGTCCGCCGGCGCGCGGGTGGCTAGCACCGAGACAGCCATCAAAGAGCACCAGCCTGAGGATGAGATGGCAGAACAGCAGGGTTTTGCCGTAGAAACGGAAGAGCAGGAAGGAGAGGCCCGGTCTGACAGCGCCTGCGGGCGGAAGAGGGAGGGCCTCAGCCTTAACGATCTGCCTCCCAGTACGGCGCGCTCGAGACCTAGCTCCTGCCGTTCAGTGGCTTCCTCCCGGTCCAGGGTTTCCGTGGGCAGTTCTGCCTCTGGGGCGGATAGCATGCACTCCAGAGGGAGTAGTGCCGCGCTGTCAGAATGTATGCGCCAACAGGCCGAGATGGCGTTAGAGCGGGAACGCCTCCAGTTCGAGCGTGAACGCCTCCAGATGGAGGGGGCGGAACGCGCGGCGGAGAGGCAGCGCCAGGAGGCGCTAGAACGTGAACGCCTCCAGATGGAGGGGGCGGAACGCGCGGCGGAGAGGCAGCGCCAGGAGGCGCTAGAACGTGAACGCCTCCAGATGGAAGGAGCGGAACGTGCGGCGGAGAGACAGCGCCAGGAGGCGTTAGAGAGGGAACGCATCCAGTTCGAGCGCGAGCGCCTCCAGATGGGGAGAGAGCAACTGCACGCGGAGACGATGGCGGAAGTGATGCAGACCATGCGCGACGTGTGCATCAGCAGAGCTCCGTCGGCCCGTAGCTCCAGAGCATCATCCGCACGGCCCTCTCGAGTGCCATCTCCTGAACCCCCCGCCGATGGCTCCATGACCCCCGCCATGACTGTCCAACTACAGGCCCAGCTGACCACCTTGAAGGAAGAGGACCAGGGACCCGACCGCTACGCGGCCCAGAGGGAGCCAGCGTCGCTGCCCGGGAGGGGAGCCATTCCCCAAGAGCGTAGCACACCCCTAGGTCCTCCAGTGCACCAAAATGCATGCAGGCCGGACACCCAGACCGTCACTCCAGCCCCGATCATCCACTACAGGATGTTTCCCCAGGTGGAGGGACCCAAGTTCCCCTTCTTCAAGGACGAGGACAGGAGCCAGTATGTGGAACTACGCATCTGCCTAGACACGCTCTTGGACGACTCCTGCTCAGAGTCCTACAAATATGCGATTCTCCTTCAGCATGTGAGGAACCCCAGAGCCCACAACATGGTTCTGGCCCATGCCTCCGCACCGACACCTTACACCAGAGCGCTCGCCGACTTGGATGCCCGCTACGGTCGTCCCTGGAACCACGCCCTTGCTGAACTGCAAGCCCTCGAACAGCAGGCCCCCATCAAGGATGAACGGGCGCTGGATGACTTCGCGCTCCGCGTGCACACCTTGGTTGGAATGCTGAAGACGCAGGGCCCAGCTGGCGCCAGCGAGATCAACAGCACCTCCAACGTAGAGCGGCTGCTCCGCAAGATCCCACGCTTCCGGCAGGAGAGGTTCCGGCGACAGCAGCGCGTTCGTAACCCCGGGAAGTTGGGTCTGAGCATGGCTGCCTTCGCGGAGTTCCTACTGGAGGAAGTGCATGACACCAACGTAGACGCCATGGGTTACGCTGAGCCGAAGAAGGAGAGGGAGAAGGGAGACCGCTGGGACAGGCCGAGCTCGAACAGAGGACGCCCAGTAGGAGTGCTGCACACGGAGGAGGAGCCTCGGAGAGAGAGGAAAGCCCGACCTGAGGGAAAGGATTCCTCTCAACCCCCTCAAAAGGGACGGAGAGGTCCACCGCCATGTCCGTACTGCACCAGCGAGCACTGGTTCAATGAGTGCAGTGACTTCAACAACCTGAGTACCGAGGCCAAGCAGAGGTGGCTCGAGGAGAACAAGAGGTGCTGGAACTGTGGGCGCGACCATCTGGCTAAGAACTGCACCTTGAGGAGAAAGTGCAACCGCTGTGAGGAGGTCCACCTCAACATCCTACACGAGGTCTCCCTCGCCAGGTCCACGGAGGGCACCAGAAGCCCTAGGTCCGGTAGCGCACCGGAAGAGGAAACACCTGTCTACTATCTAGACCCAACCCAGAGCAGCGGCTCCAAGGTCCTACTGAAGGTGGTGAAGGTCCGACTGCACCACAACAACGCTGTGTACGACACGTACGCCGTTCTAGACGACGGGTCGGAACGGACCATCCTCCTCCAGGAGGCAGTGCGCCAGTTGGGGCTCCACGGGACTGAGGAGAAGCTGACTCTGCGCACGATACGTCGCGACCTTAAAGAGGTCACCGGGGCGAGAATCAACTTCTCTATCTCCCCGGCGGGGCGGCCGTCGGATAGATATCGGCTTCAGAATGTCTTCACCGCAGACCAGCTAGCGCTCTCCCGCTACGACTACCCCCTGGAGAGATTACGCGCAAGATATTCCCACCTACGGCGAGTAGACCTACATCCGATAGAAGGAGCGGAGCCAACCCTTCTCATCGGCTCGGACAACGCTGCACTGATCGTGTCGCTCCGTCCTCCGCTGAGAGGACCACGAGGCTGCCCGATGGCTGTTAAGACTGCGCTTGGGTGGGCCCTCCAAGGCGCTACCGAGTGGAGAGATAGAGACGGGAGAGCTACGTCATCCCTCCATGTCCGAACCGAAGAAGTGCAGACCATCAACTGCCTTCACACCAGTGTGGACTCCATGAATGCGGCGCTACTAGACAACGTCCAGAAGCAGTGGACGCTAGACGTTGCGCCCTACAAGAATGAGAAGCTCTACGTACGGTCAAAGGAGGACGTCTACGCCATAGACCTCCTTAAAGCAAAGACAGTGCGTATCGAAGTCCAGGGCGTGAAGAGATACGTCACACCACGCCACCGAAGAGAACCCATGCCAGGGTTTCGAGTATCCCCTCGAACCGTCCTACAGTGTCTGACCAGCACTGAGAAGCGTATGAGGAAGGACGAGGTCCTTGCTGCTTCTTACAAGACAAAGACAAATGCAAAGCAAAGACGAGACTTCTTGGAGGAGGAAGTTCAAAGAACAAGCCACCCAGAGAGAATACCTCAACACCAGGCTTACCCTGATGATCATTATTCTAAGGAGGTTATTCGCAGGAGGGCCTACCCAGAAAATGATCCCCTCAAGCAGTTCTATTCAGAAGAGGTTCTTCGTGGGAGAGCTCACTCTGTTGAGGCCCCTCAAGACAGGAACTTTCTGAAAGATGAATCACATGGTCATGCCTATCCTGAAGTGGACCCTGTTCAAAGCTACTTTGAAGATAACCATGGGAGGGGATACATTGAGGATGTGGCCCATCGAAGAGCTATTCCTGAAGACCCTTACTCTGAATCTGCCAATAGAAGAGGCTTCATCAAAGAAGATGCGAAGCACAGGGCTTTCCCTGAGGGGCAACCTGATGAGCTAGCCTACTCAGAATCTGACCCTCATCGGCGGACTCGTGACAGGGATCCAAATGGGAAGAGCCGGTTCTCTGATGCCACAGACCAGGAGATGGATGTGGTTAAAATAATACGTGTTGATGACTCTAATAGACCACGGCAGGAAACCTTTGCCAAGCCACAGGGTGTCTACCCGGGGACAAGCTCCAGAGCTGAGATGACTCCAGACACAGGCAATGCTTTGGATGTGTTGAACAACATACAAATTGAGAATGTGGAAGAGGCCAACTTCCTGAAGGACAAGCTGTGTCATCTTCTGAAAGAGTTCCAAGCCAACAAATCAGAGAAGGTTGAGCACAAAAGCCAAGGTCCAACAGTTGTCTCCAAAGACTACAGTCACATGAGCAAGGGCCACCTGGAATCTACTAGAGACCAATACGAAAGAAACTTCAGCCAAGTACAAGAGGAGAGACATTATGAAAGCCAACCCAGGCGATCACCGAAACTCTACTCCCCAGAAACTACACAGGGTCTCTACAGAGAGAGACCCAGAGATGCAGAGGAGCAATTGGAGAAACACAGCCATGCA
>NC_137679.1:34196640-34416640 GCF_963989245.1 Nansenia antarctica | reverse complement strand
ATTCAGTCTAAAAA
Source organism: Nansenia antarctica (assembly GCF_963989245.1). Taxonomy (NCBI): domain Eukaryota; kingdom Metazoa; phylum Chordata; class Actinopteri; order Argentiniformes; family Microstomatidae; genus Nansenia; species Nansenia antarctica. The sequence continues at coordinate 34,416,626 of NC_137679.1, read as the reverse complement.
TGAGATCCTGCAAGGAAATCAGTCCGACCACATCGAATTACGTGGAAATTAATCAAGCTGGAACAAAAAAAAAGGCAATTTGTTTCCTTTTTTGTCTGTATGGCAGTGAAATCCCTAATATAATCACCTCGAGGATGACAAAAAGCTGTCATATAGTGTCGCGAATAGGGCTACAATTCTATTCTAAGAAAAAGGTCTAAAAAGGTCTTAAATTTGACTTGTTGAAACTTGTAGGAACCCTGTGCATGAGAACCTGACATGACTTGCAGTATAGTTTGACTATTACTCCATAACATAATAAAGATGAACATGTCATAAGAGTCATTGGATGGAAAATGTTTCTATTATATACCATTATACAACAGTTAGTTCCGACCAAGTAATTTGATTGGACAAGAGGCATTCCATGAGTTACGATATATAGTATAACAGCACTGGGACTTTTAACTATACGTATCACTCCGCCGCACAGGTGTTCTAAATGACCGTTAATTAGACTACATTGTAGAGCGGACCTGCGCCATCGTACTGCTGTTCTAACCTCCGGACATTTGTAGTGTGAGTTCAAGAGGCGCGTCTGATTCAATTGCTTGTGCTAGAATAGACTGTGTACTACTGGATACCTCACCGTATTCATTGTTAGAGAGTTGACTTATGTTGATATTTGACTATAATGTGCACACTAGAAAACGATGGAGCAGCGTGCTGTCTGATGTCAACTGGTCTGACTCATGCCACCAAAGCGACTGTCAACCGAGTCATATTTCACTGGTTGCACAATACATGGAAATGTACAAATACATGTACACGATACAAAGTAGCTAGTTTGTGTTCAGATTACTAGGCAACAGTCCAGTTGAACAGTCCCGTTGTGGAACTATTTCTTCTTGACGGAGACAAAATAAATGATTAAATAAACAAACAAATCATAATTTGTTGTCACTTATTACTGTTAACTAATAAATTGCGCTGTAGAACTGTTGTATAAAAGCAATATCACACTCGAGGTCGTGTGTTATAATGATTGTCTTCGTTACTCGGCCTGGCGGCCTCGTACCTATGACCGAATCACAGCCGTGCTGATATTCAGTATAACACACTCCCTCTCGTGTGATATTGCTTAATTATCTTCTGAACACAATAAGCACAGCAGATATGTTTACTGGCTCAAAAACAACCAATACGTTTACATGTATGCCTTTGTCTGCCTGTTTGACTGCCCAGCTCCTGTAATGATCCCCACCTGTGAGAACCTGCATGCAACACAACCCTCAGCCTGGAGCATAGACAGCCTTACAGACATGCCGTCTGCCGCCTTCAGAAGTTGTCTGGAACTCATTGGCCAGGACCCCTTCTTTGTACCACACTCACTTAAGATGCTCCTCGTGAAAACCAAGGAGGTACATCTTTTATTATTTCATTATCCAATTATTCCTCCTGGAATTTTCAAACCCAAATTACTTATAAATCACTCTGCAGAATAAAGGGACTTTGTTGTCTGACAGCTTGGCCTTTGCCTTTTGTGATCAAGTACGGTAGGTACTGAATGTTTCAGGGTGTGGTTTACTTAAGAAAAGGGAGTACTATCGCTCACCTTATCTTGCACCTGGTGCTAACACGAACTTGTGAAAAACTGGCGTTCTTGTAAAATGGATGGTAAATGGACTGCACCTATAGCGCCTTATTCCAAAGCACTTTACAATGGCCTCTCATTCACACACCACTGGCGGCAAGCTACCATGCAAGGCGCCAGCCCGCTCATTGGGAGCAATTTGGGGTTCAGTGTCTTGTCCAAGAACACCTCGACACGTGAACAGCCGGGGATCAAACCGCCGCCCTTGCGATCATTAGACGCCGGCTCTACCTCCTGAGCCACAGCCGCCCCAGCCATTTATATTAAAACTTTCAGTCAATAAATGTTCATCAGGGTTTTACCCATATTGACTGAAACGTTGGTTTTATAATTATTGAGGAGCAAATAAGAATGCCACTGTGCTTAAGTTTCATTGTTGGTTTACAAACAACATTGTTTTGGTTGTGTGTAGGTTTATGGACCGGTCTCCTCCTTCTCCCCGTCTGTGATCGCCCGACTTGGCCACATAGCCTCCCAGCTGTCAATGGAAGAGCTAGGTGCACTCCGATTGGCTGAGCAGAGTGCCATCTCTGCTCTGGGGGCAATCAGCACCTGGAATAGCAGACAGGTAACATGTTTGAGCTGCCTTCTTATGTATGAGAGGTGCTATATAAAAAAACATATTATTATGATTATTATGATTATTATGATTATTATAGAGGCAGTGCGCAAATTAACCGAAACATTCAAATAGAAGGGATATTGAAATTGATAATGTGTGTCATGTAGTAGATATCATACAGATACCCCTCCACTACCGTTGTACATCCACTGTCATTGGTACTGAAAGTGCTAAACACGCTTGTACATTTCGATCAAAAGTCCCACTGCCGCGGCAGCATTTGTGCAACCAGCTCAATGCTGTTGAACATTTTGGATGTCTCTAGCCTGCTTTGTATCTGTGTATCCTGTTTTATGGATCATTTTTCTCCTGTTTCAGCTGACCGTGCTGTTCTCATCCGTGCTGAACTCCACCAAGCTGGGCCCCAGCCAGCTGATCTCAAGCACTCTGGTGGCTATGGGGCACATGGTGTGTGGGATGAAAACCACAGAAATGCGCACCCTCAATGCAGTCGAGTTCAGGTGAGATGAGAGATCAGGGAGAGACCCACTTTGCCATGTCTCCGGATCACTGGTATTGTCATACGAGTTAAAAATATTATTTTCACAAAATCGTGTGATTTTGTTTTCTTTTTTCCCTTTCGATATATTTCTACTCTCACAATTTTACTCCAACCTGGTGCAGTAAGGCAGTGCTGTGGCTGGGCCGTCTGAGACTGGCCTGTTCCGAGGATCAGATGCAGACTTTAGTGGGACTGCTGAGCCACCACCTGGCATTTGGACACATTAGCACATGGGGTACTGAGGTCTTCATTGAGATTGGAGCATTGGCAGGTACATTTTCCATCACCATTTGTTGTTTTGCCACTACAAATAAGGCTGGAGCCTGTTTTTGTTGTTGTACTGTGCTATTAAACATGTCACTCTGCAGCTGGGCTCCCAGATATGGCCATGTCAGCTTTGGTGAAGGAGCAGATAGAAGGAATTACACCACTGGCTGTCTCACTCATCCCCGTTGACACCTTTAGGGTAAGTGTAGGGTTTCCAAAGGAGACTACTATTTTGTAGCTAGTTAGAGAATGTACAACGTGTTTTGTATTGGTCTCCTTCAAAATAATGTTTTCATTGTCTTATCAGGTTGTTCTTAACCTGAACCAGATCAGCAGGTTCTCCTATGAGCAAGCCATCGCTGTGACCGAGGACCAGATCTGGGCTCTGTCAACTGAGCAACAAACAGCTCTGTCTATGGTGCTAAATCCGGGGGAGGATAGACCTGTTGATTGTCGTTACTTTTGTAAGTCCCAGTCATCATGTTCAGCTGTATTATGGGGTCTGTTTTTGTAAGGGACTACGTTTTTGTGTGGGTGGGTTACTTACTTACTCAACTTACTCAACTTTGTGCCCTGGCCAAAAGCCACAAAAGTCCTTAAATTGCCAAAAGCTTCATCAAGAATAGTATGGCTCAAGTTGATTGCGCAACCCCCTATCCAGCAAAATGACTTACTGACATAACGTTAGCTGTAATAACTAAACAGGTATTTGCCAACAGTTAACTAACACGTATGGATAGACAGGTTTCATAAAGATGGGCTGTTATAATGACGTAAATGTTATGCTTAAACCCAAAAAAATGATTAAAAAAGGGTCTGTTTCTTCTCTGCCTGAGAAGTGCTTGGTGCAGGACTGATTGACGCTGAAACCCTGCACCTATAGCTGGGCTAACTCGGGTCAATTGGGACAAAGATAAACACATAAACACATCAATCAAATTTAAAAAAAAAAAAAAAAAAAAAGAGATAAACACATCAATCAAATAGAAAAACCAACAACATTGCTGAACGTGGATGAGTGGCATTGTAGAGCAGAACCTGATGTAGATTTTCTACTCAACAAGCCCTGGCCCGTTTAAAACAAACAGCACCTGATTTGGCAGAACAACTCATAAGCCCGTTTTCACGTACAGTAATTCATCAGACGGCAATGTTTGTAAAGACACTATAACACATTGTAAGCGTTAGAACTGTTCAACGATGCCCCCTCCTGGTGGTTGTGAGAAAGTAATCTATGCTCAGGCCAGGGGCCATTGGCAAGAAGGACGTTTTTTTTTGTTGCTCTGTATCAAGTTGGTGTTTGTGTGTTTGTGTGTCCCCTAGGCAGGTCATATGGGGTGGCACTGTGCCCGAGCCCTCTCTGTCAACTTCTGGGACTGCTGATGCTGCCGGTAGTCCTTCTCCGTAATGGATAACCCTTCTCAGCCCTGGTGGGCCAAGAACATACCACACCAAAACAGGGATATTATAGGAGTGCAATTTTCTAATTGAGCAGCACTTCAAGACTATTCTGGACAAAGAACAACAAGACAAAAAGCATGATGGTACACTGTGTGTTAATACATTATTAACATTAAGTAATGTTTGACATACATGTTCAAGTCTGGACTGACTGATTAATGTATGGCAGGTTATTGAGTCTTGACAGTACGGAGTAATGTCCAATAAGACATTACAGCACACTTCTGTTATTTGTATTCACGCACGACAATACTGAATGTAGTCTCAAACATTGCTATAAGTTTCGCCATGTTGATTTCATTACTTACAGTATGCTAACAGCTACCCCATTGTTAAGTATTCATGTATGTTAATACTATAGTTAATACTATAGCTAAGTCAATTAACCCAAATCTAGGATTGCTGACTCCAGGTCCATATACTGACCGCTGAGGTTGATTGAGGTGAATGTCATTTGAGGTAACTATCCCTTTTACATTTGAACCCTTTAAATCGTTTATTGGGATTCTTGTTCATGGTTTTAATGTACTTAAATCAATACGTGCAGAACCTAATCAGGTTAAAGCTGAATACAATTTCACCCTTTTCTTCACATCAACTTCCTTATTGTCATTACCCCTTATCCTTATCATCTAACAAAGTGCAGTGATGTTTTACTGTATATGATTTGAATACTATATGATTTGGAAATTATGTTAAGGTTTCCTTGTCTACACAACATTTCTATTGCATAGAAATGGAAGATTAATATAATGGTATATCTATATATGGTCCTTTGTGTGTCCTTTTAAAGCAAAATATACTCCTTGATTACGATTAATATGATTACTAAATACAGATGAGAAACACAATGTTCTTTATCATTAATGTATAGCTTAAGTTTATGTTGTATAGCTATGTTTTGAAAAAGTAATGCTGACAACAGATTTACACCTACCAGAAATTCCTTGCCGCTGCAGTTACATCCGTAGGAGAACGCTCACTTCCAATGCATTCAACTGTTGCCAGTCCGACAGACCACAAGACAGCGATCATAAACAAGACAACAGAAAAAATGTCGGAAAGGTAGCTTTATTCGTTTCACCAGTCTTTCCAGAGGTTAGCAATTTCAAACAAGATAGCATTCTGTTATGCTTTGTATTATATAAAACATAATTTGAGTGGAAGATTAGTGAGCTGTATCCATTTCTATTTCATCGCTCCTTAAAAAGCATTAGCATCAACATTTGTTTAAACTAAAACGCTTACCTAGCATTAATGAGTACTGAGTACTAAGTACCGGTACTATTGCTAGGTAGGGTGAATTCTGGTAGTCTATGACATTTGGTAATATGGGACTCTTAAGCTCCAGTGTATCCAGTAGGAAGAAGCCAAACCAATGGAATGAGACTAGAATGAAGGGAGCCTACAGTAAAAGTCCTGTTGACTAGATTTAGTTAGAATAGGAAATAAACACACTGGAGTTTAGGTGTCCCACATTACCCAATGTCCCAGATTACCCAAATTCACCCTACTGAATATGTACTTGGGCAATGAAAAGGGCCCTCTCCAGCACCCTACAGATGTAACTGCATGCTCTAGGCATATGCTGGGCATTATAGCAAGGTGCCTATATAAAGTATACACCCCCTTTGTTGACCTTGTGTTGCCCCAGAGCCTGGAATCGACAGAGCTTGCCCTAAGCGGGTATCGAACTTAACCTCACTTAGGTGACCTAGGATATTTTTTTTTACCATTGATCTACATAGCCTTACTGGACAAAGTGAAAGAAAAATGACTATACTTCGTAAAAAATTCAAAAACAGAGAACACCTGTTTTCAAGTTATACATTGCTTGCTGTGGCCCCCCGAAAATGTGCTAAAATGATGCAAATTATTTCGTTTTTAGTAACAGCCTAATCAACAGTGTAGATTCATATTCAAATCAGGTAGCCTACAAAACCAGATATTCATTCTGAAATATTATCCTTGCACTTAGACTAAATTAAACTTCATTTTTTAAATTTGTAATAAATTACAACATTTTGCTGAATTTTTCTTTCACTTTGAAAGCCTGCAGTAGGCTGTGTGTGTGGAAACAACAGGTGAACATTTTGAAAAGGGAGTGTAGACATTCAATAGGCACTGGATAAATAAACAACATTTCCCTATTGTTACATATACATTTTGTAGGTGAAATCATGATATAATGATATCTGATTTAATAGACTATTCACTATACTGTATATTCATTAGGTATTGCTGTGAGTTGTTATTGTTGTGAGAACACTGGCATGAACATCTTGGTTTAGTGAAGGAATTATTCTGTTTATACTTGGTATTATCCCTATGTGCAATCTATGCACACCTTAAACCTCAGAATATTGTTGACATCAGAGTTGTGGTTGTCCAAATGAAACCTCTCCACCACCTTTCAAAATGTCCACCTTTTGTTGCCCCAAAGCCTGGCATGTAAATACATTAAAGACCTACTAAAGGGAAAATCATAATTTCCAGTCTTTTGGTTTGACCACATCAAGTTCAACATTTCACCAAATCAAGTTAGCATCACCCGAATAAAACACAGGAAATTGGAAAAAATAGGCTTCTGTCGTTTTGAGGTATTCTTTGGGCTCTATTTTCAGCTGGCTTGAAACAGATGTCCAAACACAGGCAGTGTGTCAGCGGTAACTGCTGACAATACCACAGTGCTGAAATTCTCTCTCGCCTGCGCTCAGGTGGGTGGGATAGGGGTGATAAAGGCGGCAATCAGATGCGTTGAAACATTCTGGCCATTTGTATACAAGATTAGGCGTAATATTGTAAATGTTGACATTTCGAGTACGAATAAAACAGCATAAGAGCGTGTTATACACATGTCTTAGCCCTGATAAGTGACATGCTGGTGTCATGGGTCCTATCGTGGTTAGCAACTCAGTTGCTCTGCTGTAACAGTTCCCAGGACATTGAATGAAGGACAGGGAGGGGGTCCTCATCTCTGGGGTAAGGACTTGCAGGGGTGTCACTAGTATTAAAGGGCATGATATGATGACACATCCGAGTGTCCATCTAAAAGGAGCAATGACCGTGAGAAAGAATGCTATTGCTCGGTGGTGGTGGTCCTCTAACTGCAGGGACCACCTCTTGTGAAACTCATTTTGCGTATGACTCTTATGCCTCTCTAACCTGAACAGGACATTTCCTCGTCGCCCCTAAAGTTTCACTGAGCACAGACATAAACAAGGCTTGGCTCTGATTAGAAACATTCAAAGACATGAGTCAGGTGGTTGGTAAATGTCATGTATGTGGCCAGAAATGATTAGGCCGATTTCAACATCTGGGCTATATCAAGTTCCATTTATTGTTTACAGTCATATACACAGTGGTTATAAATTCATACAAGTATCAAACTTGCTAAAAAGAAACAAAAATGTCCCCTCTGTCGCCAGGTGTCAAAACGCTGGGTATTGTAGGCACAGTTAATGATGAGCAACCGAAGACAGTGTCCTCAGCAGTCCGGGCACAGGAGAAGGAACTCATGTATCTTTACAGTTTGCCAGTCCAAAACAAGGGAGAATCGAAAGCATGCTGCAGACCGCAATTTCTATAAATATAGTCTGGAAAGAACAAGAGATGCTGTTGAGGTCTACAATATTTAAACGTAATGGGTATGCTTAAGAGACAGACCAACAGCAAAGTCTTTTCACATTTAAATAACATAAATCTCAGTTTTTTTTTTAGAAAGGTTGGATTAAACAAAGAATCAATATTTGCCATGCTAGTCTATAATATTTAATAAAGCCTAGCCCTCTTGGGCCTTACTCAGATACTCTGATTGTAGAAAAACAAGAAAGAAAATCTACAGTGCTTGGACATAGTCTAAATAGAATGGTATTATGCCATATAAATGCTTTGTACAGCAAAAGAAAGGTACACGAGTAGTCAAAAAACACATGCATGTCACTGTAGCTCTGACTAGTGTACATAAGACTAGACCACTATGGGGAATAAACAAGCCTTGCCAGTGAGACTAATGGCACTTTGGATTTCCCTTCTGCCATCCAGTACAGAAGTTAAAGGTTCAGGCAGTCTATATGGCTTTTATTGATTACACTGCACAGCCCAACCCAGCACCAGCAAATGTGAGGCAATTGGGACTTAAGTCGTCAGCAGTGAGCATTTAAAACGTAGGGAGAGGTGGCTTTGTGCTTCTGTGAGGAGTCAATTTAATTGGCATCACTAGAGGATAGATGGTGGGGGGGGGGGGGGGTCACAAAGGAACCATTAATACACTCAAGGCACTTTGAGTGACACACATGTGGATCATAAATATGTGTAGGTAGTGCTGCGCTGTGCTGTGGGGAGGGCCAGGGTGTGTCTGCATGTCAGTAGTGGTGGATAGAGAGTGGGGGAGGATGGGGTGGTGGCGGTCCTCTCTCCTGGGGGGCCGGTCAGTCGCAGAATAACAGGTGAACTGGGTGGCCAGACAGGGGGTGGTTGGCGCGCTCGGCCACGGCCAGTCTGGCTGCCTCCTCGCTAGGGAAGGTGACCAGGGCCTCGCCGCTGCGCTGGCCGCTGAGGTTATACAACATGAGGACGGCGTCCGGCGGGAGCTACAGATGACATAATAATCACAGGAAACAATTACAAACAGAAATAGGTATCATAGTTATAAATGGGAGAGTGAGGGAGTTATGGGTCACTCCATGGAGAGTCAATTGCATCATCCCAACACCAGGGGGCAGTAATCAGGCTGAGGAATTAGGACCTCCTGAATTGATCAAACCCGTACAGAAAGAAAGGCAGAGAAACTCACAGGTAAGGCTACATTTCAACACATTTCAACACCACTATGTCCCAGAGGACCACATCTTTCAATAGGTAGACCGTGAGGCTCAAACACCAGCCATGCTTGCTGGACCTGCCATCCCAAACCGACACCCTGATAATTCATCAAAATCATGACAAACATTAAGCTGAGCTGGTTAGCATGGTTATTGACCCCGAAAAGAAGACTCCACCAGGTAAACGCACTCAGGTCGAGAAAGTAGAGAGCGAGAGAGGGGGGGGGAACTGTCCGGCGCACACGGTTGATTTGAGTTAAGAGATCTGAGCAGGCAGGCAGGCAGACGGAAGGGGGGGGGGGGGGGGAGGAGATGCGAGGGTGGGGGTTTAGGGTCTTACCTTGTGGGTCTCCCTACAGACAGAGCCACTCTTTGGGCTGGATCAGACTCCTGGCCTGATCGCTCATCTGAACCATGCTGCTGTAGTCATCAGGAGCATACTACAGCATAAGTGGATTTACAGTCAGAAGGCGGCCTGACAAACACATACACATACCATACATGTAGACACACACGCACACAACCCAATACTGCCAAAATGGTCCCTTTTGGAGCATACATACCACACGTGTATGCATCGCCGTTTAACGGACCCGACACATTGCCTGACATGGCTCACCCAAACCCCACCCAAGCTCAGGTCTATAAGGACTAAATGCACTGTGGTGAAACTAGGGGGATGGGAGTGCCTGAAATCTCACACACACACGCACACGCCTGGTGCACACAGGCGTGCACACACAGACCTTTTGCATGCTGGGTTAGACACACCTGATATTAAAAAAAAAACTGCTGCACCTTCTCTATATATATAATATGAACCGGAATAGCAAACAAAGAGACCCAAGCCCTTCCACATCACACCACCCCAGTCCCCTCCGGCTACGAGACCCGCCCAACCCAGAACTGTAATGAGTTCATACCGTCCTCTGAAGACTCCGCCTACTCAGGGTGCCAGCCAATATGGGAGAGAAGAAGAGTAGGAGACAAGTGCACACATGTCCCTTTATAGAAAATGCTCAACCTTTGCGGTGCAATAATGCCTTCAGGTAATTTACGAGCGTAGTGAATGTTCAGTGCCCCTTGATGGATATTGCTAGAGGCCTAGCATGACCTTTGGTGTCTTGGTGGCGGGCTTATGGTGAGATTTATTTAAAATGTTTTATGTACTATAGAACAAGGAATGAGCACAGTCTGTCCAGAAACACTTTGTAACAAACTGGATACTTAAGGCTATTGACAAACTAACTGATGTCAGATCTTTGACATCCTCTAAAAGCTAGCACCAATCCTGTCCCGCCAAATATAGTTTTTCTCAATTCATTTCACCACCAGCATCAATATCATAACTAAAATAAGAGGTTGCTTTGTTTAATTGTATTGACTAGTCAACTGTCACACAGTGAGACAGACAAACAGAATGGCAAAAAAAACACTATTACAGAGTGCTGCCCTTGCTTCAGTGGGGACTCTTGGGGAGGTAGGACGGGCCAACGTCAGGGCAGGGGGGTGGTTTTAGGGCACTGACCTGGTAGCCCTGGAAAAAGCTGAGGATGTCCTTGACACCAGTGTTGTAAGGGAGGCCCTGCATCCTGACCAGGGCGCCGTGCTGGGGCATCATGGGAGAGTGGGCTGCGTGGGTTTGAGCCGCCACTGCTGCAGCCATCGACCCTGGGGGGGCCGCAAAGTAGCTCAGTGTGGAGGGCGATACAGGAGGACTGGGGAGGAGGGGGGGAGTAAGAAAGAATGATCAGGACATTTTGTATTTCCAATGTAAACAGATTAGCGTGTGCATTATCCTGAGGGCGTAATTCCCTGATTCTCACAATGGAACATGGCTACCACAAAAGAGATAGCATGGCATGCAGTTCACATATTGACCTAACCTGGGGTAGTATGCGGTGTAGTTCATGTTCATGTTCATGTAGAGCTGGGCGTGGGGCTGGGGAGGGTAGTACGCCAGGGCTGGGCCAGGGCTGTGTGTGGGCGGATGGGGAGTTCTGGGAGTGGCCAGCAGGGGGGGCTGGTAGAGAGCCGCCTCAGACATCATCGCGGCAGGGTATGCAGCATAGGCCGGTGGAGACAGACCTGGGAGATCGACACAGCAGTTTGTATACAGTACTAGTACAATTATCCGTGTACATACACACACACAGGGAGCCATAAAGAGGATGTTCCACATCCAAAATGTTTTTTCCTGGTTTTGCCCTGCCTTGGTTGTACTTGAGCTCAGAAAAACTGACGTCATATTTTGGACGCTATAGTATAGGGTCATTCATTCCGGAAATATATTCAAAATACCTGGCACATTCCAATCAAACAATCAAATGACAGAATTCCCTCTCTGAAGACTGTCTGCATTATATTTCTGAAGAGCTTTGTTATACACTTTTTTCATTTTTTTTAATTTTTTTTAATTACAGTGTAAGAAAGTAACCTACACAATCCAAGGAGTGTCCCTATGGGTCCCAAAATACTACACAGTATCTAAGGAAGCTCAATATGGAGCTAGAAACTGTCTGAAACTGGCCAAATCAACTACCGCCTCAGTCAAGGCCATGGGTGGAACATCCCTTTGAGCTTGTGTTCTTCTCAGAAAGCTGTCATCTATGTCCTTGGTGCTGCCCTGTGTCAACATCCAGAGGGAAGTATTTACACACAAACAAGCAGTGCATGGCTGTGGGGCCACCCTAGTCACCCTCCACGCAGGGGACACGTTGACACAGACCACGGGTGACCTTCGGGATGAGGGTTGCCAGGTACTGTACACTTCTCACCTGGCAACCTGAATGACCTCCACTGCTCAGGCGAAAGACAAAACAGAAGAAAAAAAAAAACAGCAGAAAGGCTGCTGTGGCACAGACTGCCTTCACCGGCTGGCCATTACAATTCCCTACGCCAGGGAGGGGCACCCTGCCTCTTGGGCCATAAGTAAAAGGAATCTAATCTGTAGATATGAACTGCAAATAGAGCAAAGTACACTGGGGTAAGACGCACCCTGTATGTGGCACACCCACCATCACTTCTGGGTTTCGCAGAGTCAAGCTAATTGTGAGGGATACAAGTTATGGAGAGCATATTCGGCTGTCCCCGCTCGTGTGGGATGTTCAATATGTCTACGGGGCTTTACACGGTACAGGGCCAACCCGAACCGATTCTGTTCTGGCTCAGCTATTTCCCCCTTCACATTGATGGATGCGAGACCAGTTCAGCTAAGCTCGGTTCGGCCCTGCAGTGTGAATGAGTAGACAGGCCGCAGTGGTTGGGTCTGGAGTGGGGACCTACAGGGCAGCTTGCAGGGTGGAGGGGAAAGGCCGCTGCGGTTGAGGGTCCCTCCCATCAGAACAAAGCTCATCTCTTCGGTGGAGCACTGGAACACCTCCACATAGCGGTCCTTCATCATCTTCTTGTGGCACTTCTGGGCCACCATAAAGGCCCGGTCAGGTGACTTCATCTGGATGAAGGCATCACCAGAGGGACGACCCTGGAGGTGGAGAGAGAGGAGAGACTTAAGTTAGTGGGTACCAGAAACACCCACCGACGCCACCCCCTCAACAAAAAAAAAATATCCCTCTGGGGAGCTGCATGGCTTTCATCTCCAGCCTGTCCTTCCACGGGACAGTGGAATTCTCTCATTATTGCTCACTGTCACACCTCAGTTGGTAGGGCATGGACCCAACAACGTTTAGGTTGTGGGTTAGATTCCCGCTGGGGCCATATATATTGAGAAATGTATGCACTCACTGCAATGTAAAATCGAGTTGGATAAAAGAGTCAGCTAAATGGCGTATTATCTAATCCCCTCTGGTATACACCGGTGTCTGGGGCTGGATCTGGATTTGGCCATGGTAGGCTCTGTTTTATGTTCTGGCCTTAGATTCTCTGTCTCACCTGCTGGTTGAGCACCATGTGAACTCCGTGGGGTTTGATGTCGATGGTGTGCTCTCCCATGAACTCCAGGATGTCCTCGATGGCGGCGGTGTAGGGCAGGCCGCGCAGGCGGACGCAGTCGCGCGTGCTGCCGGTGGCCAGGAAGGGCGGCGTGGCCAGGACTGGCATGGGCACCATGGCGGGGGTAGGCAGTGTGGATATCAGAGGGGCGGACATGTAGCGGTTAAGGACCTGAGACACAGGAGGGCAGAGGAGTCAAAGGAGTATACAGTCTAAAATAGGGGTATAGACACTTTGTGTCTATATTGCATTCGGTAATGCCATTACTTTCAAACTGCAATTATGCAACAGTTAGAAGCTTGCATTGCTGGTTCAGTTGGACTACTGCCTGCATTACTTCCACTGCATGGTACAGTAAGTTTCTCAAAAACAAGCAAAACCACAAACAAGTGTACACACCCTTCCTTATACAACATACCATTTACATAATAAAAAAAAGGATTGGTTAAAAATGAACTTAACCTTCAAATAGGGACAATATAGCTATTGGATCAGCCCCCCCCCCCCCCCCCCATCCCTTCAGTCCTATTTGCTTAGATTTTTCTAAGAAAAAAAGGCAAACGAAAGTGGCTGAGTGAGTGAACTGAAGGGAGTGGGAGGCTGGGCATGGCTTGGGGCGCTGTGTAGAGTAGGGAAAGAGGGGAAACCCCCGGCGACTGTGTGTAGGCGTACCTGTTGCACCTCTGCAGCAGTGCTGCGGAACAGTTCGATGTATCTCTTGCCCAGGATCTGCTTGTGCTTCTTCAGGGCATTCTGGGCGTACTCCTCACAGGAGAAAAGCACAAAGGCGTCGCCCGTGGGCCGCCCGTCGGGGTACTTCACGAAGAGCAGGCCCTCGCTGCCGTCGGTCACCGGGCTCTTGGGCCCGAGGAAGGCCAGCACGTCCTGGGGCGAGGCGGTGAAGGGAAGCCCCCGCATGCGGATTATCACCTGGTTCTCCTTGGACAGGAACTGGGCCACCTCGTTAGACGTGCCTGCAGAAAGGAGAACAAAAACTAAATGGTGAGAATTGAATTCAGCAATCTTTGGCACCTCTGAGATGTTGATTCTTATGCATAGTCATTCTTAAATACCAAATACAATGAATAAGCATCACTGTTCATGGGGTAGGTGTTGCTGTACTGTATATATTCAGAACCAGTCCTGTAAAACTCAGAGGATCTCATGTCAACTGAAGTGCTGTGGTTGCATCTGAAGCCTCTTCTTTTCCTCTTGGCCAAAACAGCTGTTACAGGTGTATTTATAAAAATTTAAAATAAATGCTTCCCGTGAGCCCCTTCTCAACGTAATCAATCAAGTCAGCTAAAAAAGAAATATGTGGATTAAAACTGCATATTTCATTGATTATTGTGTCTTTTTTTACATGGACCCCAAGAGTTGTGGCTGCATGTGCAGCAGCTTATGGGATCCTGACAAACATACATAAATCAACTGTCTGGCCTGCAGTATCTGCTGACAGTACAACATGTATTGACAGACTCGTCTGGGTAAAGTCCACAGACACTGAGAGGGGGAAGTTAATCTGCTCCGACCCATCTCTTTCCACCCTGCCCTGCCCTCCTGCATGCCCAGTGCTGCTCTGTGGTCCGGAGGCCCAAGGCCCTGCCTTTGTCTCTTCACACCCCCTTTGTGCGGGCCCTGAACTGGGCCTTTCACTGGCCGCCAGCCCCCTCTCCCTCCTGGGACTCGGCGGTGGGATGGAGTGAGCCGCTGTTGGGCCAAGGGTAAAGTTTCTTCCGACTCCCCTCTGAGGTGAGCAGTAGGGGGATTGGGAGGGGGGGGGGGGTGAGGCGCGGGGTGAGGCTCACAAAGCGCCTTTCATTCCCACAGGATAAGCAGAGACCCAGGGGTATGGGGCAGAAGAACAGGGAGAGTACCTTACTACACGTGAAGAGCTACTTTTTCAAGAGGCACAGGGGAGGGGGGGGGGGGGTCCTTGGGTTTGTTTCGGATATGAGGAGGAAAGGCCATGTAATAGAAGGCTACCAGAGACTAACAGGGGGCCTTTCAACATCACTCTTTATAGGAAGGGTGGTGGTGGTGTACGCTTCTGAAATCTGACCTCCAGCAATCTTGAGGAATTCCTCCCCTGTGGCTTTGTACACCTGTGAGGATGAGAGGCTGCTTTTAGCAATTCGACAGAACATTTAAAAAAAGGCTGATTCTTCTGACTAGCATGGCACGTAGCAGACGTATTTGGAAACGGTTAATTTTCCAGGATATAAGACAGCGTGTTAATACTGTGATTTGAAAGTAAGGTGATATCTGTAACAGTACGGAATACATAACGCAATAACAGTGTTGTCTGAGTCGACGGCAGGGGGGGTTAGACGACATGCTGACCTCGATGTAGCGGCTGCCCATGTGGTGTTTGTGGCGTTCGATTGCCAGGTCTCTCTGCTCTTGGTTGATGAAGCGAACCAGGGCCTCGCCATTCCTTCTGCCCTGGGCATTCAGACAGAGGGCCACACCACCTCTACACACACACACACACACACACACACACACACACACACACACACACAGAGAGACAGACACACAGAGACAGACACACAGAGACAGACACACACAGGTTCACTCTTATGCCAACGCATCGATTGAATATGGCACCTCCACACTAATAAAGGTATTAAAACGTGTTAATGAGGTGTGTTAGTACTCTTACTTCGCAATGTTGAGGCCTTTGAAGAAGCGGGCTATGTCCTGGTCGGATGACTGCCACGGGAGGCCCCTGGCTCTGATCACTGTCTCACTGTCCACTGGCTCTGCCTTACTGCTGCAGGGGGGGGGGGGGGAACACAGGGGTAGTGAGGAGCATGGCCAACTTTGGCACTGGAGTCATTAAACTGCTTAACACTGCATACACACACACTTAATGCCAGGGGGTTGTCAGGGTAATGGGTAACGGACACCAGAGTGGGATTTGTGTGGTGCTATTGGATAGCCAGGTAAGCACTTGATTGAAAAGTTGGACAGGTTTAATTATACGCTTGTGGTTTCCTTGTTGCTGTAATCAATGCTAAGAGCTTAGATTTGAACATGGGAGGAATTGTTAAGTATTACTCTGGAGTAAAACCGGTTTAGCAAATAGGTGTGGCAACATTGTGTAATGGTGAAGTTGAGATGGAGTCAAACCACTGAGATTATGGTTGATCTTAAGACATACACACCATGCTCCAGACTGAAACTTGGTCTTCACACTTTCAAAGCAGGAAAATGTGTGGTCTGCAAGAGATTAAAATGGCACAAAAAGAACACAATATATGAAGTATTTAATAACAAAAATGAATAATTACATTTGGCAAGACATTGGGGTTGTCAAAACACAAAAAAAGAATTCACCTCAAAAGGCAACAATACAACAAGTCCTGCTCTGTGCTACCAGATTTCATGCGCAACAGGTTCACCCTGCCTGGCAGCTTGCTGCCTCTGCACTCAGCATTCCTACTTGCAATTTAGCCCAGGGGGATGAAGGGGTAGGCAGGCTGGGGGTAAGCCAGAGGGATGGAGGGGTAGGCAGGCTGGGGGTAAGCCAGAGGGATGAAGGGGTAGGCAGCCAGGGGGGACTACCACAGACGGAGGACAGATACTCACTGTAGGGCTCAGCTTGGACGTGGAGGGCCAGCAGGACCATGGTCTTCACCTCCCTTATCCCCATCTCCTGTTCTGCCAGGGGAGGGATGCACACATCTACACACACATTTAAGGAAATCATCATTAGAAGTAAATCAAAAAGAATTACTAGGGGTGGAAATTAATCTGTGGAATTCATGTTTATTACATTTATATTTTTGGGCATTTAGTCATTTATCCAAAGCAACTTACAACAAATACATTTGACTAAGTAAGTGAATCATCTATCCACCAGTCATAGCAGGAAAAAGTAATCTATGCTCAGGCCAGGGGCCATTGGTAGTTGTAATGACTGAAGATATTTAATTTGATTATTATTATTTTATAAATACAGTCACAACAACAACAACAACAACAACAACAACAACAACAACACATTAATCACTATATCACTTCAACAGAGATAGGATACAGTCCAACATGGAGGACAGTGTGAGGTCCTGGACTGGGCCGGCGTTGGGACAGCATTTATGAAACTCTTTCCTTGCATCCACAAAGGAGTAGAAACATTCAGGGAGGACCACATTCTGGAGCAAAGACAACAAAATAGTCTAGTCATGACTCCAGAAGTCATTTGCTGAATAACACAATGTAGACGCATGGAAAAAAAGCAGGTGTTGGGATGCAATGGGCATGAATGATGCAAGGAAGGAAGGGAAGAGCCAGGAAAAGGTGACAGAATGGTGAAGAAAGAGGAATACGATTGAGACTGAGGGGTAAAACAGATGGATGACACCATCTCTGTGGATAGCTAGAATTCCTGAGCAGATTATGACATGTTACTGGTGAGCTAAAGACAAGCTAAGAAACCCTGCGCACTGACCCAGGAAGTACAACTAACATTCATGAGTGCTTCACTAACAATAGATTTGCCATAAGAATTGCCCCTAAATCAAGTGGCACATACCTTTTTGGAGGCCTCTGGGTGGAGAGCCTGTCGAATGATCAGGGGGCTGTCAACACACAGTGTGTAGGAACTTCTGCCCAGAGCCTTCACCTCAGAAGAAACTGATTGTTGGAACTAGACAGACAGAGAGAGAGAGACAGACAGAGACACTGAACCACAGGGGAACGCCATGTAACCTTTAACAAACCACAGTACTACCACTTCTGTTCTGCAGTGGCAAGTTATAAACACCAAATAGTCTTGTTTGTCCAACAACAGTGCTGACTCTTCCAACTCAGCATGTACTCTGTAACCTTTATTGAGCGGGGCATTGCTTTAAAGACATTCTGAAGCACATTGTTGTTTTGCATTAGGATTTGATGGTCAATCACCTCAAGTAGTTTTAGGTGTTATGGCTTTAGCTAGTTAGATGCAGGCCTTAGTCAGCATGTTTTGCCCATTAATTCCATGACAGGATCTAAAACAGGCTTCAAATACTCAAAATCAAGGACTTAGGAAAATGTTGCTTCTGAAAAATGTGTAATTTATAAACCCACTTTTTAACATACATTTTTATTCAAAAAAGGTTTTTAGTTTCTCGGTTATGCTCCACTTTTCACTCAACACCAATAGGAAGGGACCTCTGATGTTCAGTAGAGACGCCTCCCGTCAATCACAACTGTGGCACGAGGCACATTTGTCAGGAAATGCATAGAGGAGCATCACTTTAAATGTGTCCATAGCAATGAGAGTACAAAACATGTATTTCATCATTCTCTGAATTCAGGAAAGTAACAGGTAGAGAGGGTGAACTCCGCGTTCTATACTCTCTCCGTGTGTGTGTCTTGTAACGGGGCTGGTCAGACAGGTTTTCTGTTTACACTGCGAGGAAGCAGACAAGAGGGATGGTTGTGGTAATCACCTGGATCAAGGGTTTCACTTAGCACGACCGGCACTGGCGATCAGGCAGAGGGAAAACAACCCCAGCCTGACAAACCTGCCTGCAGTGCTCACCATAAACACATCACCATTCAAAATACCACGACTCCCACACAAACTATGTTTAGTAATAACCGTCTGATTTAAGGTGGGCCCATTACCATTGTTGTGTAAACCCACTGGTGTCTTATGATTTTTATCAAAAACAACCTCAGTCTCCTCACATCAACCAATAATCTGCCTGTTACAACTAGCTGGTTGATAATTAAATGGTTAAATAAATCGTCTTATGTCCATAGACGGTCCATAAACACTTTATTTGACTCAAAATCATTTCATTTCAAATCAACTAAAATCACCAATTATTTTCAACCCGTGGTAAACGTAGCACCAGCAACATGTGCCTCAGTAAGAAGAAAGGCTAAACCTACACGCAGAACTCACTCTCTCCATAATGCAGGCTGTCCCAGTCAGACCCATCAGTAAAAACAAGTCAGCCTCATAATCAGGGGTGCACATAACTGGTGCGCCAGTGCGCATGCGTCGCCAAAATGCATGCTGCGCGGCAGATCAGCCGCATGAAGGCGCTTTTGCGCACCAACAGCTGATCTGATTTTTAGTTTTTTTTTTTTTCTCTTTCCTAGCACCAGGGGAGCCCCCCCTCCCAAATTTCGTTGTTTGGTACCTGTACTATAGCAATGACAATAAAGACCATTCATTCATTCATTCATCCTCTACCATGGTTGAAATTGAGGACAGTGATAACTTACAGCAGTAAAGAGAGCAGTGATGATGATTAAGCTTGTAGCATAAATAAATGCTTAGGCTGTAACTTTTTGTTGAAAAGTTGATTTCAGTGTTTACAGAACAGAGCAGTGCTTAAAGAGATGTCCGTTTATTTCAGTGTGTTTAAAGAACAGACATTCAGTTAGTGCTTAAAGAGATGTCAGTTGATTTCAGTGTGTTTAAAGGAGTCTGACAGACTTTCATGCTTAAAGAGCAGTCATTTGATTTTGCATTTGTTTATTTTGTTTTGCACACAATCATTTGTTCGTTCATCTTTATTTATGAATAAATGTCGTTTTGCTAATAAGTTATCCATGTATCCCTTTTTTACTCGTGACTCACGAGCTCGGGGAGCACCAAGCAGCATCCCTAGGTGCTCCTCTGAGCACTGGCCCCAAAAAGTTATGTGCACCCCTGCTCATAATGGTTGTACAAGACATCTACCAAAAAAAGTATTTAGAAAGTGTTTAGCAAAACATCAAACCTCATTAATGTTCTAGTATAGACCCTAATAAACTAATACCAACACTTCTATTTCATGTACATGAATATTGGGGAGGGGAATTAAATTAAATACTGTATAAAGTATTTTGTTGTGGTCGATCTGCTCAGAATGTCTTCACTCCCTAGTGGTGGAATGAGCTTCCCACCACTGACAGGACGACAGAGTCGCTCCCCATCTTCCGTGCTTTGAGTTGCATTCATGTACGAAAGGCGCTATATAAATAAAGTTTCACTTCACTGTCTCAACATCATTCTGTTACCATGGAATTTCCCTACATTAAAACAGAAGTCTCACACTTTTAAGACAGGGGATATGTCCAGAGGATCTAATGCTGGTGAGTGATTGATCTCTGGGGCAATTTCACATGGCCAGTGGCCAAATATGATAGCCTTCAGACAGTCAGTGGGCGAGTTTACTATGTGTACATGTTAGAGCATGCTCCCCAGAGAGACAGGAGGGCCATTACCTCCACACCATCACCTGGACAGCTGCTGACTAAGAAACTGCCTGGTAGAGAGGAACCATGGCTCTCACCTTAAGCCCAATGTATACTTCTGCGTCAAATCGACGGGGTAGTCCTGACCAGGCTATGGTACTACGCAAAACCATTACATGGACTACTCTATTTAAACACAAACACAACTTTGTCCTGCTATCTCATCTTAACCTGGGGGGTATTCCATTAACGTCACTAAAGGAAAATCCATGCTTATTTTTTGATAATTCTCACAAGACTTTCTCATCAGAATAAGCCTGGATTTCCCTTTAGCAACGTTGATGGAATGCCCCCCTGCATTGCCCCCTTATTCAGTAGAAGATACTACAGCCAAGACATTGTAATAGGACAAGTTACAGTGTTCAGTTAAACCCAGCACCTTTTCATTGGTGGTCTACAGTTGTCCTAGATCTGTAAGGATGAGACAGCTAAGTTGCTATGGCAACAGTGTTCAGATACAACTAGATTAATGGTTGACAGGCCATCCTGCCTTGTGGAAAGCCTCCCCTTTATTGCCTACTCTTCATTTCACCATATTGTGATAACATTTGGGTCAGGTCAGATAAACACAGCAAGCTTTATTGGCTGAAGTGGTCAGGGGCATGGGCCCACATGCAACCTTCCTACAAATCATCTCCCAGGGAAACCAGAGGTCAACTAGCCCTACCAGGGTTCAGGGGGGGTCAGTTGTTTCTCTAATTAATTCAAGATATTGAAATGATTCAATGATTGCAAATCGGGAATTGATTTGCAATGATCTCTCGATAGACTGTAGGTGAGAAGGTCACAAGCTGTTTGTATTAAAAGTGTCCCCCTTTTAAGTAAATTGATTGAATTTAAATGAACCCCAAACCTTGGACCCATAGCAGAGGATGATGCACAATGCATCACTGGCTATAGCTTAGTCAGAATGATCAACATGTCAGGTGACTCATGTCATCCAAAATTAACATCCATGGAGTGGAACATCTTTGATCACTACTAGGCTAAAACAAGTCCCATACAACCAAAATCAGATCAAGGAAATCTTTGAGTATGCGGCACAAAATGATACAAAACAGAAACAGGTTGTGGCACTGTGGAATCCAAAGCGGCAGAAGTTGGATTCCACACCTTTCCTTCGGTGGACTTCGTCGGAAAAAACATTCTAGGCATGCAATGCATGGGACACTGTCTGTGACCATATAGCCCAGGGGATGCCTCTGTTCAACCTAACATGTTGACAATTGAACCGGTTAATGAGTCTTATGTCGCCCCACCTTGCTCAATAACACGTAATGGTTTAAAGGAGCAAGGCAGGCACACCCTGTCCTCATTCTCACGATGACATTGGAGCAAACGCGTCTGACAGGCCCATGTATGGAGCAGGACTACACTATAAACACTACGTGAACGGCAGGCGTATCAGCAACAAAAGTAAAGTGAAAGAAGGTGCCGTTGCATCCACAGAGTCAGGATAGGACATTGCAGTGTGCGACAAGTGAGAATAGACCACAATCTCTGTCAGGCCATTCATTAATTCATTCACTACCACAGTGATTATCCAGGTTTACATTGTTTTCCTCAGTAACAGGAGACCGGCTAACTCCTACCCTGTGCCGTTGGTGAGAATGAGTGAGGAGCTGGCCTTTGTACCCGCCACTATCGGTGTTTGCTCTGTGGTACAGCTGACGTGTTTGCATGGTGACTGAAGTTGGGCTGGTGGACGGTGTTTGCTCTGTGGTACAGCTGACGTGTTTGCATGGTGACTGAAGTTGGGCTGGTGGACGAGGGAGAGAGGGGTGGCAAGGCACCAAAGATAAGGCGCAAGTAGGGAGTGCCAGAATTGGTCCTACCTACACCGCTTGTATTCATACCACAGACTGTGTCCAGGGGGTATTTCATCAACATTGCTAAAGGAAAATGCAGGCTCATTTTTGACAAGCCTTGCAAGACTGAGCCTGGATTTTCCTTTAGCAACATTGATGGAATACCCCCCCTGTACTATATAGGGGCTACAAGTTACAACCCAGGAGGGATGGGTCATAGAGCAGACCAGTGTCAGGCTTTTTACCTCAGATCAATGTTTTTTTTTGTTTGGGTATCCGTAATAAGAAAGCTGGTACATTGACAGCCTAGGTCAGACTTGGTGGGAGGGTGGACCCTGAGGG
This sequence comes from Nansenia antarctica, assembly GCF_963989245.1. NCBI lineage: Eukaryota > Metazoa > Chordata > Actinopteri > Argentiniformes > Microstomatidae > Nansenia > Nansenia antarctica. The sequence goes on along the minus strand of NC_137679.1, from coordinate 34,393,972 downwards.
CCAGTTTTGACAGTTGGGAGCCTCAGATCAGTTAGTGCTGCAGTGCAGGCTCTGACACGCTGTCTGCCAGCCTGGAGCTAGGCATGTGTAGCACAATGTCTCACAGGTGTTTCAGAGTCACCCCATTCCCAGAAACCCGTACTGGGGCAGGTGCACAGCGGCAGATTAAGGGATAGTGCCAGCAGCAATAAAACGCTCTTCTCTCGCACTCACCGAACTGTATGAAGCCTTGTTATGACACGTGAGCCAGAGAAGCTAGGCAATAGAGATGGCTGGGCAATACAACAGCCAAACTATACCGCAAGCATTGTGTAAGCTTTTTCCCGCGCCCATTAGCCAGTTGAAACAGAGCTACTGTAATCAAAGAGGCATGCTACACTGGCTGCTGGAAACACAGTCAAACAAGCTTGCGCAGCAGAAGAATTAGTTCAGGCTTCAAAACGATCAAGCGTCTCGAGCCTTTTCAGCAGAAAAAGTGGCCCGCGCTTCTATTTTCTGCCTCCGTTTTGCCACTTCTGGGGTGGCACACTGAAAACAACACTCATGAGAAGCAGAATGACACTTGACAGTGTTGTTTCAGAGCAAGACATAGTCGTGACAGATGTTGAGATTAATCTTCTTTGAACATTCCCTAATCTTAAAGAGAAAAGATAGAGCAGTGGGTATGTCGTGTGCCAATTTGTGTTGAAAGTCACCCCTCTATAATGTCCAACATTCTCTTCCTTAATAAATCTTTCACCAAAGAAAACAAACCAGCATACATGGCTGCTCTGGCCATATGGTAAATGGACTGCACTTGTATAGCACCTTATTCCAAAGCACTTTACAATGGCCTCTCATTCACACACCAATGGCGGCAAACTACCATGCAAGGCGCCGGCCTGCTCATTGGGAGCAATTTGGGGTTCAGTGTCTTGCCCAAGCACACCTCGGCGACACATGGACAGGAGGAGCCGGGGATCGAACCAACAACCATGCGCTCATTAGACGCAGGGTCTACCTCCTGAGCCACAGCCGCCCCACATGCACTGATACGGCCCCTGCTCTATGAAGGTTGCCATTGCTACGGCATCCTTCCTTTCCCATGTATAGGGCTCCATGACTCAAACCAGCCTGAATGTTGCTTTATCTTCATTCCCCCACTGCCTTAAAATCAATATAGACAAACACCAAACTAAAGCTGACCAATGGCAAGAGAGAAAGTGACCACCAGACATGAGCAAGAAAGAATTGATCTTTCTGGTTAATATTTGAAGGGTCAACACAAGATAAGCCACTTTTGAAAAGGGTAGCCTTTGTGGTTTAAATACAGTAGATGACTTCAGCATTCGGAATCAGCAGCCCATTAGAGCATCTTGATGCCGTCACAAACACAACAGCAAGGGCTCTGGCAACGTCATGGGCTTCAAGACCACCATGCAATCGATCCTGAACAACAACTTCAACAAACCTGCTCGCGCTTGCTTAGGATAACGCAACGTTAATAGAAGAGCCCCATCTTAAACTTAAATCACTAGTTGAGTCTGATAATGAGAGGTTTTCAATTATGAAATACTTCGGGGCGGTAAAGGTTGTAGTGAGTGTAAACACACTTGTCAGAGAAGTTGGGAAACACGTTTGGCAACATACACCTTTTGTCAAACCATACCTGTAGAAGTAAGTGGAACCTGAAAGCAAATTCACATCCTGGTCATAAATGAGCTGCCCCTTCTCACAAATGGCCTAAGGAAATAGCCACACCAGCTATGTCCAGGGGTCTCTGTGATTGTGTTCCTGTCTCCATCTCCTTCCTCTGCCTGGGAGGGTAGTGTGTTCTCAGGTAAACATTCCACCTTCCAGATGTCTTCAGCATGCATCAGACTGAGACAAGACTAGACCTGCTCCCCCCCCCTCCCCATCTCTTTGCCTTAAAAACTTGCCTTAAGACTGTCACGGTAGTTTATCTGTACGCCAAACCACAGACAGCTTTAAGCAAGTTGAATACTTTTAAAAGGTCATCATAGACATTTGACATTTCTAAGATCAAATCAGAAGTCAAGCTTGTCATGTGCCAACCGCCTTGAAAGCACTTACATTGCACGGATAAATATACCTTCAAATTGGCCGATGATATTCAACATGCTATGTTCTGGGTTTTATCACAATCTTTTATGTCGGCGTTAAAAATGTTACATATAGCTTATCCTAAGATGGCATTACACAACAGTAGGTAGGACATATTATTTCTACACGTGTAGGCCCAAGTTTTGGGCCTGAACTGAAGTCTTTCTCATCACCACCTAATAAACCGAGATGAGGCTCACCTGTTGCAGAACTTTGTCCAGAGGCTCGGCTTTGCAGAGTTCGTCCAAACTCAGTCCAGTCTCTTCTTTACACTGGTCTGTCAACTCCAAAGTGTCTGGTTTCACAAGACTTCTCTGAAGCTTACCAACCTAAAAAACGGTATCGGTGTTTCATAGCATAAGCCGGTTTTGGTTCTACACAGCATGAGGCCCACTTCATTCCAAAGACACCCCACTCAGTTTGACCCACATTTATGAAGTGTCACAAACTAGCAAACAATGTTTAAATGTAGTTGAAAAACCTCCAAAGCAGTTAATTGTCAACGCAGGGTATAATGTTGGGACATTGACATGGAACCAAAAAGGTATGCCGCTTTTCTCCTTTCTGCATTAGCCCTGACCTGAGGTTAGACTAATGAACGCACCTGTGCTCCACCGTGGGATGTTTCGCATTTACGGCCAATATGAACGTTTCAATTGTTTTTGGGGGGGTTAAATTAGCATCCCGAAAGTAAATTATACCGTGTTGATTCATGTCAAATGTCAAGCTATAACATTACTCCACTACGTGTAGACTACCACAAAACACTGTCAGAAGAAACGATACAACGGGTAAAAAGTCCGTACCTTTTTCTCCTGGAGATCCACAATTTGCCACACCAAGAGAATTATTTCCCTCTCATCCGAACCCAGTTTACCCCCATTTGCACCAGCTGTTGCCCCAAAGAACACCACCAGAGTATCACTGTGCGAAGCCATCAGGGACCACAAGGGGTAAAAACTACAATTAAAAAGCAAAGATGAAATAAAAATAACACACGAGGGTTCACCTTTTTCCAAGTGATAAGAGGAGCAAACAAAAGATCTGGAAAATTCAATTGAAGTAAACGAAGAGGGGAAAGAAGATCATTTTCAGAGAGGGACACGTAAAGAGATTGCGGCCAAACAACTCTACCTGATCCAGTACTTGAGTGTGTTCTATCCAGAGATACTGGTTTAACTGGTAAAGAAGGGTGGAAAACTCCGTGTTTCTTTCACGCGAACTCCATAACAAGCCCTCAAGGTTTTTATTTTTTCTTCCTCCTCGCTATTCTTTTCTTGAGTTACCTGTATGGTTCAGCCTCTTACTTGAGTCAATCTCCCAGGGGAGCTGGTCTTATTGGCTACTAAGCAAAGGTGAGGGAGGGACATACCGGCAGCAATCTATGTAAACTAACCTGATTGGACCGATATTTGAAGGAAGTAGATTAAAACCTCCTTCTTTCTTTTTTCGCCATGCGCACCTTTGTTGTCGACCTCCACGCCTCCCCTTTTTTTCTGCGCGTATTTACAATTTTTTTTAATGTGTAAAAAAATAAATAAATAAAAGGCAGGTTAAATGGGTCGCCAGTTGTGTTATGCTGTGTGTCGTTATGTAAATAAGGGCCCTGTTTGAGCATACAGTCTACACCTTACTTCAGTAGAGGTCAAATCACAGAACTGATAGGCCCGAGTAGATTCCTCAAAGTAACCCTGTGTGAACTAAATACTTCAAGAGATGTGACAATGTAATGACAATGCGCACATTCATTATCATAATTCATGACCAAAGCCCATATTTTTGACTATTTTTGACTTGTTATGTCTAACCTTTCACTACACTTGACATATGATGCTTGACATGACATGTGATGCTTTAATTATTTTTAAGCATGACCTGAATCAATAATTGATTTGTTTACAAAGTCTACTATGGCAACAAAACCATAATCTATCAAGTAACTGTTTCTACTTGCTTTGGTGATAAGATAAGAATGGATTCCTTGAAATTCTGGAGGAAATAGACAAGTCTCTTTCTCGCTCTCTGAAATTCAGATGAAAGCATGTGGCCTAGCCTTGCGGTAAGTAGCACATTATTATGTTCAAGACACAGATGTTTTTTTCAGTTGTACTTAAACATATGTTTCCCTTCTTAATAAATGGAACCTGCTATTTTTTATTTCCTTCAGTGAGAGTTAATGCTGCGAAGTTGCTCAGAACTCATTCTGAATGTAATTGACAGACAACCACACCATAGCTGTGACTAATATTTCACAAGAAATGTTCTCATTGATGGTTGCTTCCTCATTTTGGGAGATTTGACACATGTTCTGACCCAGCTAATGTTTGACACATGTTCTGACCCAGCTAATGTTAATGGAGATTCTCCATTAAAAGTGAGATGTACTCCAGAGCTTAATTGGACACAACTGTGTCCAGTTAAGTATCCAATGAGTTAAATTCCCACGCACCACTTACTATGCAGTTGTTTATCACACTCAATTCAATTCAACTGGATTTCTAGATGTGACCAGTGGTAGGTTGACATTCATATGGTGTAGGCCTCTGTCAGCCTGGCACTCACTGGTTTGAGTCATCAGAGCAGAGAGATCATAAGTGAAACTACACAGGATTACAGGCCTTTATCCTCACACGTAACCTGCAACCACAGCAGTGTTTGTCAGGTCCAGACCAGAGCACCTGCTACGACCACAGAAAACACCCGGCTACACACAATCACACAACGGTACTGTACTGTCAGTGCACACAGCTGTGACTAATGGGAGCAATGACAAATGCATTACACTCATTTTTGCATACAAAAGCGTTAAACCCACGCATAATAAACATCTTCCTCCGTAGACTGAAGACCTATCTCTTCAGGCTACATCTTAACTGTCCCTCCTGAGACATCTACTAGCCCCCTGTACTGTTTCATTAATTAACAACAACAACAACAACAACAAAACTTCCATCTTCTAGCACGACGACTGCCAATGGCCCCAGGCCTGAGCATAGATTACTTTTTCCTGCTACGACTGGTGGATAGATGATTCACTTACTTAGTCAAATGTATTTGTTGTAAGTCGCTTTGGACAAAGGCGTCTGCTAATTGCCAAAAATGTAAATGTTGATGTAACATCCTTTATACACTGTAGAAGCAGGTGCAAAACAACTGAGGCAGTATTATCCTGTGATTGGGTTGTGTTGGCATCTCCCTCAGTTCTTCTCACACTCAGCGACTCAGCCATGACATGCCTGTGTGTGGTGAGTGACAGCAGAACACATTGAGCAGAGACAGGCCTACTGGAGCAGGGTGAGACAGCGCTCACTATATGACTCACTCTTCCAGTAGAAAAGACACATGAGGAAGGGAAGGAAAAGAGGGAGTGGGAGAGAGAGAGATGATGGTGGGTGGTGGTGGTGGTGGTGGGGGGGGGGGGGGCATACCTATCAACTCAAATCTGTTCATTCACATCAGTTAGATGATGACATTAACAAGACTACTTTTTTAATGATCAGTAGAAATTCAAAGCTGCTGCTGCAAGTTGATACTTTTAAGTTAATATCAAAAAATATATATATATATATCCATGTAATTTTTATTTTCTTACTATCCTCCTCTTGCTGTATTTTTTTTACTTGCCCCTGTTGCTATACAAATAAACGTGCCTTCCCCTGCCAAGTGAACAAGAGGAGAGGGCAGTATCTTGTGAATGTGGTAACATTCCAGTCATTGGAAAGGAGGTACACGGCACTGCCACCTAATGGCCTAAAGGCTATTATAACCGATAGTACTCATTTAAAAAGTATGGAGTTCAGTAAATCTGAATAACATTTTTATTTTACAAATATACATCTCTGTGTTACACATTTACAGAACTACATTTCGCAAACATAGGAAAATCCATTTCACAAATATGTCTTTCCAATGTGGCAAAGAGTAGTACACAATTCCTCTTTTTACCCATGTCAACGAGGACAGAAACATTTTCATGTTGCAATCTGCAGAAAGAGGGAAGTTGAAAGCATGACTCGTGCTGTCGCAGAATTGATGCTATGGTGTTGTAGACTAGACATTTTTTTTACTGTTTTGATGCTGATTTATAAGATTTTTTTGGGTAATATTTACATTTAAAAATAATTATATCTTTTGGCATTCATAACTTTGATCTTAAAAGGGAAAGATTCCTTTCTAATGATAATGGTGCACTCAGTTGAACAGGAAGAACATGAACATGAACATGAACATCTGTTGTTGCCATTATGACTGCTAAAGCTGTGTATGAAATTATCTATGTAAGGAGGGTAAACAAAATAAATGTAGTGGAGCCTTGAGTACAAGAAACTTAGTACAAACACTCACAGTGTATCCTCATGGCTTCAGTATGGTCTTACATTTTACAAAACTACTAACAACATTTTCTTCTTTTACTTTTCTCTCTTCTTAACATTACATTTGAACATTAAATCTACAGAGTAAATAATGAACATGAACGTTGAAATGAATGAAATAACAGAAATTACATTACACTGTTTCACACTTTATCAATATCACTAATGATACATTGTATGGAGATTTCATAGTACAATTTTGGAGTTTTCAGAGTACATTTTATGTACTACTGTATTTATTTTATGCTAAAATGCATCATAGCATACAATGAGACTTCTCAAATCCTTACATTAAACAAAAATACCTTTATACAAAATATATCTTTCAAACACCGAACACATATACACAGAACTCAGGGTGCAACATTTTCACAAATACTTAGGAGTACATCTACTTGCTCCTTTGACTCTGTGACACACTGTGAGCTTTGGGTCTGAGAGCATCTCCTGGTCACAAAGGATAACTCTTTATTCCCCTCTCCTGGGGCAGTGGAGCTGGAGATGTGGCGGAAGAGCTTCTCCACCGAGTTACGGAATGAACGTGCTGCAAACATGTAGAGCAGTGGGTTGACAGTGCTACTAATGAAAACCAGGGCTCCTGCAATGAACGTCATGGCGTCCCTGGCACTCTCCAGACGATCCGTCTTGAAGTGGGACCGCGGGACGGTGAGGATGATGAGGGAGAGGGTGTTGCCTATGTGGTGAGGGGTCCAGCAGAGAGCAAACACCACCACCACGCTGGCAATCAGGCCAGTGGACTTTCTCTTGGACTTGAAGGTCATCTGGGCAATGCGGCTACAGAGGCAGAGGTAGCAGACCACCAGGATGCTTAGGGGGATGACGTAGCCCACCAGGGTCTCCAGCAGCACACACACTGCCTCCTGGGCCGTCGAGGTGTACTCCCTGTATAGGCATTGTTCCTCCCCCACCTTCCCGTCCAGTACCTGGGTGGGAATGACCGGGATACTGAACAAGAAGGCAGAAGTCCACAGGACAAGCAGGACCTTGTTTAGTGCCTTTTTCCTCCTCCAGCCAGCCGAGGCGAAGGGGTGGCGCACGGCCACAAACCTCTCCACGCTCATGAGGGTGATGAGGAACACACTGCTGTACATGCTGGCGTTGATGAGGAACACCAAGGCCTTACAGGAGGCTTCCCCGAAGACCCAGGAGCGGGCCAGGGAGTAAATCCAGACCGGCAAGGTGATGAGCACCAGCAGGTCTGCAGCTGCCAGGTGAAGGATGAGCGTGACAGTGTGGGAGCTCTGCTTGACATGCCTCAGGATGGTCCAGATTACCAGCAAGTTCCCTGGAGTTCCCACCAGAAAGGACAAGGCCAGAATCACACAGGCTACTGCATTACCACCAGCGTACTCTTCAAGGGCCATGGATTCTGAAGGCAGACCGACCGAAAGATTCATGCTGCTTGTGTGCCGTTGGTGTACTCAGACTGAGTGCAGCAAAGTGCAGCACAAGCAAGCCACCACTTCCCTTTAACCACAGGGACGAACAGGAAAGACATTTCTCACAGGGTTAGGGCTATCTGAGTGGTGATTCATTAATCTTGGTCCTTGTGTCACGAGAGGGCAAAACGCAAGTGTGTCACTCTCCAGAGGAAAGGTTTTTAGACTAGACAGTTCAAGGAATTGCCAAGAGTCTTTGAATTATTTCTTTAAAAGGATATCAACTGTAGGATTTTCATTTAGGTCAAGAAGACTAAGCCAGTGTATCGCTAGAAGGTATTTAGATGGATTGGAAGGATAACATGAATACTCCATTGACATGCATTGCCATTCCAATGTTGTCATTGTGGTCAAACAGAATAAGAGAATGTGTAACTTTCAGAGATCAAGACAATTCCCTCAGCAGCCTTTTTGTCACGTGGCTATCTCGTTGCACTGCTCGTGCACCGAAGGAATCACTAGATCTCGTGGTGGCACATACTGAGTGCCAAAAACAGCAATTACATGGGCCAGACCTGGTCCAAATCTGGGGAGCCAGCCCTGGTGGACAGTTGGTAATTTGCTGTGGGCCAGCTCTGGTATGAGAAATGTGGCCCTGATACATTCATGTAGCTACTGGGCCATCTTTGGTCTGAGATTGCTTGGGACCTGGGCCACATCCTCATGTCGGCCCACTTAATTTCTCTGCTGACTGTGATTGCTGACTGTGATTTACTCCCAGTGAAAATGAATGGATTTCACTGTTAGTTCGCCGCTCATGTGCCATTCACATCTGAGACAGGAGAGCAACCATGGTTTTTGTTTTTAGTTTTTGTAAAAATGGATACAAGGATACAAGACTGTACAAAAATAGCACTATACAAACTCCTTTTTCCAAGACAAAACACTGGCCTGAGACATTGTCGCTGAACCATGATGTGATACTTTTAATAACGTCAAATAATATAATTCTGGTCTAAAATAACAATCCAATGTTATTATTATATTACAAATGATTAATTCGTAATATTATGAGTGTTACATCATAAACGTCATCGGTCCCTTAACATATCCACTGTTATCAGACTATCGAGAATAAATGGGAGAAATAGAGAAGCACAGCCTCAAGAGAGGTTCATTAAGTCCATTAAGCTCTTCGCCGGTTACATAACCAACTCTATAACATTAGTTTGTTGTTCATTTATAATCCCCATGTATCCCTCAGTGCGGTACCAATGATGAAAGGGACTGAAACGTCGAAATATTCTAAGAATAGTAAAGCAATAACATTTTCATTTAAATTATTATTCTTATCATTTCTTTTGTTAATCAAACTAATATTTGTAACACCTTTTCCCATGATGATGTATTGTAATTCCCGAGCATCCTTGTATCGTATTTGTACATCATCAGGTCCTTTATTTTGAAACGTCACTGTTATGACGTCGTTCACAACTCACTCCTGACGTCACCGCTAGCTGGCTAAAACAAGTATGTCAACACATACAACTGATTTTCACACAGGAAAAAGGACGTTGGATGTTGACCATTAACGATGTCTCAATGAACGATCTGTACGTAACTTTGTTCTAATACTTGTCTGGTTTGGTTGATCTCTTCTGTCTCAAAAAAGATAGGTTGCGCTAGCTCGAGTTAGCTAGCTAAGCTAGATAGCTGAGGGATTTCTCCGATGTAAACATCTGGCAGGTCCTGGCTCTGGGACAGGCAGCTAGCTAACCACATGGCCCAATTTGGGCTCGACCATCTCAGTGAACACTAGCCAAAAGTCGCCTCTATATCTGACACGCATGCCTGTAGTGATGTGGCCCACATGTCAGAATATAGTCAAGTCAGTAGAGGCAGAGACAATCCTCCTAGTGTTGCCCGTCAGCTGGCTAGCACGCTAACATACCTGGTTAAGCAGCTGTGTTACCGTCATGAAGGGATAGCTGTCTAACTAGTAGAGACACACTAGCTGTCTAAGCTGTCTAACTAGTAGAGACACACTAGCTGTCTAAGCTGTCTAACTAGTAGAGACACACTAGCTGTCTGAAGCTGTCTGACTAGTAGAGACACACTAGCTGTCTAAAGCTGTCTAACTAGTAGAGACACACTAGCTGTCTGAAGCTGTCTAACGAGTAGAGACACACTAGCTGTCTAACTAGCAGAGACACACTAGCTGTCTAAAGCTGTCTAACTAGTAGAGACACACTAGCTGTCTGAAGCTGTCTAACTAGTAGAGACACACTAGCTGTCTAAAGCTGTCTAACTAGTAGAGACACACTAGCTGTCTAACTAGTAGAGACACACTAGCTGTCTGAAGCTGTCTAACTAGTAGAGACACACTAGCTGTCTGAAGCTGTCTAACTAGTAGAGACACACTAGCTGTCTGAAGCTGTCTAACTAGTAGAGACACACTAGCTGTCTAAGCTGTCTAACTAGTAGAGACACACTAGCTGTCTGAAGCTGTCTAACTAGCAGAGACACACTAGCTGTCTGAAGCTGTCTAACGAGTAGAGACACACTAGCTGTCTAAAGCTGTCTAACGAGTAGAGACACACTAGCTGTCTAAAGCTGTCTAACGAGTAGAGACACACTAGCTGTCTGAAGCTGTCTAACGAGTAGAGACACACTAGCTGTCTAAAGCTGTCTAACGAGTAGAGACACACTAGCTGTCTAAAGCTGTCTAACGAGTAGAGACACACTAGCTGTCTGAAGCTGTCTAACTAGTAGAGACACACTAGCTGTCTGAAGCTGTCTAACGAGTAGAGACACACTAGCTGTCTAAAGCTGTCTAACTAGTAGAGACACACTCAATTGTGTTGATTATTCCCGACAGTACTCTGGGAATAGTCAATACACTTCAGTATGACTTCTGACTGGGCTGTTTAGACCATTTCAGGACGCTAGTATTGGTGAGACTTTTTGGAGTCTTAAATGCTGGTGTCGGTCAGATAGTTTAGTTTAGTTAGTTTATTTATTCAGCACATGATAAAAAAATAAAAAAAACTGTGCAAGGAGGGAACGATGCCCAGAAGGCTTGTACATAGTTCCACTCCCGCCAATAGCCAAGGTTCAATATACTACAAAGAACACTTTATACATAAATAAGACAAGAGAAACCACATGCAAAATCATATCCATGGGGCAAAACGGTGTGTTCCCGATCTGGCAGAAAGTGTGTCTTTCTAGAGTAATCTAATTTAGATTATTGTAATATGTAGTGCCTTACACCTATGCCACTTGAATGAATGAATGAATGAATGAATGAATGAATGGTCTTTATTGTCATTGATATAGTACAGGTACCAAACAACGAAATTTGGGAGGGGGGGGGGCTCCCCTGGTGCTAGGAAAAAATAAAATAAAAAACAAGAAGGGAAAGGAGCTGGTTTACATAAATAAAGGCTATGTACACTATCCACTATACTATACTATACAAATAAAACACTGTGCTGTACTCTATGCTATACCTATTCTAACATTTCCTATTCTCTGAACCTTATGTACCCTAGGGTTGTCATATTGCACATAGTGTTATTGCACATTCGTTTAAAGTGTCGCAGTTTGCAGGCTTGAAATGTACACATTTGTGCCTCAGCACTACACCTGATTTCAATCCAGCAGCTGCCATCAATCCGTCCAGACTGTCCAGGGCCCAGAAACCTAGGTCTTTGCTGTGTTCAGGGCCTGAATGGCCCTGGGGTTCATTCATTCATTCATTCATTCATTCATTCATTCATTCATTCATTATATAATTAATCTTAAAATCTTTTTTTTAAATGCATGAAAACACTTTGAAGGCAATAGTTGAAGGCAATTAATGTAGCCTAATCATTAATTTTAAGTTTTGCCTTAGATACCTCTTAAAACCTCAATTAGGCCTAATAGAGGGGGAACACTATCTGACATACTGACCCGACACCGGATCACCACTCCGCCTCCTGAGTCTGGGCTATAGTTAGCCGGAGCTCCTCCGGAGTTGTTGACAGCGGTATTTGAGCCTCCCGCCGGCCCGGTCATTGGGAGCACTTCGGGGTTCAGTGTCTTGCCCAAGGACACCGACACGTGGCCAGCGGGGGATCGGACCGCTGACCTTGCGATCATTAGACGCCAGCTCTACCTCCTGAGCCTGTGTTTACATACTATACAGTCAAGCCTGGCTAAAACCCCATTGTTTTCTGACCTCACAGGTTGTAAGCAGAACTCTGGTGTTTCTGGAATCGGTGTGTCACACGTATCAACAAGTCTGGTGAGAGGACTCCAATCTCAACTGCGATGCCACTGTTCTTCTTAGAGAGGTTTCCATGGCCCAGTCTGCAGACCTACACAGCTCTGAGTGTGGCTGTGCTAGCTGGCAGCATCTTCAGTGCATACAACACTGTAACAGAACCTGGATTTGGGGTCTCAGACTTGGACCACCCTCCACCTGCCCCCACTGAAGGAGATATCCTGCCTACTGATAGACTACAGCCTACTGATGGGCCTATTCCAGATACAGAATTAGCGTCCACTGTTCTGTGGTACCTTGTCACTGACAGTCTCTTTGTTTGGGTGAGTCGTTTTTTCAGATGAGAGCTAACTTTGTCTGAAAAGATGGGATGTTAGTTAAGGCTATAGGAAGTTAAGTGGTCATTCTTTCCCTTCTTTCTGCACTCCTCCACAGGTGTTGGTGAACACAGCTTGCTGCTACCTGATGCTGATTGCTAAAATGATCCAGTATGTGGTGTTTGGGCCTCTCAGAGTCAGTGAAAAGCAGGTGAGTTTTTGTTGTTGTCATAACAATGGATTAATGGAACTGGTGTTTTAAATGGGGTGTGCAGTGCGTGCGTGCGTGTGTGTGTGTGTGTGTGTGTGTGTGTGTGTGTGTGTGTGTGTTTGGGGGGGGGTATATATAGAGTATTCTGAGTTGTAAGTTTTTTTTTGTTAAGTCACTGCTCATTGGAATGTTACCTAATGTTCTTCACTCTTGACCTGGCCTCTCCTCTGTTCCCTCAGCACCTGAAGGACAAGTTCTGGAACTTCATATTCTACAAGTTCATCTTCATCTTTGGAGTGCTGAACGTTCAAACGGTGGAGGAGGTGGTCATGTGGTTTCTGTGGTTCTCCGCCCTGGTGTTCGTCCACCTCATGGTCCAGCTGTGCAAAGACCGCTTTGAATACGTAGGTCTCATCCACTGTCCCCTTCCTATATCACACTGTGCTTTAAGGCTGCCACGATTAGTCGACTAGTCACGACGACGTCGACTACCAAAATCGTCGCCGACATATTTGGTAATCGCCGTAGTCGCATGTTTTTTTGGAGCTGAAATTTTTAAAAAAAACGTTTTTTTTTGTTTTTTTTACCTTTATTTTACCAGGCGAGACAATTAAGAACAAAATTCTTATTTACAATGCCGGCCTGCAATAAGGGGATAATATGCAATATGCAAGATGCAATATAAGCGATAAGCATTCGTTTTTCTTCCCTGAAGCTGCCACTGGCTAGCGTCTCCCAGTGTCTTTGATGTACATGCGCAGTGTCGGTCATCCGGGACACACGTGACATCCCCGGAAAAACAAACGGAGAAATGTCTTCCCGTCCTCGTACGTGGGAGCATTTCAACCACAACGTTGAAAAAAAGAATGTAAAATATACAATTTGCAAAGCTGAACTCGCTTATTCATAATATCATGGCAGCACGTCTATGATGCGCAAGCATCTCAAAAGGAAGCACGTTGTGGCAGATGACGAGGAAGACGATGGTTCGTCTCGGTAAGCTAGTTAGCTTGTTATTGGCTAACGATATCGTTACGTTAAAAGCCTTCTTACATTATTTTACGTTATGTGCTGTAACGTTGTCATCAAAGCGATACTTATCAAATAGCTAAAAAAATTGTCTTAACGTTACAGTGCTAAGAAGGCGCGTTCTACTATGGATAGTTATCTTGTCAAGATGCCAACGTGCATTTCCTCGCTATGAATGAATAGTCCACACAGGAGAGAAACAATTTCTTTGCTCAGTCTCCTGCACTTTTCTTTGTTATGTTATTTGATTGAGACCAAACCTTTTCTCTACAAACATTTCTTTTTGTGGATAATTGCTCTTTTTTAGTTGCCTTAGTGCCTACCTCATTTTATTTTGCAGCACTATTCAATACATTTAAAATGTATGTTTGATGCCAGAGATGAGTGAAGCAAAGCAAAACTTTTGTACTCTGTACAAGTATTTATTTTTGTTTTTGTATTCTTTTGGTTGCCTAGTGCCTAGCCTACCTCATTTTACTCAGCAGTTTGCACTCTCTACTACTCTTTACATTACATTACATGCAAGTGATGCCAGAAATAAATCTGCAAAGTTCATTAAAATATCTATTTTTGAGTGAACAATCATTTTAATTGTCTTTATTTTTAGTTAGCACATGCCTACAACAACAACTAACAACTTCAAGCTAAATTTAGAAGCTGATTTAGAAGATGATAGTTAAATAAGAGCGATTGAGTAATTGTGCGATAAGCTGTAATTTATGATCCGACTAGTCGACTAATCGTTAAAATAATCGGTGACTAGTCGACTATGAAAATAATCGTTTGTGGCAGCCCTACTGTGCTTTGGGCTTCTGGTGAAGTGGGTTGTTAGACTGCAATAGACGTGTCATTTGTGATCTGTTTGCCACAGAAGGAACAGAATATGGCAAACCACAACTGACTGGGCTTTTGTGCGAAGGCATGCCAACTAGGTCATTAGAAATAGGCTAGGCCTAGGTCAGGAATTAAGTGTCCGTTCGGATTCTGTTCCCCTTTGCTTTACCCGTTCCCTCTGACTTCTGCTTCAGCTTGCTTTTTGTTATTTAGTCTTAATACGGGGTTGGTAATGATGGTAAAGGAATTTAATGAAACTAAATGAAACATTGCCAGACCAAAATAAAATCTTCCAACCCTACCTCCACAACGTCATAATTGCGACAGCAGCTGGTGAATCCGGCAACAAGTTAGCAGCCGATTTTTATTCTGAAAAATGTAAATACATTTCAGCTTTGTTTTATTTAAATCTTTCAGAATAAACGTCTGAACATTTGGATAGGTTGTCGACTTGTTTCACCAGCTGTTGTCACAATTTGTCTGAGAAGATAACTGACTGAAAAGTACCTCCCTATTTATAGATTTATTTTCCATTTTCTCTCTGAATGCCTCTGTAGGGAGGGTGTCCTGCAGGAGTGTACTTGTTTACAGCATCAACACACAAGCTACTTTTCCCAGATGCCACTGATATGATGTAGTGAGCTATACTCAACATTCACATAAATCTTGCTAATAAATAAATAAATAAATGTATTTAATTTATTTATTAAATAAAATAATAATAAATAATAAATAATTATAATATTTATAATATATAATAATAATAATAATAAATAATAATAATAAATGTATTTATTTAATTTATTTAAATTTATTTATTTATTTATTTAAATGTTAAATGTTAAATAAATAAATGTTAAATAAATGTTAATGGAAAATGTGTGCGGTGATCAGACTTACACGGGCGGATCTCGTGTTAGGATTCCACCCTGAGACACTTTTTCAGGTCCACCACTATTAATAGAACCTGCTGCCAACATGTTGTGTCTAAGCTTTAGCTAATGTTTCAGAGTCTTTTCATAGACTTAAACGTACTACCATGTAAGAGCAGTGCCGTCATGACACAGAAAACTGTGTTACATCAGCGTGTGTCACTGCTGTACTTTGCCTCTACGGTAACATGGTACCCTATTATTGCATAACATTGTCTGTGGTCATACATGTCTTATCTGTGTGCATGTCCGTGTGCTCTCTAGGTTAATGGAGTACATTAACGTTGTTCTCCCCGCAGCTCTCTTTCTCCCCGACCACTCCAATGAACAGTCACATGCTTGTGTTAGGCCTGCTGGTGAGTCTGTTGCTGAGCTGCAGTCGCCTGCCTGCGGTGTGTGGCGTCCTGGCCAGTGGCATGCACACCTTGTCCTTTATGGCTGCAGAGGTGAGAACCAAGCCCCAACTGACACATTGCATTCCCATAAAGAATGTGTCACTTGTTTGTCTGTCATAGGTATTCATCTTATATATACATATAGTCTCTCTCTCTCTCTCTCTCTCTCTCTCTCTCTCTCTCTCTCTCTCTCTCTCTCTCTCTCTATATATATATTAGGGCTGCAACTAACGATTATTTTGGTAGTCGACTAATCTGTCGATTATTTTTTCGATTAGTCGTGTGGCTTTTCGCTGCGCGTAAATGGCGACGCAGAAGCATAAATCCGGCTTAACTAGCTATCTAACCTAACGTTACGCCAAGCTACAGCTGCTCACAGAGCTAGTTGACTGGCTAGCTAGCATTGCTGGCTAGACTACAGACAGCTCACGTTAGTAGGCTACGCTTGGCGCTGTTTATCTTACAGACAGCTCGCTGGTGGACTCAACATAATTGAAATAGCATTCACTTATCAAGCATCATTCATGATCATCCACCATGACTACCTGGTATTTTAATAGCGACCACCCCTCACTTCATTTCATCTCGCGTTCTCCTGGCTTCAACATGGAAAACCCCTGCTACGTAACGTTACATACAAGCGCCTCTGTCTGTCACATGCGTGCCACAGGGCAAATAAATTAATAGCACAAACGCTCATAGCATGTACAGCCCTGTCCATGAGACGTTGTTTTCCAACATGTAACAGTAAAGCTAACATAAACATTACGACCCTAACAATATAACGTTAGCCAGTTGGCTAACAACGTTAGCTAAAACTTACCCAGCTGATTCTTGCATGGCTCCCGTTAAAAAAACAAAAAAAACAAAAAAAAAAAACGTTTTTTTCAAAAAAAAAATGTATGCGATTAGTCATAGACAGCAACATTTCACGTCGACGAATTTTCGAAATCGATTAGTCGTGACTGGTCGACTAATCGTTGCAGCCCTACTATATATATATATACTGTATATATATATTTAGTGAGTGCATACATTTGTCAGTATATATGGTCCTAGCGGGAATCAAACCCACAACCTAAGTGTTGTCCATGCCCCCCCCCCCCCCCCCCCCATTGTTTCTCATTTTGCCTATAAATGTGTTCTACATGAATGTGTTGACACTACTCTAACCGTGTCTCTGTCCATCCACAGTGTCTGTTGGTCACCGTGCGTACAGGGCATGTCATCATGCGGTAAGTCTTTGTGAACCCCTTACAAATCAGCCCTCAAAACCCACCTGGTCATCAAGGCCTTTGGCCCCTAGTTCAGATATTTGGTGTTGCCTCTGTGTTTTCTCTTTTGGTTTGTCTGACTGTCTTTCTGTGAATTTGTATTTTGGGTTCTTTGAAAGGCTCTATATAAATTAAATATTATTATTATTATAATTATTATTAATGAATGAATGAATGAATGAATGGTCTTTATTGTCATTAATACAGTACAGGTACCATACAACGAAATTTAGGAGGGGGGGCCCCCCTGGTGCTTGGAAAAAAGACTACAAACAAGAGGGCCAAGGGTAAAATAAAAAAAGGGAAAAGAGCTGGTTTACATAAATAAAGGCTATGTACACTAACTACTATACTATACTACTATACTATACAATAAAACACTGTGCTGTACTCTATGCTATGCTATAAATATCCTAACTTTTTCCAATATCTGAACCTTATGTACACAAGGGTTGTCATATTGCACATAGTATTTGTTGCACATTCATTAAAGTGTCGCAGTTAGCAGGTTTAGAATGTTCACAGTTGTATTTCAATATTGCACTTATGTTTACAATCTAGTAGCTGCCATCAAATTGTCTAGATTGTCCAGGGCCTAGAACCTAGGTCTTTGCTGTGTTCAGGGCCTGAATGGCCCTAGGGTAGAAGCTGAGCTTCAGTCTATTTGTCCGTGCGAACATGGTCCTGAACCGCCTGCCTGAGCGCAGCCGAACAAAAATTATAATAATATAATTATTGCGCAACACTGATGTCATAACATCTGCAAATCTAGAATGTTTTCTTAGTAACTAACCATGGTCACTAGTCGAAAGACTGCTTTGCACTTAAGGAGGGGGATCAGGACTGAATTAATGGGAGAGACTTGTTAATGAGTGTAAAACATTACTGTGAAACTTTAGCTCAGTGCATGGACTGTTTTCATGGAAACTAGAATAGCTGAACAGTGAAATATGTAGGATTATGTACCCTGGAAAACCACTGGCACTAGCTGCTTAGTCTATATGCAGGCTTGTGTAATGTTTAGGAAGCTTATCCTATGAGTTTAGCCAGATGTGTAATGCTGTAGTGTTGTTCCTCTCCAGGTATTCCATTCACCTGTGGGACCTTAAAGTCCCAGGCACCTGGGAGAGTAAGGGCACCTACGTCTACTACACGGACTTCATCATGGAGCTGGCTATGCTCTCCCTGGACCTTATGCACCACATCCACATGCTGGTGAGGGAGACAGAGTGTCTGCTGTTGGCTGGTCTGTAGTGCTATCACTGGATATGCCAGAGCATTCGCCTCACTTGCCTGACTTAATACCCATAATACGCTTTTTCTTCAGCTTAAACTTGACTTTGTCAAAAGATGTTTTGATCTTTACCCCTCTTCCTTCAGCTCTTTGGCAACATCTGGCTCTCCATGGCCAGCCTGGTGATCTTCATGCAGCTTCGTTATCTCTTCCAAGAGGTCCAGCGGCGTATTCGCCGTCACAAGAACTACCTCCGCGTCATCGACAACATGGAGGCCAGGTCTGTCGACTGACAACTCTTGTTGTCCTGTCTAAGTGTCACGCTGTCATGTTGATATTATATTCCTTATTATGTTTGTATTTGTCTTCCTTGTCCTTGTTGTTTACATTACATTTAACATTTTGGACATTTGTCTAAAGTAAGTGAATCATCTATACATCAGTCATCATAAGCAAAGATCTATGCAAGGACCAGGTGCCATTGGCAGTCACAATGCTAGAAAAAGGAAGGATTCTTTTTTTCTTTTTAAAATTGATTTTGTATTAACAGTTGGACACAATACTCATGTATTGCCTCTTGCCTTGGCTGTGTTTCTGTAATGGCTGGAGTACTCAGGCAAAGGACTCAAACGCACGACTCGGAGACAAAAAATGAAAATGTACTTTCAAAAATAGGTTTGGTACACGGGTAGTCAGTCAGAAGATAAGAGAGAGGCTAAATCGCTGGAATGTTTGGTACAAGGGACAAAGATGAACTGGCACAGAGACAGTGGAACACACCGACTAAATACACAGGAGAGGGAAGGATGATGACAGGTGACACAAATCAGGGCAGGGTAGACATCACAAAGGCAGCAAACACACAAGGGCAGGAAGTGATGAATGACATGAAACAAAGACAAGCTTAAACTAAGGAGCAGGGCGAGACGTTACAGTTTCACCTCAAACAGTGATTTCCATCTGCAATTCACAACTTCAAACTGTAACCTAGAGCAAATGTTGCTGTAAGAAGGTAATTAAATGTCCAATTTGGAAAGTCAAATTCATTTTAATAATGTTATAATACTGTATTTCTGGTGATTTTATTTTCAATTGTCGGTAATTCTTGTTTTTGTTGCTTAGGAAGCAGCTTCATAAGTGATCCTAATAGAGAATTGTTGATATGTTTCACCAACAAGATTGCATAATACTTGGATGTTCTGTTGCAGTTTAAACCTTGACCTCTATGCTGTGTACCTTTCACATACAGGTTTTCAGTGGCCACACCAGAAGAGCTGACTGCCAATGATGATGATTGTGCCATCTGCTGGGATGCTATGCAGACCGCTCGCAAACTGCCCTGTGGCCACCTCTTCCACAAGTAAGAGACTGACCCAACTAGCAATACCCCTATTAGGAATACTTCATTAATGATATTTCCAAGGACCAGCGTATGTTTTTTTAAAGACTTTGTGTGTCTGTGTCTGTGTCTGTGTCTGTGTCTGTGTCTATCTGTGTGTCTGTGTCTGTCTGTGTGTGTGTGTGTGTCTGTGTGTCTGTGTCTGTGTGTGTGTGTCTGTGTCTGTGTGTGTGTGTGTCTGTGTCTGTGTGTGTCTGTGTCTGTGTCTGTGTGTGTCTGTGTCTGTGTCTGTGTCTGTGTGTGTGTCTGTGTGTGTGTGTCTGTGTCTGTGTCTGTGTGTCTGTCTGTGTGTCTGTGTCTGTGTCTGTCGGTCTGTGTCTGTGTCTCTGTGTGTGTGTCTGTGTCTGTGTCTGTGTGTTTTTTTTTTCTCAGCTCCTGTCTGCGCTCCTGGCTGGAGCAGGACACGTCGTGTCCAACATGTCGGATGTCTTTGAACATTAACAATGGCCGGGTGCAGTCCCCGGGCCCGCAGCCAGGGGGCGCTCAGGAGGGCAACATGGGCCCTGGGGGGGCTACTGCAGATGCCAGAGCACACCTAAATCAACACAACCACTTCTTCCACTTTGATGGTAAGGCCCACACAAGTAAGAGTACGGTGAAACCCGTGTAAGTGCACATTTCAATAATGGCAGCCTGTTTCGTTTCAAGATGTATAAGAAAATATATTTAATATTCTTCTGCAGAAGGAGGAAGTTTACAGGTTCGTCAGACGCATCTGAACGATTCAAAGTTCCTCGTAAAAGTCAAGATCATTCATTACATGTCAGTATTTATGCTCTCAGTTCCCCTCATAAACAAGTCCGCCCCTAGGTGAGGTCCAAACCAATCATTCACAGGGGGTGTGGACCTGAACATTGAGGAAGATGATGGGGATGAAGGCCAGGGGGGAATTTGACCCTCCCTTCCCCACAGCACAACAAAAGTGAGGAGTGGTGACCACAGAGTGAACAATGCCGGGCAATCACTCTGGTGTGACTCAGCATTGTTCTGAGTTTCTATGTAAATGTATGGCACAGGAGAAAACAGGTTTCATTGTAATCATTTAAATGTGTCTGTTGTCTAGCCAATGTCAAGCTTCAAGTAGAGAAACTGGTTTTATTGTGTGACTGCTTGCTGTAGACATCCAACTCCAATGATGGAGTTTGAATCTTAAATGTAGCTTATTACATATAATAATTTTCTTTCACATTCCACACTTTTTTAAGATGTAAACTCTTAAAACAAGAACAATTAGAAAAATATGGTTCAAAACATTTTTGGAGAAAGAATAATAAAAAAATCATCACAACCCAAAAATCCTAAAATTAACAACCAAGCTTAAAATTAAGCACAGTACATCATACACAAAACAAAAAAAATAAAAAAAATAAATCCAAACGACCGACGCCTTCTTGATTCTTGCATCTTCAGGATCAGAGGTTACTAGCACTTGACCCCAGTTGGAGGATTTGCTTGCTCTTCAATCTCTTCCTAATCGGTCGTCGTCTGTCAGTGTCATTGAGGTTCAGGCAGTCGTCTGTCTCCTTCCATGTTGGGCATGGTCTGGGGAGTGGTCTTTAGCACTATCGAAAACATGATGCAGGCATTCACCAGCATCTTCACTAGTACAGGTGTCCACACTTTGGACCCTGGCTGGACTCACAGGTTGACAGATCCAACAATCAGAGTAATTCATCCTCGAAGCAAAATCTCTCATGATACTATGTGTCTTTCCTCCTTGAAACGGCCATGCTCTGATTTGAAGGCTCGGCGGTCCGGGCTGTTGAAACTGGAACATTGTCGTTGATGGTCGTTTGGTGGTTCTCTGCCGGGTCTCGTCCTCTGGCGTTTGTTTCTCTCTCTGGCGGGTTTGGCACCTTGGTGGCTGCTTCTTTTTCCGGCGGGTTTGGCACCTTGGTGGCTGCTTCCTTCTCTGTTGGGCCTGGCACCCTGGTGGCTGCGTCCTTCTCTGTCGGGCCTGGCACCCTGGTGGCTGCGTCCTTCTCTGTCGGGCCTGGCACCCTTATCGTCATCTCCTCGGTGTTCTCTGGTGTGTCTGGTAACCCTGGTCGTCGCTTCCTTCTCTGGTGGCCCTGGTTCATCTCTCAATCATCCGGCTGGATATTGCGTAGCACGCCGTCTCTGGATTCTGGTAAAACGGCTTCCACTCTGAAATATATATCACATTCTTGCCGTGGCAAAAATCAAGTGTATCTGCAGTAATACAGGGCCACCACTGGTCTGTCTGAGGAGACAGTTAACAAATAAAAAAAACTGCAACAGAATTTTTTGTTTAATCAAACCAACATCTTAATATCAAAATAGGAAACGGTAGAACATTTTCGTGTGATTTGAAAATCATAAACAAATGTGTCATGTTTTATGATGTCAAAATATACTTACTGAAAAATCATTCAAAAACAAGAAAAACCAGGGTTAATTGTTAATGAGTTAGTGGGAGTTAGCAATCAAAAATATAGTATTTTATGAGCCTCTGATACGACAGGCCACATGGTTCTTTTTTCAATACATCATGGTCTGAACAATGCATGAATACCAAACAGATCTATATAATTTTGGACAGGTTTATGCACAAAACTCAAACTGGAGAGTGATCAGTTCTCCCAGAGTTTCACACATAAACCTACCTTCTTGAGAATAGAAATAACTCTCAGGGTCTTTCTGCGCAAGAAAGCAGCTCCCCATGACTTGGGTTAGAAAATATAAAACCTTGCTTAATGCAAAGAATAAAAATAAAATAATAGAAAACAGAAACTCAAAAACCGCTAGGGTCTCTTTTCACAACAAGAAAATTCAAAACTCAACAATTTTCCTAAAAGTGTCGGAAAACAAGAACATTCTTAAACCATCAAAGATATACAAAAAACTGGAGCTGTACATGGAGAAACAACAATTATAGACTATTTCCTAAAATTGCTGTTGTGGTGTCGGGCAGAATTTGTAGGAATGGTTGCCCCCACAATTATAACATGCAAAACCCTTATCACCCCACTGTCTGACATTTGTTTGTGGCTGGCCATGCTGTTCTCTAGAACGTTTCTCTTGTCCTTCATAAAATCTAATTTGTGCAGCTTGTAGACGCACCTGATCCTGTGTAGACACTTTATGAGCCTCCCCCGCTATAGTAAGGTGTAATCTTTCTGCATGTTTACAGTGAGCTATCAAATTTTCTAGGGTCCCCGTCTCCGACCCAATGCAGGTCAGTCTCACTTGCTCACTCAAAGTCGGTCTTAGTCCGTTTACAAGTGCAGGTTTCAGTAGTGTGGAGTAGTTATTATCATCCCGAGCTACACCACTGTGTAATATAAAACATTTCTCTAAACGGACATAATAGTCCTCGAACAGTTCCTCTCCTTTCTGAGTACACATCTGGACTTTGCTCCAATCAATTATCTTTGGCCACTTGTCTTTGATGCGCCTTAGTATTTGTTGGAACTGTGGGTCATAATCTCGGTCGTTCACCATCAAGTTAGTGTCAAAATGTCCCCGTACTGTCAACCATTTCATCCCTAACTTAGCCCGTATAATGGTACCTATCTCAGCTGCAGAAGGTCTGTACATGGCCACTAAGTCTACCATCTCATTAGCAAATGTCTCAGAATCGAGAGAGGGGTCGGTAAGCGTCTTGCACATGTCTCTCACCTCATCTGAACGCCACGGCCGATAAACTTCAATATGAGCTTCCCAGGTTGGATCATCTTCTCCTGTGGGACCTCTGGGATTTGCACATCGGATCATTGGCATCAAAAAATTGTCTGCACTATTCTGCTCTCTTTGCCTAGCTTCCTGTCTAGTGTTAGGCCGTGCAGGCTGCTCAACAGGTAATGGGATCACAGGTAAAGGGGGTGTATATTTCGGGGGAGCTGGACGGAGTGGGGATCCTAGCTGTGTTGAGAGATTTTGAAGGTCAGGGTACAGGGGCAGAGGATCTAAATCCATGCTATTGGTTGGAGGTAATACTTTATCTTCCTGCTCTTTTACTTTCTGTAGCAATTTCAAAAGTAAACCCTCTTCTGAGTTCTTGTGTTTGTCCTCTGCCATGCGTTCCTACTTTCTAAAACAATCCCAATTTATCTCATTCTTTGCTTTCTTTCCTACAGATGTTTTCTCAAAAGTCTCCAATTCTATTCTAATCCCATTTAACATGCTAACGCTCAGTGTCCCACATGTAGCAGGAAAAGATGAATACTTAGACCATAACCCAATATGTTTAACAGCAGATAAACCCCATTTATCGACCATTATCTTAGCAGGGCCAAAAAGTGGTTTCACTCTCTCTGAACGACTTGATTCTATACCCATTTTAAACTCAAATCAAGTTATTTTCAAGGGAAAAATATAGATACAAATAGCACTATTAGTAAAAATAGCCAAAAAAAAACACACACAAGGAATGACTAAACACAGAAAACAGCTGTAATGTCTTATCACAAATAAGAAAACAATTACTTTAACAATACAATTATCAGCACTGCCTTTTACATATGCACTGAGTCAACAGATAACGGAAAAGTATTTAACACTGATTAACTAATTAAAACTGGAGTTCAGAACTTTGGTTAGCTCAATGAAACTCTATATTCATACATGGAAAATTCAGAACTCCTGGTTGGCTCAATGAATTTTATGGATAAGTACTGAAAATGTGTTCCCACTTTTACACAGAACTAAACCTCTGTGTAATAAAACCCCAATCCTAGATCAACCTAGGATTCACTGATTATGGACCTCTGTTAACCAAAACAAACAGCTGATTTGGACTTCTGTTAACCAAAAAAACAGCAACGTCTTATCACAATCAAATGGCACTAGTTAACCACTGTTCACGATCGTTTAGACACCATGGACCTCTTGTTAACCATGATCAGAAAGATACACGTATATATATATATATCATATACACAAAAAGAGCAGTCTTATGATTTTGCCAGGTGCAATTATAGCCACGGTAACATGTAAATCGTCTAAAAACGCCACAAGCCATGCATCACAAAGTGCACCCGGAAGCAAAAACCTCTCCAAACAGGTATCTATCTCCGATTAAAATACTGTTCCGTATACAAAATGAAAATCGACAGGCTTACCCTTGTTCGTGTGTTTACGTAGACAGCGTGCCAAGGCCCTGATCATCCGCTCCCAGCCAATCAAAAAAAATAGAGGGGATCTCTTAACCGCGTCACTTGCTAGGTGAAACGCGAGAGTCTTCTCAAAGCAGCTCGTCAGCTGAAAAATGGCTGAAAGCGGACAAAACTGGGTACCTTCGCAGCCGCTCCCTGTTCCTCGTCGCCAACTGTAAGTGCAAATTTCAATAATGGCAGCCTGTTTCGTTTCAAGATGTATAAGAAAATATATTTAATATTCTTCTGCAGAAGGAGGAAGTTTACAGGTTCGTCAGACGCATCTGAACGATTCAAAGTTCCTCGTAAAAGTCAAGATCATTCATTACATGTCAGTATTTATGCTCTCAGTTCCCCTCATAAACAAGTCCGCCCCTAGGTGAGGTCCAAACCAATCATTCACAGGGGGTGTGGACCTGAACATTGAGGAAGATGATGGGGATGAAGGCCAGGGGGGAATTTGACCCTCCCTTCCCCACAGCACAACAAAAGTGAGGAGTGGTGACCACAGAGTGAACAATGCCGGGCAATCACTCTGGTGTGACTCAGCATTGTTCTGAGTTTCTATGTAAATGTATGGCACAGGAGAAAACAGGTTTCATTGTAATCATTTAAATGTGTCTGTTGTCTAGCCAATGTCAAGCTTCAAGTAGAGAAACTGGTTTTATTGTGTGACAACAGGAAATCATTTTCTACAGCTTGCTGTAGACATCCAACTTAAGATGATGGAGTTTGAATCTTAAATGTAGCTTATTACATATAATAATTTTCTCTCACACCCGCCAGGGTAATTCACTCACTATCTAACTTTGATATTTATTATTATATTGATGTGTAAACTGATATGCTGATTAATGGGTTCTGTCCCTGTCAACTAAACTGCTAAATGAATACAGACGTGTGCATTTTTACCAAGTGTGCTCACTAAACGGACTGCTCTAATTGGTTTTGGTTGTCGTGTGGTGACGTCTCCTCACAGGGTCCCACATTGCCAGCTGGCTGCCCAGTTTCTCCGTAGAAGTAATGCACAGTCACACCACCAACATCCTGGGTATCGCTCAGGACAACAACTCTCAACTTAATGCCATGGTGAGTCAGGGTCAGAGACGCATACGGCACAGCTAACCTCATACGCTACTATTTCCCCGTCTTCTCAATCGTTCTAGTGCAGCTGAGTTGCTAAACTGTCTCTCTGTTACTTGTACTAAAGCCACACCGTGTTTTCCTTGTTGTTTACCCCGAGTGGTGTGTCAGCCATTTCGCTAGTTTCACCGTTTACTGATTGTGGATTTCAGAATGAGTTTTTCTAAATAAGAAATATCTGTTATTACATCTACCCCTTCATGATTAGCTCTATTGTTCAGGTGGCTGCTGGGTAATGTGGTTCTGTTCTCTCTAGGCCCATCAGATCCAGGAGATGTTTCCCCAGGTGCCCTACCATCTGGTTCTGCAAGACCTACAGATCACCCGCTCTGTGGAAGTCACCACTGACAACATTCTAGAGGGGCGCATCCAGGTGCCCTTCCCTGCTCAGGTAGGTCCTGTGTTCAGACCGAAGAGGAAAGATTTGTCAAGAGAAGCTCCACACGTGGGGTGGTCCAGTGGTCTAGCACCACGGCCTACAGTGTAAATATATGCCCATGCCCTGTTGACATACCCTCTCCTCCTTACTTCCTGTCTTTCTCTGTGCTCCACACATTCCCCCTTGAGTAGAATTGTTTATCCCCGAGGGTCAGGTAGAAAGAGAGTTTTGGGCTCAAAAGAGTAGGGGGGTGTTGCCCATGGTAATCTGGCATGGTTTTCCTCCACCCCCCACCAGGCCGCGGAGCGCCCCCCTCTACAGGGGAGCCATGCCCAGGAGGAGGGTGCAGGGGCGAGTGGAGGGGCGGAGACCCGCAGTGAGCCTGAGAACCTGGAGGTGAGAGGCAGCCGCTTCTCCAAGTCAGCTGAGGAGCGACAGAAGATGCTGATGCAGAGGAAAGAGGACCTCCTACAGCAGGCCCGCAGGTAGCAGGAGTCAAACAGCAGACACAGTCCTTAATTTAAAAAAAATTATATATATTATCCTTTTACATTTTATGTAACCATGGGACCACCCGTGTCTAAATAAAAACCCTGTTCAACAATGTCAAACCCAATGCCTTATATGTGATAGCAGCTGGTGAAACCGGGAACAAGTCGACAAACCAATCAAAATGTTCTGTCTTTTATTCCGATTTTTTATTTTTATTTTTATTTTTTATAAAATATTTTAAAATATATAAATTGCAATGCAATGGATTCGGTGAGTAATCCCCAATACTGTACACTAACTAGGTAGTAGTGGGGATTACTCACCAAATCCATTGCTTTTCAATGTTTTGGCTTGACTAGTGAGTGTGTCATTGATTTTCAACAATATCCATAATTTCCAAGACTGGTAATCCAGGCAAAGCAGGACGCACTACAACCAGTTGTAAGACAACAGTGTTGTAAATGACTCTTCATTGTGACAGGAACAGAGAGATGACATATACATACTTTTCTCCTCACAGGAGATTTCTGAGAAAGAGCCCAGAAGAGGAGGAAGAGGACCTGCCCAGTCTCGAGGAAGACGATCATGACTCAGACTTGACTATGCTCAGACGCAGGACCATGGCAGCCGCCGCAGAGAGACGCATGCAGAATCAACAGGACCCTGCGCCATGATACAGGAAACTCACCTGGAAACACAGACTCGCCTCGAAAACCAGCTCCGCAGTGTCCACCGCCACACTCCAAATCAATGGAGGCACCAAAAAAGCTAGTTGCCCTCTGGTTATACAATCAATGGAATTACCCACACAATCTATACCATAAAAGAAAGTGTTTTGGACAGTCTTGGACTGACTACAATGTGGCTGGGCTGTTTTAGGTTTCCTTTGTGAGATGAGAACAGTTGGAAATGTCTTAAGTATGGCCTTGGCATCAGAGCTGTCTTCAGAAGCTTTCTGGGGCATGGAGCAGTGTTTGAATGGAAGGTTGTCAGGTTTTCTGGCGAGCACCGTAGAACTAGACCCGCCTACTCATTTACCTGTCACACAGCACAGTAGTGACACTGTAGTGCTTCAGTAGTGAAACTGTAACCCTCATTCTCACAACTACCATGTGAAGTATGACCCTGTGTCTGGGGATGCAGTGTTTAGTTGCTGGATTACGCTAAGAGTATAATTAAGTTATGGTTTATTGTTTTATGAAAATGTTCTGATTTTTATTAATGGGGAGAGGTTTATATAATGAGTGGGTAAACTCAACTGATGTATGTGTCATTTTATGGGATAGTTTCTACTGTGAAATAAGAGTTGGCTAGACGATAACACGTCACGTTTAATTTCTTGCCTTTGAGTAAGAAGAATGTCACTTTAGTATTGAAATATGAATGTACCTATCCACAATATGCTGCAGAGGAGGAGTGTGCTAGCCCTTGCGCACACTTGGGTTTTATGTGTTAAATGGTTCTTTCTCAATTGGATGACTGGATAGTTTAGCTACATATTCCAGGTTCTTTGTACAATACACCTTCAACAGTACACAGAGCAGCAGAGCATCGCCCCTGATGACTGGGCAATCTTTAGGCTGTTCATGTGTAACATATCGCTTCATCCATCTAGAGATACATGTACAGTAAAGCATAGTGAAAGGCCCCACAGGGCTGAAAACAAGAGGGTTGAGGTTTGCATACTAACACGATAAACTGATCCAGAACCTGTAGTTGGTTGCACAAACTCACACTGCATTTGTGGTAGGCTCTTCATTGTTCACACTTGCAGACAGTGCCAACTGTTTGATTTCTTTGATTTTAACTTAAATGGCACTTTTTTTTATTTGAGTTAGGCATGAATCACAAGTGACTGCTTTTCTTTCGATTGGAGAAGGGTATACCAGAAGGGTATACCATGAACTTCTACAGAACAGCTTGAGATGTGCATCTCTTTTTGTGTTGGTTTATTTAATCTAATCAAAAATGAATAACTTTTTGAACTGAGCTTTATTGTATTTGTGTGTCTAAATCAAAATGGGTCAATGTATGGGTTAACTCTGTAAATACAGATTTTTGTAAAAAGTAACTGTCAACATGAACTGACTAAATAAACAGAGCTTCTATACAGTTTTCTAACGAAATATTGTCATCTCTTGCCTCACAGCTAGTCTTAGCAACCTGGATCTAGACAACCAGAATACATTTTGCTGTGGTTCCAGGCTAATCTCCGAACTAGGTTTGATTAAGGAGACTCGTTTCAGGCTTTCAGCGGTATTACCGATATTGGACAGGAGATGGCAGCAATTGGCTCATCCCATTGAGCAAATTAACGCTTCAGCTGTCAAATCTTACAGTGGATCAAACCTATTTAAATAGTCAGTCAAACATTGTGGTGTCACTCTGGGTGGAGGTAGCAAGCAGGGCCGCCCCTAGGCATTCAGGTGCCCTAGGCGAGAGTATGATTTGATGCCCCCCCCCCACCCAAACATTTTTTAGGGGCGCCACCCCCACCACAACCACATTAAGCCACCAGTACTGCCTCATCACCACCCACACACTCAACAGTAGGGGAGGGGAGGTTCGCATGAGGCGAGTGTCGCGAAGCGTAATAGAGACAGTAGGCTGAGACATGTTTTCATAGAGACATAAAATTCATTTCATCAGAGACACAATTATTTAAATGAAAATAAAAATGCCCGGGGGGCGCCAAATGCCCCACCCCCAAAAAAAAAAACGTTGCAACGTGGCCACATAGTGAACACTGCTTCATAAAACTTCACTCAAACAACCCAGATATGATATTGCAAAGCATGTAGGGTAATGTAGTACAGGACTGTTGCTGCTGATGATGTCACGATAGCAATCTGACCAGATCTCTGACCCAGAGTTCTGGTTACCCAGGACGATGACAGAACTTGAATGTCAAACAATGACAGAACTTGAATGTCAACAAGACAAGACAACGTTGCATTTACCATTTACAATTGACCATTTACAAGTACTAGACAACGAAATCCAGTGAGATGCACATGCTACAGTACCTGAGCCAGTGTAAGCACTTCCACATTAAGTCCAGTGTGTCTGCCACATTGTTTTACTCTACTGTATAACTTGCCACATGAAGATCATCAACATTGACTGATTAATAGAGTTTATTTAAATACATTGTATTTGTATTTCACCCTCCAGCCTTCCTGCCTGCCTCCAGCCATGGACACGGTCCTGACTCCGTCATGGACTGGACTGCAGGACCTCAGCTGGGCCACAGCAGCCAGCAGAGTGGGAACCAGGCCCATGGCCATCTGAACAGACCTATACTCCGTGCTTCTGGTGAGTTTCTTAAAGGTCCACTATATCAGTGGAGGCTGGTGACTTCCAGAATTGAGGAGGCCAATTTTTTTCCGCTTGCTCGCGATGGAATGTTCCCTGTTCTTATAGAAGAATATTAAATTGACTTGTAATAAAACGAAATCGACTACATTAAAAAATAAAACTGTTCAATAAATCCTAAATGTTGTCTACCTATTCGATGTATAAATCGCGCCAGAATCTCGCCGACTTCCGAGGTCATTTTAAGCAAAAGTGTTTGGCCAAATTAGTTTTTCAGGGATAATAGCCATGGGTGTTTTAGACGTGTCCTGCAAAGGACAAGTTGATAGGACACTCGTAGCCAGTATGGCGAGTGTTTCTTTGACTGAAGTGACTGGCGAATTCTCAATGGCTTCATGTGATTGGATGAACAAAATGTCAATCTTTCAGCCCTGGACTCAATGCATGGTGAGGCCAGGCCTCCTCTGCCCACCCATTTTCAGTGATTTGGCCAATCACATATTATTGCCATGAAAAAAATGGCATTACATTGACTTCTATGAGAAACCACTTTCCTGGGGGAGGCCTCCCTCAATACAAACGGATAGGGATTCTGGCCTGTAGGTGCTTTACAATTGCAATATTGGGTTTTAGCCATGGAAAACTTCAGATTTATGAACAAAACGGAAATAATGTTAATATTAAAATATGTTTTTTGTTAAATAAATAAATAAAATAAATATAATTATTGCTTTTTTAAATCACTCTCTCTTCTCTCAAATGATTGGGGAGGCCAGGCCTCCTCCACCTCCACTGAGCCTCCACTGATATATATATATACAGTACTGTAGCCTTGCCACATAAAGCTCATCAGCATTTACTGATTGATTCAGTTTATATAAATTCATTGTCCCAGCTGTCCCCACAGTCTCTGCTGCTGGTGAGTACATGTCTTAAGGTGCTAAAACTATATAAATATAATGGAATTTGTATTATTTAGACTCATGAATGCATATGATATGTTGTGTCTAGTGACTCTGCACTGTACACTGGATGTAAGCACTTCCACATTAAGTCCAGTGTGTCTGCCACATTGTTTTACTCTACTGTATAACTTGCCACATGAAGATCATCAACATTGACTGATTAATAGAGTTTATTTAAATACATTGTATTTGTATTTCACCCTCCAGCCTTCCTGCCTGCCTCCAGCCATGGACACGGTCCTGACTCCGTCATGGACTGGACTGCAGGACCTCAGCTGGGCCACAGCAGCCAGCAGAGTGTCAAACCTGCCCACCATGGGCATGATAATGACTCGTTCATGGACTGGACTGCAGGCAGAGCGTCTAAAGGACGTGCGGAAGCACCAGCCAAGAGGAACTGCAAGAGGCGAAGAATATAGACAGGAGGCGACCAGACCACCGACCAGACCACCTGCCACCACCTGAAGACCCTTTCCAGCCTCTGCCTAATGTCCTATAGTCTAATGTCCTATAACCTAATGTCCTATAACCTAATGTCCTATAGTCTAATGTCCTATAGTCTAATGTCCTATAGTCTAATGTCCTATAGTCTAATGTCCTATAGTCTAATGTCCTATAGTCTAATGTCCTATAGTCTAATGTCCTATAGCCTAATGTCCTATAGTCTAATGTCCTATAGCCTAATGTCCTATAGTCTAATGTCCTATAA
Source organism: Nansenia antarctica (assembly GCF_963989245.1). Taxonomy (NCBI): domain Eukaryota; kingdom Metazoa; phylum Chordata; class Actinopteri; order Argentiniformes; family Microstomatidae; genus Nansenia; species Nansenia antarctica. The sequence continues at coordinate 34,362,081 of NC_137679.1, read as the reverse complement.
CCTAATGTCCTATAGCCTAATGTCCTATAGTCTAATGTCCTATAGTCTAAGGGGTATAAGGAGTATAAGGGGTATAAGGTGGTATAAGGTGGTATAAGGGGTATAAGGGGTATAAGGGGTATAAGGTGGTATAAGGGGTATAAGGTGGTATAAGGGGTATAAGGGGTATAAGGTGGTATAAGGGGTATAAGGTGGTATAAGGGGTATAAGGTGGTATAAGGGGTATAAGGTGGTATAAGGTGGTATAAGGGGTATAAGGTGGTATAAGGGGTATAAGGGGTATAAGATGCCTGCTTTCTGGATTGACGTGTCAATCAGGTTGTTTCTTTGCAGGTATCCTGCCAGCCTATGAGCGACCACGCTGAAGAAGATTTTTCCCTCGACATTTAGAAGGCTGATCTGCCGGAACTGTCCGATTTCTGTTGAGTCCTTTTCCTTGGGGATAAGGATCCCTCCGGCTCTCCGCCAGGACGTTGGTATCGCCTTCTTTTGCCACACAACTTTCATCAGCTTCCAGAGGAATTTCAGGACATCTGGTGCGTTTTTGTAGAGCCTGTATGGAACTCCGTTGGGACCTGGAGCTGACGCGGCCCTTGCTCTTCGCACAGTGTTGTCTACTTCACTCCACCTGGGTGGACTGATATCTAGTTCGTGCTCTGGTGGATTGACTGGTGGCATGTCAGGTGGGAGCGTGACCTCTTCCTGGTGTCGGTCATCTGTGCAGCCCTTTTTCTGATGTTCTTCCAGGTGGGCCTTTGCCACTGAGAGACTTCCGCTCTTCTCCTTTGTGAAGAGAGTCTTCACAAATTTGAAAGGATCTTTGTAGAAGCGTGATCTTGTTTGCTCCTTCCTTCTGCGCCTCTTCTGGAGGTTTTCAGCTCTCCTCAGTGTTGCAAGCCTGCTCTTAATCTCTTCCTGCAGCAGGTTTATTCCCTCCTTCTCCTCCTCTGTGGCCTTCCTCCAATGCTTCTTCAGCTGCCTCCTCTCCTTGACTAGTCGGTCTATTTCTGTCTGCCTTCTGGACTTGGTGGGAATTGACTGAGTAGATCGTTTGCCTTCGACCACTCCGAACTGTTCCACTCCATAGGCATAGATGAGGTTGCCCATTCTCTCCAACTTCTTCATGGTGGTGCCTCTGATCCCTTCTAGGATGTTGCAGAGATCAGTGTTGACCTCCTTCCACAGCGTCTTGTTGCAGGACTTTGGCCACTTGACTAATGGCCTTCGCCCCTGGATCTTCTTCTCTGCTGGTGGTCGTGATGTGTTGGATTCAGGTTGCTCTCCTGTGCCTTGTTCTTCCTCCTCTGGGACAGGGGTGTTGTCCTATAGTCTAATGTCCTATAGTCTAATGTCCTATAGTCTAATGTCCTATAGTCTAATGTCCTATAACCTAATGTCCTATAGTCTAATGTCCTATAACCTAATGTCCTATAGTCTAATGTCCTATAGCCTAATGTCCTATAGTCTAATGTCCTATAGTCTAATGTCCTATAGCCTAATGTCCTATAGTCTATAGTCTAATGTCCTATAGTCTACTGTCCTATAGTCTAATGTCCTATAGTCTAATGTCCTATAGTCTAATGTCCTATAACCTAATGTCCTATAGTCTAATGTCCTATAGCCTAATGTCCTATAGTCTAATGTCCTATAGTCTAATGTCCTATAGTCTACTGTCCTATAACCTAATGTCCTATAGTCTAATGTCCTATAGTCTAATGTCCTATAGTCTAATGTCCTATAGTCTAATGTCCTATAGCTTAATGTCCTATAGTCTAATGTCCTATAGCCTAATGTCCTATAGCCTAATGTCCTATAGCCTAATGTCCTATAGTCTAATGTCCTATAGTCTAATGTCCTATAACCTAATGTCCTATAGCCTAATGTCCTATAACCTAATGTCCTATAGCCTAATGTCCTATAGTCTAATGTCCTATAGTCTAATGTCCTATAGTCTAATGTCCTATAACCTAATGTCCTATAGTCTAATGTCCTATAACCTAATGTCCTATAGTCTAATGTCCTATAGCCTAATGTCCTATAGTCTAATGTCCTATAGTCTAATGTCCTATAGTCAAATGTCCTATAGTCTAATGTCCTATAACCTAATGTCCTATAGTCTAATGTCCTATAACCTAATGTCCTATAGTCTAATGTCCTATAGCCTAATGTCCTATAGTCTAATGTCCTATAGTCTAATGTCCTATAGTCTAATGTCCTATAGTCTAATGTCCTATAACCTAATGTCCTATAACCTAATGTCCTATAGTCTAATGTCCTATAGTCTAATGTCCTATAGTCTAATGTCCTATAGTCTAATGTCCTATAGTCTAATGTCCTATAACCTAATGTCCTATAACCTAATGTCCTATAGTCTAATGTCCTATAGTCTAATGTCCTATAGCCTAATGTCCTATAGTCTAATGTCCTATAGCCTAATGTCCTATAGTCTATAGTCTAATGTCCTATAGTCTACTGTCCTATAGTCTAATGGCCTATAGTCTAATGTCCTATAGTCTAATGTCCTATAGTCTAATGTCCTATAACCTAATGTCCTATAGTCTAATGTCCTATAGCCTAATGTCCTATAGTCTAATGTCCTATAGTCTAATGTCCTATAGTCTACTGTCCTATAACCTAATGTCCTATAGTCTAATGTCCTATAGTCTAATGTCCTATAGTCTAATGTCCTATAGTCTAATGTCCTATAGCCTAATGTCCTATAGTCTAATGTCCTATAGCCTAATGTCCTATAGCCTAATGTCCTATAGCCTAATGTCCTATAGTCTAATGTCCTATAACCTAAAGTCCTATAGTCTAATGTCCTATAGTCTAATGTCCTATAGTCTAATATCCTATAACCTAATGTCCTATAGTCTAATGTCCTATAACCTAATGTCCTATAGTCTAATGTCCTATAACCTAATGTCCTATAGTCTAATGTCCTATAGCCTAATGTCCTATAGTCTAATGTCCTATAGTCTAATGTCCTATAGTCTAATGTCCTATAACCTAATGTCCTATAACCTAATGTCCTATAGTCTAATGTCCTATAGTCTAATGTCCTATAGTCTAATGTCCTATAACCTAATGTCCTATAGTCTAATGTCCTATAGCCTAATGTCCTATAGCCTAATGTCCTATAGTCTAATGTCCTATAGTCTAATGTCCTATAGTCTAATGTCCTATAACCTAATGTCCTATAGTCTAATGTCCTATAGTCTAATGTCCTATAGTCTAATGTCCTATAGTCTAATGTCCTATAGTCTAATGTCCTATAACCTAATGTCCTATAGTCTAATGTCCTATAGTCTAATGTCCTATAGTCTAATGTCCTATAGTCTAATGTCCTATAGTCTAATGTCCTATAACCTAATGTCCTATAACCTAATGTCATATAGTCTAATGTCCTATAGTCTAATGTCCTATAGTCTAATGTCCTATAGTCTAATGTCCTATAGTCTAATGTCCTATAGCCTAATGTCCTATAGTCTAATGTCCTATAGTCTAATGTCCTATAGTCTAATGTCCTATAGTCTAATGTCCTATAGTCTAATGTCCTATAACCTAATGTCCTATAACCTAATGTCCTATAGTCTAATGTCCTATAGTCTAATGTCCTATAGCCTAATGTTCTATAACCTAATGTCCTATAGTCTAATGTCCTATAGTCTAATGTCCTATAGTCTAATGTCCTATAACCTAATGTCCTATAACCTAATGTCCTATAGTCTAATGTCCTATAGTCTAATGTCCTATAACCTAATGTCCTATAGTCTAATGTCCTATAGTCTAATGTCCTATAGTCTAATGTCCTATAACCTAATGTCCTATAGTCTAATGTCCTATAACCTAATGTCCTATAGTCTAATGTCCTATAGTCTAATGTCCTATAGTCTAATGTCCTATAGTCTAATGTCCTATAACCTAATGTCCTATAACCTAATGTCCTATAGTCTAATGTCCTATAGTCTAATGTCCTATAGCCTAATGTCCTATAGTCTAATGTCCTATAGTCTAATGTCCTATAGCCTAATGTCCTATAGTCTAATGTCCTATAGTCTAATGTCCTATAGTCTAATGTCCTATAGTCTAATGTCCTATAGTCTAATGTCCTATAACCTAATGTCCTATAACCTAATGTCCTATAGTCTAATGTCCTATAGTCTAATGTCCTATAGTCTAATGTCCTATAACCTAATGTCCTATAGTCTAATGTCCTATAACCTAATGTCCTATAGTCTAATGTCCTATAGCCTAATGTCCCATAGTCTAATGTCCTATAGTCTAATGTCCTATAGTCTAATGTCCTATAGTCTAATGTCCTATAGTCTAATGTCCTATAACCTAATGTCCTATAGTCTAATGTCCTATAGTCTAATGTCCTATAACCTAATGTCCTATAGTCTAATGTCCTATAGCCTAATGTCCTATAGTCTAATGTCCTATAGTCTAATGTCCTATAGTCTAATGTCCTATAGTCTAATGTCCTATAGTCTAATGTCCTATAACCTAATGTCCTATAACCTAATGTCCTATAGTCTAATGTCCTATAGTCTAATGTCCTATAGTCTAATGTCCTATAGTCTAATGTCCTATAGTCTAATGTCCTATAACCTAATGTCCTATAGTCTAATGTCCTATAGTCTAATGTCCTATAGTCTAATGTCCTATAGTCTAATGTCCTATAACCTAATGTCCTATAACCTAATGTCATATAGTCTAATGTCCTATAGTCTAATGTCCTATAGTCTAATGTCCTATAGTCTAATGTCCTATAGTCTAATGTCCTATAGCCTAATTTCCTATAGTCTAATGTCCTATAGTCTAATGTCCTATAGTCTAATGTCCTATAGTCTAATGTCCTATAGTCTAATGTCCTATAGTCTAATGTCCTATAACCTAATGTCCTATAACCTAATGTCCTATAGTCTAATGTCCTATAGTCTAATGTCCTATAGTCTAATGTCCTATAGTCTAATGTCCTATAGTCTAATGTCCTATAGTCTAATGTCCTATAACCTAATGTCCTATAACCTAATGTCCTATAGTCTAATGTCCTATAGTCTAATGTCCTATAGTCTAATGTCCTATAACCTAATGTCCTATAGTCTAATGTCCTATAGTCTAATGTCCTATAGTCTAATGTCCTATAACCTAATGACCTATAGTCTAATGTCCTATAGTCTAATGTCCTATAGTCTAATGTCCTATAACCTAATGTCCTATAGTCTAATGTCCTATAACCTAATGTCCTATAGTCTAATGTCCTATAGTCTAATGTCCTATAGTCTAATGTCCTATAGTCTAATGTCCTATAACCTAATGTCCTATAGTCTAATGTCCTATAACCTAATGTCCTATAGTCTAATGTCCTATAACCTAATGTCCTATAGTCTAATGTCCTATAGTCTAATGTCCTATAGTCTAATGTCCTATAACCTAATGTCCTATAGTCTAATGTCCTATAGTCTAATGTCCTATAGTCTAATGTCCTATAACCTAATGTCCTATAGTCTAATGTCCTATAACCTAATGTCCTATAGTCTAATGTCCTATAACCTAATGTCCTATAGTCTAATGTCCTATAACCTAATGTCCTATAGTCTAATGTCCTATAGTCTAATGTCCTATAGTCTAATGTCCTATAGTCTAATGTCCTATAGTCTAATGTCCTATAACCTAATGTCCTATAACCTAATGTCCTATAGTCTAATGTCCTATAGTCTAATGTCCTATAGACTAATGTCCTATAGTCTAATGTCCTATAGTCTAATGTCCTATAGTCTAATGTCCTATAGTCTAATGTCCTATAGTCTAATGTCCTATAACCTAATGTCCTATAGTCTAATGTCCTATAGTCTAATGTCCTATAGTCTAATGTCCTATAGTCTAATGTCCTATAACCTAATGTCCTATAGCCTAATGTCCTATAGCCTAATGTCCTATAGATGAATGTCCTATAGCCTAATGTCCTATAGTCTAATGTCCTATAACCTAATGTCCTATAGTCTAATGTCCTATAGTCTAATGTCCTATAGTCTAATGTCCTATAGTCTAATGTCCTATAGTCTAATGTCCTATAGACGAATGTCCTATAGCCTAATGTCCTATAGCCTAATGTCCTATAGCCTAATGTCCTATAGCCTAATGTCCTATAGACGAATGTCCTATAGCCTAATGTCCTATAGCCTAATGTCCTATAGACGAATGTCCTATAGCCTAATGTCCTATAGACGAATGTATATATATATCAATGAGTGTGCAGTATACATACTAGTTGCATATCAGAACTGAACAAGAAAGTGTAGACTACCGGTATATGAATGAAAAATGTAGAATAGGCTACAGTAAGCTACTCACCATGGCTGTCTAGTTTACAGAACTCTTGATTGAAGTCATGAGCACCCCAACTGCTTCTTGCTAACTGTATCTTTAAGAGTCCTCATAAAATACATGTACTTGCCCTCAGTAATTGCACCCTCTTAATAAAAACATTGGGATTGTATTCCTAGTGATCTCCTACATTGAAAATGCCCTCCATAATTATTTTTACTATTATATATTAAGCGGGAGCAGATGAAAAATAAAACAAAATACAATTTGTGGGTATAATATATATTTCACTCTCATGATCTGTTGTTATTTCATACTTAAGTAATAATGTATGTACAACATTTACATTTTATAAACAATGTATCAAACAGAAAAAAAAGCACTAACCATGTGTATATTCAGGGTACATATAGCTGCTTTATTTCCATCTATCTGACTTTAAGATATAACTGTTTTAAGATGAAACCCTACACAGTATGTGGAGAATTAATTGACTGAGTTGCCAGAATAAGCACCCAAGCCAAAATCTCACCACTATGGTTGTCAGGTAAACTATCACAGTTCAGTTGAAACCATTTCATCACAAGTGGATCAATTCTCCATTACAAAAAGAAAACATTGACACGTGACCAAATAGCACTATCATTACACGTTTTAAGAACATACTTTTACCATCCACTGACTCTGTAAAACTGGTTACCAATGCTTCCATTTTGAGTACAGCATACTTAACAAAATAGTAAATATTACCCAGTGAATACATGACCAAAAAAAAGGACGATGCCTTGTAAACTTGGCAATAATCCACAAAAATATACCTTTTTAAAAATCTGGTGAAGGTACAATATATAGGTACATACACCAAAGGTGATATATATTAAAGTTGCTATGTACATGAAAAAAAAGCTTTCAAATTTAAATTTTACATACAGAACAAAATATGGACAACAATGGTTTCAAGACAATTTGTCTTTTATATATTTTTTTACAGAAATCAGAAAACAAGGTACAAATAAACATATTCAAACATTAACCTCACTATTGATGCTCATTAATGCAAGTCCATTGAGACGCTCCTGAGCCATTGTCGACCTTAGGTAGGTTTTCATTAGCTTCAATTTGGAGAAGCTCCTCTCTATCGTTTTATGAAAATGTTCTGATTTTTATTAATGGGGAGAGGTTTATATAATGTGTGGGTAAACTCAACTGATGTATGTGTCATTTTATGGGATAGTTTCTACTGTGAAATAAGAGTTGGCTAGACGATAACACGTCACGTTTAATTTCTTGCCTTTGAGTAAGAAGAATGTCACTTTAGTATTGAAATATGAATGTACCTATCCACAATATGCTGCAGAGGAGGAGTGTGCTAGCCCTTGCGCACACTTGGGTTTTATGTGTTAAATGGTTCTTTCTCAATTGGATGACTGGATAGTTTAGCTACATATTCCAGGTTCTTTGTACAATACACCTTCAACAGTACACAGAGCAGCAGAGCATCGCCCCTGATGACTGGGCAATCTTTAGGCTGTTCATGTGTAACATATCGTTTCATCCATCTAGAGATACATGTACAGTAAAGCATAGTGAAAGGCCCCACAGGGCTGAAAACAAGAGGGTTGAGGTTTGCATACTAACACGATAAACTGATCCAGAACCTGTAGTTGGTTGCACAAACTCACACTGCATTGTTGGTAGGCTCTTCATTGTTCACACTTGCAGACAGTGCCAACTGTTTGATTTCTTTGATTTTAACTTAAATTGCACTTTTTTGATTTGAGTTAGGCATGAATCACAAGTGACTGCTTTTCTTTCGATTGGAGAAGGGTATACCAGAAGGGTATACCATGAACTTCTACAGAACAGCTTGAGATGTGCATCTCTTTTTGTGTTGGTTTATTTAATCTAATCAAAAATGAATTACTTTTTGAACTGAGCTTTATTGTATTTGTGTGCCTAAATCAAAATGGGTCAATGTATGGGTTAACTCTGTAAATACAGATTTTTGTAAAAAGTAACTGTCAACATGAACTGACTAAATAAACAGAGCTTCTATACAGTTTTCTAACGAAATATTGTCATCTCTTGCCTCACAGCTAGTCTTAGCAACCTGGATCTAGACAACCAGAATACATTTTGCTGTGGTTCCAGGCTAATCTCCGAACTAGGTTTAATTAAGGAGACTCGTTTCAGGCTTTCAGCGGTATTACCGATATTGGACAGGAGATGGCAGCAATTGGCTCATCCCATTGAGCAAATTAACGCTTCAGCTGTCAAATCTTACAGTGGATCAAACCTATTTAAATAGTCAGTCAAACATTGTGGTGTCACTCTGGGTGGAGGTAGCAAGCAGGGCCGCCCCTAGGCATTCAGGTGCCCTAGGCGAGAGTATGATTTGATGCCCCCCCACCCAAACATTTTTTAGGGGCGCCACCCCCACCACAACCACATTAAGCCACCAGTACTGCCTCATCACCACCCACACACTCAACAGTAGGGGAGGGGAGGTTCGCATGAGGCGAGTGTCGCGAAGCGTAATAGAGACAGTAGGCTGAGACATGTTTTCATAGAGACATAAAATTCATTTCATCAGAGACACAATTATTTAAATGAAAATAAAAATGCCCGGGGGGCGCCAAATGCCCCACCCCCCCCCAAAAAAACGTTGCAACGTGGCCACATAGTGAACACTGCTTCATAAAACTTCACTCAAACAACCCAGATATGATATTGCAAAGCATGTAGGGTAATGTAGTACAGGACTGTTGCTGCTGATGATGTCACGATAGCAATCTGACCAGATCTCTGACCCAGAGTTCTGGTTACTCATGGGCGTCAGCAGCTTTTTGAATGTGGGGGGGACACTTATTTTTCGGGGGGTCTGGGGGTCCTTCCCCCCGAAATTTTTTAAATAGTAGATTCAATTTCCTGCATTCTGGTGCGTTTTACACCCAAAATAATCTCCCTCTTTCTTTGTTTTTCCTTGGAGCTGGCATGGTCTGCAATTACTGACTACTATTATGTTTTGGTTTAACTCACAGAGGCCTGACACTGACACGTGGCACTTTTTAGGTACTTTATTAAATATGAAGATTCAAAAAGAATCAAAGAGTGAATTAGAAAAGAATGAGGTAACTTTGAGTCAACAAATTGAATAAAAAGTTATGAGGAAACATAAAATATGTACCTAGGCTACTCAGAGCCTATTACAATCAAACTTAGCCCTCTTCAGTGCATTGCAGAACATACAACTATAACAAACAAAACAAATCAAAGAGTGAATTAGAGCTGTCTCCACTGCCCCTGCCTGCTGCCCCTGCCTCTGACTCACTCTCACTCTCAACCACCTATATCAGGAGAAATGGGGATGCATTGAGCACTTGTCATATTGTTTTTCTCTAATAGAACATTTGACATAGAAATACAATCATCAATACAAAAAATACAATCACAAGCATTTTAGAAATAGAAAAATAAATGGAACAGGTGTTTTCTTCTTATTTTTTAACCCTAGCTCAAGCAATCAGATGCAAAATTGATTCTTTGGGTGGGTGCAATGGCCAAATTAAATAGTGCAAATGCTCAGGGCAATGAACACGGGCAGGAGATGCAATAATGACAGGACAGGTAAGCACTGTGAGGTGTTTGTCGCCATTCTGTGCTTTTGATGACATTTCGCCTGTGTCTGTTCTGCATTTAAACATGTCTAACCGCACTAGTAATGCCTAACAAAACTGCTAGTGCCATATAGCGGATCTAGCTCGTATTTGGTTGCTAGTAGGCTATGCTAATTCTATTGCTAATACAGAGAATGTCTCATAAGGTGCTAACATTCTTATCAGAAAAGCTGGCTGTGTTTGACCTTGGGAGAATGCAATGTTGCTGTTTGGCCACTCACGGGAAAACTTGGATGACTTTGACTTACTTTTCTCTTCTTAGAAAAAAAAAATCCTTATATCCATCTTGGTGGCAGGGCCGCTTGGGAGATATGCGAGGCCCTGTGCGAAGTCAGATTTGCGAGGCCTTTTATAATGATGTAGGCTACTGTTATAAAAAAAAAAAAAAAAAAAAAAATAAAATACTTACTTATAACCGCGCGACACGCACGCACCGATATATTGCAAGAAATGCGCTCACATGCTGTGCTGATAGACAATAGCATATCTACTTATTTAGATAGTTTACAACCATGTTTGTGTTACGGCTGGGCCGTCACACACGCCCTCCCCCGCCCCCACAGCTCGAGCACCCGCCCCCACAACTCGAGCACAGCGTGCTCTCCGCCGCAGGTGAAGCTCGTTCCCGGTGATTGGAGGGTTATCCAGCCACAGTCAAACCAACACACCTGTCTCCACTCCCAATTAACCCTCTGGCTACATCTACCCTGGACTCCCTTCATTCATCGTCAGTTCTTCCCTAAGAATGACCTGGCAAGTATCCTCTGTGATTAGTTATGAACTTTGCTCTTGTGCCTATTCTTGTGATTCGTTGATATCTTATGTACTGGCCTACCGTGGAGACTTACCCTGCTTTCCTGTTCCTCCACAGCCCATGCCAACCACTACCGCCATCCCGCCAGGTTGAAACCCCCAGCCCGCCAGGCTGAAACCTCCGGACTCATCATCTGTGTTTCCACCCACCTGCACTGTAAATAAATACCCTACGGGGCTAACACTGTATTCTGCCTCCGGTGTCGTGTCCTTGAGCTCCCTCGCCCCGTGTCGACGGAGCCTTCGCCCAGTTCCGAGGCTTCATCCTCCAGTGCGAGTTGGTGTTCTCGCATCAGCCCAGCCAGTTCTGGTCGCCGGCAGCCCGGGTGGCGTTCATCACCAACCTCACCACCGGCGACGCCCTGAATTGGGTCCAGGCCACCCTCTGCGCCCGCCCTGACCTGTTCGGTGACTACGCTACCTTCCTCACGGAGTTCAAGAGGGTTTTCGACCACCCCACTGCAGGACAGGAGGTCGGGGCGCGACTGATGTCACTCCACCAGGGGAACCGGACCGCGGCGGCCTACTCTACCGAGTTTCGCACCCTGGCAGCCGGAAGCGGATGGAATGACAGGGCACTGCGATCTGCTTTCCGCCAGGGGCTGAGTGAGGCCATCAAGGACGAGCTCGTCCGGGACAGACCCGCCGCCCTGGACGAACTAGTGGCCCTAGCCATCGACGTTGACGAGCGCTCCCGGGAGCGTCGGAGAGAGAGAGGGCGCTACCAGACCAGCTCGCCACGCCCCCAGGACCCTATCGTCACAGCCAACCCCTCCTCCGCACGGGAGTCGACCTACACCCCATGCACTGGCGAGGAGCCGATGCAGCTTGGTCGAGCCCGCCTCACCACGGCGGAGAAGGAGAGGAGAAGGGCCCAGGGCCTGTGCCTCTACTGTGGAGAGAAGGGACACCTCCGTGACACCTGCCCGTCCCTATCAAAAGGGCAGGCTCACCCGAAGGGGGAATCCGGGTGAGCCGTGTCTCTCAATCCCCACCTACCACCAGCCCAGCCAGGTTCTCTGTCACCCTCTCCTGGCAGGGGCAGAACCTCACGGTCGAGGCCATTATTGACTCGGGAGCAGACGAGAACTTTATGGACGCCCAGCTGGCCCGCTCAGCTGCCGTTCCCCTCGTTGCCCTCGAGACCCCCCTCTCCGTCTCAGCCCTAGACGGACACAGCCTGGGGCCTCTCACCCACCGCTCTACACCCCTCTCCTTGACCGTCTCTGGGAACCATGTGGAGGAGATCCGGTTTTACATCCTCAAGACCCCCCAGTCCCCGCTCATCCTGGGACGACCGTGGCTCGAGCTCCACATTCCCCATGTCAGCTATGGTGAGGGACGTATCCTGAGCTGGAGTACCGCATGCTACGCCCGGTGCCTCCGTGCCGCCCATACCCCCACATCGCCTCTGCGACCGCCTCCGGCTCCCCCTGACCTCTCCTCCATCCCAGAGGTCTACCACGACCTCGGAGAGGCCTTCAGCAAGGAGCGTGCTCGCACCCTGCCGCCTCACCGGCCCTACGACTGTGCCGTCGAGCTCCGCCCTGGCAACAAACTTCCGGTCAGTCGCCTCTACAACCTTGCCCCCCCGGAGAAGGCAGCCATGGACACCTACATCTCCGACTGTCTGGCTGAGGGGCTCATCCGTCCATCACACTCCCCGGTGGCAGCGGGGTTTTTCTTCGTGAAGAAGAAGGATGGAACCCTCAGGCCATGCATTGACTACCGTGAGCTCAATGCCATCACCGTCCGGAACACCTATCCTCTCCCCCTCATGAGCTCCAACTTTGAGCCCCTCCTTGGGGCCACCATCTTCACTAAGCTGGACCTCCGGAACGCCTACCATCTGGTCCGGATTCGTGAGGGTGACGAGTGGAAGACGGCGTTCAAGACCCCCCGTGGCCACTATGAGTACCTTGTCATGCCCTTTGGTCTCACTAACGCCCCCTCCGTCTTTCAGGCCCTCATGAACGACGTCCTCAGGGACATGCTGGACATCTTTGTCGTCCTCTACCTGGATGACATCCTAGTATTCTCCAGGAACCCTGAGGAGCATGTCCAACATGTCCGCCTAGTCCTCCAGCGCCTACTGGAGAATCGCCTTTTTATTAAGGCTGAGAAGTGCTCGTTCCACACTCACTCTGTGGAATTCCTGGGGCTCATCGTGGAGGGTGGGTTGACTCGCCCTGACCCCAAGAAGACTCGGGCCGTCGTCGAGTGGGGCCAACCTACCACCCGGAAACAGCTGCAGTCATTCCTCGGCTTTGCCAACTTCTACCGGCGATTCATCCGGGACTTCAGCCGGGTAGCCGCCCCCCTCACTGCCCTCACCTCCCCCCTGCGCCAGTTCACGTGGACACCAGCAGCCAGCGCTGCCTTCAGTGACCTGAAGAGGCTCTTCACCTCGGCGCCGGTCCTAATCAACCCAGACCCCTCTAGGCCCTTCATTGTGGAAGTGGACGCCTCAGACACGGGCGTCGGTGGCGTGCTCTCTCAACGATCGGAGGACCAGACCGTGCACCCCTGCGCCTTCTACTCCCGCCGTTATACCTCCGCCGAGGCCAACTACGACATCGGGAACCGCGAGCTGCTGGCGGTGGTGGAGGCGTTCCACGAGTGGCGGCACTGGCTGGAGGGCGCAGAGCACCCCTTCACCGTCTGGTCGGACCACAAGAACCTAACCTACATCAAGTCGGCCAGGCGGTTGAACTCCCGTCAGGCACGCTGGGCCCTGTTCCTCGGGCGGTTTAACTTCCACCTCACGTTCCGTCCGGGCTCCCTGAACGCCAAGGCTGACTCCCTTTCTCGGCTCCATGCCGCAGAGGAGGAACCCACCACTCCTGACACCATCGTTCCATCCTCCCGGGTCGTTGGAGTGGTCACCCTGGAGATCGAGGCGGTGGTCAGAGCTGCACAGCGCACCCAGCCAGATCCCCGACCGGGGTCCCCCGGCCGTCTCTTCGTCCCGGACGCCGTCAGGACCAAGGTGATGCAGTGGGGCCACGCCAACCGCTTCGCCTGCCATCCTGGGGCCCTACGCACACTGTCCTTCCTGCGCCGGCGGTTCTGGTGGTCCACCATGGCCGCGAACGTCAGGGAGTTAGTCTCGGCCTGCCCTACCTGCGCTCGCAGCAAGGCATCCCACCGGCCGCCTTCAGGACTGCTGCGGCCTCTACCCGTGCCCGGTCGACCGTGGTCCCACCTCGCCATGGACTTCGTGACCGGCCTTCCCCCGTCCCTAGGCAACACGGTCATCCTCACCATCGTGGACCGCTTCTCCAAGTCCGTGCGGTTGGTAGCTCTGGCAAAGCTACCGACCTCGGCGGAGACGGCGGAGCTACTCACCACCCACGTCTTCCGGCTTTACGGGCTTCCCCAGGATGTGGTTTCCGACCGTGGCCCCCAGTTCACATCCAAGGTGTGGCAGGCCTTCTGTTCTGGGATTGGGGCCACGACCAGCCTCTCCTCCGGCTACCATCCCCAGACCAATGGGCAGGCGGAGAGAGCCAACCAGAGCCTGGAGTCGGCACTCCGCTGCATGTCCTCCCTCCATCCATCCTCCTGGAGCAAGGACCTACCCTGGGTGGAGTACTCCCTGAACGCCATGGTGAATGAAGCCACCGGCCGGTCCCCCTTCGAGTGCTCCTTGGGGTACCAGCCACCCCTGCTTTCTACCCAGGAGGGCGAAGCGTCGGTACCATCGGTCCAGGCACACCTCCTTCGCTGTCGTCGGGTCTGGACCTCCGTACGCTCGGCCTTGCTTCGGGCCACCGCCCGAACTACCCGAAGCGCCAACCGTCGTCGCACTCCAGCTCCGGTGTACCAGGTGGGCCAGAGGGTCTGGCTCTCCACGGCGGATCTCCCCCTCAATGTCCCCTCCCGGAAGTTGGCGTCGAGTTACATCGGCCCCTACGCCATCGACCGGGTCATCAACCCCGCTGCCATCCGGCTGGTCCTCCCTCACTCCCTCCGTCGGATCCACCCGGTGTTCCACGTCTCCCGGGTTAAGCCCCATGTCGCCAGCGACCTGATGCCACCAGCCCCTGCACCGCCCCCTCCTCAGTTGGTGGATGGCCACCCCCAGTGGGCGGTAAGGAGGCTCCTCAGGGCTCGTCGCTGTGGCCGGGGTTTCCAGTACCTGGTGGACTGGGAAGGATATGGCCCAGAGGAACGGAGCTGGATTCCCCGGTCCCAGATCATGTCCCCAGTCCTCCTCAGGGACTTCTATCGGGCCCACCCGGAGGCTCCGGGCCGGTCGCCAGGAGGCTCCCCCTCGGGGGGGGGTCCTGTTACGGCTGGGCCGTCACACACGCCCTCCCCCGCCCCCACAGCTCGAGCACCCGCCCCCACAACTCGAGCACAGCGTGCTCTCCGCCGCAGGTGAAGCTCGTTCCCGGTGATTGGAGGGTTATCCAGCCACAGTCAAACCAACACACCTGTCTCCACTCCCAATTAACCCTCTGGCTACATCTACCCTGGACTCCCTTCATTCATCGTCAGTTCTTCCCTAAGAATGACCTGGCAAGTATCCTCTGTGATTAGTTATGAACTTTGCTCTTGTGCCTATTCTTGTGATTCGTTGATATCTTATGTACTGGCCTACCGTGGAGACTTACCCTGCTTTCCTGTTCCTCCACAGCCCATGCCAACCACTACCGCCATCCCGCCAGGTTGAAACCCCCAGCCCGCCAGGCTGAAACCTCCGGACTCATCATCTGTGTTTCCACCCACCTGCACTGTAAATAAATACCCTACGGGGCTAACACTGTATTCTGCCTCCGGTGTCGTGTCCTTGAGCTCCCTCGCCCCCGTGTCATAACAGTTTGTTTCATTTCAAACCTTTTATACTCGTAAAGGATTAGGATTTAGGATAAAGCAGTCATCATACCCAACATTAAATACGCACAAGCCATTATTGACATGAATAGAGATGTTACTCACCACCATGTAGGCCTATCCTTTATGTTGAAAAGCTTACAGCAAAAGCAAAAAGACATGTCCCGTTTTTGAGAGTACACAAGCCACTTTCTTTCTATTTTTTCCCCATTTGGTAGTTTTCGGAGAAATAAAGTTTCACTAAAGTTCCTGTTCTCATTATTTTTAGGATAACTAAATCCAGGTTTCATCTTTGGGGGACCTCTTCTAATGATCACTTCTGTAACTGTAGAGTCCATATGTACCGGCCAATTTACCAGGATCATCATACATGACATATCTAACACCGTAGGCTCGTCTTGCGTTCCATCACTCTCAGCCCTGCTGCTGCTCTGAGTAGCTCCATCTTCCGCCTCCGTATCCTCTACTTCACCACTCCTGACCATCATCACCTGGGGCTGGGCAGCCCCACTGCTGCCGGTGTAGCAGTTGTCCTCCTCCACCTCAGAGACATCATCTTTGCCTCTCAGGGGGGGCTGTGCCATGCTACTACTAGCATTGCTAGTGCTAGCAGTAACGTTAGCTTCTTCGGTGCTAACGGGAGCCTCACTTGTTTTTAGAAATGTTTCGAACGAACCTCTAAGCGAGGCCCTGAAGCCTTCCTTTCTTTTATTTGTATTTCTTTTTTCAGCACCCGATTAACATTTTCTTCCTCGGTCTCGTTCCCTCTGCATTTTGTCCTTTGCACTAAGCAGTCACTATGCACAACAAGTGTCAACGCGCGCCCAAAAATTCTTTTCACGTTTCACGTAAGGTGTCATAGGGGGAAATTACTTTTTTCTGTTGCTAAGAATCTCCCTGTCCTACAGGTATGCTAGATTTTAGATGTATGATTGACTGATGATTATCACATGTGTGAACATTTAGAAATGTATTAAAGGCAAAAATAATAATATGGTCCCTTGCCTGGCGCTTTGGAGGGCCTCGCCAGCCAGGGTCCCAAAAAAAAAAAAAAAAAAGGTTTATTTTTTAATTTTTTTTTACCCTGCCTCACGCGAGGCCCTCCAAAGCGCGAGGCCCTGTGCCACCGCCCCAGCTAGCCCCCCCTTAAAGCGGCCCTGCTTGGTGGATGATCTAAATCGTCTTGCCTCAGTCTGAATGTTTTGAATCTGCGTGCGTGTCTGATGCTGCGTGCCGTTAAAAACAGAAGTAAAACGCGGAGTGGATTTCTGGATATGGGCAATCCCCTACTCATAAAGTGGAACGGATTTGATTGTGAAGCAATGAAAATAACGCTGACCAGTCATGCAACATATTTTTGATGGCAAATGTGGGGGGGTCCAAACGACCTTGTTTCAAAGGTGGGGGGGACACGTCCCCCCCCAAATATATGGTGGTGACGCCCATGCCCAGGACGATGACAGAACTTGAATGTCAAACAATGACAGAACTTGAATGTCAACAAGACAAGACAACGTTGCATTTACCATTTACAATTGACCATTTACAAGTACAAGACAACGAAATCCAGTGAGATGCACATGCTACAGTACCTGAGCCAGTGTAAGCACTTCCACATTAAGTCCAGTGTGTCTGCCACATTGTTTTACTCTACTGTATAACTTGCCACATGAAGATCATCAACATTGACTGATTAATAGAGTTTATTTAAATACATTGTATTTGTATTTCACCCTCCAGCCTTCCTGCCTGCCTCCAGCCATGGACACGGTCCTGACTCCGTCATGGACTGGACTGCAGGACCTCAGCTGGGCCACAGCAGCCAGCAGAGTGGGAACCAGGCCCATGGCCATCTGAACAGACCTATACTCCGTGCTTCTGGTGAGTTTCTTAAAGGTCCACTATATCAGTGGAGGCTGGTGACTTCCAGAATTGAGGAGGCCAATTTTTTTCCGCTTGCTCGCGATGGAATGTTCCCTGTTCTTATAGAAGAATATTAAATTGACTTGTAATAAAACGAAATCGACTACATTAAAAAATAAAACTGTTCAATAAATCCTAAATGTTGTCTACCTATTCGATGTATAAATCGCGCCAGAATCTCGCCGACTTCCGAGGTCATTTTAAGCAAAAGTGTTTGGCCAAATTAGTTTTTCAGGGATAATAGCCATGGGTGTTTTAGACGTGTCCTGCAAAGGACAAGTTGATAGGACACTCGTAGCCAGTATGGCGAGTGTTTCTTTGACTGAAGTGACTGGCGAATTCTCAATGGCTTCATGTGATTGGATGAACAAAATGTCAATCTTTCAGCCCTGGACTCAATGCATGGTGAGGCCAGGCCTCCTCTGCCCACCCATTTTCAGTGATTTGGCCAATCACATATTATTGCCATGAAAAAAATGGCATTACATTGACTTCTATGAGAAACCACTTTCCTGGGGGAGGCCTCCCTCAATACAAACGGATAGGGATTCTGGCCTGTAGGTGCTTTACAATTGCAATATTGGGTTTTAGCCATGGAAAACTTCAGATTTATGAACAAAACGGAAATAATGTTAATATTAAAATATGTTTTTTGTTAAATAAATAAATAAAATAAATATAATTATTGCTTTTTTAAATCACTCTCTCTTCTCTCAAATGATTGGGGAGGCCAGGCCTCCTCCACCTCCACTGAGCCTCCACTGATATATATATATATATATATACAGTACTGTAGCCTTGCCACATAAAGCTCATCAGCATTTACTGATTGATTCAGTTTATATAAATTCATTGTCCCAGCTGTCCCCACAGTCTCTGCTGCTGGTGAGTACATGTCTTAAGGTGCTAAAACTATATAAATATAATGGAATTTGTATTATTTAGACTCATGAATGCATATGATATGTTGTGTCTAGTGACTCTGCACTGTACACTGGATGTAAGCACTTCCACATTAAGTCCAGTGTGTCTGCCACATTGTTTTACTCTACTGTATAACTTGCCACATGAAGATCATCAACATTGACTGATTAATAGAGTTTATTTAAATACATTGTATTTGTATTTCACCCTCCAGCCTTCCTGCCTGCCTCCAGCCATGGACACGGTCCTGACTCCGTCATGGACTGGACTGCAGGACCTCAGCTGGGCCACAGCAGCCAGCAGAGTGGGAACCAGGCCCATGGCCATCTGAACAGACCTATACTCCGTGCTTCTGGTGAGTTTCTTAAAGGTCCACTATATCAGTGGAGGCTGGTGACTTCCAGAATTGAGGAGGCCAATTTTTTTCCGCTTGCTCGCGATGGAATGTTCCCTGTTCTTATAGAAGAATATTAAATTGACTTGTAATAAAACGAAATCGACTACATTAAAAAATAAAACTGTTCAATAAATCCTAAATGTTGTCTACCTATTCGATGTATAAATCGCGCCAGAATCTCGCCGACTTCCGAGGTCATTTTAAGCAAAAGTGTTTGGCCAAATTAGTTTTTCAGGGATAATAGCCATGGGTGTTTTAGACGTGTCCTGCAAAGGACAAGTTGATAGGACACTCGTAGCCAGTATGGCGAGTGTTTCTTTGACTGAAGTGACTGGCGAATTCTCAATGGCTTCATGTGATTGGATGAACAAAATGTCAATCTTTCAGCCCTGGACTCAATGCATGGTGAGGCCAGGCCTCCTCTGCCCACCCATTTTCAGTGATTTGGCCAATCACATATTATTGCCATGAAAAAAATGGCATTACATTGACTTCTATGAGAAACCACTTTCCTGGGGGAGGCCTCCCTCAATACAAACGGATAGGGATTCTGGCCTGTAGGTGCTTTACAATTGCAATATTGGGTTTTAGCCATGGAAAACTTCAGATTTATGAACAAAACGGAAATAATGTTAATATTAAAATATGTTTTTTGTTAAATAAATAAATAAAATAAATATAATTATTGCTTTTTTAAATCACTCTCTCTTCTCTCAAATGATTGGGGAGGCCAGGCCTCCTCCACCTCCACTGAGCCTCCACTGATATATATATATATACAGTACTGTAGCCTTGCCACATAAAGCTCATCAGCATTTACTGATTGATTCAGTTTATATAAATTCATTGTCCCAGCTGTCCCCACAGTCTCTGCTGCTGGTGAGTACATGTCTTAAGGTGCTAAAACTATATAAATATAATGGAATTTGTATTATTTAGACTCATGAATGCATATGATATGTTGTGTCTAGTGACTCTGCACTGTACACTGGATGTAAGCACTTCCACATTAAGTCCAGTGTGTCTGCCACATTGTTTTACTCTACTGTATAACTTGCCACATGAAGATCATCAACATTGACTGATTAATAGAGTTTATTTAAATACATTGTATTTGTATTTCACCCTCCAGCCTTCCTGCCTGCCTCCAGCCATGGACACGGTCCTGACTCCGTCATGGACTGGACTGCAGGACCTCAGCTGGGCCACAGCAGCCAGCAGAGTGTCAAACCTGCCCACCATGGGCATGATAATGACTCGTTCATGGACTGGACTGCAGGCAGAGCGTCTAAAGGACGTGCGGAAGCACCAGCCAAGAGGAACTGCAAGAGGCGAAGAATATAGACAGGAGGCGACCAGACCACCGACCAGACCACCTGCCACCACCTGAAGACCCTTTCCAGCCTCTGCCTAATGTCCTATAGTCTAATGTCCTATAACCTAATGTCCTATAACCTAATGTCCTATAGTCTAATGTCCTATAGTCTAATGTCCTATAGTCTAATGTCCTATAGTCTAATGTCCTATAGTCTAATGTCCTATAGTCTAATGTCCTATAGCCTAATGTCCTATAGTCTAATGTCCTATAGCCTAATGTCCTATAGTCTAATGTCCTATAACCTAATGTCCTATAGCCTAATGTCCTATAGTCTAAGGGGTATAAGGAGTATAAGGGGTATAAGGTGGTATAAGGTGGTATAAGGGGTATAAGGGGTATAAGGGGTATAAGGGGTATAAGGTGGTATAAGGGGTATAAGGTGGTATAAGGGGTATAAGGGGTATAAGGTGGTATAAGGGGTATAAGGTGGTATAAGGGGTATAAGGTGGTATAAGGTGTATAAGGGGTATAAGGTGGTATAAGGTGGTATAAGGGGTATAAGGTGGTATAAGGGGTATAAGGTGGTATAAGGAGTATAAGGGGTATAAGGTGGTATAAGGTGGTATAAGGGGTATAAGGGGTATAAGGTGGTATAAGGTGGTATAAGGGGTATAAGGTGGTATAAGGGGTATAAGGTGGTATAAGGTGGTATAAGGGGTATAAGGTGGT
The DNA here is from genome assembly GCF_963989245.1 of Nansenia antarctica. NCBI lineage: Eukaryota > Metazoa > Chordata > Actinopteri > Argentiniformes > Microstomatidae > Nansenia > Nansenia antarctica. The sequence continues at coordinate 34,341,128 of NC_137679.1, read as the reverse complement.
ATAAGGTGGTATAAGGGGTATAAGGGGTATAAGGGGTATAAGGTGGTATAAGGGGTATAAGGTGGTATAAGGGGTATAAGGGGTATAAGGTGGTATAAGGGGTATAAGGTGGTATAAGGGGTATAAGGTGGTATAAGGGGTATAAGGGGTATAAGGTGGTATAAGGGGTATAAGGTGGTATAAGGGGTATAAGGGGTATAAGGGGTATAAGGTGGTATAAGGTGGTATAAGGGGTATAAGGTGGTATAAGGGGTATAAGGGGTATAAGATGCCTGCTTTCTGGATTGACGTGTCAATCAGGTTGTTTCTTTGCAGGTATCCTGCCAGCCTATGAGCGACCACGCTGAAGAAGATTTTTCCCTCGACATTTAGAAGGCTGATCTGCCGGAACTGTCCGATTTCTGTTGAGTCCTTTTCCTTGGGGATAAGGATCCCTCCGGCTCTCCGCCAGGCCGTTGGTATCGCCTTCTTTTGCCACACAACTTTCATCAGCTTCCAGAGGAATTTCAGGACATCTGGTGCGTTTTTGTAGAGCCTGTATGGAACTCCGTTGGGACCTGGAGCTGACGCGGCCCTTGCTCTTCGCACAGTGTTGTCTACTTCACTCCACCTGGGTGGACTGATATCTAGTTCGTGCTCTGGTGGATTGACTGGTGGCATGTCAGGTGGGAGCGTGACCTCTTCCTGGTGTCGGTCATCTGTGCAGCCCTTTTTCTGATGTTCTTCCAGGTGGGCCTTTGCCACTGAGAGACTTCCGCTCTTCTCCTTTGTGAAGAGAGTCTTCACAAATTTGAAAGGATCTTTGTAGAAGCGTGATCTTGTTTGCTCCTTCCTTCTGCGCCTCTTCAGGAGGTTTTCAGCTCTCCTCAGTGTTGCAAGCCTGCTCTTAATCTCTTCCTGCAGCAGGTTTATTCCCTCCTTCTCCTCCTCTGTGGCCTTCCTCCAATGCTTCTTCAGCTGCCTCCTCTCCTTGACTAGTCGGTCTATTTCTGTCTGCCTTCTGGACTTGGTGGGAATTGACTGAGTAGATCGTTTGCCTTCGACCACTCCGAACTGTTCCACTCCATAGGCATAGATGAGGTTGCCCATTCTCTCCAACTTCTTCATGGTGGTGCCTCTGATCCCTTCTAGGATGTTGCAGAGATCAGTGTTGACCTCCTTCCACAGCGTCTTGTTGCAGGACTTTGGCCACTTGACTAATGGCCTTCGCCCCTGGATCTTCTTCTCTGCTGGTGGTCGTGATGTGTTGGATTCAGGTTGCTCTCCTGTGCCTTGTTCTTCCTCCTCTGGGACAGGGGTGTTGTCCTATAGTCTAATGTCCTATAGTCTAATGTCCTATAGTCTAATGTCCTATAACCTAATGTCCTATAGTCTAATGTCCTATAACCTAATGTCCTATAGTCTAATGTCCTATAGCCTAATGTCCTATAGTCTAATGTCCTATAGTCTAATGTCCTATAGCCTAATGTCCTATAGTCTATAGTCTAATGTCCTATAGTCTACTGTCCTATAGTCTAATGTCCTATAGTCTAATGTCCTATAGTCTAATGTCCTATAACCTAATGTCCTATAGTCTAATGTCCTATAGCCTAATGTCCTATAGTCTAATGTCCTATAGTCTAATGTCCTATAGTCTACTGTCCTATAACCTAATGTCCTATAGTCTAATGTCCTATAGTCTAATGTCCTATAGTCTAATGTCCTATAGTCTAATGTCCTATAGCCTAATGTCCTATAGTCTAATGTCCTATAGCCTAATGTCCTATAGCCTAATGTCCTATAGCCTAATGTCCTATAGTCTAATGTCCTATAGTCTAATGTCCTATAACCTAATGTCCTATAGCCTAATGTCCTATAGTCAAATGTCCTATAGTCTAATGTCCTATAGCCTAATGTCCTATAGTCTAATGTCCTATAGTCTAATGTCCTATAGTCAAATGTCCTATAGTCTAATGTCCTATAACCTAATGTCCTATAGTCTAATGTCCTATAACCTAATGTACTATAGTCTAATGTCCTATAGCCTAATGTCCTATAGTCTAATGTCCTATAGTCTAATGTCCTATAGTCTAATGTCCTATAGTCTAATGTCCTATAACCTAATGTCCTATAACCTAATGTCCTATAGTCTAATGTCCTATAGTCTAATGTCCTATAGTCTAATGTCCTATAGTCTAATGTCCTATAGTCTAATGTCCTATAACCTAATGTCCTATAACCTAATGTCCTATAGTCTAATGTCCTATAGTCTAATGTCCTATAGCAGGGGTCGGCAATTAGGTTTGGCCTCGGGCCATTTTTTTTTGAGCCACTAGATGGCGGGCCCGAACATAATCAAAGGCTAATTTAAGTAATTGATTGTTTAAAAATGTGACACGTTCTAATGCTTTGACTTTTCTTTCAAAAAATGTACACATCGCTAGTCAACTAACACAGCTTGTTTTGTGAGCCTGCTAACGATGTAAAGTAGTGTTGTAGTTAACTAGGTAGCAGTGGGGGGGATTACTCACGTTGTGATTCTCACGTTAGGTAACAATGTAAAGTAGTGTTCTAGTTAACTAGGTAACAAACAATGTAAAGTAGTGTTGTAGTTAACTAGGTAACAATGTAAAGTAGTGTTGTAGTTAACTAGGTAACAATGTAAAGTAGTGTTGTAGTTAACTAAGTAACAATGTAAAGTAGTGTTGTAGTTAACTAGGTAACAATGTAAAGTAGTGTTCTAGTTAACTAGGTAACAATGTAAAGTAGTGTTGTAGTTAACTAGGTAACAATGTAAAGTAGTGTTCTAGTTAACTAGGTAACAATGTAAAGTAGTGTTGTAGTTAACTAGGTAACAATGTAAAGTAGTGTTCTAGTTAACTAGGTAACAATGTAAAGTAGTGTTCTAGTTAACTAGGTAACAATGTAAAGTAGTGTTCTAGTTAACTAGGTAACAATGTAAAGTAGTGTTGTAGTTAACTAGGTAACAATGTAAACTAGTGTTGTAGTTAACTAGGTAACAATGTAAAGTAGTGTTGTAGTTAACTAGGTAACAATGTAAAGTAGTGTTGTAGTTAACTAGGTAGCAGTCCAATCCATTACGTTGCAGTATTTTGGCTTGACTAGCAAGTTTGTGTTGTGATTGTCAACAACGTTGAAACGTAGTTTCACCCTTTTCCATAGTTTTGAATAATAAATGTGTGGACTGACGATGTAGCGCAGCCTAACTTATTCTAATAATTATTTAACATACTTTCATTCTGAATGATTCCCCCCTCCTCCCAGACAAGGTCACATTATTTATTATTGGTTGTTTGCCTGCCGGGTGAAGTTAGCTAAACATTTAACCTGCTAACTAGCAAGAGAAACATCATGTCACTCTCCAAAGGTGTAAAGAGGAAAGTTGACGGTGAAAACAGGGCATTTAAAGAGGAATGGACAGCGAACTATATGTTCATCCTACCTGGTTTCATCAACGCAAAGCCGTTGTGAGACTCACATCTTCCCTGCTCACAATGTTCCCTTTTTCTACATGCGAGTCGTCCTTTTCCTCAATGAATGTGATAAAGACGCACGAGAGGAATCGATTGATGCAAAAAAAACTTGAGAACTGTCTGCGGATTAAAGTGACGTCCATATAACCAGATATCAAGCAAATAGTGACCGATGGGAGATGCCACTTTTCACATTAAGTGAGTACCAAGCCTGTCGTTATTGTATTTAATAACCTAATTGTATTTTGTATATTTTGAATGAATGGCTCATTGTAATTATTATCCCTAATAGCGTGTTTGCTCTGTCGTTTCAGGAGCATAGGCCTATGCACCACCACCCCTCGCATAATCAAGCGGATTACTTTTCTTTATTCTTTTTTTTTTCACCGATTTTGTTGTCAATGTTTTTCAGAATATTAAACTGAATTTGCTTTGTTACTGTTCATATGTGTGTTGCAGTCACATATACGTAAACATTACGTTTGAATTATTTACTGAGCTGGTGTTATTTTTTTCAAACCACACACGGCTATTTCAGCACTACACGTTGTCCACCTACTTATGATTCACTATGAGGGGTTCAGCGTCAGTGCGCTTCGGTGCACCCCGCTGCCTGATTGTCTGTCCCTGTGTCATTCACTCTCAACATGGATAAAAGTACAATAAGCATTATTCAGGTGGAGGTAGATTCTCTATTCGGACATTATAGGCGCTATATGTGGGACTGTCGGTCCGATATTGTAAAAAAAAAAAAAAAAAAAGTGGATTCTCAAAATATTCTGCTGGGCCAAATATTATTGGTGATGGGCCAGCAATGGCCCGCGGGCCGCCTATTGCCGACCCCTGTCCTATAGCCTAATGTCCTATAGTCTAATGTCCTATAGCCTAATGTCCTATAGTCTATAGTCTAATGTCCTATAGTCTACTGTCCTATAGTCTAATGTCCTATAGTCTAATGTCCTATAGTCTAATGTCCTATAGTCTAATGTCCTATAACCTAATGTCCTATAGTCTAATGTCCTATAGCCTAATGTCCTATAGTCTAATGTCCTATAGTCTAATGTCCTATAGTCTACTGTCCTATAACCTAATGTCCTATAGTCTAATGTCCTATAGTCTAATGTCCTATAGTCTAATGTCCTATAGTCTAATGTCCTATAGCCTAATGTCCTATAGTCTAATGTCCTATAGCCTAATGTCCTATAGCCTAATGTCCTATAGCCTAATGTCCTATAGCCTAATGTCCTATAGTCTAATGTCCTATAACCTAAAGTCCTATAGTCTAATGTCCTATAGTCTAATGTCCTATAGTCTAATATCCTATAACCTAATGTCCTATAGTCTAATATCCTATAACCTAATGTCCTATAGTCTAATGTCCTATAACCTAATGTCCTATAGTCTAATGTCCTATAACCTAATGTCCTATAGTCTAATGTCCTATAGCCTAATGTCCTATAGTCTAATGTCCTATAGTCTAATGTCCTATAGTCTAATGTCCTATAGTCTAATGTCCTATAACCTAATGTCCTATAGTCTAATGTCCTATAGCCTAATGTCCTATAGTCTAATGTCCTATAGTCTAATGTCCTATAGTCTAATGTCCTATAGTCTAATGTCCTATAACCTAATGTCCTATAACCTAATGTCCTATAGTCTAATGTCCTATAGTCTAATGTCCTATAGTCTAATGTCCTATAGTCTAATGTCCTATAGTCTAATGTCCTATAACCTAATGTCCTATAGTCTAATGTCCTATAGTCTAATGTCCTATAGTCTAATGTCCTATAGTCTAATGTCCTATAGTCTAATGTCCTATAACCTAATGTCCTATAACCTAATGTCATATAGTCTAATGTCCTATAGTCTAATGTCCTATAGTCTAATGTCCTATAGTCTAATGTCCTATAGTCTAATGTCCTATAGCCTAATGTCCTATAGTCTAATGTCCTATAGTCTAATGTCCTATAGTCTAATGTCCTATAGTCTAATGTCCTATAGTCTAATGTCCTATAGTCTAATGTCCTATAACCTAATGTCCTATAACCTAATGTCCTATAGTCTAATATCCTATAGTCTAATGTCCTATAACCTAATGTCCTATAGTCTAATGTCCTATAGTCTAATGTCCTATAGTCTAATGTCCTATAACCTAATGTCCTATAGTCTAATGTCCTATAACCTAATGTCCTATAGTCTAATGTCCTATAGTCTAATGTCTTACAGCCTAATGTCCTATAACCTAATGTCCTATAGTCTAATGTCCTATAACCTAATGTCCTATAGTCTAATGTCCTATAACCTAATGTCCTATAGTCTAATGTCTTATAACCTAATGTCCTATAACCTAATGTCCTATAGCCTAATGTCCTATAGTCTAATGTCCTATAGTCTAATGTCCTATAGTCTAATGTCCTATAGTCTAATGTCCTATAGTCTAATGTCCTATAGCCTAATGTCCTATAGCCTAATGTCCTATAGTCTAATGTCCTATAGTCTAATGTCCTATAGTCTAATGTCCTATAGTCTAATGTCCTATAGTCTAATGTCCTATAACCTAATGTCCTATAGTCTAATGTCCTATAGTCTAATGTCCTATAGTCTAATGTCCTATAACCTAATGTCCTATAGTCTAATGTCCTATAACCTAATGTCCTATAGTCTAATGTCCTATAGCCTAATGTCCTATAGTCTAATGTCCTATAGTCTAATGTCCTATAACCTAATGTCCTATAACCTAATGTCCTATAGTCTAATGTCCTATAGCCTAATGTCCTATAGTCTAATGTCCTATAGTCTAATGTCCTATAGTCTAATGTCCTATAGTCTAATGTCCTATAGCCTAATGTCCTATAGTCTAATGTCCTATAGTCTAATGTCCTATAACCTAATGTCCTATAGTCTAATGTCCTATAGTCTAATGTCCTATAGTCTAATGTCCTATAGTCTAATGTCCTATAACCTAATGTCCTATAGCCTAATGTCCTATAGCCTAATGTCCTATAGACGAATGTCCTATAGCCTAATGTCCTATAGTCTAATGTCCTATAACCTAATGTCCTATAGTCTAATGTCCTATAGTCTAATGTCCTATAGTCTAATGTCCTATAGTCTAATGTCCTATAGTCTAATGTCCTATAGACGAATGTCCTATAGCCTAATGTCCTATAGCCTAATGTCCTATAGCCTAATGTCCTATAGACGAATGTCCTATAGCCTAATGTCCTATAGCCTAATGTCCTATAGACGAATGTCCTATAGCCTAATGTCCTATAGACGAATGTATATATATATCAATGAGTGTGCAGTATACATACTAGTTGCATATCAGAACTGAACAAGAAAGTGTAGACTACCGGTATATGAATGAAAAATGTAGAATAGGCTACAGTAAGCTACTCACCATGGCTGTCTAGTTTACAGAACTCTTGATTGAAGTCATGAGCACCCCAACTGCTTCTTGCTAACTGTATCTTTAAGAGTCCTCATAAAATACATGTACTTGCCCTCAGTAATTGAACCCTCTTAATAAAAACATTGGGATTGTATTCCTAGTGATCTCCTACATTGAAAATGCCCTCCATAATTATTTTTACTATTATATATTAAGCGGGAGCAGATGAAAAATAAAACAAAATACAATTTGTGGGTATAATATATATTTCACTCTCATGATCTGTTGTTATTTCATACTTAAGTAATTATGTATGTACAACATTTACATTTTATAAACAATGTATCAAACAGAAAAAAAAGCACTAACCATGTGTATATTCAGGGTACATATAGCTGCTTTATTTCCATCTATCTGACTTTAAGATATAACTGTTTTAAGATGAAACCCTACACAGTATGTGGAGAATTAATTGACTGAGTTGCCAGAATAAGCACCCAAGCCAAAATCTCACCACTATGGTTGTCAGGTAAACTATCACAGTTCAGTTGAAACCATTACATCACAAGTGGATCAATTCTCCATTACAAAAAGAAAACATTGACACGTGACCAAATAGCACTATCATTACACGTTTTAAGAACATACTTTTACCATCCACTGACTCTGTAAAACTGGTTACCAATGCTTCCATTTTGAGTACAGCATACTTAACAAAATAGTAAATATTACCCAGTGAATACATGACCAAAAAAAAGGACGATGCCTTGTAAACTTGGCAATAATCCACAAAAATATACCTTTTTTAAAATCTGGTGAAGGTACAATATATAGGTACATACACCAAAGGTGATATATATTAAAGTTGCTATGTACATGAAAAAAAAGCTTTCAAATTTAAATTTTACATACAGAACAAAATATGGACAACAATGGTTTCAAGACAATTTGTCTTTTATATATTTTTTTACAGAAATCAGAAAACAAGGTACAAATAAACATATTCAAACATTAACCTCACGATTGATGCTCATTAATGCAAGTCCATTGAGACGCTCCTGAGCCATTGTCGACCTTAGGTAGGTTTTCATTAGCTTCAATTTGGAGAAGCTCCTCTCTATCGTTTTATGAAAATGTTCTGATTTTTATTAATGGGGAGAGGTTTATATAATGAGTGGGTAAACTCAACTGATGTATGTGTCATTTTATGGGATAGTTTCTACTGTGAAATAAGAGTTGGCTAGACGATAACACGTCACGTTTAATTTCTTGCCTTTGAGTAAGAAGAATGTCACTTTAGTATTGAAATATGAATGTACCTATCCACAATATGCTGCAGAGGAGGAGTGTGCTAGCCCTTGCGCACACTTGGGTTTTATGTGTTAAATGGTTCTTTCTCAATTGGATGACTGGATAGTTTAGCTACATATTCCAGGTTCTTTGTACAATACACCTTCAACAGTACACAGAGCAGCAGAGCATCGCCCCTGATGACTGGGCAATCTTTAGGCTGTTCATGTGTAACATATCGTTTCATCCATCTAGAGATACATGTACAGTAAAGCATAGTGAAAGGCCCCACAGGGCTGAAAACAAGAGGGTTGAGGTTTGCATACTAACACGATAAACTGATCCAGAACCTGTAGTTGGTTGCACAAACTCACACTGCATTTGTGGTAGGCTCTTCATTGTTCACACTTGCAGACAGTGCCAACTGTTTGATTTCTTTGATTTTAACTTAAATGGCACTTTTTTGATTTGATTTAGGCATGAATCACAAGTGACTGCTTTTCTTTCGATTGGAGAAGGGTATACCAGAAGGGTATACCATGAACTTCTACAGAACAGCTTGAGATGTGCATCTCTTTTTGTGTTGGTTTATTTAATCTAATCAAAAATGAATTACTTTTTGAACTGAGCTTTATTGTATTTGTGTGCCTAAATCAAAATGGGTCAATGTATGGGTTAACTCTGTAAATACAGATTTTTGTAAAAAGTAACTGTCAACATGAACTGACTAAATAAACAGAGCTTCTATACAGTTTTCTAACGAAATATTGTCATCTCTTGCCTCACAGCTAGTCTTAGCAACCTGGATCTAGACAACCAGAATACATTTTGCTGTGGTTCCAGGCTAATCTCCGAACTAGGTTTGATTAAGGAGACTCGTTTCAGGCTTTCAGCGGTATTACCGATATTGGACAGGAGATGGCAGCAATTGGCTCATCCCATTGAGCAAATTAACGCTTCAGCTGTCAAATCTTACAGTGGATCAAACCTATTTAAATAGTCAGTCAAACATTGTGGTGTCACTCTGGGTGGAGGTAGCAAGCAGGGCCGCCCCTAGGCATTCAGGTGCCCTAGGCGAGAGTATGATTTGATGCCCCCCCACCCAAACATTTTTTAGGGGCGCCACCCCCACCACAACCACATTAAGCCACCAGTACTGCCTCATCACCACCCACACACTCAACAGTAGGGGAGGGGAGGTTCGCATGAGGCGAGTGTCGCGAAGCGTAATAGAGACAGTAGGCTGAGACATGTTTTCATAGAGACATAAAATTCATTTCATCAGAGACACAATTATTTAAATGAAAATAAAAATGCCCGGGGGGCGCCAAATGCCCCACCCCAAAAAAAAAAAACGTTGCAACGTGGCCACATAGTGAACACTGCTTCATAAAACTTCACTCAAACAACCCAGATATGATATTGCAAAGCATGTAGGGTAATGTAGTACAGGACTGTTGCTGCTGATGATGTCACGATAGCAATCTGACCAGATCTCTGACCCAGAGTTCTGGTTACCCAGGACGATGACAGAACTTGAATGTCAAACAATGACAGAACTTGAATGTCAACAAGACAAGACAACGTTGCATTTACCATTTACAATTGACCATTTACAAGTACTAGACAACGAAATCCAGTGAGATGCACATGCTACAGTACCTGAGCCAGTGTAAGCACTTCCACATTAAGTCCAGTGTGTCTGCCACATTGTTTTACTCTACTGTATAACTTGCCACATGAAGATCATCAACATTGACTGATTAATAGAGTTTATTTAAATACATTGTATTTGTATTTCACCCTCCAGCCTTCCTGCCTGCCTCCAGCCATGGACACGGTCCTGACTCCGTCATGGACTGGACTGCAGGACCTCAGCTGGGCCACAGCAGCCAGCAGAGTGGGAACCAGGCCCATGGCCATCTGAACAGACCTATACTCCGTGCTTCTGGTTGAAGAAGACTCCTCAATGTCGGTTTATAATGTTTATTCAGACAAAGATGTCAACACCCTGTGGGTGGGAATACAGCGTATGAGTAAATACAATTACCAAAACAAGACATACATAACAAGATATAAACAAACATGAACGATTACTGTTAACCACAATCTGATAATAAGATACATATAACTAATAACAGACTTACGTATAACAGGCAAACACGTCCTAAAGAGAGAGGAGAAACAGCGTGTATCCTCGGACCACCTGGCATCCACAATGGCCGCCACAACTTCTCCTAACTCTAACCTCTTAACAGAGAGTACTAAACACATAAACCAATACTATCGCCCCCTAGCGGTCGGGAGTACACTCCACCCTGCATCCCCCCCAGACCGGGGAGCCACGAATCCACGTGGGTCCACGGGCTCAAATCCATTGGCCAGACTCAGCTTCGTATCGCTTAGGTGGCCTCCTAGCACGGGCCGGCCGGGCGGGCCGCAGTGGCGACGGCGCAGGAAGAGGTGTAGCGGGAGCCACACCAGCGGGAACTAGGGGCGCGGGGAGAGACGACGCCCCGCCTGAAGGCCCTAGCAGAGAGGGGCCCAGAACAGCAACACGGGGCCCATCCGTCCCCAGCCGGGCGTCACCCTGGGGCACCACTGGACCAGAGGGGGTAGCTAGGGGCAGAGAGTCCAGGGAGGGAGGAGGCAGGGGAGGCGGCGACGGCAGCCGCTGGGTACATGGGGCGACTGGCGTGTAGCCACGGAGGAACCGCCGGTTGCGCAACGTCAGGCGTCCTGAGCCATCAACTCTCACCCGATACTGATCGTGGCCAAGCGACTCCACCACCACCCCAGACCTGTCCCACTTATTGGGGCTCGGGCCCTGCTGATTCTGGATGAACACCCTCTCACCGAGTGCCAGAGGGCGAAGTGGTCTTGAATGAACCCCCAGAGACTCGGTGGTACGGGACATCCGCGTACGAAGGGCATCCTCCTTCACAGCCCATGCCTGACGCCAGAGAGGACGGATATGCGGGTTCGAAAACTTCTCCAGCCTGTTAACGAAGGAGAGCGAGCCTCGAAGGGGGTGACCGAAAATGATCTGTGCTGGTGAGAGGTTGCAGTCTGGGTCGGGTGTGTTACGCAACTGTATCATCGCGCGCAAGAAGCGATCCTGGTCGAGACTGCCCGCCGGGCCACTGTTGGACATCAGAAGCCGCTTCGCAGTCTTAACAGCGACCTCCGCTCTCCCGTTAGACTGTGGGAAACTGACGGAGGACACACGATGCCTGATCTGCCATAGGCGGAAGAAGTCCTGAGTGTGGCTTGCCATAAATTCCGGGCCGCCATCGCTTGAAAGCTCCTCAGGCACCCCAAAGGTCCGGAAGAATGAGCGGAGGTGGCGAACAAGGCCAGCTGCGCCTCCAGCATCAGTCCCGGCCGCAGCGCCCAGGACCTCCACCCAGCCTGAGAGCCGATCCCCGACGACCAGGTAGTGGCGGCCCCCGTAATCAAAGAAGTCAGCAAACACTGCCTCGAACGGGGTGGACGGTGGCGGAGATGACAGAGGGGGCGTAGCTGCCTGTGATGGAGCATTGCGGTTGCAGTCCGCGCACCCGGTCCTGACAGTGCGGATATCCCCAGACATCCCAGGCCAGTAGACTATGGCCCGGGCGTGCTGCTCCATCGCCGAAACCCCCTGGTGGGCAGCATGAAGGTGTCGAAGGACTCTCCCGCGGAGGGATAGGGGAATCACGACGCGATCCTGATACAGCAAGACCCCGTCCTGCGCATAGATGGAGTCACAGACCGGCGACAAACTCGCCACGGCAGGGTCATGCGCGTCCACTCCGTCCCCGTGCTCAATCATGTCCAGCAGGCGGCCGAGGCATGCGTCAGCCGCTGTCTCTTGCGCGAGGAGGGGCCAGGAGACGGCGCCGAGCTCCTGAGCATCGACGCAGATGGAAGCCATGAGTGCCAACTCGACAGTGTCAGGCACGCCTGGCGGTTCCAGGGAGAGGCCGCTAGCCGAGCCCGAGGGGGAAGGGTGCCTTGAGGCAGCGTCAGCGGCATGGTTGCTCACGCCAGGGAGGTAAACAATCTCGAAACGCCATGGGAGGGTACGCTGTTTGAGCCTGAACAAGCGTGAGTTTGTGATCTCGTCGAGTGTGCGGTCCCCGAAGATCTTCACCAGGGGCTTGTGGTCGGTGACCACGACGAGATCGTCGCATCCCTGCGTGAAGTATCGTGCCTGCTCCAGACCCCAGGCCACGGCCAGGGCCTCCCCTTCGATAGCCGCATAACGCTGCTCCGCGGAGGACAGGAAGCGAGACCCAGCGAGTGTGATTCTCCAACCTCCCGGGCAGCAGTCCGGCACGCCCGAGGCACAGCTGCAATGCTGTTGGAGAAGGAAGTAGCCAATGCCTCGCCTGGACCAGTCGGGGCGGAGGCAGGTGCGCTTCTGCATGTCATAGATCTCTACACCTTCGCGAATGGCCCCAATTATGGCATGCTTAGACGCCTGGAAGGCCTCCTCCAGCTCGGTTGACCATGCGAACTTGCAGCGTGGGCTAAGGAAGGGCTTGAAAGGAGCCATAGTATCGCGCAACTGGGCGTAGTTAGTCACTTGATTTACAAGGCCGAACCAGCTTCTGATATCTGTCGTGGAGACCGGGCTGGGGAAGTCCCGGATGGCGTCCAGGTATTTGGGAAGTGGCTCGATGGTAGCGTCCGACACCCTGAAGCCAGCGAAGTCCACGCTCCTCTGCGCAAACTGAAACTTGCCCGGGTTCAACACGACGCCTGACCGCCCGACACGTGTCAGGAAATCGATGGTCCTCCACCAGTGCTGCTCCAAGTCGGTGTCGTAGTGGACCGTGTCATCCACACACCGTTCCTTGCGTTCAAAGTCTGAGAGGATAGCGTCAAAACGGCGGTTGTAGCCATCACCCGACGAGAGGAAACCCTGTGGTGCCCTGGTGTAACGCCACCGGCCAAAGGGAGTGATGAACGTTGTCAGATGACGGTCAGACTCGCGCAGTGGCACACTGTGATAACCATTCCAAGCGTCCGTGACTGTCTTCCAGGTGCCCTTCGGGACACGACGTGCGAGGTGGAATGGGGACTCAGTGGCGAACGTCTCACGCTGGCAGAACTTATTGAGAGGGGAAAGGTCCACGGTCCTGCGGGGGGACCCGTCGTGCTTCCGGGTAACCACCATCCGGTGGCACCATGTAACCGGTTCGCCGTACGGCACACGCTCGATGACACCAAGGGCCTCGTCCCGGAGAAGGTCGTCGTGGACCTTCTGCTGCCAGTGGAGAGGCACACCGGCTGCGGTGTGGCACGCTTTCGGCGCGGCAGCAGGGTCCACATGCATCTCGACGGGCGGCCCCTCCATGCACGGCAATGCCCGATGGGGGCACGTGTTAAATGTAGATGAGGCATACCTCTCAATCAACCACCCCTTCATCCGGCTATTGTTCTCAGGCTCGCAAGAGAATGGCAGCGCCGCGGGGCGTGACGGAGGGACTGCACGCTGTGGACACGAGCACCCGGCGTCATGGGGGTCGCTCGGGCCGTCGCAGCCGCCGTTGGCGGACCTCAATGCATTCACAGACAAGGGCCGACCCGGCGAAGAAGGGGGGGCAGGATCGTGCGTGTCCCTGGGTCGCCCCGCACCACCTGTTGGGAAGTCCTTAGGCAGGAGGCTGAGGTTGAGCAGCGACTCATAGGAGAGGTACATTCCCCGGACCGAGCTGCTCACATACACCATTGAGCGGCAGGACGACACCTCGCCGCCGTTGGAGACCGCCGAGAGTGTAGCAAAGAATGCGCCATCAATGGCTATGGGGGAGCGATTTGCAGCCGAGAGGCTGAGGCTAACAGGGCGCAGGTCGTCACGCGAGAATCCGCAGGACAGGTACTCCTCTAACGACCAAATGTCCGACTGCGCACCTGTGTCTGCGATGGCGGACACCTCCACCATGTTCCCCGAGGGCCGACAGCCGGCGCCGCCCCCCTGACCCACCGGATTGTCAATCGAGACGGAGATCAGTGCCCGGGGGTGTTCCCTCAGCCTGGCCCGCCTCCATTCGCCCTTGGAGAAGATATGGTGCTCGAGTCTGAGAGGTGCCGTTGTGCGGCGCCGACGATGGTTCCCGTAGTGTCGATCTGGGCGCGCCTCAGACTGAATGACCGAGAGCTGGGAGATTGGCTCCGACTCCAGGGCGGCCTGCTGACCGTTAGACGGCGTCCGCAGCCACACCTCGGATCCCATGGTAGCCTGCTGACCGTCAGATGGTGGCAGCCGCCGCTTGCGTCGACGGGCCTTGAAGCAGTCGACACAGAGCTGGTGAGGCCTGATGTTCCATCCGCGAGACCCCTCTGTAAAGACATGGAACGTGTTCTGACACCCTGGGCACACGGCTCGTTTTGCCACATCAGCTGGACTCGGGGCCAAGGAGGGGCTCCGCTGTGGGCTTGGCTGTGGGTCCTTCCTCAAGCGCTGGAATGAGGAGACAGCCGACAGGGCGGATGATGGAAGGGCGTTACGAGCCATCTCCTTGCCCTCGACGAGCGCGACCACATCATTAACGGGCTTCAGAAGAATGTCAGGCGTCCCTAACGCCTCGCGGCGTATGTCCGGGTCGTAGATCCCATTAACAAGGACATCGCGGATGATGTGATCAGTGTAGCTCACACTCTTGCCACACTCGCAGACAGCCACGTAAGAGCACGTCTCCGCCTTCCCACGCACTCTGGCAGTAAAGGCGCGGAATGTCTCATCGCGTTCCTGGCGCAGCTGAAGCAGCTCTGTGCGCAGGACGCATGTGGCGACCGGGACAACGGCCAGCAAGCGCATAGCAGCAAGTAGTTCCTCTAGAGCCCCAGAGGCGACGTCCGGGTCCGCTTTCAACAGGCTGTCTCCAAGTTCGATCCCCGCGCACTGAAACAGCTGGAACGGGGCCTGGGCCGCTCCAATGCCCGACCCCGCCCGGAAGACCTCCCACCGCCGGACGAACACGTTCCACTCCTCCGTTGAGATGGCGGTGTCAACCCTAGGCCGCTCCATCCTCGGGCCTCGGGGAGCTGGGGTCTGAACCGCCGCACCTCGATGGAAATGTCCATGGTTTGTCAGCAAGACGATGGCGAGTGCTTCGGACACGTCTCTGGTCTCGAAGTCGCAGCCGGGGAAGGGGCATTCCACCTTCATGGTGTTGACATGAAGAAGACTCCTCAATGTCGGTTTATAATGTTTATTCAGACAAAGATGTCAACACCCTGTGGGTGGGAATACAGCGTATGAGTAAATACAATTACCAAAACAAGACATACATAACAAGATATAAACAAACATGAACGATTACTGTTAACCACAATCTGATAATAAGATACATATAACTAATAACAGACTTACGTATAACAGGCAAACACGTCCTAAAGAGAGAGGAGAAACAGCGTGTATCCTCGGACCACCTGGCATCCACAATGGCCGCCACAACTTCTCCTAACTCTAACCTCTTAACAGAGAGTACTAAACACATAAACCAATACTATCGCCCCCTAGCGGTCGGGAGTACACTCCACCCTGCACTGGTGAGTTTCTTAAAGGTCCACTATATCAGTGGAGGCTGGTGACTTCCAGAATTGAGGAGGCCAATTTTTTTCCGCTTGCTCGCGATGGAATGTTCCCTGTTCTTATAGAAGAATATTAAATTGACTTGTAATAAAACGAAATCGACTACATTAAAAAATAAAACTGTTCAATAAATCCTAAATGTTGTCTACCTATTCGATGTATAAATCGCGCCAGAATCTCGCCGACTTCCGAGGTCATTTTAAGCAAAAGTGTTTGGCCAAATTAGTTTTTCAGGGATAATAGCCATGGGTGTTTTAGACGTGTCCTGCAAAGGACAAGTTGATAGGACACTCGTAGCCAGTATGGCGAGTGTTTCTTTGACTGAAGTGACTGGCGAATTCTCAATGGCTTCATGTGATTGGATGAACAAAATGTCAATCTTTCAGCCCTGGACTCAATGCATGGTGAGGCCAGGCCTCCTCTGCCCACCCATTTTCAGTGATTTGGCCAATCACATATTATTGCCATGAAAAAAATGGCATTACATTGACTTCTATGAGAAACCACTTTCCTGGGGGAGGCCTCCCTCAATACAAACGGATAGGGATTCTGGCCTGTAGGTGCTTTACAATTGCAATATTGGGTTTTAGCCATGGAAAACTTCAGATTTATGAACAAAACGGAAATAATGTTAATATTAAAATATGTTTTTTGTTAAATAAATAAATAAAATAAATATAATTATTGCTTTTTTAAATCACTCTCTCTTCTCTCAAATGATTGGGGAGGCCAGGCCTCCTCCACCTCCACTGAGCCTCCACTGATATATATATATATATATATATATATATATATATATATATATATATACAGTACTGTAGCCTTGCCACATAAAGCTCATCAGCATTTACTGATTGATTCAGTTTATATAAATTCATTGTCCCAGCTGTCCCCACAGTCTCTGCTGCTGGTGAGTACATGTCTTAAGGTGCTAAAACTATATAAATATAATGGAATTTGTATTATTTAGACTCATGAATGCATATGATATGTTGTGTCTAGTGACTCTGCACTGTACACTGGATGTAAGCACTTCCACATTAAGTCCAGTGTGTCTGCCACATTGTTTTACTCTACTGTATAACTTGCCACATGAAGATCATCAACATTGACTGATTAATAGAGTTTATTTAAATACATTGTATTTGTATTTCACCCTCCAGCCTTCCTGCCTGCCTCCAGCCATGGACACGGTCCTGACTCCGTCATGGACTGGACTGCAGGACCTCAGCTGGGCCACAGCAGCCAGCAGAGTGTCAAACCTGCCCACCATGGCCATGATAATGACTCGTTCATGGACTGGACTGCAGGCAGAGCGTCTAAAGGACGTGCGGAAGCACCAGCCAAGAGGAACTGCAAGAGGCGAAGAATATAGACAGGAGGCGACCAGACCACCGACCAGACCACCTGCCACCACCTGAAGACCCTTTCCAGCCTCTGCCTAATGTCCTATAGTCTAATGTCCTATAACCTAATGTCCTATAACCTAATGTCCTATATTCTAATGTCCTATAGTCTAATGTCCTATAGTCTAATGTCCTATAGTCTAATGTCCTATAGTCTAATGTCCTATAGTCTAATGTCCTATAGTCTAATGTCCTATAGTCTAATGTCCTATAGCCTAATGTCCTATAGTCTAATGTCCTATAGCCTAATGTCCTATAGTCTAATGTCCTATAACCTAATGTCCTATAGCCTAATGTCCTATAGTCTAATGTCCTATAGTCTAAGGGGTATAAGGAGTATAAGGGGTATAAGGTGGTATAAGGTGGTATAAGGGGTATAAGGGGTATAATCGGACAGTTCCGGCAATGTCCTATAACCTAATGTCCTATAACCTAATGTCATATAGTCTAATGTCCTATAGTCTAATGTCCTATAGTCTAATGTCCTATAGTCTAATGTCCTATAGTCTAATGTCCTAAAGCCTAATGTCCTATAGTCTAATGTCCTATAGTCTAATGTCCTATAACCTAATGTCCTATAACCTAATGTCCTATAGTCTAATGTCCTATAGTCTAATGTCCTATAGTCTAATGTCCTATAGTCTAATGTCCTATAGTCTAATGTCCTATAGTCTAATGTCCTATAGTCTAATGTCCTATAACCTAATG
Organism: Nansenia antarctica; assembly: GCF_963989245.1. Classification (NCBI taxonomy): domain Eukaryota; kingdom Metazoa; phylum Chordata; class Actinopteri; order Argentiniformes; family Microstomatidae; genus Nansenia; species Nansenia antarctica. Next base: position 34,323,272 of record NC_137679.1, on the reverse strand, counting down.
TCCTATAACCTAATGTCCTATAGTCTAATGTCCTATAGTCTAATGTCCTATAGTCTAATGTCCTATAACCTAATGTCCTATAGTCTAATGTCCTATAGTCTAATGTCCTATAGTCTAATGTCCTATAACCTAATGTCCTATAGTCTAATGTCCTATAGTCTAATGTCCTATAGTCTAATGTCCTATAACCTAATGTCCTATAGTATAATGTCCTATAACCTAATGTCCTATAGTCTAATGTCCTATAGTCTAATGTCCTATAGTCTAATGTCCTATAGTCTAATGTCCTATAACCTAATGTCCTATAGTCTAATGTCCTATAACCTAATGTCCTATAGTCTAATGTCCTATAACCTAATGTCCTATAGCCTAATGTCCTATAGTCTAATGTCCTATAGTCTAATGTCCTATAACCTAATGTCCTATAGTCTAATGTCCTATAGTCTAATGTCCTATAGTCTAATGTCCTATAACCTAATGTCCTATAGTCTAATGTCCTATAACCTAATGTCCTATAGTCTAATGTCCTATAACCTAATGTCCTATAGTCTAATGTCCTATAACCTAATGTCCTATAGTCTAATGTCCTATAGTCTAATGTCCTATAGTCTAATGTCCTATAGTCTAATGTCCTATAGTCTAATGTCCTATAACCTAATGTCCTATAACCTAATGTCCTATAGTCTAATGTCCTATAGTCTAATGTCCTATAGCCTAATGTCCTATAGTCTAATGTCCTATAGTCTAATGTCCTATAGTCTAATGTCCTATAGTCTAATGTCCTATAGTCTAATGTCCTATAGCCTAATGTCCTATAACCTAATGTCCTATAACCTAATGTCCTATAGTCTAATGTCCTATAGTCTAATGTCCTATAGTCTAATGTCCTATAGCCTAATGTCCTATAACCTAATGTCCTATAGTCTAATGTCCTATAGCCTAATGTCCTATAACCTAATGTCCTATAGTCTAATGTCCTATAACCTAATGTCCTATAGTCTAATGTCCTATAACCTAATGTCCTATAGTCTAATGTCCTATAGTCTAATGTCCTATAGCCTAATGTCCTATAACCTAATGTCCTATAGTCTAATGTCCTATAACCTAATGTCCTATAGTCTAATGTCCTATAACCTAATGTCCTATAGTCTAATGTCCTATAACCTAATGTCCTATAACCTAATGTCCTATAGCCTAATGTCCTATAGTCTAATGTCCTATAGTCTAATGTCCTATAGTCTAATGTCCTATAGTCTAATGTCCTATAGCCTAATGTCCTATAGCCTAATGTCCTATAGTCTAATGTCCTATAGTCTAATGTCCTATAGTCTAATGTCCTATAGTCTAATGTCCTATAGTCTAATGTCCTATAACCTAATGTCCTATAGTCTAATGTCCTATAGTCTAATGTCCTATAGTCTAATGTCCTATAACCTAATGTCCTATAGTCTAATGTCCTATAACCTAATGTCCTATAGTCTAATGTCCTATAGCCTAATGTCCTATAGTCTAATGTCCTATAGTCTAATGTCCTATAACCTAATGTCCTATAACCTAATGTCCTATAGTCTAATGTCCTATAGCCTAATGTCCTATAGTCTAATGTCCTATAGTCTAATGTCCTATAGTCTAATGTCCTATAGTCTAATGTCCTATAGCCTAATGTCCTATAGTCTAATGTCCTATAACCTAATGTCCTATAGTCTAATGTCCTATAGTCTAATGTCCTATAGTCTAATGTCCTATAGTCTAATGTCCTATAACCTAATGTCCTATAGCCTAATGTCCTATAGCCTAATGTCCTATAGACGAATGTCCTATAGCCTAATGTCCTATAGTCTAATGTCCTATAACCTAATGTCCTATAGTCTAATGTCCTATAGTCTAATGTCCTATAGTCTAATGTCCTATAGTCTAATGTCCTATAGTCTAATGTCCTATAGACGAATGTCCTATAGCCTAATGTCCTATAGCCTAATGTCCTATAGCCTAATGTCCTATAGCCTAATGTCCTATAGACGAATGTCCTATAGCCTAATGTCCTATAGACGAATGTATATATATATATATATCAATGAGTGTGCAGTATACATACTAGTTGCATATCAGAACTGAACAAGAAAGTGTAGACTACCGGTATATGAATGAAAAATGTAGAATAGGCTACAGTAAGCTACTCACCATGGCTGTCTAGTTTACAGAACTCTTGATTGAAGTCATGAGCACCCCAACTGCTTCTTGCTAACTGTATCTTTAAGAGTCCTCATAAAATACATGTACTTGCCCTCAGTAATTGCACCCTCTTAATAAAAACATTGGGATTGTATTCCTAGTGATCTCCTACATTGAAAATGCCCTCCATAATTATTTTTACTATTATATATTAAGCGGGAGCAGATGAAAAATAAAACAAAATACAATTTGTGGGTATAATATATATTTCACTCTCATGATCTGTTGTTATTTCATACTTAAGTAATAATGTATGTACAACATTTACATTTTATAAACAATGTATCAAACAGAAAAAAAAGCACTAACCATGTGTATATTCAGGGTACATATAGCTGCTTTATTTCCATCTATCTGACTTTAAGATATAACTGTTTTAAGATGAAACCCTACACAGTATGTGGAGAATTAATTGACTGAGTTGCCAGAATAAGCACCCAAGCCAAAATCTCACCACTATGGTTGTCAGGTAAACTATCACAGTTCAGTTGAAACCATTTCATCACAAGTGGATCAATTCTCCATTACAAAAAGAAAACATTGACACGTGACCAAATAGCACTATCATTACACGTTTTAAGAACATACTTTTACCATCCACTGACTCTGTAAAACTGGTTACCAATGCTTCCATTTTGAGTACAGCATACTTAACAAAATAGTAAATATTACCCAGTGAATACATGACCAAAAAAAAGGACGATGCCTTGTAAACTTGGCAATAATCCACAAAAATATACCTTTTTAAAAATCTGGTACAATATATAGGTACATACACCAAAGGTGATATATATTAAAGTTGCTATGTACATGAAAAAAAAGCTTTCAAATTTAAATTTTACATACAGAACAAAATATGGACAACAATGGTTTCAAGACAATTTGTCTTTTATATATTTTTTTACAGAAATCAGAAAACAAGGTACAAATAAACATATTCAAACATTAACCTCACGATTGATGCTCATTAATGCAAGTCCATTGAGACGCTCCTGAGCCATTGTCGACCTTAGGTAGGTTTTCATTAGCTTCAATTTGGAGAAGCTCCTCTCTATCGTTTTATGAAAATGTTCTGATTTTTATTAATGGGGAGAGGTTTATATAATGAGTGGGTAAACTCAACTGATGTATGTGGCATTTTATGGGATAGTTTCTACTGTGACATAAGAGTTGGCTAGACGATAACACGTCACGTTTAACACTAGGACAGCGACGTTTTTTTACCTACTTTTAGCGCGACGAGGTGTCGAATCACACGACCACTCTTCACAATGGGAGAGTGTGAACTGACGCACAAAGATCGCTGGATGGCGATGTCACACAAGAAGAGAAAATGACAAGATCACTAGGCTACCTCTAAAAATGCATATAAAGTTCCTATGCGCAGAGAAGCAGAGAAGTGGGGAAATTATATATATGGAGAGGAGATTGATTGTGACTGCGGGAGCTTTACTAATGAATGAAAGTTGATTATCATTATTAAAAAAGAAAAGTAATAAATATTGCAATATTGTGTTATCATAATTATGAGCTTCACAGTGATAAAGTCTGTTTATTTGTTGTGAAATTCGCTGGTAACGTCAGCCTGTCTGCCCCTGCAACTGCTATATTATATGTTATTATATGGAATGGCTGAATATGTTCATTCTTTTTATTTTGATTACATTATATAATTGTATTTGGTATAATGACAAATACTTGAAACTTGAATGATCTCACAGGAGCGCGTGCATGCACGGTAAAGTGGAGAGGAGATTGATCCGGACTGCAGGAGTTTTCATTAGGCTACTAATGAATGATGATTGATTATCATTATTAAAAAAGAATAGTAATAAATATTGCAATATTGTGTTATCATAATTATGAGCTTCACAGTGATAAAGTCTGTTTATTTGTCGTGAAATTCGCCGGTAACGTCAGCCTGTCTGCCCCTGCAACTGCTATAATATATGTTATTATATGGAATGGCTGAATATGTTCATTCTTTTTATTTTGATTACATTATATAATTGTATTTGGTATAATGACAAATACTTGAAACTTGAATGATCTCACAGGAGCGCGTGCATGCACGGTAAAGTGGAGAGGAGATTGATCCGGACTGCAGGAGTTTTCATTAGGCTACTAATGAATGATGATTGATTATCATTATTAAAAAAGAATAGTAATAAATATTGCAATATTGTGTTATCATAATTATGAGCTTCACAGTGATAAAGTCTGTTTATTTGTCGTGAAATTCGCCGGTAACGTCAGCCTGTCTGCCCCTGCAACTGCTATAATATATGTTATTATATGGAATGGCTGAATATGTTCATTCTTTTTATTTTGATTACATTATATAATTGTATTTGGTATAATGACAAATACTTTAAACTTGAATGATCTCACAGGAGCGCGTGCATGCACGGTAAAGTGGAGAGGAGATTGATCCGGACTGCAGGAGTTTTCATTAGGCTACTAATGAATGATGGTTGCAACAAATAATAGTAATACATATTGCAATATTGTGTTATTATAATTATGAGCTTCACATAGATGCACAAGCCTGCGACTGCTGTAAGCTTAGTAAGCGGGAGAGCCGTCTTTGAAACCCGCTTGGCTGCCCCCAACTCTCTCTCCTGCCTGGATGGACCACAACACACGCACACTTTATTTGTCAAATACACGCTCTTGCGTGTTTCCATTCATGATGATATGTTTCTGTAAATTCATATATATATCCTATTGCATTATTTGAAAATTTACAGCGCTATAAATAGTGTCATTCAATGCACAACGCGACTTCACTAGATCTGTCGAATAAAATGAAAAATTCTGAGTGGGACTGCTCAGAAAAAACAATAATACATTATATACTGTAGGTCTATTATAAATATCCGTTCGTTATATAATATTCGTACAAGCTGTGTTGACCAGGTATCGAGACACAACAGCAGGGGAGGGGTGGGGGAAGGGAGGGGAGGGAGGGGTTACATCACCCTCTGTAGAACATCTTCTATCTAATCGGCGCACTGTGCTAAAATGCAATGCAAACAAAACAACACAGGACAAACAGCAGTGCAGTGATGCGTTTTATATTATATTCTTTGAACAACAGAACGGGACAGGCGCCAGAAACTGCCATAATATACCATACATATATCTGCCATATATCGTACCTCCGTTTTATATTGAGAAATATGATGATAAATACATATAGGGCGGAGGTATGCTATGTGGTGTGTGGCTAGATATTTTCATGTAGCACTGTGACTGCGGGGGAACCCGATGTCTTTGTTCATTGATCGGAAACGATCGACAGCCATCAACACTCCCCCCATCAAGCGCATGTCTTATTGAGTCAACACGAGTTGACTCGCTGGAACGAGACAGACTGATACACACCACACCTCTGCCATATCATACATCGGTCCCACATGTATTTATTTACCATCATATTTTTCAATATAAAACGGTATGATATGGCAGATATATATGGTAGCCTACATTGCAGTCGTCCCGCAGTTCTAGTAGATCGCCGACATCATGTTATTTGATGTACACATTTCACGGCAAGATAATTCCGATTTGTGGCAAACACCTAACAATTGTTCGTTCACTAAACATTATAACATGAACACAGTTATAGCACCAGTTCCTAGCACCTAGTTTCCTAGCACCAGGGGAGCCCCCCCTCCCAAATTTCGTTGTTTGGTACCTGTACTATATCAATGACAAATAAAGACCATTCATTCATTCATTCAAACAATGACAGTTACAGTCTCGCTCAAACTGTAGCGAGATTAGGAGACTACTAATTGAGAAAAAGAAAAGAAAATACATGAAAGAAAGGAGAGAAAGAGTACAGAATGATAAATCATTCAGAATGTTATTGGTTTTAATATTTCACAATCTGCCAGAATAAGCACGCTCCCTCGCACGCCCAGCACATCATTTTTGATGCCGCTAATGTGTGTAATGAAAAGTGTGACAATGTTGAAAGACATGATGTCATAATCAAAATATAAAACCTGGTTGGATAAAATAAGATTCTGTTGTGATTGTGTTGACATTGTTGTGATGTCAAAAGAGATCTGTGGATTATTATTTATACATAGTGGTCTATATTTATATAGTGGTCTAAATTTGTTTTATGCAACAAGGAGGAGAAAATGGTTACAGAAACACACCGTTGAAACGTGGTGGAGCGGGGGGAACCCGATGTCTTTGTTCATTGATCGGAAACGATCGACAGCCATCAACACTCCCCCCATCAAGCGCATGTCTTATTGAGTCAACACGAGTTGACTCGCTGGAACGAGACAGACTGATACACACCACACCTCTGCCATATCATACATCGGTCCCACATGTATTTATTTACCATCATATTTTTCAATATAAAACGGTATGATATGGCAGATATATATGGTAGCCTACATTGCAGTCGTCCCGCAGTTCTAGTAGATCGCCGACATCATGTTATTTGATGTACACATTTCACGGCAAGATAATTCCGATTTGTGGCAAACACCTAACAATTGTTCGTTCACTAAACATTATAACATGAACACAGTTATAGCACCAGTTCCTAGCACCTAGTTTCCTAGCACCAGGGGAGCCCCCCCTCCCAAATTTCGTTGTTTGGTACCTGTACTATATCAATGACAAATAAAGACCATTCATTCATTCATTCAAACAATGACAGTTACAGTCTCGCTCAAACTGTAGCGAGATTAGGAGACTACTAATTGAGAAAAAGAAAAGAAAATACATGAAAGAAAGGAGAGAAAGAGTACAGAATGATAAATCATTCAGAATGTTATTGGTTTTAATATTTCACAATCTGCCAGAATAAGCACGCTCCCTCGCACGCCCAGCACATCATTCCCATCATTCACATCTGTCCCATGGCCAGGCCTGATGCCTCTCCTGCCCTGTCTACCTGACAGCGCCCACGCTGAGCGCTCCGGCGACCTCCTATTCACTTTCTACTTTTTTTAAATATATATTGGTGTTCATATTAATTACCATACTTTTTACTTGGAAGAATTGAAGTGAACATTGCAAGTAAATAAAAATGTTACTTGAATTATCTGTCTCTCTGTGTTCGTTTGTAGTAGAAATATCACATCTGATATATCTATGTAAATAGATTTCACTGCAACATGAACACACTTCATTTTCACTTTTCACAACAGCTATTTTCATTTCATTTATAATGTGCAGTAAACAAACAAAATAATGTATACTCTCTGCAATTGGCTACTATACAATGGTGCCAAAATCAACTATCCAAATATGAATCTGCGTATATCTATGTACAACCCTGTTGTAGCCTATTATTATCATGGTCGACATGAGAATTGTTGGCTACTTCATATCACAACTGAACATTCATATCAGAATCAGAATCAGAATCAGAAGACTTTTATTGCCATGACATGTAAACATGTTAGGAATTTGGTTTGGAACAATGGAGCACGGTTTACAGCAGGATAGGTGCAAGACAGGACAAGACAGTGCAAACCAACATCAAAGTGCAAGAGTCATAATTAATATAAATATAAAGTGCAGAGATCAAGTGTTCATATCCAGACAGTCCAAAGCTCTCTGGGTGGGGGTGGAGGGAGGGTAGATATATATATATATATAGCCTATAGCATTATTTGAAAATTGACAGCGCTGTACAGGCATAATCATCAAAAAAGACATTATATACAATATTATAAATATCCGTTTGTTATATAATATTTGTTGATGAACTACTTTGCTGTGGTACCTATGTAATACCACACAGCTTGATAGGTACATACTGTGCAGTGTATCATTCATAACTGTACATAGGCTACACATATCATAATATCTTATCACTATTGCATGGAACTTGGGTGAAAAAAAAACCTCAGCTCCAACAAATCTGAAGGGATTGTAAAAGTCATACTGTACAGTTTATCATTTTCATAACTGTCTGTACATATACATATCTTATGTATCACTATTGCTATATATAGCCTATATATAAACACATTATGTTACAAATATCAGTCTTATCCACTGTATCTAATTCAGCACTGAAGCCTGAAGGTTGAGCACAGTGTGTGCCCCCTTGCTACCTCTGCTGATATAAAAGAGAATTGCAGCCTTGGAGAAAAATATGGCAGCCGAATCCCAAGGCAAATACACAGACACACACAGAAATACTGCAAAATCGCTTTATACTAACTCGATTTTGAAAATGTAAAGATGCTGGGTGGTAGAACGCACATATCTAGGAAAAGTCATGAAAGGAGGGTCCTGAAATTTGATCGAGTGCAAAGGTAGATTTTTTTTTGTACTCACTGGTGCTGTTTAACACCTCACGGCTGTTCTAGTGTTAATTTCTTGCCTTTGAGTAAGAAGAATGTCACTTTAGTATTGAAATATGAATGTACCTATCCACAATATGCTGCAGAGGAGGGGTGTGCTAGCCCTTGCGCACACTTGGGTTTTATGTGTTAAATGGTTCTTTCTCAATTGGATGACTGGATAGTTTAGCTACATATTCCAGGTTCTTTGTACAATACACCTTCAACAGTACACAGAGCAGCAGAGCATCGCCCCTGATGACTGGGCAATCTTTAGGCTGTTCATGTGTAACATATCGTTTCATCCATCTAGAGATACATGTACAGTAAAGCATAGTGAAAGGCCCCACAGGGCTGAAAACAAGAGGGTTGAGGTTTGCATACTAACACGATAAACTGATCCAGAACCTGTAGTTGGTTGCACAAACTCACACTGCATTTTTGGGTAGGCTCTTCATTGTTCACACTTGCAGACAGTGCCAACTGTTTGATTTCTTTGATTTTAACTTAAATGGCACTTTTTTGATTTGAGTTAGGCATGAATTATTTCGTATATATTGGTATCTGTTACTACTAAAAATGAAGAAGAGTTCTTGAGCAAATTTAAGACTTGTTTATTCAAAAAAGCAGGTTACACAGCATGGCCCCTCAATGGAGCTGATGGTCCGAATCGGTCACAGGATGGATGTGAAGAAAAAAAAGAGGCAGAGCCCATCTGTGCAGAGGATTTTATACCCTGTCACTGCCACTGTCGCTGAGTCCACGTTATTTTAATTTGGTTGAATACAAAGTATACCAGTGAGACCATAGTAGGTGAGGCCATTCTCCGTCCTGCAAATAGGATGTCATTGTCTTATTATAATGCAACTCACCCTATGGTCTAATACAATTCCAATGCAACCTATGTTATGGGCGTCTTGCTGGCTCGGGCCCTAATGCAATTATATCTTCCCATGATGACATTCCTATGGGCGTCTTGCTGACTCGGGCCCCAATGCAATTATATCTTCCCATGATGACATTCCATCCTCTGCACATGCACGTCAAAAGGCCACCGTGTGTACCAGAGGGCCATGGCTATGGTCACAGAGCATGAAAATACACTACACTAGTCTTCCTGGGGTCCGACACAACAATCCTATTTGGACAGAGTGAAGTCAAATGTGTTGCCAGGAGAGGAGAAAGATTCCTAACAAACAACAGGCTTGTTTAATTTAAGAAATCTCTCCCTATCTCTCCTAACAGAAACAACACAAACGGACGGTTATCTAGTGAATAGGGGAACGAATCAGATAAATGACAAATATGTTTCTGCCCTCAAGCAAGCCCTGGATGAGTAAAGAGGGAGTCAAACAGAGTCTCCTACTGTGTTGCTTTCACTACGTGGCCGTTGGGTTGCCATGGCTACGGCCAGCTGCAGCAGTTGATGCATGCCCTGGAACGTGTTTCACTCTCTGTTTGGGTTGTCGGTTGGGTTTACACGCTAAGTCATATGAAAATACACTACAATCACAAGTGACTGCTTTTCTTTCGATTGGAGAAGGGTATACCAGAAGGGTATACCATGAACTTCTACAGAACAGCTTGAGATGTGCATCTCTTTTTGTGTTGGTTTATTTAATCTAATCAAAAATGAATAACTTTTTGAACTGAGCTTTATTGTATTTGTGTGCCTAAATCAAAATGGGTCAATTTATGGGTTAACTCTGTAAATACAGATTTTTGTAAAAAGTAACTGTCAACATGAAATGACTAAATAAACAGAGCTTCTATACAGTTTTCTAACGAAATATTGTCATCTCTTGCCTCACAGCTAGTCTTAGCAACCTGGATCTAGACAACCAGAATACATTTTGCTGTGGTTCCAGGCTAATCTCCGAACTAGGTTTAATTAAGGAGACTCGTTTCAGGCTTTCAGCGGTATTACCGATATTGGACAGGAGATGGCAGCAATTGGCTCATCCCATTGAGCAAATTAACGCTTCAGCTGTCAAATCTTACAGTGGATCAAACCTATTTAAATAGTCAGTCAAACATTGTGGTGTCACTCTGGGTGGAGGTAGCAAGCAGGGCCGCCCCTAGGCATTCAGGTGCCCTAGGCGAGAGTATGATTTGATGCCCCCCCACCCAAACATTTTTTAGGGGCGCCACCCCCACCACAACCACATTAAGCCACCAGTACTGCCTCATCACCACCCACACACTCAACAGTAGGGGAGGGGAGGTTCGCATGAGGCGAGTGTCGCGAAGCGTAATAGAGACAGTAGGCTGAGACATGTTTTCATAGAGACATAAAATTCATTTCATCAGAGACACAATTATTTAAATGAAAATAAAAATGCCCGGGGGGCGCCAAATGCCCCACCCAAAAAAAAAAAAACGTTGCAACGTGGCCACATAGTGAACACTGCTTCATAAAACTTCACTCAAACAACCCAGATATGATATTGCAAAGCATGTAGGGTAATGTAGTACAGGACTGTTGCTGCTGATGATGTCACGATAGCAATCTGACCAGATCTCTGACCCAGAGTTCTGGTTACCCAGGACGATGACAGAACTTGAATGTCAAACAATGACAGAACTTGAATGTCAACAAGACAAGACAACGTTGCATTTACCATTTACAATTTACCATTTACAAGCACAAGACAACGAAATCCAGTGAGATGCACATGCTACAGTACCTGAGCCAGTGTAAGCACTTCCACATTAAGTCCAGTGTGTCTGCCACATTGTTTTACTCTACTGTATAACTTGCCACATGAAGATCATCAACATTGACTGATTAATAGAGTTTATTTAAATACATTGTATTTGTATTTCACCCTCCAGCCTTCCTGCCTGCCTCCAGCCATGGACACGGTCCTGACTCCGTCATGGACTGGACTGCAGGACCTCAGCTGGGCCACAGCAGCCAGCAGAGTGGGAACCAGGCCCATGGCCATCTGAACAGACCTATACTCCGTGCTTCTGGTGAGTTTCTTAAAGGTCCATTATATCAGTGGAGGCTGGTGACTTCCAGAATTGAGGAGGCCAATTTTTTTCCGCTTGCTCGCGATGGAATGTTCCCTGTTCTTATAGAAGAATATTAAATTGACTTGTAATAAAACGAAATCGACTACATTAAAAAATAAAACTGTTCAATAAATCCTAAATGTTGTCTACCTATTCGATGTATAAATCGCGCCAGAATCTCGCCGACTTCCGAGGTCATTTTAAGCAAAAGTGTTTGTGTTATGATTAATAACTGTCCGCACCGTGGGTAACAGTCATCACTTTATTATCTCCTCACATCGCCATCTTGCACACCAACAACACGTGTCAACCGGGGGTAACTCCACACACTTCCGGTGTCTCTTAAAGGTGCAGTCCCACATACATAACATTTACCCCCCCCCACAGGAACCAGAAGAACACAATGAATAACACAACATTATAATTATCAAACTTATTTTTTCTTTTTTTTTAAAAACTTGATGAACTGGGTAGACTGCCAGTCACCAGCATAGCCATGTGGGTTATTCTGCCACTGAACAGGCTATGCCCTAAACCCTACCCTTGGGTTCACCAGTCCACGGCATAGTCCCTCAGGTGTGCTGGTCTGACCCGGGCACGGGCCGGACGAGCCTCTGGGCGAACCCCGGCCTCCACCAGTTCAGGTGGGAACTCAGCTGGACCCTGCGGTTGTTCTGGGTCTATGATGGGAGGCGATGCCACCTTCCGAAGCCGGCTTGCGTGCCACCGTGATCCGTCGTCCAGGCGAAACGAGGCTGGGCCCAGCTGAGCGGTGACCTTCATCGGCGCAGACCAGAACGAGAGCAGCTTGTGGTCCCGGTTAGGGCGGCGAATCCTGACCCAGTCCCCCTCTGTGAAGGGAGGTATTCTCACCCTCCGTCTCCTATCGAACCGCTGCTTCATCCGCCACTGTGCGTCTGCGACCCTGGCGCTCTGGCAGGGTGCTGCTGCTGGCGTGGCGACCGCTGGGGCCCGCAGCCGATTGAGAGGGAGCTGCAGCTCACGGCCCATCATCAGGAGTGCTGGGGAGCTGCCGGTAGTTGAGTGCGGCGTTGCTCTGTAGTGAAGCAGGGTGCGGAGCAGCGCGGCTGAGAACGGCAGGCCATCTGCCAGGTGTGCTCTGACCCCATTCTTCAGAGTCTGGTTAAAACGCTCGACCCCCCCATTTGCCTCCGGGTGGTAGAACGCCGTTCGTATGTGGTTGATCCCCCTTTCCTCCACGAAGACGGCAAACTCCGCTGAGACAAACTGCGGGCCATTATCCGTTGTGATGGCGTTTGGATTGCCCCACCGAGCAAACAGAGAGGAGAGGAAGTCAGTGACCACCCGAGCTGTTACGGACCCCGTGGCGACCACCTCTGGCCACTTTGAGTGGAGGTCGTAGGCCACTAGGAGGAAACGTTGGTGGTGTGGGACGCCATGAAGTTCGCCACATATGTCCAGCTGGATGTGCTCCCAAGGCGTGGGTGGCCACTGCAAGGGCTGTAGGGGTGGTGAGGGTGGCGGGCCCGTCTTCCCACTGACCAGGCAGGCCGTGCACTCCTTCACCATCATCTCGATATCACGGTCTATGCCCGGCCACCACACCAAATCCCTGCAGCGCTGCTTCACCTTTACAATGCCCAGGTGGCCCTCGTGCGCCATGGCGAGGACGCGCGCCCTGAGGTCGCTGGGGATGAACGTGCGGAGCCCCCGGGCCACACAGACACCGTTCCAGCAGGTCAGTTCATTCCTGACCCGATGAAAAGGCGCCAGCTCCTCCGGCACTTTCGTGGGCCAACCCTCCCGGATGTAAGTGCGGAGATGGGAGAGCGTGGGGTCCTCTGTCGACGCGCGCTGAAGGTCCTCCAGGGAAACCGTGGCCTGGAGTGGGGCGTGCAGCATGAGCACGAGCTCTGACTCCATCTCGTCTGGGCCCTTGTTGGGCAACGGGCCGGGGTTGGGGCCGCCGAGTGCTGGGACGGGGGTGGCTCGGGAGAGCAGGTCAGCCACTACATTTTCCCTGCCGGGGGTAAACAGTGTGGTGAAATCATACGGTTGAAGCCTCTCCGACCAGCGGTAGATCCTCAGCAGCTTGTGGCCCGAACCTGAAGTAGCGAGCAGGGCCGTGAGAGCCTGGTGGTCAGTTCGCAATGTAAAGTGTCGCCCGTACACATACATATGCCACCGCTCGCACGCCCAGACGCAGGCTAGCGCCTCCCGCTCCCCCACCGAGTACTTTTGTTCAGCTGTGTTGAGGGACCGAGAGGCGAATGCCACCGGGCGTTCCGTGCCCCCCTGGATCTGGGACAGCACCGCCCCGATCGCCGTGTTGGATGCATCACACGTCACGAGTGTGGGGCTAGCCAGGTCAAAGAATGCCAGCACCGGCGGCGAGGTCAGCTGCTTCTTCAGTTGGTGAATAGCAGCAGAGCAGGCCGGGGTCCACTCCCAGACCGCGTCCTGTTTCAATAGTTCACGCAGTGGGGAGGTGGTCATGGAGTATCGGGGAAGGAAACGCAGGTAGTAGGCCGTCATCCCAAGAAACGAAGCCAGCTGAGCTGGGCAGGACGGCTCTGGCAGGCGCAGCACAGCCTCAACGTTAGAGTGTAGCGGGCTGAGTCCGTCGGCGGTCAGGCGGAACCCCACGAACTCGATGACCGGAGTGGCGAAGGTGCACTTTTCCCCACTTAGCGTGAGGTTGTGGCTGGCGAGGACGTCCAACACCCTCGCCAGGCGCTCGTCATGGACGTCCGGTGTCGCACCATGGACCACTATGTCGTCCAGGAAGATGACCACGCCCGGGATGCCGGCGAAGATGGTGGTCATGATCTTCTGGAAACAGCTGGGGGCTGAGCTGAGACCGAAGGGCATGCGGGTGTAGCGGAACACCCCGCCATGCGTCACGAAAGCTGTCAGGTTGCGGCTGTCGGGGTGCAGCGGAACCTGTAGGTAGCCTTGGCGAAGGTCGAGTTTCGAGAACACAGAGGAACCGTAGAAATGTGCAGCCAGCTCCTCCACCGTGGGCAGCGGGTACCTGTCCGGGATCACTGCCTTGTTGACTGACCTGAGATCGATGCACGGACGCAGGCCCCCTGACTTTTTCTTTACCACCACCAGGTTCGAAATCCAGGGGGAGGCATCGACACGCTCGATGATGCCCGCATCCGAGAGTTTCTGGAGCTCGGCGGTGACGTCGTCGCGTAGGGCGAGGGGCAGGCGGCGTATGGGCTGTATCACCGGATGCACCTCGGGCTTGAGGAGGGGCTGGTGGTTGAAGGCGGTGAGGCAGCCCAAACCGCTGAATAGAGCAGGCCAGCGTTGTTCCCACGGCGAGCCGACAGACAAGATGGCGGATCCAACATTGTCCATGAGGGTGAAACCCAGCTCGCAAAACAAATCAAAACCCATGAGGTTAGAACCCTGGTGAGACACCTGAAAGGTGAATGAGGGGAGGGCCTTAGTCCCGTAACGCACAGTGAAGGCGATTGTGCCCACCATGTCTATTTTGCAGCGCCCATAGCCATATAGGTCCTCGGCGTTGGCAGTGAGCGTTCGGAGTGGAAAGAGCCGCCGTACCGTGGCAGCGTTCATGAGCGACCTGGAGGCCCCCGTATCCACCAGCAGTGGGAGGCGAACCCCATCCAGCTAAACAGTGCACCACTTAGCCGGTCGGGGGGTGGCAGTCACTGAATGGATGGTCGTCTGTGTGGGCCGTCCCGGTGTACCTTGTGGCCGTGGACTGTCTGTTGTGGGGGTAGAGCGGCAGACCCGGGCAAAATGGTTCTGCCTGCCACAGCGCTGACACTGCTGCCCCTTGGCAGGGCAGTTTGGGGCTCGGCTTTGGTGTGATGATGAGCCACAATTACCACAGGCCCGGCGTGTTGTCGTACCCTGGCGTGCAGCAAAGTTCACATCGAGGCCGTCCTCTGGGAAACCGGACTCGGAAGGCTCCGTGGGCGGTGCCACCATTTGAGTTAGTAGCATGGGTCTGGGGGGAAACGAGCTGGAGGTGGGCGCTAGCTGTGACTTCAAGGCTGCTGCTGACTCGAGCTGGAATGCTAAATCCACAGCTTTAGCTAAAGTTAGGTCGTCTGGCATCATTAACAACGTGTCTCTGAGCTTTGAGTTATTAGTGTGTTCAGCCAGCTGATCCCGTATCAGTTCGTCTTCCAGCACCCCGAATTTACAGAGGCTGGCTAGTCCCCTCAGATCAGCCACGTAATGGTGGATAGACTCACCCGTCTGCTGCCGACGTTGGCGAAACATTATCCGCCGGAGCATTACATTCTGTGGAGCAGCAAAATGTCCATTGAGCAGTGTCACACAGTCCGCGTATCTCGGAGCGGGTCCGAGAGTCCGAAAAATCCGCTGTCCCTCGCTGCCCAGTGAGTGAATCAGCAGGGCTTTTCTTCGTTGGTCACTAGCACCGGCCAACCCGGCGGCTACTATGAACGTTTCGAAGGACTCACACCAGCGAATCCACGGGACCGGTGGATCGCCCGGTAGGGCGAGGAACGGGGAAAGAGGTGAGAGTAGAGAATCCATAATCCTCGTCGCCAATGTTATGATTAATAACTGTCCGCACCGTGGGTAACAGTCATCACTTTATTATCTCCTCACATCGCCATCTTGCACACCAACAACACGTGTCAACCGGGGGTAACTCCACACACTTCCGGTGTCTCTTAAAGGTGCAGTCCCACATACATAACAGTTTGGCCAAATTAGTTTTTCAGGGATAATAGCCATGGGTGTTTTAGACGTGTCCTGCAAAGGACAAGTTGATAGGACACTCGTAGCCAGTATGGCGAGTGTTTCTTTGACTGAAGTGACTGGCGAATTCTCAATGGCTTCATGTGATTGGATGAACAAAATGTCAATCTTTCAGCCCTGGACTCAATGCATGGTGAGGCCAGGCCTCCTCTGCCCACCCATTTTCAGTGATTTGGCCAATCACATATTATTGCCATGAAAAAAATGGCATTACATTGACTTCTATGAGAAACCACTGTCCTGGGGGAGGCCTCCCTCAATACAAACGGATAGGGATTCTGGCCTGTAGGTGCTTTACAATTGCAATATTGGGTTGTAGCCATGGAAAACTTCAGATTTATGAACAAAACGGAAATAATGTTAATATTAAAATATGTTTTTTGTTAAATAAATAAATAAAATAAATATAATTATTGCTTTTTTAAATCACTCTCTCTTCTCTCAAATGATTGGGGAGGCCAGGCCTCCTCCACCTCCACTGAGCCTCCACTGATATATATATATATATATATATATATATATATATATATATATATATATATACAGTACTGTAGCCTTGCCACATAAAGCTCATCAGCATTTACTGATTGATTCAGTTTATATAAATTCATTGTCCCAGCTGTCCCCACAGTCTCTGCTGCTGGTGAGTACATGTCTTAAGGTGCTAAAACTATATAAATATAATGGAATTTGTATTATTTAGACTCATGAATGCATATGATATGTTGTGTCTAGTGACTCTGCACTGTACACTGGATGTAAGCACTTCCACATTAAGTCCAGTGTGTCTGCCACATTGTTTTACTCTACTGTATAACTTGCCACATGAAGATCATCAACATTGACTGATTAATAGAGTTTATTTAAATACATTGTATTTGTATTTCACCCTCCAGCCTTCCTGCCTGCCTCCAGCCATGGACACGGTCCTGACTCCGTCATGGACTGGACTGCAGGACCTCAGCTGGGCCACAGCAGCCAGCAGAGTGTCAAACCTGCCCACCATGGGCATGATAATGACTCGTTCATGGACTGGACTGCAGGCAGAGCGTCTAAAGGACGTGCGGAAGCACCAGCCAAGAGGAACTGCAAGAGGCGAAGAATATAGACAGGAGGCGACCAGACCACCGACCAGACCACCTGCCACCACCTGAAGACCCTTTCCAGCCTCTGCCTAATGTCCTATAGTCTAATGTCCTATAACCTAATGTCCTATAACCTAATGTCCTATAGTCTAATGTCCTATAGTCTAATGTCCTATAGTCTAATGTCCTATAGTCTAATGTCCTATAGTCTAATGTCCTATAGTCTAATGTCCTATAGTCTAATGTCCTATAGCCTAATGTCCTATAGTCTAATGTCCTATAGCCTAATGTCCTATAGTCTAATGTCCTATAACCTAATGTCCTATAGCCTAATGTCCTATAGTCTAATGTCCTATAGTCTAAGGGGTATAAGGAGTATAAGGGGTATAAGGTGGTATAAGGTGGTATAAGGGGTATAAGGGGTATAAGGGGTATAAGGTGGTATAAGGGGTATAAGGTGGTATAAGGGGTATAAGGGGTATAAGGTGGTATAAGGGGTATAAGGTGGTATAAGGGGTATAAGGTGGTATAAGGGGTATAAGGTGGTATAAGGTGGTATAAGGGGTATAAGGTGGTATAAGGGGTATAAGGGGTATAAGATGCCTGCTTTCTGGATTGACGTGTCAATCAGGTTGTTTCTTTGCAGGTATCCTGCCAGCCTATGAGCGACCACGCTGAAGAAGATTTTTCCCTCGACATTTAGAAGGCTGATCTGCCGGAACTGTCCGATTTCTGTTGAGTCCTTTTCCTTGGGGATAAGGATCCCTCCGGCTCTCCGCCAGGACGTTGGTATCGCCTTCTTTTGCCACACAACTTTCATCAGCTTCCAGAGGAATTTCAGGACATCTGGTGCGTTTTTGTAGAGCCTGTATGGAACTCCGTTGGGACCTGGAGCTGACGCGGCCCTTGCTCTTCACACAGTGTTGTCTACTTCACTCCACCTGGGTGGACTGATATCTAGTTCGTGCTCTGGTGGATTGACTGGTGGCATGTCAGGTGGGAGCGTGACCTCTTCCTGGTGTCGGTCATCTGTGCAGCCCTTTTTCTGATGTTCTTCCAGGTGGGCCTTTGCCACTGAGAGACTTCCGCTCTTCTCCTTTGTGAAGAGAGTCTTCACAAATTTGAAAGGATCTTTGTAGAAGCGTGATCTTGTTTGCTCCTTCCTTCTGCGCCTCTTCAGGAGGTTTTCAGCTCTCCTCAGTGTTGCAAGCCTGCTCTTAATCTCTTCCTGCAGCAGGTTTATTCCCTCCTTCTCCTCCTCTGTGGCCTTCCTCCAATGCTTCTTCAGCTGCCTCCTCTCCTTGACTAGTCGGTCTATTTCTGTCTGCCTTCTGGACTTGGTGGGAATTGACTGAGTAGATCGTTTGCCTTCGACCACTCCGAACTGTTCCACTCCATAGGCATAGATGAGGTTGCCCATTCTCTCCAACTTCTTCATGGTGGTGCCTCTGATCCCTTCTAGGATGTTGCAGAGATCAGTGTTGACCTCCTTCCACAGCGTCTTGTTGCAGGACTTTGGCCACTTGACTAATGGCCTTCGCCCCTGGATCTTCTTCTCTGCTGGTGGTCGTGATGTGTTGGATTCAGGTTGCTCTCCTGTGCCTTGTTCTTCCTCCTCTGGGACAGGGGTGTTGTCCTATAGTCTAATGTCCTATAGTCTAATGTCCTTGTGGGGAACATGACGCGTTCCGACAGGCAGGGGGAGCTATAGGACAGTTGGTGAAGGGATGAGGGTCCGATGGGCATCGGCTGGTGCCAATCGGATCCTCATCAGGGTCCGATTGGCATCGGCTGATGCCAATTAGATCCTCATCAACGCGCGCTCTTAACGTGTGGCTTTGTTCCCCAGAAGGGGAGTCGGACGGGGTAGCCCGAGAACGGAGTAGCGAACGAAACCAGTGACCAGAACGAGGGTACCAGAAGCGGGGATACTAAGACGGAGAAGCAGCGGAGTGTCAGGGAGCGAGGGACGGACGAGCGCTGCCGGAGAGCCGCGACCGAAAGGGTCGGACTAGAAGCGGGCCGAGACGTCCTCGCTGGAGCAAGGCTCAGCCTGACGGAAACTCCAGAACAGCTGCTCTCATAATAAAAACCCGCTTGTAGAAACTACCCAGCCTATTGTCTGTCTCCCTCTGTGGCCGAAACCTGTTACAGTGGCGCCCAACGTGGGGCACAGAGGAGAGGCGGACCCGAAAACACCAGAGAACAGACAGGCGGGGGCATGGAGTCGCCCCTGGGACATGTGCTCGCCCACCTGGCACAGCTGCAGGAGCAACAGGCGGCAATGGCACGAGCCAGCCAATCGGACCCTGATGAACGCGGTGTCTAAATTCGATGCCTATCCAATGCCCAGGGTCGACGAGCTCTTGGACCGGCTTGGCGCGGCGAAATTCTATACGACCCTGGACTGTACGAAGGGATACTGGCAGATTCCGCTGTCGCCAGGGTCCCGCGAGAAAACGGCGTTCTCCACCCCGCGCGGTCTATACCAGTTCACCGCGCTGCCGTTCGGGTTGTTCGGGGCCCCGGCTACGTTCCAGCGGCTCATGGATCGTATCCTTCGGCCGCACTCTGCATACGCAGCGGCCTACCTCGACGACATCGTGATCTACAGCGATACATGGCCGCAGCATATGCAGCGGGTAGCGGCCGTGCTGCAGTCGCTGGGGCGGGCGGGGCTCACGGCCAACCCAGCGAAGTGCGTGATCGGGCGGGGGGAGATCCGCTTTCTGGGGTACATCCTGGGCGGTGGGGAGGTGCGCCCGCAGGTAGATAAGACCGCTGCGGTCGCCGCCGCCCCGCAGCCCAGGACCCGGAAGGAAGTGAGGCGGTTCCTGGGACTGGCGGGCTATTACCGGCAATTCGTGCCGGGGTTCGCGGAGCTGGCCAGCCCCCTGACCGACCTCACCCGGAAGGGTGCCCCAGACCCGGTCCAGTGGTCGGAGCCGTGCCAGGTGGCGTTTGAAGGTATTAAAGCGGCTCTCTGTGGTAAAACTGTCCTGCATGCTCCGGATTTTAACATCCCTTTTTCCCTGCAGACGGACGCGTCGGATAGGGGGCTGGGAGCGGTGCTGACCCAGCAGGTGGAGGGAGCCAACCGTCCGGTGCTGTACCTGAGCCGCAAGTTATCAGAGCGAGAGGGCAGGTACAGCACGGTGGAGAAGGAGTGCCTGGCCATCCGGTGGGCGGTCGGCGCCCTCCGGTACTACCTGCTGGGGCGCGCGTTCACCCTCTACTCCGACCATGCTCCCCTCCAGTGGCTCCACCGTATGAAGGACTCTAACGCGAGGATCACACGCTGGTACCTCGCGCTACAGCCCTTCAATTTTGCGGTGGTGCACAGGCCGGGGACGCAGATGGTCGTGGCCGACTTCCTCTCCCGTGATGGGGGGGGGGGGGGAGTAGGCTGGCGGCCGGGCGCGCCCGGCCTTGATCTGGTGGTGGGGGTGTGTGGGGAACATGACGCGTTCCGACCGGCAGGGGGAGCTATAGGACAGTTGGTGAAGGGATGAGGGTCCGATGGGCATCGGCTGGTGCCAATCGGATCCTCATCAGGGTCCGATTGGCATCGGCTGATGCCAATTAGATCCTCATCAACGCGCGCTCTTAACGTGTGGCTTTGTTCCCCAGAAGGGGAGTCGGACGGGGTAGCCCGAGAACGGAGTAGCGAACGAAACCAGTGACCAGAACGAGGGTACCAGAAGCGGGGATACTAAGACGGAGAAGCAGCGGAGTGTCAGGGAGCGAGGGACGGACGAGCGCTGCCGGAGAGCCGCGACCGAAAGGGTCGGACTAGAAGCGGGCCGAGACGTCCTCGCTGGAGCAAGGCTCAGCCTGACGGAAACTCCAGAACAGCTGCTCTCATAATAAAAACCCGCTTGTAGAAACTACCCAGCCTATTGTCTGTCTCCCTCTGTGGCCGAAACCTGTTACAGTCCTATAGTCTAATGTCCTATAGTCTAATGTCCTATAACCTAATGTCCTATAGTCTAATGTCCTATAACCTAATGTCCTATAGTCTAATGTCCTATAGCCTAATGTCCTATAGTCTAATGTCCTATAGTCTAATGTCCTATAGCCTAATGTCCTATAGTCTATAGTCTAATGTCCTATAGTCTACTGTCCTATAGTCTAATGTCCTATAGTCTAATGTCCTATAGTCTAATGTCCTATAACCTAATGTCCTATAGTCTAATGTCCTATAGCCTAATGTCCTATAGTCTAATGTCCTATAGCCTAATGTCCTATAGTCTAATGTCCTATAGTCTAATGTCCTATAGTCTAATGTCCTATAACCTAATGTCCTATAGTCTAATGTCCTATAGCCTAATGTCCTATAGTCTAATGTCCTATAGTCTAATGTCCTATAGTCTACTGTCCTATAACCTAATGTCCTATAGTCTAATGTCCTATAGTCTAATGTCCTATAGTCTAATGTCCTATAGTCTAATGTCCTATAGCCTAATGTCCTATAGTCTAATGTCCTATAGCCTAATGTCCTATAGCCTAATGTCCTATAGCCTAATGTCCTATAGTCTAATGTCCTATAGTCTAATGTCCTATAACCTAATGTCCTATAGCCTAATGTCCTATAACCTAATGTCCTATAGCCTAATGTCCTATAGTCTAATGTCCTATAGTCTAATGTCCTATAGTCTAATGTCCTATAACCTAATGTCCTATAGTCTAATGTCCTATAACCTAATGTCCTATAGTCTAATGTCCTATAGCCTAATGTCCTATAGTCTAATGTCCTATAGTCTAATGTCCTATAGTCAAATGTCCTATAGTCTAATGTCCTATAACCTAATGTCCTATAGTCTAATGTCCTATAACCTAATGTCCTATAGTCTAATGTCCTATAGCCTAATGTCCTATAGTCTAATGTCCTATAGTCTAATGTCCTATAGTCTAATGTCCTATAGTCTAATGTCCTATAACCTAATGTCCTATAACCTAATGTCCTATAGTCTAATGTCCTATTGTCTAATGTCCTATAGTCTAATGTCCTATAGTCTAATGTCCTATAGTCTAATGTCCTATAACCTAATGTCCTATAACCTAATGTCCTATAGTCTAATGTCCTATAGTCTAATGTCCTATAGCCTAATGTCCTATAGTCTAATGTCCTATAGCCTAATGTCCTATAGTCTATAGTCTAATGTCCTATAGTCTACTGTCCTATAGTCTAATGTCCTATAGTCTAATGTCCTATAGTCTAATGTCCTATAACCTAATGTCCTATAGTCTAATGTCCTATAGCCTAATGTCCTATAGTCTAATGTCCTATAGTCTAATGTCCTATAGTCTACTGTCCTATAACCTAATGTCCTATAGTCTAATGTCCTATAGTCTAATGTCCTATAGTCTAATGTCCTATAGTCTAATGTCCTATAGCCTAATGTCCTATAGTCTAATGTCCTATAGCCTAATGTCCTATAGCCTAATGTCCTATAGCCTAATGTCCTATAGCCTAATGTCCTATAGTCTAATGTCCTATAACCTAAAGTCCTATAGTCTAATGTCCTATAGTCTAATGTCCTATAGTCTAATATCCTATAACCTAATGTCCTATAGTCTAATGTCCTATTACCTAATGTCCTATAGTCTAATGTCCTATAACCTAATGTCCTATAGTCTAATGTCCTATAGCCTAATGTCCTATAGTCTAATGTCCTATAGTCTAATGTCCTATAGTCTAATGTCCTATAGTCTAATGTCCTATAACCTAATGTCCTATAACCTAATGTCCTATAGTCTAATGTCCTATAGTCTAATGTCCTATAGTCTAATGTCCTATAACCTAATGTCCTATAGTCTAATGTCCTATAGCCTAATGTCCTATAGTCTAATGTCCTATAGTCTAATGTCCTATAGTCTAATGTCCTATAGTCTAATGTCCTATAACCTAATGTCCTATAACCTAATGTCCTATAGTCTAATGTCCTATAGTCTAATGTCCTATAGTCTAATGTCCTATAGTCTAATGTCCTATAGTCTAATGTCCTATAACCTAATGTCCTATAGTCTAATGTCCTATAGTCTAATGTCCTATAGTCTAATGTCCTATAGTCTAATGTCCTATAGTCTAATGTCCTATAACCTAATGTCCTATGACCTAATGTTATATAGTCTAATGTCCTATAGTCTAATGTCCTATAGTCTAATGTCCTATAGTCTAATGTCCTATAGTCTAATGTCCTATAGCCTAATGTCATATAGTCTAATGTCCTATAGTCTAATGTCCTATAGTCTAATGTCCTATAGTCTAATGTCCTATAGTCTAATGTCCTATAGTCTAATGTCCTATAACCTAATGTCCTATAGTCTAATGTCCTATAGTCTAATGTCCTATAGTCTAATGTCCTATAGTCTAATGTCCTATAACCTAATGTCCTATAGTCTAATGTCCTATAACCTAATGTCCTATAGTCTAATGTCCTATAGTCTAATGTCCTATAGTCTAATGTCCTATAGTCTAATGTCCTATAACCTAATGTCCTATAACCTAATGTCCTATAGTCTAATGTCCTATAGTCTAATGTCCTATAGCCTAATGTCCTATAGTCTAATGTCCTATAGTCTAATGTCCTATAGCCTAATGTCCTATAGTCTAATGTCCTATACTCTAATGTCCTATAGTCTAATGTCCTATAGTCTAATGTCCTATAACCTAATGTCCTATAGTCTAATGTCCTATAACCTAATGTCCTATAGTCTAATGTCCTATAGCCTAATGTCCTATAGTCTAATGTCCTATAGTCTAATGTCCTATAGTCTAATGTCCTATAGTCTAATGTCCTATAACCTAATGTCCTATAACCTAATGTCCTATAGTCTAATGTCCTATAGTCTAATGTCCTATAGTCTAATGTCCTATAGTCTAATGTCCTATAGTCTAATGTCCTATAACCTAATGTCCTATAGTCTAATGTCCTATAGTCTAATGTCCTATAGTCTAATGTCCTATTGTCTAATGTCCTATAACCTAATGTCCTATAACCTAATGTCATATAGTCTAATGTCCTATAGTCTAATGTCCTATAGTCTAATGTCCTATAGTCTAATGTCCTATAGTCTAATGTCCTATAGCCTAATGTCCTATAGTCTAATGTCCTATAGTCTAATGTCCTATAGTCTAATGTCATATAGTCTAATGTCCTATAGTCTAATGTCCTATAACCTAATGTCCTATAACCTAATGTCCTATAGTCTAATGTCCTATAGTCTAATGTCCTATAGTCTAATGTCCTATAGTCTAATGTCCTATAGTCTAATGTCCTATAGTCTAATGTCCTATAACCTAATGTCCTATAACCTAATGTCCTATAGTCTAATGTCCTATAGTCTAATGTCCTATATAGTCCAGTCAATCTGTGGTTTAACCCAGGGGAAATTGCAATAGTAATCATTCAAGTTTTTTTGTGATCCCTAGGGACAACCAAATAACATATTAAAAGTCTTAGTCTTAATATTTATTGGATCAAGGTAAATTCAGGGGTCGAAAATGTGGGTTTTTGTGCCAGGCGCAACACAGCCAGTTAATAGGATAAAAAAATTAACTAATAGATATCACCATGAAACTTGCCCAGTTAATCACTTACATTAAGACTACTATTTTTTGTATTACAAGTTTTCTGAAATATTATGTTTAAATATGCAAATTAGGCATTATCTAATGAAATATGTGCTAATTTGCATAACATTCAAGATCAGAAATCTGAACATTGGATAAAGCCAGGTTAAAAATTCTTGTTTCATCTTGTTGTCATATTAGATTCAAGGTCCTCTATAACAGGGAATTTGGATAACTCTTTTTATCACTCCATAAATCTGAAAATGCTGTCAACAGCCATAAAAAGTCAGCTTTGCCATGTTTTTAGGAGTAAATGTTACATAAATCAGGCTATGAATGATATATTAACAAACCCCTCTATAGCAGAACTCGGAATGTAGATAGGAATACAACTGGAAAGTTTGGTGTATGTAAGTGCTACTGAAGTGGAGATTTCTGGCTCAGAGTATGAGAAAAAACAATTTTTGAGAAAACGGCCATTACCCACAATTATATTTTTATTTTATTGTATTCAAACAAAGTCAATCAAATTAGTTTATAACACATTTATTATCATTGACATTTCGGAACATAGAGAAATGTTAATGTTTTTCTATGAAAACCATGTTGCATATCATATACAGATTAAACACTTCAATGAGAAATAAACCACATAAACCTATAAACCTATTAAAACTTTATAAATACAATATTAAAAAAATTAGACAAAGCTTGAAATATGCCTTTACTGTAGGCCTACATGTAACCTTCACTCCATGTCCTCATCCCAATGTTGTGCCGACATATTCGCGCACACACCTCTGCATTCTGAACAGGCTACAGAGCAATCAAGTCCTTGACGACGGCATTTGCAGCGCATAGTGCCACAACCTGACTTGCAATTACAGCGCACAAGCTCCAACAAGTATTGAGGAGCAGGGTCCTGGTCAGAATGGATGGGAATGAGGCATGAGTCTTGGATCCTCCAGCCCCATTCCTCTGGTGGTAGCGAGTTTCCCATCCATTCCTGAACCTGATGGTACACTCTGAAGCTGTGAAGCATGGCAGACGACGATGTTGGCGGCAAGTTGCGAGGGTGGATAGCCGTTTTGCTGTCAGTCACTTTAGTATAAAAACTTTTCAGCCTGAGGTCATTGAGAGAATCCATTTCTGCTCCTTTGTAGATTAGTATCATTGCCCTTTCCCCTGCAGCAGCAATGTCATCCTTGGTAGCAGATTGTTTCTGAAAAATGCTGGCCTGTACTCTGAATGAGTCGCTTTCTCTAACCAGACCCAGAGATACCCCTTTCCCAACCCCAAAGAGTCTGGATGTTGTATCACAGCCAAGCATGGCATGCGCGAATAAGATGTTGTTGCTAACGTCTTCACCCAACACATCTCTTGCTTGCCCAATGTTCAAAAACCTGTAACTTGATGAAGACGACTTCTTGGGCTCAGACATGAAGTACAGTTCTCCTTGCTGATAATGGTGTAACAGAAGAATGAGGAGGTCGGTGTCGTCTCCAACAAGGACAGTTCGATGTTTCAATGCTGCTGTCACTGCAGTTTGAACTATGAGCACATCGGCGTCTCCCTGAGCATTGTGAATGTCAAACCCTGCAAGTGTTAGTCCCTCCCCCAACAGGTTTATGAAACGTTGTTTGTTCTCATTGTTTGACAGAAATTCCTGTTTTTTCAACCTCAGTGACATGGTTGACGGGAATGAAACCTTCCGGCCAGTGTTTGTGTTCCTCCTTTTATGGGCACCATCCTTTGTAGATGGCTGGTTGCTGTACCCATCAAACACAATCACCACTGATTGCCCATAATGTTTTCGAACATAACCTATGTACGTTTCCACTATTGCTCCATATGTTTTTCCTATCTCCCAGGGTAGTCGGTGGAGGAGGGCCCCTCCATCTAAAACGTACAGAATGTCTCTTTCTGGCACATCATCATGAGGGACTGCGTTCCATATTGCTTTTGCAATTTGGGGTTTGTTCGCTGGGAGAAACACTGTTTTCGTTTCGAAGAGCGCAGGTGGATACCCGCAGAGTTCATACTTGAAGGCTTCAGCTAACTTGTCTGCCTGTGTCCCAGCAATCACTAGTCTCTGAAACAAGAGCTGCGAATCAATATGGACAACTTCTTCTTTGTTCAGTTTGACTGTGGATTTGGAATCCATGGTGACTGCATGTGCTTTCCTCTTGAAGGTATATTCTGTCACCTTTTTCCCTACCATGTCCTTTAAGACCTTTCTACCAACTTCTTTTGAATGGTCCACATTCACCGCATTATGGGCTGTCACACCAGTGATTAGGTGCTGAAGGTGTTCATACCCGGCAAACGGATTTTGTGACTCCAACAATTGAAGTATTTTGATAGTGTCAGCGTTGTCTCGTGCCTGTCTTGATGCAGAAAGGTCCTTGTGCTGTTCACTAGTTTCATAGTTTACCCCTGTCACTTCTTTCATTGCATTGTTGATTTCAGATGTTGCAGGGTTGGAAAGAACCCACACCAAACGTTGTGTTTCAGACATACCCCTTCCCCGTGTCAGTCCTCCGGTTGATTTCATACTTCGCATGAGGGCTTGTTCTATTACAAGGTCGGGGGATAGTCCGGCCCAGTATTCATTTGATCTACGAACAACTTGCAGACCATCTTCCTGAAATCGTTTGTAAACTTGGGGATGTGTGTCTTCTAGTTGGCGCATTTTCTGGAGGTATATGGTCAATGATTTTACATACAAGTTATGTCCGGAGGCAGCCATGAATGGCATCATGTCTGTCAGGGTATCAAGGTGCTGATCCCAATTTCCAGTTCTCTCCGATCCAATGAATGCACGGACTAGGTCGATCATCTCCATGTACTGTAGCCAGAGTGCTGCTGTCCGGTCATCTACCATGGTTCTCTTCTCTGCCTCCAAACGCTGAGCTATGATCTGGAGTAGTGCACTTGCATTTGTCCTGGTTGCAGTGGCAGCCATAACACTGTCATACAGATCTGAGGCTTCTGCTAGTTCTTCTGGTACTTTGGCATGGTCTGTGGATTCTCCATCTGGCTGATCAGAAACTGTTTCCTCACTGTCATCACCAACAGTACCATCTTGAGTCAACTCTGACACATCCTCTGAGTCCACAGCATAGTTTGCTTTGATTGGGACAGGCAGTTTGACATGAAAAGTTTTCGCTGCCAGTAGGGTGTTCAGTGCTCCATCAACCAGGAAATGACCTCGTATGGCCCTGGCAACTGCTTTTCCTTCGAGCATTTTGGGCACCGTATTTGGTGTGTACACTAATTCAAGGATTTCTTCCAAGCCAGAGCCTGACATCAAATGGCCAACTGCGCCAAGGAAACTCATGAGCACATGAACCCACCAAGTCGGAGAACGATAGATTTCAATGGACTGCCAGGTGCTTCACTTTCAATAATTGTCATCGCTTTCCACCATAGTGGTTGATCAAAGGTTAGAATTGGAGTGACCTGGTAGCGAGCTGCGTGATCATGAACGAACTGCAGAGTGGAATGAATGCAAGTCAGATCTCCTGGATCCATGTCAATCATGGGTAGGAAGATGACTGACGACTGACCAGGATGATCTCCAGTGTTGAGCATTTTCATCATCCCGGACCATCCAGGCCTTGAGCATTTGCCGAGCAGCAAGGACAGCTTCCAGAGTCTATCAGCAGGCGTCTCTCTATCGTCTTCAGAGTGCTCTTCACATTCCCTGTAGGTAAGATTCTTGAGGCCCCCAGACTTCTGTACATATGGAACAATGTTAATGCGTCCGACATCTGTTAGGTCCTTTGCTGTCACCTTGATACGTGGAATGATGGAAGCTTGTTCAGTTTTGGAGGTGATGCATGCAATAATTCCCATGCCATGGAACGTTCCATGGCCATCAATTGTTCGGATATTATGGTCAGCATTATCAGCAACATATTGTATGAAGTGCCCAGGTGTGAGTCCACGTACCTCAAGTTTCTCAGCTACTACTAATGTGTTTTATTGTATTGAGTGGTAGAATTAAAGAAATGTCTAATCCTTTGTTTGAACTAGGCTACTTACCAGTGACAGCTGTACACACACTGTGGCTAGCTAGCAAACGTCAGCTAACCGCTAGCGAAGAGTAACCTGTAATTCAATGCAGCAAAAATGACGATTGATGACAATTATAAATGTGTTTTATTGTATTGAGTGGTAGAATTAAAGAAATGTCTAACATCTTTGTTTGAACTACTTACCAATGACAGGCTGGGAGTGGTGTTTTCATTGTGTAATTGTATTGAAATTACGTCATTCACTTCATTAATCAATGATGCATCAAGTTGTGTGTTATATATTGTATTCACAGGATGGGGGGGGGGGCGTGACACATGATGAGGAACATTTGTGATGAAAGCCAGTCTAGCGCTAAACCAGTCGCAGAAAATGAGAGTGAAACTTATTGTGTCAACAATATTTGGTTTCGTTTTTTTTTCTCATAACACGCAACTTTAAGTTTTAAAATGTATTTTCATAAATATGTAGTAATGTGTTTTTAGCATGTTGATGTTCTCTCAGTATGTTGGGATCTTATAAAAATGCAGTTAGACGTTCGTAGCGATGTAACACTGTTAGCAGCGTTTGTTGTGGTTTCATCAGTGACTTTTCTCCCATTCTGTGTTTGAGGTGCACCAACATTCAAATACTCGTGTCGTCTTCAATTTCTGTCCGATTTCAATGTGTGACACATCATTTGAAAGCTTACAATCTGTATTTTCAGAATATGTAAAAAACTGAAAGTGTATGTTGGCAACTGATTGATGAAAACATTGTCTGGCGTCACATTTGGCAAATAAGTGGGTGTTGGGGTAGTTGTACCCCTAATACAGGTATAAGACTTAAGAATATCCTCTGAAAAAGTGTTTTATTGGAAAGATTGACCCCCAAAACATAGGAAAAGACACCAAATATGTTGGATAGGTATACATAGGCCCTCCAATATTAACACCATTTTACCCAGATGGCGTCACTCTAAAACATTGTTTAACCTCTTTTGACCTTGAAAAAAGTATGATCCAATAAATTAATTAATTAAGACTTTTAGTATATGATGCAGGAGGGTATTAGGAACAATAAAAACTATGAAACATTACTATTGCAATTTCTCCTGGGTTGGGCCTTTTTTTGAGTTAGATTGACTGGACTAATAGTCTAATGTCCTATAACCTAATGTCCTATAGTCTAATGTCCTATAGTCTAATGTCCTATAGTCTAATGTCCTATAACCTAATGTCCTATAGTCTAATGTCCTATAGTCTAATGTCCTATAGTCTAATGTCCTATAACCTAATGTCCTATAGTCTAATGTCCTATAACCTAATGTCCTATAGTCTAATGTCCTATAGTCTAATGTCCTATAGTCTAATGTCCTATAGTCTAATGTCCTATAACCTAATGTCCTATAGTCTAATGTCCTATAACCTAATGTCCTATAGTCTAATGTCCTATAACCTAATGTCCTATAGTCTAATGTCCTATAGTCTAATGTCCTATAGTCTAATGTCCTATAACCTAATGTCCTATAGTCTAATGTCCTATAGTCTAATGTCCTATAGTCTAATGTCCTATAACCTAATGTCCTATAGTCTAATGTCCTATAACCTAATGTCCTATAGTCTAATGTCCTATAACCTAATGTCCTATAGTCTAATGTCCTATAACCTAATGTCCTATAGTCTAATGTCCTATAGTCTAATGTCCTATAGTCTAATGTCCTATAGTCTAATGTCCTATAGTCTAATGTCCTATAACCTAATGTCCTATAACCTAATGTCCTATAGTCTAATGTCCTATAGTCTAATGTCCTATAGCCTAATGTCCTATAGTCTAATGTCCTATAGTCTAATGTCCTATAGTCTAATGTCCTATAGTCTAATGTCCTATAGTCTAATGTCCTATAGCCTAATGTCCTATAACCTAATGTCCTATAACCTAATGTCCTATAGTCTAATGTCCTATAGTCTAATGTCCTATAGTCTAATGTCCTATAGTCTAATGTCCTATAACCTAATGTCCTATAACCTAATGTCATATAGTCTAATGTCCTATAGTCTAATGTCCTATAGTCTAATGTCCTATAGTCTAATGTCCTATAGTCTAATGTCCTATAGCCTAATGTCCTATAGTCTAATGTCCTATAGTCTAATGTCCTATAGTCTAATGTCCTATAGTCTAATGTCCTATAGTCTAATGTCCTATAACCTAATGTCCTATAACCTAATGTCCTATAGTCTAATGTCCTATAGTCTAATGTCCTATAGCCTAATGTTCTATAACCTAATGTCCTATAGTCTAATGTCCTATAGTCTAATGTCCTATAGTCTAATGTCCTATAACCTAATGTCCTATAACCTAATGTCCTATAGTCTAATGTCCTATAGTCTAATGTCCTATAACCTAATGTCCTATAGTCTAATGTCCTATAGTCTAATGTCCTATAGTCTAATGTCCTATAACCTAATGTCCTATAGTCTAATGTCCTATAACCTAATGTCCTATAGTCTAATGTCCTATAGTCTAATGTCCTATAGTCTAATGTCCTATAGTCTAATGTCCTATAACCTAATGTCCTATAACCTAATGTCCTATAGTCTAATGTCCTATAGTCTAATGTCCTATAGCCTAATGTCCTATAGTCTAATGTCCTATAGTCTAATGTCCTATAGTCTAATGTCCTATAGTCTAATGTCCTATAGTCTAATGTCCTATAGTCTAATGTCCTATAACCTAATGTCCTATAACCTAATGTCCTATAGTCTAATGTCCTATAGTCTAATGTCCTATAGTCTAATGTCCTATAACCTAATGTCCTATAGTCTAATGTCCTATAACCTAATGTCCTATAGTCTAATGTCCTATAGCCTAATGTCCTATAGTCTAATGTCCTATAGTCTAATGTCCTATAGTCTAATGTCCTATAGTCTAATGTCCTATAGTCTAATGTCCTATAACCTAATGTCCTATAGTCTAATGTCCTATAACCTAATGTCCTATAGTCTAATGTCCTATAACCTAATGTCCTATAGTCTAATGTCCTATAGCCTAATGTCCTATAGTCTAATGTCCTATAGTCTAATGTCCTATAGTCTAATGTCCTATAACCTAATGTCCTATAACCTAATGTCCTATAGTCTAATGTCCTATAGTCTAATGTCCTATAGTCTAATGTCCTATAGTCTAATGTCCTATAGTCTAATGTCCTATAACCTAATGTCCTATAGTCTAATGTCCTATAGTCTAATGTCCTATAGTCTAATGTCCTATAGTCTAATGTCCTATAACCTAATGTCCTATAACCTAATGTCATATAGTCTAATGTCCTATAGTCTAATGTCCTATAGTCTAATGTCCTATAGTCTAATGTCCTATAGTCTAATGTCCTATAGCCTAATGTCCTATAGTCTAATGTCCTATAGTCTAATGTCCTATAGTCTAATGTCCTATAGTCTAATGTCCTATAGTCTAATGTCCTATAGTCTAATGTCCTATAACCTAATGTCCTATAACCTAATGTCCTATAGTCTAATGTCCTATAGTCTAATGTCCTATAGTCTAATGTCCTATAGTCTAATGTCCTATAGTCTAATGTCCTATAGTCTAATGTCCTATAACCTAATGTCCTATAACCTAATGTCCTATAGTCTAATGTCCTATAGTCTAATGTCCTATAGTCTAATGTCCTATAACCTAATGTCCTATAGTCTAATGTCCTATAGTCTAATGTCCTATAGTCTAATGTCCTATAACCTAATGTCCTATAGTCTAATGTCCTATAGTCTAATGTCCTATAGTCTAATGTCCTATAACCTAATGTCCTATAGTCTAATGTCCTATAACCTAATGTCCTATAGTCTAATGTCCTATAGTCTAATGTCCTATAGTCTAATGTCCTATAGTCTAATGTCCTATAACCTAATGTCCTATAGTCTAATGTCCTATAACCTAATGTCCTATAGTCTAATGTCCTATAACCTAATGTCCTATAGTCTAATGTCCTATAGTCTAATGTCCTATAGTCTAATGTCCTATAACCTAATGTCCTATAGTCTAATGTCCTATAGTCTAATGTCCTATAGTCTAATGTCCTATAACCTAATGTCCTATAGTCTAATGTCCTATAACCTAATGTCCTATAGTCTAATGTCCTATAACATAATGTCCTATAGTCTAATGTCCTATAACCTAATGTCCTATAGTCTAATGTCCTATAGTCTAATGTCCTATAGTCTAATGTCCTATAGTCTAATGTCCTATAGTCTAATGTCCTATAACCTAATGTCCTATAACCTAATGTCCTATAGTCTAATGTCCTATAGTCTAATGTCCTATAGCCTAATGTCCTATAGTCTAATGTCCTATAGTCTAATGTCCTATAGTCTAATGTCCTATAGTCTAATGTCCTATAGTCTAATGTCCTATAGCCTAATGTCCTATAACCTAATGTCCTATAACCTAATGTCCTATAGTCTAATGTCCTATAGTCTAATGTCCTATAGTCTAATGTCCTATAGCCTAATGTCCTATAACCTAATGTCCTATAGTCTAATGTCCTATAGCCTAATGTCCTATAACCTAATGTCCTATAGTCTAATGTCCTATAACCTAATGTCCTATAGTCTAATGTCCTATAACCTAATGTCCTATAGTCTAATGTCCTATAGTCTAATGTCCTATAGCCTAATGTCCTATAACCTAATGTCCTATAGTCTAATGTCCTATAACCTAATGTCCTATAGTCTAATGTCCTATAACCTAATGTCCTATAGTCTAATGTCCTATAACCTAATGTCCTATAACCTAATGTCCTATAGCCTAATGTCCTATAGTCTAATGTCCTATAGTCTAATGTCCTATAGTCTAATGTCCTATAGTCTAATGTCCTATAGTCTAATGTCCTATAGCCTAATGTCCTATAGCCTAATGTCCTATAGTCTAATGTCCTATAGTCTAATGTCCTATAGTCTAATGTCCTATAGTCTAATGTCCTATAGTCTAATGTCCTATAACCTAATGTCCTATAGTCTAATGTCCTATAGTCTAATGTCCTATAGTCTAATGTCCTATAACCTAATGTCCTATAGTCTAATGTCCTATAACCTAATGTCCTATAGTCTAATGTCCTATAGCCTAATGTCCTATAGTCTAATGTCCTATAGTCTAATGTCCTATAACCTAATGTCCTATAACCTAATGTCCTATAGTCTAATGTCCTATAGCCTAATGTCCTATAGTCTAATGTCCTATAGTCTAATGTCCTATAGTCTAATGTCCTATAGTCTAATGTCCTATAGCCTAATGTCCTATAGTCTAATGTCCTATAGTCTAATGTCCTATAACCTAATGTCCTATAGTCTAATGTCCTATAGTCTAATGTCCTATAGTCTAATGTCCTATAGTCTAATGTCCTATAACCTAATGTCCTATAGCCTAATGTCCTATAGCCTAATGTCCTATAGACGAATGTCCTATAGCCTAATGTCCTATAGTCTAATGTCCTATAACCTAATGTCCTATAGTCTAATGTCCTATAGTCTAATGTCCTATAGTCTAATGTCCTATAGTCTAATGTTCTATAGTCTAATGTCCTATAGACGAATGTCCTATAGCCTAATGTCCTATAGCCTAATGTCCTATAGCCTAATGTCCTATAGCCTAATGTCCTATAGACGAATGTCCTATAGCCTAATGTCCTATAGCCTAATGTCCTATAGACGAATGTCCTATAGCCTAATGTCCTATAGACGAATGTATATATATCAATGAGTGTGCAGTATACATACTAGTTGCATATCAGAACTGAACAAGAAAGTGTAGACTACCGGTATATGAATGAAAAATGTAGAATAGGCTACAGTAAGCTACTCACCATGGCTGTCTAGTTTACAGAACTCTTGATTGAAGTCATGAGCACCCCAACTGCTTCTTGCTAACTGTATCTTTAAGAGTCCTCATAAAATACATGTACTTGCCCTCAGTAATTGCACCCTCTTAATAAAAACATTGGGATTGTATTCCTAGTGATCTCCTACATTGAAAATGCCCTCCATAATTATTTTTACTATTATATATTAAGCGGGAGCAGATGAAAAATAAAACAAAATACAATTTGTGGGTATAATATATATTTCACTCTCATGATCTGTTGTTATTTCATACTTAAGTAATAATGTATGTACAACATTTACATTTTATAAACAATGTATCAAACAGAAAAAAAAGCACTAACCATGTGTATATTCAGGGTACATATAGCTGCTTTATTTCCATCTATCTGACTTTAAGATATAACTGTTTTAAGATGAAACCCTACACAGTATGTGGAGAATTAATTGACTGAGTTGCCAGAATAAGCACCCAAGCCAAAATCTCACCACTATGGTTGTCAGGTAAACTATCACAGTTCAGTTGAAACCATTTCATCACAAGTGGATCAATTCTCCATTACAAAAAGAAAACATTGACACGTGACCAAATAGCACTATCATTACACGTTTTAAGAACATACTTTTACCATCCACTGACTCTGTAAAACTGGTTACCAATGCTTCCATTTTGAGTACAGCATACTTAACAAAATAGTAAATATTACCCAGTGAATACATGACCAAAAAAAAGGACGATGCCTTGTAAACTTGGCAATAATCCACAAAAATATACCTTTTTAAAAATCTGGTGAAGGTACAATATATAGGTACATACACCAAAGGTGATATATATTAAAGTTGCTATGTACATGAAAAAAAAGCTTTCAAATTTAAATTTTACATACAGAACAAAATATGGACAACAATGGTTTCAAGACAATTTGTCTTTTATATATTTTTTTACAGAAATCAGAAAACAAGGTACAAATAAACATATTCAAACATTAACCTCACGATTGATGCTCATTAATGCAAGTCCATTGAGACGCTCCTGAGCCATTGCCGACCTTAGGTAGGTTTTCATTAGCTTCAATTTGGAGAAGCTCCTCTCTATCGTTTTATGAAAATGTTCTGATTTTTATTAATGGGGAGAGGTTTATATAATGAGTGGGTAAACTCAACTGATGTATGTGTCATTTTATGGGATAGTTTCTACTGTGAAATAAGAGTTGGCTAGACGATAACACGTCACGTTTAATTTCTTGCCTTTGAGTAAGAAGAATGTCACTTTAGTATTGAAATATGAATGTACCTATCCACAATATGCTGCAGAGGAGGAGTGTGCTAGCCCTTGCGCACACTTGGGTTTTATGTGTTAAATGGTTCTTTCTCAATTGGATGACTGGATAGTTTAGCTACATATTCCAGGTTCTTTGTACAATACACCTTCAACAGTACACAGAGCAGCAGAGCATCGCCCCTGATGACTGGGCAATCTTTAGGCTGTTCATGTGTAACATATCGTTTCATCCATCTAGAGATACATGTACAGTAAAGCATAGTGAAAGGCCCCACAGGGCTGAAAACAAGAGGGTTGAGGTTTGCATACTAACACGATAAACTGATCCAGAACCTGTAGTTGGTTGCACAAACTCACACTGCATTTTTGGGTAGGCTCTTCATTGTTCACACTTGCAGACAGTGCCAACTGTTTGATTTCTTTGATTTTAACTTAAATGGCACTTTTTTGATTTGAGTTAGGCATGAATCACAAGTGACTGCTTTTCTTTCGATTGGAGAAGGGTATACCAGAAGGGTATACCATGAACTTCTACAGAACAGCTTGAGATGTGCATCTCTTTTTGTGTTGGTTTATTTAATCTAATCAAAAATGAATAACTTTTTGAACTGAGCTTTATTGTATTTGTGTGCCTAAATCAAAATGGGTCAATTCATGGGTTAACTCTGTAAATACAGATTTTTGTAAAAAGTAACTGTCAACATGAACTGACTAAATAAACAGAGCTTCTATACAGTTTTCTAACGAAATATTGTCATCTCTTGCCTCGCAGCTAGTCTTAGCAACCTGGATCTAGACAACCAGAATACATTTTGCTGTGGTTCCAGGCTAATCTCCGAACTAGGTTTGATTAAGGAGACTCGTTTCAGGCTTTCAGCGGTATTACCGATATTGGACAGGAGATGGCAGCAATTGGCTCATCCCATTGAGCAAATTAACGCTTCAGCTGTCAAATCTTACAGTGGATCAAACCTATTTAAATAGTCAGTCAAACATTGTGGTGTCACTCTGGGTGGAGGTAGCAAGCAGGGCCGCCCCTAGGCATTCAGGTGCCCTAGGCGAGAGTATGATTTGATGCCCCCCCACCCAAACATTTTTTAGGGGCGCCACCCCCACCACAACCACATTAAGCCACCAGTACTGCCTCATCACCACCCACACACTCAACAGTAGGGGAGGGGAGGTTCGCATGAGGCGAGTGTCGCGAAGCGTAATAGAGACAGTAGGCTGAGACATGTTTTCATAGAGACATAAAATTCATTTCATCAGAGACACAATTATTTAAATGAAAATAAAAATGCCCGGGGGGCGCCAAATGCCCCACCCCAAAAAAAAAAAACGTTGCAACGTGGCCACATAGTGAACACTGCTTCATAAAACTTCACTCAAACAACCCAGATATGATATTGCAAAGCATGTAGGGTAATGTAGTACAGGACTGTTGCTGCTGATGATGTCACGATAGCAATCTGACCAGATCTCTGACCCAGAGTTCTGGTTACCCAGGACGATGACAGAACTTGAATGTCAAACAATGACAGAACTTGAATGTCAACAAGACAAGACAACGTTGCATTTACCATTTACAATTTACCATTTACAAGTACTAGACAACGAAATCCAGTGAGATGCACATGCTACAGTACCTGAGCCAGTGTAAGCACTTCCACATTAAGTCCAGTGTGTCTGCCACATTGTTTTACTCTACTGTATAACTTGCCACATGAAGATCATCAACATTGACTGATTAATAGAGTTTATTTAAATACATTGTATTTGTATTTCACCCTCCAGCCTTCCTGCCTGCCTCCAGCCATGGACACGGTTCTGACTCCGTCATGGACTGGACTGCAGGACCTCAGCTGGGCCACAGCAGCCAGCAGAGTGGGAACCAGGCCCATGGCCATCTGAACAGACCTATACTCCGTGCTTCTGGTGAGTTTCTTAAAGGTCCACTATATCAGTGGAGGCTGGTGACTTCCAGAATTGAGGAGGCCAATTTTTTTCCGCTTGCTCGCGATGGAATGTTCCCTGTTCTTATAGAAGAATATTAAATTGACTTGTAATAAAACGAAATCGACTACATTAAAAAATAAAACTGTTCAATAAATCCTAAATGTTGTCTACCTATTCGATGTATAAATCGCGCCAGAATCTCGCCGACTTCCGAGGTCATTTTAAGCAAAAGTGTTTGGCCAAATTAGTTTTTCAGGGATAATAGCCATGGGTGTTTTAGACGTGTCCTGCAAAGGACAAGTTGATAGGACACTCGTAGCCAGTATGGCGAGTGTTTCTTTGACTGAAGTGACTGGCGAATTCTCAATGGCTTCATGTGATTGGATGAACAAAATGTCAATCTTTCAGCCCTGGACTCAATGCATGGTGAGGCCAGGCCTCCTCTGCCCACCCATTTTCAGTGATTTGGCCAATCACATATTATTGCCATGAAAAAAATGGCATTACATTGACTTCTATGAGAAACCACTTTCCTGGGGGAGGCCTCCCTCAATACAAACGGATAGGGATTCTGGCCTGTAGGTGCTTTACAATTGCAATATTGGGTTTTAGCCATGGAAAACTTCAGATTTATGAACAAAACGGAAATAATGTTAATATTAAAATATGTTTTTTGTTAAATAAATAAATAAAATAAATATAATTATTGCTTTTTTAAATCACTCTCTCTTCTCTCAAATGATTGGGGAGGCCAGGCCTCCTCCACCTCCACTGAGCCTCCACTGATATATATATATATATACAGTACTGTAGCCTTGCCACATAAAGCTCATCAGCATTTACTGATTGATTCAGTTTATATAAATTCATTGTCCCAGCTGTCCCCACAGTCTCTGCTGCTGGTGAGTACATGTCTTAAGGTGCTAAAACTATATAAATATAATGGAATTTGTATTATTTAGACTCATGAATGCATATGATATGTTGTGTCTAGTGACTCTGCACTGTACACTGGATGTAAGCACTTCCACATTAAGTCCAGTGTGTCTGCCACATTGTTTTACTCTACTGTATAATTTGCCACATGAAGATCATCAACATTGACTGATTAATAGAGTTTATTTAAATACATTGTATTTGTATTTCACCCTCCAGCCTTCCTGCCTGCCTCCAGCCATGGACACGGTCCTGACTCCGTCATGGACTGGACTGCAGGACCTCAGCTGGGCCACAGCAGCCAGCAGAGTGTCAAACCTGCCCACCATGGGCATGATAATGACTCGTTCATGGACTGGACTGCAGGCAGAGCGTCTAAAGGACGTGCGGAAGCACCAGCCAAGAGGAACTGCAAGAGGCGAAGAATATAGACAGGAGGCGACCAGACCACCGACCAGACCACCTGCCACCACCTGAAGACCCTTTCCAGCCTCTGCCTAATGTCCTATAGTCTAATGTCCTATAACCTAATGTCCTATAACCTAATGTCCTATAGTCTAATGTCCTATAGTCTAATGTCCTATAGTCTAATGTCCTATAGTCTAATGTCCTATAGTCTAATGTCCTATAGTCTAATGTCCTATAGTCTAATGTCCTATAGTCTAATGTTCTATAGTCTAATGTCCTATAGCCTAATGTCCTATAGTCTAATGTCCTATAGCCTAATGTCCTATAGTCTAATGTCCTATAACCTAATGTCCTATAGCCTAATGTCCTATAGTCTAATGTCCTATAGTCTAAGGGGTATAAGGAGTATAAGGGGTATAAGGTGGTATAAGGTGGTATAAGGGGTATAAGGGGTATAAGGTGGTATAAGGGGTATAAGGTGGTATAAGGGGTATAAGGGGTATAAGGTGGTATAAGGGGTATAAGGTGGTATAAGGGGTATAAGGTGGTATAAGGGGTATAAGGTGGTATAAGGTGGTATAAGGGGTATAAGGTGGTATAAGGGGTATAAGGGGTATAAGATGCCTGCTTTCTGGATTGACGTGTCAATCAGGTTGTTTCTTTGCAGGTATCCTGCCAGCCTATGAGCGACCACGCTGAAGAAGAT
This sequence comes from Nansenia antarctica, assembly GCF_963989245.1. NCBI lineage: Eukaryota > Metazoa > Chordata > Actinopteri > Argentiniformes > Microstomatidae > Nansenia > Nansenia antarctica. The sequence goes on along the minus strand of NC_137679.1, from coordinate 34,283,084 downwards.
TTTTCCCTCGACATTTAGAAGGCTGATCTGCCGGAACTGTCCGATTTCTGTTGAGTCCTTTTCCTTGGGGATAAGGATCCCTCCGGCTCTCCGCCAGGACGTTGGTATCGCCTTCTTTTGCCACACAACTTTCATCAGCTTCCAGAGGAATTTCAGGACATCTGGTGCGTTTTTGTAGAGCCTGTATGGAACTCCGTTGGGACCTGGAGCTGACGCGGCCCTTGCTCTTCGCACAGTGTTGTCTACTTCACTCCACCTGGGTGGACTGATATCTAGTTCATGCTCTGGTGGATTGACTGGTGGCATGTCAGGTGGGAGCGTGACCTCTTCCTGGTGTCGGTCATCTGTGCAGCCCTTTTTCTGATGTTCTTCCAGGTGGGCCTTTGCCACTGAGAGACTTCCGCTCTTCTCCTTTGTGAAGAGAGTCTTCACAAATTTGAAAGGATCTTTGTAGAAGCGTGATCTTGTTTGCTCCTTCCTTCTGCGCCTCTTCAGGAGGTTTTCAGCTCTCCTCAGTGTTGCAAGCCTGCTCTTAATCTCTTCCTGCAGCAGGTTTATTCCCTCCTTCTCCTCCTCTGTGGCCTTCCTCCAATGCTTCTTCAGCTGCCTCCTCTCCTTGACTAGTCGGTCTATTTCTGTCTGCCTTCTGGACTTGGTGGGAATTGACTGAGTAGATCGTTTGCCTTCGACCACTCCGAACTGTTCCACTCCATAGGCATAGATGAGGTTGCCCATTCTCTCCAACTTCTTCATGGTGGTGCCTCTGATCCCTTCTAGGATGTTGCAGAGATCAGTGTTGACCTCCTTCCACAGCGTCTTGTTGCAGGACTTTGGCCACTTGACTAATGGCCTTCGCCCCTGGATCTTCTTCTCTGCTGGTGGTCGTGATGTGTTGGATTCAGGTTGCTCTCCTGTGCCTTGTTCTTCCTCCTCTGGGACAGGGGTGTTGTCCTATAGTCTAATGTCCTATAGTCTAATGTCCTATAGTCTAATGTCCTATAACCTAATGTCCTATAGTCTAATGTCCTATAACCTAATGTCCTATAGTCTAATGTCCTATAGCCTAATGTCCTATAGTCTAATGTCCTATAGTCTAATGTCCTATAGCCTAATGTCCTATAGTCTATAGTCTAATGTCCTATAGTCTACTGTCCTATAGTCTAATGTCCTATAGTCTAATGTCCTATAGTCTAATGTCCTATAGTCTAATGTCCTATAGTCTAATGTCCTATAGTCTAATGTCCTATAGTCTAATGTCCTATAGTCTAATGTTCTATAGTCTAATGTCCTATAGCCTAATGTCCTATAGTCTAATGTCCTATAGCCTAATGTCCTATAGTCTAATGTCCTATAACCTAATGTCCTATAGCCTAATGTCCTATAGTCTAATGTCCTATAGTCTAAGGGGTATAAGGAGTATAAGGGGTATAAGGTGGTATAAGGTGGTATAAGGGGTATAAGGGGTATAAGGTGGTATAAGGGGTATAAGGTGGTATAAGGGGTATAAGGGGTATAAGGTGGTATAAGGGGTATAAGGTGGTATAAGGGGTATAAGGTGGTATAAGGGGTATAAGGTGGTATAAGGTGGTATAAGGGGTATAAGGTGGTATAAGGGGTATAAGGGGTATAAGATGCCTGCTTTCTGGATTGACGTGTCAATCAGGTTGTTTCTTTGCAGGTATCCTGCCAGCCTATGAGCGACCACGCTGAAGAAGATTTTTCCCTCGACATTTAGAAGGCTGATCTGCCGGAACTGTCCGATTTCTGTTGAGTCCTTTTCCTTGGGGATAAGGATCCCTCCGGCTCTCCGCCAGGACGTTGGTATCGCCTTCTTTTGCCACACAACTTTCATCAGCTTCCAGAGGAATTTCAGGACATCTGGTGCGTTTTTGTAGAGCCTGTATGGAACTCCGTTGGGACCTGGAGCTGACGCGGCCCTTGCTCTTCGCACAGTGTTGTCTACTTCACTCCACCTGGGTGGACTGATATCTAGTTCATGCTCTGGTGGATTGACTGGTGGCATGTCAGGTGGGAGCGTGACCTCTTCCTGGTGTCGGTCATCTGTGCAGCCCTTTTTCTGATGTTCTTCCAGGTGGGCCTTTGCCACTGAGAGACTTCCGCTCTTCTCCTTTGTGAAGAGAGTCTTCACAAATTTGAAAGGATCTTTGTAGAAGCGTGATCTTGTTTGCTCCTTCCTTCTGCGCCTCTTCAGGAGGTTTTCAGCTCTCCTCAGTGTTGCAAGCCTGCTCTTAATCTCTTCCTGCAGCAGGTTTATTCCCTCCTTCTCCTCCTCTGTGGCCTTCCTCCAATGCTTCTTCAGCTGCCTCCTCTCCTTGACTAGTCGGTCTATTTCTGTCTGCCTTCTGGACTTGGTGGGAATTGACTGAGTAGATCGTTTGCCTTCGACCACTCCGAACTGTTCCACTCCATAGGCATAGATGAGGTTGCCCATTCTCTCCAACTTCTTCATGGTGGTGCCTCTGATCCCTTCTAGGATGTTGCAGAGATCAGTGTTGACCTCCTTCCACAGCGTCTTGTTGCAGGACTTTGGCCACTTGACTAATGGCCTTCGCCCCTGGATCTTCTTCTCTGCTGGTGGTCGTGATGTGTTGGATTCAGGTTGCTCTCCTGTGCCTTGTTCTTCCTCCTCTGGGACAGGGGTGTTGTCCTATAGTCTAATGTCCTATAGTCTAATGTCCTATAGTCTAATGTCCTATAGTCTAATATCCTATAACCTAATGTCCTATAGTCTAATGTCCTATAACCTAATGTCCTATAGTCTAATGTCCTATAGCCTAATGTCCTATAGTCTAATGTCCTATAGTCTAATGTCCTATAGCCTAATGTCCTATAGTCTATAGTCTAATGTCCTATAGTCTACTGTCCTATAGTCTAATGTCCTATAGTCTAATGTCCTATAGTCTAATGTCCTATAACCTAATGTCCTATAGTCTAATGTCCTATAGCCTAATGTCCTATAGTCTAATGTCCTATAGTCTAATGTCCTATAGTCTACTGTCCTATAACCTAATGTCCTATAGTCTAATGTCCTATAGTCTAATGTCCTATAGTCTAATGTCCTATAGTCTAATGTCCTATAGCCTAATGTCCTATAGTCTAATGTCCTATAGCCTAATGTCCTATAGTCTAATGTCCTATAGCCTAATGTCCTATAGTCTAATGTCCTATAGTCTAATGTCCTATAACCTAATGTCCTATAGCCTAATGTCCTATAACCTAATGTCCTATAGCCTAATGTCCTATAGTCTAATGTCCTATAGTCTAATGTCCTATAGTCTAATGTCCTATAGTCTAATGTCCTATAACCTAATGTCCTATAGTCTAATGTCCTATAACCTAATGTCCTATAGTCTAATGTCCTATAGCCTAATGTCCTATAGTCTAATGTCCTATAGTCTAATGTCCTATAGTCAAATGTCCTATAGTCTAATGTCCTATAACCTAATGTCCTATAGTCTAATGTCCTATAACCTAATGTCCTATAGTCTAATGTCCTATAGCCTAATGTCCTATAGTCTAATGTCCTATAGTCTAATGTCCTATAGTCTAATGTCCTATAGTCTAATGTCCTATAACCTAATGTCCTATAACCTAATGTCCTATAGTCTAATGTCCTATAGTCTAATGTCCTATAGTCTAATGTCCTATAGTCTAATGTCCTATAGTCTAATGTCCTATAACCTAATGTCCTATAACCTAATGTCCTATAGTCTAATGTCCTATAGTCTAATGTCCTATAGCCTAATGTCCTATAGTCTAATGTCCTATAGCCTAATGTCCTATAGTCTATAGTCTAATGTCCTATAGTCTACTGTCCTATAGTCTAATGTCCTATAGTCTAATGTCCTATAGTCTAATGTCCTATAGTCTAATGTCCTATAACCTAATGTCCTATAGTCTAATGTCCTATAGCCTAATGTCCTATAGTCTAATGACCTATAGTCTAATGTCCTATAGTCTACTGTCCTATAACCTAATGTCCTATAGTCTAATGTCCTATAGTCTAATGTCCTATAGTCTAATGTCCTATAGTCTAATGTCCTATAGCCTAATGTCCTATAGTCTAATGTCCTATAGCCTAATGTCCTATAGCCTAATGTCCTATAGCCTAATGTCCTATAGCCTAATGTCCTATAGTCTAATGTCCTATAACCTAAAGTCCTATAGTCTAATGTCCTATAGTCTAATATCCTATAACCTAATGTCCTATAGTCTAATGTCCTATAACCTAATGTCCTATAGTCTAATGTCCTATAACCTAATGTCCTATAGTCTAATGTCCTATAGCCTAATGTCCTATAGTCTAATGTCCTATAGTCTAATGTCCTATAGTCTAATGTCCTATAGTCTAATGTCCTATAACCTAATGTCCTATAACCTAATGTCCTATAGTCTAATGTCCTATAGTCTAATGTCCTATAGTCTAATGTCCTATAACCTAATGTCCTATAGTCTAATGTCCTATAGCCTAATGTCCTATAGTCTAATGTCCTATAGTCTAATGTCCTATAGTCTAATGTCCTATAGTCTAATGTCCTATAACCTAATGTCCTATAACCTAATGTCCTATAGTCTAATGTCCTATAGTCTAATGTCCTATAGTCTAATGTCCTATAGTCTAATGTCCTATAGTCTAATGTCCTATAACCTAATGTCCTATAGTCTAATGTCCTATAGTCTAATGTCCTATAGTCTAATGTCCTATAGTCTAATGTCCTATAGTCTAATGTCCTATAACCTAATGTCCTATAACCTAATGTCATATAGTCTAATGTCCTATAGTCTAATGTCCTATAGTCTAATGTCCTATAGTCTAATGTCCTATAGCCTAATGTCCTATAGTCTAATGTCCTATAGTCTAATGTCCTATAGTCTAATGTCCTATAGTCTAATGTCCTATAGTCTAATGTCCTATAACCTAATGTCCTATAACCTAATGTCCTATAGTCTAATATCCTATAGTCTAATGTCCTATAACCTAATGTCCTATAGTCTAATGTCCTATAGTCTAATGTCCTATAGTCTAATGTCCTATAACCTAATGTCCTATAGTCTAATGTCCTATAACCTAATGTCCTATAGTCTAATGTCCTATAGTCTAATGTCCTATAGTCTAATGTCCTATAGTCTAATGTCCTATAACCTAATGTCCTATAACCTAATGTCCTATAGTCTAATGTCCTATAGTCTAATGTCCTATAGCCTAATGTCCTATAGTCTAATGTCCTATAGTCTAATGTCCTATAGCCTAATGTCCTATAGTCTAATGTCCTATAGTCTAATGTCCTATAGTCTAATGTCCTATAGTCTAATGTCCTATAGTCTAATGTCCTATAGTCTAATGTCCTATAACCTAATGTCCTATAACCTAATGTCCTATAGTCTAATGTCCTATAGTCTAATGTCCTATAGTCTAATGTCCTATAACCTAATGTCCTATAGTCTAATGTCCTATAACCTAATGTCCTATAGTCTAATGTCCTATAGCCTAATGTCCTATAGTCTAATGTCCTATAGTCTAATGTCCTATAGTCTAATGTCCTATAGTCTAATGTCCTATAGTCTAATGTCCTATAACCTAATGTCCTATAGTCTAATGTCCTATAACCTAATGTCCTATAGTCTAATGTCCTATAACCTAATGTCCTATAGTCTAATGTCCTATAGCCTAATGTCCTATAGTCTAATGTCCTATAGTCTAATGTCCTATAGTCTAATGTCCTATAGTCTAATGTCCTATAGTCTAATGTCCTATAACCTAATGTCCTATAACCTAATGTCCTATAGTCTAATGTCCTATAGTCTAATGTCCTATAGTCTAATGTCCTATAGTCTAATGTCCTATAGTCTAATGTCCTATAACCTAATGTCCTATAGTCTAATGTCCTATAGTCTAATGTCCTATAGTCTAATGTCCTATAGTCTAATGTCCTATAACCTAATGTCCTATAACCTAATGTCATATAGTCTAATGTCCTATAGTCTAATGTCCTATAGTCTAATGTCCTATAGTCTAATGTCCTATAGTCTAATGTCCTATAGCCTAATGTCCTATAGTCTAATGTCCTATAGTCTAATGTCCTATAGTCTAATGTCCTATAGTCTAATGTCCTATAGTCTAATGTCCTATAGTCTAATGGCCTATAACCTAATGTCCTATAGTCTAATGTCCTATAGTCTAATGTCCTATAGTCTAATGTCCTATAGTCTAATGTCCTATAGTCTAATGTCCTATAGTCTAATGTCCTATAACCTAATGTCCTATAACCTAATGTCCTATAGTCTAATGTCCTATAGTCTAATGTCCTATAGTCTAATGTCCTATAACCTAATGTCCTATAGTCTAATGTCCTATAGTCTAATGTCCTATAGTCTAATGTCCTATAACCTAATGTCCTATAGTCTAATGTCCTATAGTCTAATGTCCTATAGTCTAATGTCCTATAACCTAATGTCCTATAGTATAATGTCCTATAACCTAATGTCCTATAGTCTAATGTCCTATAGTCTAATGTCCTATAGTCTAATGTCCTATAGTCTAATGTCCTATAACCTAATGTCCTATAGTCTAATGTCCTATAACCTAATGTCCTATAGTCTAATGTCCTATAACCTAATGTCCTATAGCCTAATGTCCTATAGTCTAATGTCCTATAGTCTAATGTCCTATAACCTAATGTCCTATAGTCTAATGTCCTATAGTCTAATGTCCTATAGTCTAATGTCCTATAACCTAATGTCCTATAGTCTAATGTCCTATAACCTAATGTCCTATAGTCTAATGTCCTATAACCTAATGTCCTATAGTCTAATGTCCTATAACCTAATGTCCTATAGCCTAATGTCCTATAGTCTAATGTCCTATAGTCTAATGTCCTATAACCTAATGTCCTATAGCCTAATATCCTATAACCTAATGTCCTATAGCCTAATGTCCTATAGTCTAATGTCCTATAGTCTAATGTCCTATAGTCTAATGTCCTATAGTCTAATGTCCTATAACCTAATGTCCTATAGTCTAATGTCCTATAACCTAATGTCCTATAGTCTAATGTCCTATAGCCTAATGTCCTATAGTCTAATGTCCTATAGTCTAATGTCCTATAGTCAAATGTCCTATAGTCTAATGTCCTATAACCTAATGTCCTATAGTCTAATGTCCTATAACCTAATGTCCTATAGTCTAATGTCCTATAGCCTAATGTCCTATAGTCTAATGTCCTATAGTCTAATGTCCTATAGTCTAATGTCCTATAGTCTAATGTCCTATAACCTAATGTCCTATAACCTAATGTCCTATAGTCTAATGTCCTATAGTCTAATGTCCTATAGTCTAATGTCCTATAGTCTAATGTCCTATAGTCTAATGTCCTATAACCTAATGTCCTATAACCTAATGTCCTATAGTCTAATGTCCTATAGTCTAATGTCCTATAGCCTAATGTCCTATAGTCTAATGTCCTATAGCCTAATGTCCTATAGTCTATAGTCTAATGTCCTATAGTCTACTGTCCTATAGTCTAATGTCCTATAGTCTAATGTCCTATAGTCTAATGTCCTATAGTCTAATGTCCTATAACCTAATGTCCTATAGTCTAATGTCCTATAGCCTAATGTCCTATAGTCTAATGTCCTATAGTCTAATGTCCTATAGTCTACTGTCCTATAACCTAATGTCCTATAGTCTAATGTCCTATAGTCTAATGTCCTATAGTCTAATGTCCTATAGTCTAATGTCCTATAGCCTAATGTCCTATAGTCTAATGTCCTATAGCCTAATGTCCTATAGCCTAATGTCCTATAGCCTAATGTCCTATAGCCTAATGTCCTATAGTCTAATGTCCTATAACCTAAAGTCCTATAGTCTAATGTCCTATAGTCTAATATCCTATAACATAATGTCCTATAGTCTAATGTCCTATAACCTAATGTCCTATAGTCTAATGTCCTATAACCTAATGTCCTATAGTCTAATGTCCTATAGCCTAATGTCCTATAGTCTAATGTCCTATAGTCTAATGTCCTATAGTCTAATGTCCTATAGTCTAATGTCCTATAACCTAATGTCCTATAACCTAATGTCCTATAGTCTAATGTCCTATAGTCTAATGTCCTATAGTCTAATGTCCTATAACCTAATGTCCTATAGTCTAATGTCCTATAGCCTAATGTCCTATAGTCTAATGTCCTATAGTCTAATGTCCTATAGTCTAATGTCCTATAGTCTAATGTCCTATAACCTAATGTCCTATAACCTAATGTCCTATAGTCTAATGTCCTATAGTCTAATGTCCTATAGTCTAATGTCCTATAGTCTAATGTCCTATAGTCTAATGTCCTATAACCTAATGTCCTATAGTCTAATGTCCTATAGTCTAATGTCCTATAGTCTAATGTCCTATAGTCTAATGTCCTATAGTCTAATGTCCTATAACCTAATGTCCTATAGTCTAATGTCCTATAGTCTAATGTCCTATAACCTAATGTCCTATAACCTAATGTCATATAGTCTAATGTCCTATAGTCTAATGTCCTATAGTCTAATGTCCTATAGTCTAATGTCCTATAGTCTAATGTCCTATAACCTAATGTCCTATAACCTAATGTCCTATAGTCTAATATCCTATAGTCTAATGTCCTATAACCTAATGTCCTATAGTCTAATGTCCTATAGTCTAATGTCCTATAGTCTAATGTCCTATAACCTAATGTCCTATAGTCTAATGTCCTATAACCTAATGTCCTATAGTCTAATGTCCTATAGTCTAATGTCCTATAGTCTAATGTCCTATAGTCTAATGTCCTATAACCTAATGTCCTATAACCTAATGTCCTATAGTCTAATGTCCTATAGTCTAATGTCCTATAGCCTAATGTCCTATAGTCTAATGTCCTATAGTCTAATGTCCTATAGCCTAATGTCCTATAGTCTAATGTCCTATAGTCTAATGTCCTATAGTCTAATGTCCTATAGTCTAATGTCCTATAGTCTAATGTCCTATAACCTAATGTCCTATAACCTAATGTCCTATAGTCTAATGTCCTATAGTCTAATGTCCTATAGTCTAATGTCCTATAACCTAATGTCCTATAGTCTAATGTCCTATAACCTAATGTCCTATAGTCTAATGTCCTATAGCCTAATGTCCTATAGTCTAATGTCCTATAGTCTAATGTCCTATAGTCTAATGTCCTATAGTCTAATGTCCTATAGTCTAATGTCCTATAACCTAATGTCCTATAGTCTAATGTCCTATAACCTAATGTCCTATAGTCTAATGTCCTATAACCTAATGTCCTATAGTCTAATGTCCTATAGCCTAATGTCCTATAGTCTAATGTCCTATAGTCTAATGTCCTATAGTCTAATGTCCTATAGTCTAATGTCCTATAGTCTAATGTCCTATAACCTAATGTCCTATAACCTAATGTCCTATAGTCTAATGTCCTATAGTCTAATGTCCTATAGTCTAATGTCCTATAGTCTAATGTCCTATAGTCTAATGTCCTATAACCTAATGTCCTATAGTCTAATGTCCTATAGTCTAATGTCCTATAACCTAATGTCCTATAACCTAATGTCATATAGTCTAATGTCCTATAGTCTAATGTCCTATAGTCTAATGTCCTATAGTCTAATGTCCTATAGTCTAATGTCCTAAAGCCTAATGTCCTATAGTCTAATGTCCTATAGTCTAATGTCCTATAGTCTAATGTCCTATAGTCTAATGTCCTATAGTCTAATGTCCTATAGTCTAATGTCCTATAGTCTAATGTCCTATAGTCTAATGTCCTATAACCTAATGTCCTATAACCTAATGTCCTATAGTCTAATGTCCTATAGTCTAATGTCCTATAGTCTAATGTCCTATAGTCTAATGTCCTATAGTCTAATGTCCTATAGTCTAATGTCCTATAGTCTAATGTCCTATAACCTAATGTCCTATAACCTAATGTCCTATAGTCTAATGTCCTATAGTCTAATGTCCTATAGTCTAATGTCCTATAACCTAATGTCCTATAGTCTAATGTCCTATAGTCTAATGTCCTATAGTCTAATGTCCTATAACCTAATGTCCTATAGTCTAATGTCCTATAGTCTAATGTCCTATAGTCTAATGTCCTATAACCTAATGTCCTATAGTATAATGTCCTATAACCTAATGTCCTATAGTCTAATGTCCTATAGTCTAATGTCCTATAGTCTAATGTCCTATAGTCTAATGTCCTATAACCTAATGTCCTATAGTCTAATGTCCTATAACCTAATGTCCTATAGTCTAATGTCCTATAACCTAATGTCCTATAGCCTAATGTCCTATAGTCTAATGTCCTATAGTCTAATGTCCTATAACCTAATGTCCTATAGTCTAATGTCCTATAGTCTAATGTCCTATAGTCTAATGTCCTATAACCTAATGTCCTATAGTCTAATGTCCTATAACCTAATGTCCTATAGTCTAATGTCCTATAACCTAATGTCCTATAGTCTAATGTCCTATAACCTAATGTCCTATAGTCTAATGTCCTATAGTCTAATGTCCTATAGTCTAATGTCCTATAGTCTAATGTCCTATAGTCTAATGTCCTATAACCTAATGTCCTATAACCTAATGTCCTATAGTCTAATGTCCTATAGTCTAATGTCCTATAGCCTAATGTCCTATAGTCTAATGTCCTATAGTCTAATGTCCTATAGTCTAATGTCCTATAGTCTAATGTCCTATAGCCTAATGTCCTATAACCTAATGTCCTATAACCTAATGTCCTATAGTCTAATGTCCTATAGTCTAATGTCCTATAGTCTAATGTCCTATAGCCTAATGTCCTATAACCTAATGTCCTATAGTCTAATGTCCTATAGCCTAATGTCCTATAACCTAATGTCCTATAGTCTAATGTCCTATAACCTAATGTCCTATAGTCTAATGTCCTATAACCTAATGTCCTATAGTCTAATGTCCTATAGTCTAATGTCCTATAGCCTAATGTCCTATAACCTAATGTCCTATAGTCTAATGTCCTATAACCTAATGTCCTATAGTCTAATGTCCTATAACCTAATGTCCTATAGTCTAATGTCCTATAACCTAATGTCCTATAACCTAATGTCCTATAGCCTAATGTCCTATAGTCTAATGTCCTATAGTCTAATGTCCTATAGTCTAATGTCCTATAGTCTAATGTCCTATAGCCTAATGTCCTATAGCCTAATGTCCTATAGTCTAATGTCCTATAGTCTAATGTCCTATAGTCTAATGTCCTATAGTCTAATGTCCTATAGTCTAATGTCCTATAACCTAATGTCCTATAGTCTAATGTCCTATAGTCTAATGTCCTATAGTCTAATGTCCTATAACCTAATGTCCTATAGTCTAATGTCCTATAACCTAATGTCCTATAGTCTAATGTCCTATAGCCTAATGTCCTATAGTCTAATGTCCTATAGTCTAATGTCCTATAACCTAATGTCCTATAACCTAATGTCCTATAGTCTAATGTCCTATAGCCTAATGTCCTATAGTCTAATGTCCTATAGTCTAATGTCCTATAGTCTAATGTCCTATAGTCTAATGTCCTATAGCCTAATGTCCTATAGTCTAATGTCCTATAACCTAATGTCCTATAGTCTAATGTCCTATAGTCTAATGTCCTATAGTCTAATGTCCTATAGTCTAATGTCCTATAACCTAATGTCCTATAGCCTAATGTCCTATAGCCTAATGTCCTATAGACGAATGTCCTATAGCCTAATGTCCTATAGTCTAATGTCCTATAACCTAATGTCCTATAGTCTAATGTCCTATAGTCTAATGTCCTATAGTCTAATGTCCTATAGTCTAATGTCCTATAGTCTAATGTCCTATAGACGAATGTCCTATAGCCTAATGTCCTATAGCCTAATGTCCTATAGACGAATGTCCTATAGCCTAATGTCCTATAGACGAATGTATATATATATATATCAATGAGTGTGCAGTATACATACTAGTTGCATATCAGAACTGAACAAGAAAGTGTAGACTACCGGTATATGAATGAAAAATGTAGAATAGGCTACAGTAAGCTACTCACCATGGCTGTCTAGTTTACAGAACTCTTGATTGAAGTCATGAGCACCCCAACTGCTTCTTGCTAACTGTATCTTTAAGAGTCCTCATAAAATACATGTACTTGCCCTCAGTAATTGCACCCTCTTAATAAAAACATTGGGATTGTATTCCTAGTGATCTCCTACATTGAAAATGCCCTCCATAATTATTTTTACTATTATATATTAAGCGGGAGCAGATGAAAAATAAAACAAAATACAATTTGTGGGTATAATATATATTTCACTCTCATGATCTGTTGTTATTTCATACTTAAGTAATAATGTATGTACAACATTTACATTTTATAAACAATGTATCAAACAGAAAAAAAAGCACTAACCATGTGTATATTCAGGGTACATATAGCTGCTTTATTTCCATCTATCTGACTTTAAGATATAACTGTTTTAAGATGAAACCCTACACAGTATGTGGAGAATTAATTGACTGAGTTGCCAGAATAAGCACCCAAGCCAAAATCTCACCACTATGGTTGTCAGGTAAACTATCACTGTTCAGTTGAAACCATTTCATCACAAGTGGATCAATTCTCCATTACAAAAAGAAAACATTGACACGTGACCAAATAGCACTATCATTACACGTTTTAAGAACATACTTTTACCATCCACTGACTCTGTAAAACTGGTTACCAATGCTTCCATTTTGAGTACAGCATACTTAACAAAATAGTAAATATTACCCAGTGAATACATGACCAAAAAAAAGGACGATGCCTTGTAAACTTGGCAATAATCCACAAAAATATACCTTTTTAAAAATCTGGTGAAGGTACAATATATAGGTACATACACCAAAGGTGATATATATTAAAGTTGCTATGTACATGAAAAAAAAGCTTTCAAATTTAAATTTTACATACAGAACAAAATATGGACAACAATGGTTTCAAGACAATTTGTCTTTTATATATTTTTTTACAGAAATCAGAAAACAAGGTACAAATAAACATATTCAAACATTAACCTCACGATTGATGCTCATTAATGCAAGTCCATTGAGACGCTCCTGAGCCATTGTCGACCTTAGGTAGGTTTTCATTAGCTTCAATTTGGAGAAGCTCCTCTCTATCGTTTTATGAAAATGTTCTGATTTTTATTAATGGGGAGAGGTTTATATAATGAGTGGGTAAACTCAACTGATGTATGTGGCATTTTATGGGATAGTTTCTACTGTGACATAAGAGTTGGCTAGACGATAACACGTCACGTTTAATTTCTTGCCTTTGAGTAAGAAGAATGTCACTTTAGTATTGAAATATGAATGTACCTATCCACAATATGCTGCAGAGGAGGGGTGTGCTAGCCCTTGCGCACACTTGGGTTTTATGTGTTAAATGGTTCTTTCTCAATTGGATGACTGGATAGTTTAGCTACATATTCCAGGTTCTTTGTACAATACACCTTCAACAGTACACAGAGCAGCAGAGCATCGCCCCTGATGACTGGGCAATCTTTAGGCTGTTCATGTGTAACATATCGTTTCATCCATCTAGAGATACATGTACAGTAAAGCATAGTGAAAGGCCCCACAGGGCTGAAAACAAGAGGGTTGAGGTTTGCATACTAACACGATAAACTGATCCAGAACCTGTAGTTGGTTGCACAAACTCACACTGCATTTTTGGGTAGGCTCTTCATTGTTCACACTTGCAGACAGTGCCAACTGTTTGATTTCTTTGATTTTAACTTAAATGGCACTTTTTTGATTTGAGTTAGGCATGAATTATTTCGTATATATTGGTATCTGTTACTACTAAAAATGAAGAAGAGTTCTTGAGCAAATTTAAGACTTGTTTATTCAAAAAAGCAGGTTACACAGCATGGCCCCTCAATGGAGCTGATGGTCCGAATCGGTCACAGGATGGATGTGAAGAAAAAAAAGAGGCAGAGCCCATCTGTGCAGAGGATTTTATACCCTGTCACTGCCACTGTCGCTGAGTCCACGTTATTTTAATTTGGTTGAATACAAAGTATACCAGTGAGACCATAGTAGGTGAGGCCATTCTCCGTCCTGCAAATAGGATGTCATTGTCTTATTATAATGCAACTCACCCTATGGTCTAATACAATTCCAATGCAACCTATGTTATGGGCGTCTTGCTGGCTCGGGCCCTAATGCAATTATATCTTCCCATGATGACATTCCTATGGGCGTCTTGCTGACTCGGGCCCCAATGCAATTATATCTTCCCATGATGACATTCCATCCTCTGCACATGCACGTCAAAAGGCCACCGTGTGTACCAGAGGGCCATGGCTATGGTCACAGAGCATGAAAATACACTACACTAGTCTTCCTGGGGTCCGACACAACAATCCTATTTGGACAGAGTGAAGTCAAATGTGTTGCCAGGAGAGGAGAAAGATTCCTAACAAACAACAGGCTTGTTTAATTTAAGAAATCTCTCCCTATCTCTCCTAACAGAAACAACACAAACGGACGGTTATCTAGTGAATAGGGGAACGAATCAGATAAATGACAAATATGTTTCTGCCCTCAAGCAAGCCCTGGATGAGTAAAGAGGGAGTCAAACAGAGTCTCCTACTGTGTTGCTTTCACTACGTGGCCGTTGGGTTGCCATGGCTACGGCCAGCTGCAGCAGTTGATGCATGCCCTGGAACGTGTTTCACTCTCTGTTTGGGTTGTCGGTTGGGTTTACACGCTAAGTCATATGAAAATACACTACAATCACAAGTGACTGCTTTTCTTTCGATTGGAGAAGGGTATACCAGAAGGGTATACCATGAACTTCTACAGAACAGCTTGAGATGTGCATCTCTTTTTGTGTTGGTTTATTTAATCTAATCAAAAATGAATAACTTTTTGAACTGAGCTTTATTGTATTTGTGTGCCTAAATCAAAATGGGTCAATTTATGGGTTAACTCTGTAAATACAGATTTTTGTAAAAAGTAACTGTCAACATGAAATGACTAAATAAACAGAGCTTCTATACAGTTTTCTAACGAAATATTGTCATCTCTTGCCTCACAGCTAGTCTTAGCAACCTGGATCTAGACAACCAGAATACATTTTGCTGTGGTTCCAGGCTAATCTCCGAACTAGGTTTAATTAAGGAGACTCGTTTCAGGCTTTCAGCGGTATTACCGATATTGGACAGGAGATGGCAGCAATTGGCTCATCCCATTGAGCAAATTAACGCTTCAGCTGTCAAATCTTACAGTGGATCAAACCTATTTAAATAGTCAGTCAAACATTGTGGTGTCACTCTGGGTGGAGGTAGCAAGCAGGGCCGCCCCTAGGCATTCAGGTGCCCTAGGCGAGAGTATGATTTGATGCCCCCCCACCCAAACATTTTTTAGGGGCGCCACCCCCACCACAACCACATTAAGCCACCAGTACTGCCTCATCACCACCCACACACTCAACAGTAGGGGAGGGGAGGTTCGCATGAGGCGAGTGTCGCGAAGCGTAATAGAGACAGTAGGCTGAGACATGTTTTCATAGAGACATAAAATTCATTTCATCAGAGACACAATTATTTAAATGAAAATAAAAATGCCCGGGGGGCGCCAAATGCCCCACCCAAAAAAAAAAAAACGTTGCAACGTGGCCACATAGTGAACACTGCTTCATAAAACTTCACTCAAACAACCCAGATATGATATTGCAAAGCATGTAGGGTAATGTAGTACAGGACTGTTGCTGCTGATGATGTCACGATAGCAATCTGACCAGATCTCTGACCCAGAGTTCTGGTTACCCAGGACGATGACAGAACTTGAATGTCAAACAATGACAGAACTTGAATGTCAACAAGACAAGACAACGTTGCATTTACCATTTACAATTTACCATTTACAAGCACAAGACAACGAAATCCAGTGAGATGCACATGCTACAGTACCTGAGCCAGTGTAAGCACTTCCACATTAAGTCCAGTGTGTCTGCCACATTGTTTTACTCTACTGTATAACTTGCCACATGAAGATCATCAACATTGACTGATTAATAGAGTTTATTTAAATACATTGTATTTGTATTTCACCCTCCAGCCTTCCTGCCTGCCTCCAGCCATGGACACGGTCCTGACTCCGTCATGGACTGGACTGCAGGACCTCAGCTGGGCCACAGCAGCCAGCAGAGTGGGAACCAGGCCCATGGCCATCTGAACAGACCTATACTCCGTGCTTCTGGTGAGTTTCTTAAAGGTCCACTATATCAGTGGAGGCTGGTGACTTCCAGAATTGAGGAGGCCAATTTTTTTCCGCTTGCTCGCGATGGAATGTTCCCTGTTCTTATAGAAGAATATTAAATTGACTTGTAATAAAACGAAATCGACTACATTAAAAAATAAAACTGTTCAATAAATCCTAAATGTTGTCTACCTATTCGATGTATAAATCGCGCCAGAATCTCGCCGACTTCCGAGGTCATTTTAAGCAAAAGTGTTTGTGTTATGATTAATAACTGTCCGCACCGTGGGTAACAGTCATCACTTTATTATCTCCTCACATCGCCATCTTGCACACCAACAACACGTGTCAACCGGGGGTAACTCCACACACTTCCGGTGTCTCTTAAAGGTGCAGTCCCACATACATAACATTTACCCCCCCCCACAGGAACCAGAAGAACACAATGAATAACACAACATTATAATTATCAAACTTATTTTTTCTTTTTTTTTTAAAACTTGATGAACTGGGTAGACTGCCAGTCACCAGCATAGCCATGTGGGTTATTCTGCCACTGAACAGGCTATGCCCTAAACCCTACCCTTGGGTTCACCAGTCCACGGCATAGTCCCTCAGGTGTGCTGGTCTGACCCGGGCACGGGCCGGACGAGCCTCTGGGCGAACCCCGGCCTCCACCAGTTCAGGTGGGAACTCAGCTGGACCCTGCGGTTGTTCTGGGTCTATGATGGGAGGCGATGCCACCTTCCGAAGCCGGCTTGCGTGCCACCGTGATCCGTCGTCCAGGCGAAACGAGGCTGGGCCCAGCTGAGCGGTGACCTTCATCGGCGCAGACCAGAACGAGAGCAGCTTGTGGTCCCGGTTAGGGCGGCGAATCCTGACCCAGTCCCCCTCTGTGAAGGGAGGTATTCTCACCCTCCGTCTCCTATCGAACCGCTGCTTCATCCGCCACTGTGCGTCTGCGACCCTGGCGCTCTGGCAGGGTGCTGCTGCTGGCGTGGCGACCGCTGGGGCCCGCAGCCGATTGAGAGGGAGCTGCAGCTCACGGCCCATCATCAGGAGTGCTGGGGAGCTGCCGGTAGTTGAGTGCGGCGTTGCTCTGTAATGAAGCAGGGTGCGGAGCAGCGCGGCTGAGAACGGCAGGCCATCTGCCAGGTGTGCTCTGACCCCATTCTTCAGAGTCTGGTTAAAACGCTCGACCCCCCCATTTGCCTCCGGGTGGTAGAACGCCGTTCGTATGTGGTTGATCCCCCTTTCCTCCACGAAGACGGCAAACTCCGCTGAGACAAACTGCGGGCCATTATCCGTTGTGATGGCGTTTGGATTGCCCCACCGAGCAAACAGAGAGGAGAGGAAGTCAGTGACCACCCGAGCTGTTACGGACCCCGTGGCGACCACCTCTGGCCACTTTGAGTGGAGGTCGTAGGCCACTAGGAGGAAACGTTGGTGGTGTGGGACGCCATGAAGTTCGCCACATATGTCCAGCTGGATGTGCTCCCAAGGCGTGGGTGGCCACTGCAAGGGCTGTAGGGGTGGTGAGGGTGGCGGGCCCGTCTTCCCACTGACCAGGCAGGCCGTGCACTCCTTCACCATCATCTCGATATCACGGTCTATGCCCGGCCACCACACCAAATCCCTGCAGCGCTGCTTCACCTTTACAATGCCCAGGTGGCCCTCGTGCGCCATGGCGAGGACGCGCGCCCTGAGGTCGCTGGGGATGAACGTGCGGAGCCCCCGGGCCACACAGACACCGTTCCAGCAGGTCAGTTCATTCCTGACCCGATGAAAAGGCGCCAGCTCCTCCGGCACTTTCGTGGGCCAACCCTCCCGGATGTAAGTGCGGAGATGGGAGAGCGTGGGGTCCTCTGTCGACGCGCGCTGAAGGTCCTCCAGGGAAACCGTGGCCTGGAGTGGGGCGTGCAGCATGAGCACGAGCTCTGACTCCATCTCGTCTGGGCCCTTGTTGGGCAACGGGCCGGGGTTGGGGCCGCCGAGTGCTGGGACGGGGGTGGCTCGGGAGAGCAGGTCAGCCACTACATTTTCCCTGCCGGGGGTAAACAGTGTGGTGAAATCATACGGTTGAAGCCTCTCCGACCAGCGGTAGATCCTCAGCGGCTTGTGGCCCGAACCTGAAGTAGCGAGCAGGGCCGTGAGAGCCTGGTGGTCAGTTCGCAATGTAAAGTGTCGCCCGTACACATACATATGCCACCGCTCGCACGCCCAGACGCAGGCTAGCGCCTCCCGCTCCCCCACCGAGTACTTTTGTTCAGCTGTGTTGAGGGACCGAGAGGCGAATGCCACCGGGCGTTCCGTGCCCCCCTGGATCTGGGACAGCACCGCCCCGATCGCCGTGTTGGATGCATCACACGTCACGAGTGTGGGGCTAGCCAGGTCAAAGAATGCCAGCACCGGCGGCGAGGTCAGCTGCTTCTTCAGTTGGTGAATAGCAGCAGAGCAGGCCGGGGTCCACTCCCAGACCGCGTCCTGTTTCAATAGTTCACGCAGTGGGGAGGTGGTCATGGAGTATCGGGGAAGGAAACGCAGGTAGTAGGCCGTCATCCCAAGAAACGAAGCCAGCTGAGCTGGGCAGGACGGCTCTGGCAGGCGCAGCACAGCCTCAACGTTAGAGTGTAGCGGGCTGAGTCCGTCGGCGGTCAGGCGGAACCCCACGAACTCGATGACCGGAGTGGCGAAGGTGCACTTTTCCCCACTTAGCGTGAGGTTGTGGCTGGCGAGGACGTCCAACACCCTCGCCAGGCGCTCGTCATGGACGTCCGGTGTCGCACCATGGACCACTATGTCGTCCAGGAAGATGACCACGCCCGGGATGCCGGCGAAGATGGTGGTCATGATCTTCTGGAAACAGCTGGGGGCTGAGCTGAGACCGAAGGGCATGCGGGTGTAGCGGAACACCCCGCCATGCGTCACGAAAGCTGTCAGGTTGCGGCTGTCGGGGTGCAGCGGAACCTGTAGGTAGCCTTGGCGAAGGTCGAGTTTCGAGAACACAGAGGAACCGTAGAAATGTGCAGCCAGCTCCTCCACCGTGGGCAGCGGGTACCTGTCCGGGATCACTGCCTTGTTGACTGACCTGAGATCGATGCACGGACGCAGGCCCCCTGACTTTTTCTTTACCACCACCAGGTTCGAAATCCAGGGGGAGGCATCGACACGCTCGATGATGCCCGCATCCGAGAGTTTCTGGAGCTCGGCGGTGACGTCGTCGCGTAGGGCGAGGGGCAGGCGGCGTATGGGCTGTATCACCGGATGCACCTCGGGCTTGAGGAGGGGCTGGTGGTTGAAGGCGGTGAGGCAGCCCAAACCGCTGAATAGAGCAGGCCAGCGTTGTTCCCACGGCGAGCCGACAGACAAGATGGCGGATCCAACATTGTCCATGAGGGTGAAACCCAGCTCGCAAAACAAATCAAAACCCATGAGGTTAGAACCCTGGTGAGACACCTGAAAGGTGAATGAGGGGAGGGCCTTAGTCCCGTAACGCACAGTGAAGGCGATTGTGCCCACCATGTCTATTTTGCAGCGCCCATAGCCATATAGGTCCTCGGCGTTGGCAGTGAGCGTTCGGAGTGGAAAGAGCCGCCGTACCGTGGCAGCGTTCATGAGCGACCTGGAGGCCCCCGTATCCACCAGCAGTGGGAGGCGAACCCCATCCAGCTAAACAGTGCACCACTTAGCCGGTCGGGGGGTGGCAGTCACTGAATGGATGGTCGTCTGTGTGGGCCGTCCCGGTGTACCTTGTGGCCGTGGACTGTCTGTTGTGGGGGTAGAGCGGCAGACCCGGGCAAAATGGTTCTGCCTGCCACAGCGCTGACACTGCTGCCCCTTGGCAGGGCAGTTTGGGGCTCGGCTTTGGTGTGATGATGAGCCACAATTACCACAGGCCCGGCGTGTTGTCGTACCCTGGCGTGCAGCAAAGTTCACATCGAGGCCGTCCTCTGGGAAACCGGACTCGGAAGGCTCCGTGGGCGGTGCCACCATTTGAGTTAGTAGCATGGGTCTGGGGGGAAACGAGCTGGAGGTGGGCGCTAGCTGTGACTTCAAGGCTGCTGCTGACTCGAGCTGGAATGCTAAATCCACAGCTTTAGCTAAAGTTAGGTCGTCTGGCATCATTAACAACGTGTCTCTGAGCTTTGAGTTATTAGTGTGTTCAGCCAGCTGATCCCGTATCAGTTCGTCTTCCAGCACCCCGAATTTACAGAGGCTGGCTAGTCCCCTCAGATCAGCCACGTAATGGTGGATAGACTCACCCGTCTGCTGCCGACGTTGGCGAAACATTATCCGCCGGAGCATTACATTCTGTGGAGCAGCAAAATGTCCATTGAGCAGTGTCACACAGTCCGCGTATCTCGGAGCGGGTCCGAGAGTCCGAAAAATCCGCTGTCCCTCGCTGCCCAGTGAGTGAATCAGCAGGGCTTTTCTTCGTTGGTCACCAGCACCGGCCAACCCGGCGGCTACTATGAACGTTTCGAAGGACTCACACCAGCGAATCCACGGGACCGGTGGATCGCCCGGCAGGGCGAGGAACGGGGAAAGAGGTGAGAGTAGAGAATCCATAATCCTCGTCGCCAATGTTATGATTAATAACTGTCCGCACCGTGGGTAACAGTCATCACTTTATTATCTCCTCACATCGCCATCTTGCACACCAACAACACGTGTCAACCGGGGGTAACTCCACACACTTCCGGTGTCTCTTAAAGGTGCAGTCCCACATACATAACAGTTTGGCCAAATTAGTTTTTCAGGGATAATAGCCATGGGTGTTTTAGACGTGTCCTGCAAAGGACAAGTTGATAGGACACTCGTAGCCAGTATGGCGAGTGTTTCTTTGACTGAAGTGACTGGCGAATTCTCAATGGCTTCATGTGATTGGATGAACAAAATGTCAATCTTTCAGCCCTGGACTCAATGCATGGTGAGGCCAGGCCTCCTCTGCCCACCCATTTTCAGTGATTTGGCCAATCACATATTATTGCCATGAAAAAAATGGCATTACATTGACTTCTATGAGAAACCACTGTCCTGGGGGAGGCCTCCCTCAATACAAACGGATAGGGATTCTGGCCTGTAGGTGCTTTACAATTGCAATATTGGGTTTTAGCCATGGAAAACTTCAGATTTATGAACAAAACGGAAATAATGTTAATATTAAAATATGTTTTTTGTTAAATAAATAAATAAAATAAATATAATTATTGCTTTTTTAAATCACTCTCTCTTCTCTCAAATGATTGGGGAGGCCAGGCCTCCTCCACCTCCACTGAGCCTCCACTGATATATATATATATATATATACAGTACTGTAGCCTTGCCACATAAAGCTCATCAGCATTTACTGATTGATTCAGTTTATATAAATTCATTGTCCCAGCTGTCCCCACAGTCTCTGCTGCTGGTGAGTACATGTCTTAAGGTGCTAAAACTATATAAATATAATGGAATTTGTATTATTTAGACTCATGAATGCATATGATATGTTGTGTCTAGTGACTCTGCACTGTACACTGGATGTAAGCACTTCCACATTAAGTCCAGTGTGTCTGCCACATTGTTTTACTCTACTGTATAACTTGCCACATGAAGATCATCAACATTGACTGATTAATAGAGTTTATTTAAATACATTGTATTTGTATTTCACCCTCCAGCCTTCCTGCCTGCCTCCAGCCATGGACACGGTCCTGACTCCGTCATGGACTGGACTGCAGGACCTCAGCTGGGCCACAGCAGCCAGCAGAGTGTCAAACCTGCCCACCATGGGCATGATAATGACTCGTTCATGGACTGGACTGCAGGCAGAGCGTCTAAAGGACGTGCGGAAGCACCAGCCAAGAGGAACTGCAAGAGGCGAAGAATATAGACAGGAGGCGACCAGACCACCGACCAGACCACCTGCCACCACCTGAAGACCCTTTCCAGCCTCTGCCTAATGTCCTATAGTCTAATGTCCTATAACCTAATGTCCTATAACCTAATGTCCTATAGTCTAATGTCCTATAGTCTAATGTCCTATAGTCTAATGTCCTATAGTCTAATGTCCTATAGTCTAATGTCCTATAGTCTAATGTCCTATAGTCTAATGTCCTATAGCCTAATGTCCTATAGTCTAATGTCCTATAGCCTAATGTCCTATAGTCTAATGTCCTATAACCTAATGTCCTATAGCCTAATGTCCTATAGTCTAATGTCCTATAGTCTAAGGGGTATAAGGAGTATAAGGGGTATAAGGTGGTATAAGGTGGTATAAGGGGTATAAGGGGTATAAGGGGTATAAGGTGGTATAAGGGGTATAAGGTGGTATAAGGGGTATAAGGGGTATAAGGTGGTATAAGGGGTATAAGGTGGTATAAGGGGTATAAGGTGGTATAAGGGGTATAAGGTGGTATAAGGTGGTATAAGGGGTATAAGGTGGTATAAGGGGTATAAGGGGTATAAGATGCCTGCTTTCTGGATTGACGTGTCAATCAGGTTGTTTCTTTGCAGGTATCCTGCCAGCCTATGAGCGACCACGCTGAAGAAGATTTTTCCCTCGACATTTAGAAGGCTGATCTGCCGGAACTGTCCGATTTCTGTTGAGTCCTTTTCCTTGGGGATAAGGATCCCTCCGGCTCTCCGCCAGGACGTTGGTATCGCCTTCTTTTGCCACACAACTTTCATCAGCTTCCAGAGGAATTTCAGGACATCTGGTGCGTTTTTGTAGAGCCTGTATGGAACTCCGTTGGGACCTGGAGCTGACGCGGCCCTTGCTCTTCGCACAGTGTTGTCTACTTCACTCCACCTGGGTGGACTGATATCTAGTTCGTGCTCTGGTGGATTGACTGGTGGCATGTCAGGTGGGAGCGTGACCTCTTCCTGGTGTCGGTCATCTGTGCAGCCCTTTTTCTGATGTTCTTCCAGGTGGGCCTTTGCCACTGAGAGACTTCCGCTCTTCTCCTTTGTGAAGAGAGTCTTCACAAATTTGAAAGGATCTTTGTAGAAGCGTGATCTTGTTTGCTCCTTCCTTCTGCGCCTCTTCAGGAGGTTTTCAGCTCTCCTCAGTGTTGCAAGCCTGCTCTTAATCTCTTCCTGCAGCAGGTTTATTCCCTCCTTCTCCTCCTCTGTGGCCTTCCTCCAATGCTTCTTCAGCTGCCTCCTCTCCTTGACTAGTCGGTCTATTTCTGTCTGCCTTCTGGACTTGGTGGGAATTGACTGAGTAGATCGTTTGCCTTCGACCACTCCGAACTGTTCCACTCCATAGGCATAGATGAGGTTGCCCATTCTCTCCAACTTCTTCATGGTGGTGCCTCTGATCCCTTCTAGGATGTTGCAGAGATCAGTGTTGACCTCCTTCCACAGCGTCTTGTTGCAGGACTTTGGCCACTTGACTAATGGCCTTCGCCCCTGGATCTTCTTCTCTGCTGGTGGTCGTGATGTGTTGGATTCAGGTTGCTCTCCTGTGCCTTGTTCTTCCTCCTCTGGGACAGGGGTGTTGTCCTATAGTCTAATGTCCTATAGTCTAATGTCCTTGTGGGGAACATGACGCGTTCCGACCGGCAGGGGGAGCTATAGGACAGTTGGTGAAGGGATGAGGGTCCGATGGGCATCGGCTGGTGCCAATCGGATCCTCAATTAGATCCTCATCAACTTAACGTGTGGCTTTGTTCCCCAGAAGGGGAGTCGGACGGGGTAGCCCGAGAACGGAGTAGCGAACGAAACCAGTGACCAGAACGAGGGTACCAGAAGCGGGGATACTAAGACGGAGAAGCAGCGGAGTGTCAGGGAGCGAGGGACGGACGAGCGCTGCCGGAGAGCCGCGACCGAAAGGGTCGGACTAGAAGCGGGCCGAGACGTCCTCGCTGGAGCAAGGCTCAGCCTGACGGAAACTCCAGAACAGCTGCTCTCATAATAAAAACCCGCTTGTAGAAACTACCCAGCCTATTGTCTGTCTCCCTCTGTGGCCGAAACCTGTTACAGTGGCGCCCAACGTGGGGCACAGAGGAGAGGCGGACCCGAAAACACCAGAGAACAGACAGGCGGGGGCATGGAGTCGCCCCTGGGACATGTGCTCGCCCACCTGGCACAGCTGCAGGAGCAACAGGCGGCAATGGCACGAGCCAGCCAATCGGACCCTGATGAACGCGGTGTCTAAATTCGATGCCTATCCAATGCCCAGGGTCGACGAGCTCTTGGACCGGCTTGGCGCGGCGAAATTCTATACGACCCTGGACTGTACGAAGGGATACTGGCAGATTCCGCTGTCGCCAGGGTCCCGCGAGAAAACGGCGTTCTCCACCCCGCGCGGTCTATACCAGTTCACCGCGCTGCCGTTCGGGTTGTTCGGGGCCCCGGCTACGTTCCAGCGGCTCATGGATCGTATCCTTCGGCCGCACTCTGCATACGCAGCGGCCTACCTCGACGACATCGTGATCTACAGCGATACATGGCCGCAGCATATGCAGCGGGTAGCGGCCGTGCTGCAGTCGCTGGGGCGGGCGGGGCTCACGGCCAACCCAGCGAAGTGCGTGATCGGGCGGGGGGAGATCCGCTTTCTGGGGTACATCCTGGGCGGTGGGGAGGTGCGCCCGCAGGTAGATAAGACCGCTGCGGTCGCCGCCGCCCCGCAGCCCAGGACCCGGAAGGAAGTGAGGCGGTTCCTGGGACTGGCGGGCTATTACCGGCAATTCGTGCCGGGGTTCGCGGAGCTGGCCAGCCCCCTGACCGACCTCACCCGGAAGGGTGCCCCAGACCCGGTCCAGTGGTCGGAGCCGTGCCAGGTGGCGTTTGAAGGTATTAAAGCGGCTCTCTGTGGTAAAACTGTCCTGCATGCTCCGGATTTTAACATCCCTTTTTCCCTGCAGACGGACGCGTCGGATAGGGGGCTGGGAGCGGTGCTGACCCAGCAGGTGGAGGGAGCCAACCGTCCGGTGCTGTACCTGAGCCGCAAGTTATCAGAGCGAGAGGGCAGGTACAGCACGGTGGAGAAGGAGTGCCTGGCCATCCGGTGGGCGGTCGGCGCCCTCCGGTACTACCTGCTGGGGCGCGCGTTCACCCTCTACTCCGACCATGCTCCCCTCCAGTGGCTCCACCGTATGAAGGACTCTAACGCGAGGATCACACGCTGGTACCTCGCGCTACAGCCCTTCAATTTTGCGGTGGTGCACAGGCCGGGGACGCAGATGGTCGTGGCCGACTTCCTCTCCCGTGATGGGGGGGGGGGGGGAGTAGGCTGGCGGCCGGGCGCGCCCGGCCTTGATCTGGTGGTGGGGGTGTGTGGGGAACATGACGCGTTCCGACCGGCAGGGGGAGCTATAGGACAGTTGGTGAAGGGATGAGGGTCCGATGGGCATCGGCTGGTGCCAATCGGATCCTCATCAGGGTCCGATTGGCATCGGCTGATGCCAATTAGATCCTCATCAACGCGCGCTCTTAACGTGTGGCTTTGTTCCCCAGAAGGGGAGTCGGACGGGGTAGCCCGAGAACGGAGTAGCGAACGAAACCAGTGACCAGAACGAGGGTACCAGAAGCGGGGATACTAAGACGGAGAAGCAGCGGAGTGTCAGGGAGCGAGGGACGGACGAGCGCTGCCGGAGAGCCGCGACCGAAAGGGTCGGACTAGAAGCGGGCCGAGACGTCCTCGCTGGAGCAAGGCTCAGCCTGACGGAAACTCCAGAACAGCTGCTCTCATAATAAAAACCCGCTTGTAGAAACTACCCAGCCTATTGTCTGTCTCCCTCTGTGGCCGAAACCTGTTACAGTCCTATAGTCTAATGTCCTATAGTCTAATGTCCTATAACCTAATGTCCTATAGTCTAATGTCCTATAACCTAATGTCCTATAGTCTAATGTCCTATAGCCTAATGTCCTATAGTCTAATGTCCTATAGTCTAATGTCCTATAGCCTAATGTCCTATAGTCTATAGTCTAATGTCCTATAGTCTACTGTCCTATAGTCTAATGTCCTATAGTCTAATGTCCTATAGTCTAATGTCCTATAACCTAATGTCCTATAGTCTAATGTCCTATAGCCTAATGTCCTATAGTCTAATGTCCTATAGCCTAATGTCCTATAGTCTAATGTCCTATAGTCTAATGTCCTATAGTCTAATGTCCTATAACCTAATGTCCTATAGTCTAATGTCCTATAGCCTAATGTCCTATAGTCTAATGTCCTATAGTCTAATGTCCTATAGTCTACTGTCCTATAACCTAATGTCCTATAGTCTAATGTCCTATAGTCTAATGTCCTATAGTCTAATGTCCTATAGTCTAATGTCCTATAGCCTAATGTCCTATAGTCTAATGTCCTATAGCCTAATGTCCTATAGCCTAATGTCCTATAGCCTAATGTCCTATAGTCTAATGTCCTATAGTCTAATGTCCTATAACCTAATGTCCTATAGCCTAATGTCCTATAACCTAATGTCCTATAGCCTAATGTCCTATAGTCTAATGTCCTATAGTCTAATGTCCTATAGTCTAATGTCCTATAGTCTAATGTCCTATAACCTAATGTCCTATAGTCTAATGTCCTATAACCTAATGTCCTATAGTCTAATGTCCTATAGCCTAATGTCCTATAGTCTAATGTCCTATAGTCTAATGTCCTATAGTCAAATGTCCTATAGTCTAATGTCCTATAACCTAATGTCCTATAGTCTAATGTCCTATAACCTAATGTCCTATAGTCTAATGTCCTATAGCCTAATGTCCTATAGTCTAATGTCCTATAGTCTAATGTCCTATAGTCTAATGTCCTATAGTCTAATGTCCTATAACCTAATGTCCTATAACCTAATGTCCTATAGTCTAATGTCCTATAGTCTAATGTCCTATAGTCTAATGTCCTATAGTCTAATGTCCTATAGTCTAATGTCCTATAACCTAATGTCCTATAACCTAATGTCCTATAGTCTAATGTCCTATAGTCTAATGTCCTATAGCCTAATGTCCTATAGTCTAATGTCCTATAGCCTAATGTCCTATAGTCTATAGTCTAATGTCCTATAGTCTACTGTCCTATAGTCTAATGTCCTATAGTCTAATGTCCTATAGTCTAATGTCCTATAGTCTAATGTCCTATAACCTAATGTCCTATAGTCTAATGTCCTATAGTCTAATGTCCTATAGTCTAATGTCCTATAGTCTACTGTCCTATAACCTAATGTCCTATAGTCTAATGTCCTATAGTCTAATGTCCTATAGTCTAATGTCCTATAGTCTAATGTCCTATAGCCTAATGTCCTATAGTCTAATGTCCTATAGCCTAATGTCCTATAGCCTAATGTCCTATAGCCTAATGTCCTATAGCCTAATGTCCTATAGTCTAATGTCCTATAACCTAAAGTCCTATAGTCTAATGTCCTATAGTCTAATGTCCTATAGTCTAATATCCTATAACCTAATGTCCTATAGTCTAATGTCCTATAACCTAATGTCCTATAGTCTAATGTCCTATAACCTAATGTCCTATAGTCTAATGTCCTATAGCCTAATGTCCTATAGTCTAATGTCCTATAGTCTAATGTCCTATAGTCTAATGTCCTATAGTCTAATGTCCTATAACCTAATGTCCTATAACCTAATGTCCTATAGTCTAATGTCCTATAGTCTAATGTCCTATAGTCTAATGTCCTATAACCTAATGTCCTATAGTCTAATGTCCTATAGCCTAATGTCCTATAGTCTAATGTCCTATAGTCTAATGTCCTATAGTCTAATGTCCTATAGTCTAATGTCCTATAACCTAATGTCCTATAACCTAATGTCCTATAGTCTAATGTCCTATAGTCTAATGTCCTATAGTCTAATGTCCTATAGTCTAATGTCCTATAGTCTAATGTCCTATAACCTAATGTCCTATAGTCTAATGTCCTATAGTCTAATGTCCTATAGTCTAATGTCCTATAGTCTAATGTCCTATAGTCTAATGTCCTATAACCTAATGTCCTATAACCTAATGTTATATAGTCTAATGTCCTATAGTCTAATGTCCTATAGTCTAATGTCCTATAGTCTAATGTCCTATAGTCTAATGTCCTATAGCCTAATGTCATATAGTCTAATGTCCTATAGTCTAATGTCCTATAGTCTAATGTCCTATAGTCTAATGTCCTATAGTCTAATGTCCTATAGTCTAATGTCCTATAACCTAATGTCCTATAGTCTAATGTCCTATAGTCTAATGTCCTATAGTCTAATGTCCTATAGTCTAATGTCCTATAACCTAATGTCCTATAGTCTAATGTCCTATAACCTAATGTCCTATAGTCTAATGTCCTATAGTCTAATGTCCTATAGTCTAATGTCCTAACCTAATGTCCTATAACCTAATGTCCTATAGTCTAATGTCCTATAGTCTAATGTCCTATAGCCTAATGTCCTATAGTCTAATGTCCTATAGTCTAATGTCCTATAGTCTAATGTCATATAGTCTAATGTCCTATAGTCTAATGTCCTATAACCTAATGTCCTATAACCTAATGTCCTATAGTCTAATGTCCTATAGTCTAATGTCCTATAGTCTAATGTCCTATAGTCTAATGTCCTATAGTCTAATGTCCTATAGTCTAATGTCCTATAACCTAATGTCCTATAACCTAATGTCCTATAGTCTAATGTCCTATAGTCTAATGTCCTATAGTCTAATGTCCTATAACCTAATGTCCTATAGTCTAATGTCCTATAGTCTAATGTCCTATAGTCTAATGTCCTATAACCTAATGTCCTATAGTCTAATGTCCTATAGTCTAATGTCCTATAGTCTAATGTCCTATAACCTAATGTCCTATAGTCTAATGTCCTATAACCTAATGTCCTATAGTCTAATGTCCTATAGTCTAATGTCCTATAGTCTAATGTCCTATAGTCTAATGTCCTATAACCTAATGTCCTATAGTCTAATGTCCTATAACCTAATGTCCTATAGTCTAATGTCCTATAACCTAATGTCCTATAGTCTAATGTCCTATAGTCTAATGTCCTATAGTCTAATGTCCTATAACCTAATGTCCTATAGTCTAATGTCCTATAGTCTAATGTCCTATAGTCTAATGTCCTATAACCTAATGTCCTATAGTCTAATGTCCTATAACCTAATGTCCTATAGTCTAATGTCCTATAACCTAATGTCCTATAGTCTAATGTCCTATAACCTAATGTCCTATAGTCTAATGTCCTATAGTCTAATGTCCTATAGTCTAATGTCCTATAGTCTAATGTCCTATAGTCTAATGTCCTATAACCTAATGTCCTATAACCTAATGTCCTATAGTCTAATGTCCTATAGTCTAATGTCCTATAGCCTAATGTCCTATAGTCTAATGTCCTATAGTCTAATGTCCTATAGTCTAATGTCCTATAGTCTAATGTCCTATAGTCTAATGTCCTATAGCCTAATGTCCTATAACCTAATGTCCTATAACCTAATGTCCTATAGTCTAATGTCCTATAGTCTAATGTCCTATAGTCTAATGTCCTATAGTCTAATGTCCTATAACCTAATGTCCTATAACCTAATGTCATATAGTCTAATGTCCTATAGTCTAATGTCCTATAGTCTAATGTCCTATAGTCTAATGTCCTATAGTCTAATGTCCTATAGCCTAATGTCCTATAGTCTAATGTCCTATAGTCTAATGTCCTATAGTCTAATGTCCTATAGTCTAATGTCCTATAGTCTAATGTCCTATAGTCTAATGTCCTATAACCTAATGTCCTATAACCTAATGTCCTATAGTCTAATGTCCTATAGTCTAATGTCCTATAGCCTAATGTTCTATAACCTAATGTCCTATAGTCTAATGTCCTATAGTCTAATGTCCTATAGTCTAATGTCCTATAACCTAATGTCCTATAACCTAATGTCCTATAGTCTAATGTCCTATAGTCTAATGTCCTATAACCTAATGTCCTATAGTCTAATGTCCTATAGTCTAATGTCCTATAGTCTAATGTCCTATAACCTAATGTCCTATAGTCTAATGTCCTATAACCTAATGTCCTATAGTCTAATGTCCTATAGTCTAATGTCCTATAGTCTAATGTCCTATAGTCTAATGTCCTATAACCTAATGTCCTATAACCTAATGTCCTATAGTCTAATGTCCTATAGTCTAATGTCCTATAGCCTAATGTCCTATAGTCTAATGTCCTATAGTCTAATGTCCTATAGTCTAATGTCCTATAGTCTAATGTCCTATAGTCTAATGTCCTATAGTCTAATGTCCTATAGTCTAATGTCCTATAACCTAATGTCCTATAACCTAATGTCCTATAGTCTAATGTCCTATAGTCTAATGTCCTATAGTCTAATGTCCTATAACCTAATGTCCTATAGTCTAATGTCCTATAACCTAATGTCCTATAGTCTAATGTCCTATAGCCTAATGTCCTATAGTCTAATGTCCTATAGTCTAATGTCCTATAGTCTAATGTCCTATAGTCTAATGTCCTATAGTCTAATGTCCTATAACCTAATGTCCTATAGTCTAATGTCCTATAACCTAATGTCCTATAGTCTAATGTCCTATAACCTAATGTCCTATAGTCTAATGTCCTATAGCCTAATGTCCTATAGTCTAATGTCCTATAGTCTAATGTCCTATAGTCTAATGTCCTATAACCTAATGTCCTATAACCTAATGTCCTATAGTCTAATGTCCTATAGTCTAATGTCCTATAGTCTAATGTCCTATAGTCTAATGTCCTATAGTCTAATGTCCTATAACCTAATGTCCTATAGTCTAATGTCCTATAGTCTAATGTCCTATAGTCTAATGTCCTATAGTCTAATGTCCTATAACCTAATGTCCTATAACCTAATGTCATATAGTCTAATGTCCTATAGTCTAATGTCCTATAGTCTAATGTCCTATAGTCTAATGTCCTATAGTCTAATGTCCTATAGCCTAATGTCCTATAGTCTAATGTCCTATAGTCTAATGTCCTATAGTCTAATGTCCTATAGTCTAATGTCCTATAGTCTAATGTCCTATAGTCTAATGTCCTATAACCTAATGTCCTATAACCTAATGTCCTATAGTCTAATGTCCTATAGTCTAATGTCCTATAGTCTAATGTCCTATAGTCTAATGTCCTATAGTCTAATGTCCTATAGTCTAATGTCCTATAACCTAATGTCCTATAACCTAATGTCCTATAGTCTAATGTCCTATAGTCTAATGTCCTATAGTCTAATGTCCTATAACCTAATGTCCTATAGTCTAATGTCCTATAGTCTAATGTCCTATAGTCTAATGTCCTATAACCTAATGTCCTATAGTCTAATGTCCTATAGTCTAATGTCCTATAGTCTAATGTCCTATAACCTAATGTCCTATAGTCTAATGTCCTATAACCTAATGTCCTATAGTCTAATGTCCTATAGTCTAATGTCCTATAGTCTAATGTCCTATAGTATAATGTCCTATAACCTAATGTCCTATAGTCTAATGTCCTATAACCTAATGTCCTATAGTCTAATGTCCTATAACCTAATGTCCTATAGTCTAATGTCCTATAGTCTAATGTCCTATAGTCTAATGTCCTATAACCTAATGTCCTATAGTCTAATGTCCTATAGTCTAATGTCCTATAGTCTAATGTCCTATAACCTAATGTCCTATAGTCTAATGTCCTATAACCTAATGTCCTATAGTCTAATGTCCTATAACATAATGTCCTATAGTCTAATGTCCTATAACCTAATGTCCTATAGTCTAATGTCCTATAGTCTAATGTCCTATAGTCTAATGTCCTATAGTCTAATGTCCTATAGTCTAATGTCCTATAACCTAATGTCCTATAACCTAATGTCCTATAGTCTAATGTCCTATAGTCTAATGTCCTATAGCCTAATGTCCTATAGTCTAATGTCCTATAGTCTAATGTCCTATAGTCTAATGTCCTATAGTCTAATGTCCTATAGTCTAATGTCCTATAGCCTAATGTCCTATAACCTAATGTCCTATAACCTAATGTCCTATAGTCTAATGTCCTATAGTCTAATGTCCTATAGTCTAATGTCCTATAGCCTAATGTCCTATAACCTAATGTCCTATAGTCTAATGTCCTATAGCCTAATGTCCTATAACCTAATGTCCTATAGTCTAATGTCCTATAACCTAATGTCCTATAGTCTAATGTCCTATAACCTAATGTCCTATAGTCTAATGTCCTATAGTCTAATGTCCTATAGCCTAATGTCCTATAACCTAATGTCCTATAGTCTAATGTCCTATAACCTAATGTCCTATAGTCTAATGTCCTATAACCTAATGTCCTATAGTCTAATGTCCTATAACCTAATGTCCTATAACCTAATGTCCTATAGCCTAATGTCCTATAGTCTAATGTCCTATAGTCTAATGTCCTATAGTCTAATGTCCTATAGTCTAATGTCCTATAGTCTAATGTCCTATAGCCTAATGTCCTATAGCCTAATGTCCTATAGTCTAATGTCCTATAGTCTAATGTCCTATAGTCTAATGTCCTATAGTCTAATGTCCTATAGTCTAATGTCCTATAACCTAATGTCCTATAGTCTAATGTCCTATAGTCTAATGTCCTATAGTCTAATGTCCTATAACCTAATGTCCTATAGTCTAATGTCCTATAACCTAATGTCCTATAGTCTAATGTCCTATAGCCTAATGTCCTATAGTCTAATGTCCTATAGTCTAATGTCCTATAACCTAATGTCCTATAACCTAATGTCCTATAGTCTAATGTCCTATAGCCTAATGTCCTATAGTCTAATGTCCTATAGTCTAATGTCCTATAGTCTAATGTCCTATAGTCTAATGTCCTATAGCCTAATGTCCTATAGTCTAATGTCCTATAGTCTAATGTCCTATAACCTAATGTCCTATAGTCTAATGTCCTATAGTCTAATGTCCTATAGTCTAATGTCCTATAGTCTAATGTCCTATAACCTAATGTCCTATAGCCTAATGTCCTATAGCCTAATGTCCTATAGACGAATGTCCTATAGCCTAATGTCCTATAGTCTAATGTCCTATAACCTAATGTCCTATAGTCTAATGTCCTATAGTCTAATGTCCTATAGTCTAATGTCCTATAGTCTAATGTCCTATAGTCTAATGTCCTATAGACGAATGTCCTATAGCCTAATGTCCTATAGCCTAATGTCCTATAGCCTAATGTCCTATAGCCTAATGTCCTATAGACGAATGTCCTATAGCCTAATGTCCTATAGACGAATGTATATATATATCAATGAGTGTGCAGTATACATACTAGTTGCATATCAGAACTGAACAAGAAAGTGTAGACTACCGGTATATGAATGAAAAATGTAGAATAGGCTACAGTAAGCTACTCACCATGGCTGTCTAGTTTACAGAACTCTTGATTGAAGTCATGAGCACCCCAACTGCTTCTTGCTAACTGTATCTTTAAGAGTCCTCATAAAATACATGTACTTGCCCTCAGTAATTGCACCCTCTTAATAAAAACATTGGGATTGTATTCCTAGTGATCTCCTACATTGAAAATGCCCTCCATAATTATTTTTACTATTATATATTAAGCGGGAGCAGATGAAAAATAAAACAAAATACAATTTGTGGGTATAATATATATTTCACTCTCATGATCTGTTGTTATTTCATACTTAAGTAATAATGTATGTACAACATTTACATTTTATAAACAATGTATCAAACAGAAAAAAAAGCACTAACCATGTGTATATTCAGGGTACATATAGCTGCTTTATTTCCATCTATCTGACTTTAAGATATAACTGTTTTAAGATGAAACCCTACACAGTATGTGGAGAATTAATTGACTGAGTTGCCAGAATAAGCACCCAAGCCAAAATCTCACCACTATGGTTGTCAGGTAAACTATCACAGTTCAGTTGAAACCATTTCATCACAAGTGGATCAATTCTCCATTACAAAAAGAAAACATTGACACGTGACCAAATAGCACTATCATTACACGTTTTAAGAACATACTTTTACCATCCACTGACTCTGTAAAACTGGTTACCAATGCTTCCATTTTGAGTACAGCATACTTAACAAAATAGTAAATATTACCCAGTGAATACATGACCAAAAAAAAGGACGATGCCTTGTAAACTTGGCAATAATCCACAAAAATATACCTTTTTAAAAATCTGGTGAAGGTACAATATATAGGTACTTTCGTATATATTTTGGTATCTGTTACTTACTAAAAAATGAAGAAGAGTTCGTGAGCAAATTTAAGACTTGTTTATTCAAAAAAGCAGGTTACACAGCTTGGCCCCTCAATGGAGCTGATGGTCCGAATCGGTCACAGGATGGATTTGAAGAAAAATAAAGAGAAAGAGTCCATCTACGTAGCGGACTTTATACCCTGTCACTATTATTTCGCTGAGCCAACTAAACAGAGTCCACGTTACTTTAATTTGGTTGAATACAAAGCATACCAGTGAGTAGGTGAGGCCATTCTCCGTCCTGCAAATAGGATGTCATTGTCTTATTATAATGCAACTCACCCTATGGTCTAATACGATTCCAATGTAACCTATGTTATGGCCGTTTTGCTGACTCGACCCCAATGCAATTATCCTCCCATGATGACATTCCATCCTCTGCACATGCATTGTCAAAAGGCCACCGTGTGTCTCTCCCTATTTCTCCTAACAGAAACAACACAAACGGACGGTTATCTAGTGAATAGGGGAACGAATCAGATAAATGACAAATATGTTTCTGCCCTCAAGCAAGCCCTGGATGAGTAAATAGGGAGTCAAACAGAGTCCCCTACTGTGTTGCTTTCACTACGTGGCCGTCGGGTTGCCATGGCTACGTCATATGAAAATACACTACACAGCCCCCCTCGGAACACGCAGAGTGTGTTCCGAAACTAAACGACAGACAGAAAAACTACATCAACCCATCAACTACATCAACACATCAACACATCAACACATCAACACATCAACACATCAACACATCAACACATCACTCAGTTCATCATGCATAATACAAAAACTGAGATACAGAAATTTCCAACGACCGATGTTTCCCTCGTCCGAAGCGGCAGGGTCAGAGGTTGCTAGCACATGGCCCCAGTTGGAGAACAGCCTTTACCGCTGTCTCAGATTGATAACACTTTCATAGTCAGGAGCTTCCATTGTCGCGTAACCATTACATCACTTCACAACCGACATCAATCACATGATATAGAAAGAAACAAACAGGAACCGAAGCAAACAATCACAAAACATCACTTAATAAACAAATCATCAAAAGAGGAAACAAAATCAGAAAGCAAAGCAGAATCCAGCTTTTGCTCATCAGCTATGTCGGCCATCATTAAAGCATTAACCGGAACATCAGAAATACACTTTCCAAAACATTTGATTAAAATACCAAGTAACATAATACAGATGATAATGACAACAAGAATAATAGCGACGGACCTGATCATATTACCAATACCTGAAAAAGCAGAATCAAAGAAATCCAATGTATTCCAACCGTGTTCTTTACGTAAATCCTCTATACCCTTCTTGTTAGATTCATGGAAATCATACAGAGCGTTACCAGAATCCGAAATATAACTGCAACATTCACCGCCTATCAAAGCACAAGTACCACCCTGACTGGCCAAAATAATGTCCAAAGCCATTCTATTTTGGAGAGCTACATTCTTAGTTTCAGTCAATTCAGTAGCCAGGGCAGATACTACAGCATCCGAAGCATTAATGTGTTTTTCAAGAACGGATGATAGGGCACTTAATTCAGTCTGAGAGTTGTAGACACCATAACTTGGGAATATTAGGCCAAAAAACTTCTGAGCGGTAGATAACGCCCTACGACTACGATGGGTTGCTTGTTTGTGAAGTACAGACATCTCTTCCCGAGTAACTTTCCTAATCAAAGGTATCAGATGAGCTAAATAACAAAGTCCCTCACTCAAAGCAGGAAGCTTAGAGAATGCATTATTATCACATACAAGAAACACACCCTCCGGGAGTTGAAGCTCCGTACCAGGATACGGGAAAATGACACCACCTATACAAGACGCGGCCCCTAGCTGACGAAGCGCGCTGCCCTTGGGCCGAGATTGTATGTCAATACAGGTTGTAATATTTACGAGAGGCATGACCTTAAGCTGCGTGGTGCCTTTCTGCCGTCTGGTAGTATTGGTATCATGTAATTTCATTTGAGGCACCATAGCACAATCAACAACTTTACATTTCAATCCAGAAATAACAACTGAACCTCTCCACCGTGTAGAAGTCACACTCCCAGAACATAACAGATGAGGACTCAATGCAGTACCATTCAATTGAACGAACATAGCTTGGATAATATATATCTTCTTCGGACCTGTTGGTTGTGACAAATGTGTAAGCCTATCAATAATAACCTTCCCCACACCGCTAGGCCTATGGTGTTCGTTAACTGCTGCTGTCAGACGTTCCAACACACCAATATCCACACCTGCATAGGAAGAATTTAAAGGAACCAGAATCGTGCTGGGCTGACAAGAAGAGCTCTGGTTCTTGCCCTGTAAAACAAATTGGGCTAAACCCTGCCAATTATAATGAAACCATTCTGCTTTAGTTAACGGTATGGGGAAAAACATAGGAGCAGATGTACTTACAGGGACCTGTTGACAAATCCAGCAATCAGAATAATTCATTTTTGAAGCAAAATCTTTCATGATACTAGTGGCAGAATTAGGGTGGGACCGTGTCCCCAGGTGATTAGAATCATACAACAAATAATCGTCAGTAGCGACTACAATCGCCTTCGTAGAAGCCTTTACAGCAACATTTTTAACCTTTCCTGGTAACTCAACTGGAAAAATATATTCATGCACAAATTCCCTACAGTCCACCAAAAAGTCGTGTGGAAAGTCAGGAATGTTACTACAAACTTTGTCCTTGAAATTGTTGGATTTGTCAAACACCTGTTCACCGATATTACGTCTAGCACACCAATACGAGTTCACCTCATTGTCAACATTAGTTAATGTCACAAGTGTTGACATTAACTGTTGTGTAAGTGTAATATATTTGGCATCCAGTAAGTACCACTCAGCCGCTTCAGTCGAGGCATAGATCAAACAATCATCAACAGTACAACGTGAATGTGGGCAAATAAAAGCTCTACCTAATGTGATAAATCTTTTCTGACGTCCAGGCATAACAGTGTGTGAGTGAAGTGTAGCATTGTCCAAGGAAGTCAATGGGGT
Organism: Nansenia antarctica; assembly: GCF_963989245.1. Lineage (NCBI taxonomy): Eukaryota > Metazoa > Chordata > Actinopteri > Argentiniformes > Microstomatidae > Nansenia > Nansenia antarctica. Next base: position 34,245,573 of record NC_137679.1, on the reverse strand, counting down.
AGGAACACTAAGGGGTATATTAGTCTCTGAAACGGCATGGCTTGAGTTTCCTCCTAATTGGCCTCGGTGTATCACGGGATCTGTCTGGTTGGGGTGTATCACTGACAGGTCTGTGTCTCTCAATGGTACCTTGGTCCGGGCAGCCGCCCGGGTTGCTGACATCTCCGTCTGGAGCATTGTCAGGGTCGGAAGGGGTGACAACAGGGGCAACACCAGGCTTGGTAGAACCCCCAAGAGGGGTGTCGCAGTCACTGGATCCTTCACGATCTCCCTTGGCCCACTCGTCTCTGGGCTGGACAGGGTCTGGGACGAGGCCCCCCTCATCATCTGCATCACGGCGCAGATACTCACCAACATCTTCGTCAGCCTGGATGTCCAAGCTGTGGACTTCCTCGTCCCCAGGGGTCTCCTCACCATCCTGCTGAGGCTCTCCCTCATCGTCCTCATTGGGTGCCTTGATGCAGTGATGAACGTGGTACCAGGTGGGGGACCCCTTGATTTGGATGGCAGTCCCAGTGCACCGAACGACCTCGTATGGTCCTTCCCGTCGAGCCTCATGCCACTTCCGTCTGTAGACCTTCACGTATACTTTGTCACCCGGTTGCAACGCGTCCTTCCTCTCCTGTGCGTTCACCTCCTCTTCACGTTCCTGTTTGTGGAGCACATAAGAAGAGATACTCTTTTGCCGGTTAGTCATGTACTGTACATAGGCTTTCATGTCACTCTCCAAGAGAGCCAAACTTGGCCCTTTCCCACTGGTTCGTGCACAGGGAGCTGTCATTATTCTCCCCATAGCCAGTTCATGGGGAGTCAAGTGCAGCCCTCGAATCTCACTGGAACGACAGGCCATCAATGCAAGAGGGAGTCCTTCCACCCAATTAAGACCTGTATGCTGACAGACCTTAGAAAGACGGTTCTTAAGGACCCCGTTCATCCTCTCTACCATCCCCTGGCTTTGAGGTGAGTAAATACACCCAAATCTCTGCTTGATTCCCAACTTTTGTAGTATAAGCTTTACCGTCTTATCCACAAATTCCTTACCATTGTCTGACGCTATCCTATCTGGAATTCCAAACCTAGGTATGAATTCCCTGCATAGGAACTTTGCTACAGACTGAGCATCCTTTTTTCGAGTGGGGCATGCTTCTACCCATCTGCTGAACCTGTCCACTACAACTAACATGTACCTGTATCCTGCAACAGGACGAATCATGTCCACATAGTCAATCACCAAATGTTTCATTGGCCCGTTTGGGGTAGGGATATGCCCAGTTCCCACTGGTATTCCAGGTCTGATATTGTTTTTCAAACAGACCACACATTGACCAAGGATATGGTCTATTTGTTCCAATAAATATGGAGCCCAAAAACCATATTCCTTGGTGATCTTGCGTCTTACCTCCCCCCTGGCCACATGAGCTAATCCATGGGCTTCCTGTATCAGCATGCCTAATAAATCTGGGGGTGCCACAACCAGTCCCTCATGATTTCTCCATAGACCTGTGTCATCCTGACTAGCCCCCCTTGTTAACCATAGGTTTTTGTCTAGCGCATTTGCCCCACTCTGTAACATCAACAAATCCTCAAGCGTGACCATGCCCTGTAACTGTGCTTCATGTGTGACCAGCAGAACTTTACCTGCTTTGTCTGCTCCTGTAATGGCTTTGGCTGCATCATCTGCAGCCCTGTTACCTTGTGTGACATGTGATGAGTCAGATCTGTGTGCGGCACACTTCACTATGGCTAATTCCCTTGGTTTCATCATGGCTTGTAACAGCTTCATGATTTGAGCGTGGTGCTGAATAGGCGAACCATCAGTTTTCTTAAAACCCCGTCCCTTCCATACAGCTCCATGTAGATGACACACATTATGGGCGTAGGCAGAGTCGGTGTACACTGTCACTCTTCGTCCGGTTCCCAAGTTGCATGCTTCTGTGAGGGCAATTAACTCAGCCAATTGAGCTGAACAAGGCTGAGGAACAGCCTCGGCTTGTTCCACAATGAACCCTGAATTTTGGGATCGGACTATGGCATACCCAGCACGTAAACTTTCTCCTACCCGGTAACAAGATCCATCAGTCCAATACTCAACGTCAGCTTCCTTTAAAGGCAAAGCTAGTAGATCTGCTCTAAGCTTAGAGTACCTCATAGCTTCCTTCACACAATCGTGTGGTTCCCCATCTTCTGGGGTTGGCAAGGTCTCTGCTGGGTTAAGTGTGTTACATCTTAGTAATGTTACATCTTCTCTTTCCAACATCCTGTAATAATTCCTAATCCTAGGCATCGTCAAAGTATACTTGCCTTGATTCAAAAGATTCCTTAGACTGTGGTGGCAGAGAATGGTAATTGGGTACCCCATTGTTAAGGTTGTTGCCTTCTCGTACATAAGATATGCCCCGGCCATTGCTCTGTAGCATGGCGCGAAACCCATTTCTACCTCTGAATATGCGACAGAGTAATAGGCTATGGGCTGTGGACTAGGTCCAATGCCTGTTGGTTGCGTAAGAACAGCGCAGGCATACTTCCCTTTGGCTGAAGAAGAAACATACAATCCAAATTCTTTGGAATAATCTGGAAGCGCTAAAGCTGGCGCTTCTTGTAATTTGTGTTTAATTGTCTCAAACGCCAAATCAGCTTCCCTTGTCCAAGTAATGCAACATTGGAGTTTATCACTACCTGTTTCCTTAATCATCCCCCTCAATGGAGCGACCAGTCTAGTGTAATCCTCCACCCATGCTGAACTATACCCAGTAATGCCCAAAAACATCATCATTTCCCTAACCGTTCGTGGTTTTGGAGCCTTCTGAATAGCTTCCAAGTGTTCGTTAGTGACACTGCGATGTCCCTGTGTAATAGATTGTCCTAAGTAAGTTACCTTTTCCTGGCAATACTGTAGCTTCTTTTTAGACACCTTGTGTCCCTTCTCCGCCAAAACCTTTAACAGTTTAACGGAATCCCTGTGACATGTTTCTTCATCTGGGGCACAAAGGAGTATGTCATCCATGTACTGAATGGCAGTACTACTTATCGTCTGCCCTAACCCGTCTAAGTCCTCCTTCAAGACCTGATTAAAAACATGAGGACTGTGTTTGTACCCTTGTGGCATTCTGGTATATTGATAATGTTGACCTTTGTAGGTAAACCCAAATAACCCTTGACTTTCTACACTAAGAGGTATAGAAAAGAAAGCCCCGCATAAATCAATCACTGTAAATACTTTGGCTGTAGATGGAATCTGAGTCAACAGCACATGAGGATCAGGAACTTCGGCTGGATAGCTGACAACTACCTCATTCACAGCCCGTAGGTCATGTACCAGACGATATGAACCATCAGGTTTCGTTACTGGCAGAAGAGGTGTGTTACTTAACGGATATTGAGTTATCTTCAAGACTCCTGCCTCTAACAATCCTTCGATCTGTGGCTCAATTCCATCAATTGCTTCCTGCTTCAATGGGTATTGGTTTTTCCAAGGGGGTTTTGCACCCGGTATGAGTTCAACTCTCAATGGACGAGCTGATTTCACAAATCCAATGTCTGTACTGTTCTTTGCCCACAGGTCTGCTGGCACATTCTGTATCATTTCTTCTCTGAGGTCTTTTTCAGGTTGTACAGGAAGGATTAGCTGGTTCATTAGCTTCACAGTCTGCGGATGTCCTATTCCTTGAGCAGAGATCATTAGTTTTGTGAACTGTCCATCAATGCTCCTCCAGATAGCAGGGTTTTCTTTTGTCGTTACAAATCTGGCTTTTTCTGAGTCTGCCATCATTGCCCCTAAATGCTTCTGTTTATAGTGTTCAGATATCATAAGTGTCACATGAGGGATGCTACCCTCAATCTTATGCTCCTGATCTAGATAAGTGTCACTGTTTATCTTCATAGCCACTCCCTGAGGGCCTAGGATTATACAACTTGTACTAAGCTGTACCTGTTTTGGCTGATGCTTCAGCCACTCATCTGGGTTTGCATCTGCAACTTCTCTAAAATACTGGAGTGTACAATGCAATGGATCAGTAGGCCTTCTGGCCTCTGACATGTGTGCCAGGATATAATTGTCCCACATCCTTGCTGGTTCCATTAGGTCTGGGCTAAGCCCTCCCACCCAATACACCATAGATGCGTTGTTGTCCATCATGACAGACAGCTGTCTGTTCTCTTGTGGCACTGTCACCCGACAGCCGTCAGGTGTGCATTTCACTGTACAGTTCAATTGGCATAGTGCATCTCTCCCTAGTAGCCCTATTGGCGTGTGTTCTGATACAAGTATTGACAGATCTGCTCTCTGTCCTTTGTACTCTAAGCTTACAAGCTCAGTAGTAGGGATCAGCTGTTTAATTCCCTCGAATCCGATTGTCTTCACATATTTCCCAGACATAGGAAGGTGCGTGGCATCTTCAGGCTTCAGACAGGTGTAGGCTGCTCCACTGTCCACCATCAATTCTAATGGACGTTGGTTGACCGACACCCATATGGTAGGTTCATCTTCAGGCCTGTTCGTCACCACCAGCTGGCACCCCCCTCTCGGATCTTCTGGGCACCCCTATAGCCCAGCTGGTGGGCCTCCGTAGGGGTTCACCACTCCTGGAGCCGGTGTAGCAGGGGGCCTATATCTTCCTTTTTGTTTCCCCCCTGCGCCCCCCTGGTTCTTCTTCCAGCAGGTACGGGCTAAGTGTCCATCCTGGCCGCATTGGAAACATGGTCCTAACATCTTCTTCCCGGCTGCGGTCCATCCCTCTTGTGGTGGTCCTTGGCCAGGCTGGTTGTATGGCTGGTACGGAACCACTTGCACCCCTGGTGGCCCCTGTGGGTATGGATACCCCCCTTGTGGCCCCTGTGGGTATGACTGGGGAGGGACAGTTTGCAGTTGCTGTGGCTGAGATGGGACCTGTAGGGCTATGGTCTGCACTCTCTCTCTGGTTTTCTTGCCTTCAGTCAATTGTACTTGAGTTAGTTTTCTGAGTGAGTCTTCGTCTTGTGCCTTCTGTATCTGAATCTTCTTTCTAAATAATTCTACTTGGTGTGCTACGTTGTCTATATAAACAGCCTTGTTCATGTGTCGTAGCCCCACCACTTCTGCTAACTTGTTCTTAACTGGGGTAGGGAGACCTTGTTGAATCTTTTCCCTGATTATGGCTTTTTCTAACGGGTTATCTTCGGCATCCTTCCCTGTCACACTTCTCCATTGAGAGTGCACACGGGCTACATAACCTCTGGGATTCTCATCTTCTCCCAGTGGCATCACAATGATATTGTCTGGGTGAATGTGAGTAGGGTATGTCTCTCTGATTGCCTTCCACAGCCTGCCTCTGTTTGCTGCGAAGAGCTCTGGGTCATAAACTGATGTACCGATATATTTATGAAGTCCTGCCTTCGTCAATATTTCCTGCATGGTGTCCAATCCTGTAATAAAGGCTAAGAGTCTTTTCAGGTCTCCCATCGCGGCCTGCGTCCCTGTCAGTCTCACGTCCATCTCGTTAGTCCAAGGGTGACCCCCATCTTCTAGGACTGGGAGTTTTTCGATCACTTCAGACAGATCTGTATGACCCCAAGGACGATATTCTATCTTGTTATCTCGAAACAGCACCGGGAAGATCCCCTGAATTTCCTCTTCCTCCGATGCCTTCCCTCTTGGTCTAAGGCCATAATTGCTTACTAGTGGCTCCGTTCTTTCGTCCCACCTTGGTGTCGCTGTAGACCTTGGGAGGTTCGGCTGGGATGTATGATGTGATGACACTTGACGATATTCTCTTGAGAGGTTCGGCTGGGATGTATGAAATGATGTCACTTGAGCTATCTGTTCTTCCAGTTCCTCTATCTGTCGTATACAACTTTCCTCCTCTCTTAGGCTTCTCTGGAGTTTTCTTGCCCTCTTTCTTAACTCCTCCTTATCCTTTTTCACCCTTTCTTCCTCCTCTTCCTCCGACATCCTCTTCTTTTGCTTTAAGCTCTCTTTCTTCTTCTCTATCTTCAGAGACTCCTGCTCATCTTCAGAACCACTTTCTTCTTTTCCCTTTTTATAGCGTCTTGTCCTTCCCTGTTTTTCGGCCCTGGCTATTAGTTTTCTGATCTGAGCACTGTAACCTCCCTGTGCATTGTTGTCAGCACCGGAACATTCGCCTTCACCTCCACTGCCATCTTCATTGTCATCTGTCTTGTTCTCTGGTTCGAAATCCACGGTCACTTTCGCTCTTCCCCTCTCTAGTACATTATCACCCCCATCTTTGATAGTGAAGGCTCCGTTCGTACTTAGGACGGGGACCTGAGGGTAGATCCGCTGAGAATTGTCCTCCAGTATCTTGGCATAGGGAGGAGGACTGGAGATTGGAGCTGTGTGTGAGAATGGAATGTTCACTTTCTCTTCCATTGCTTTGGCCAATTCATCTCTTTTTTCTGGATCCATGTGAGCTGTTTTCTCATTCCAAGCTAATGCTACTTTCTGCCCCTCTACCTTGAAGAGGTCTAAAATAGCTAACTCTAACCTGCGTTTCTCTGATCTAATCTTTCCTTTTTGATGCGCCTTATGTGCATTGATAAGTATCTCCAATGTTGCAATTAATTGTAAGTCAAAGGTGCCCTCTTCTGGCCATGGTTGTTCAATGTCTGCCCAACGAATATTCCATTTCGTTGACATTTTGCTAATCTCCTTAACAAGAGGATTCATTTTTTCCACTATAGCCACAGGGGATGAATTTGCTAATATTCCCTTGTCTGTATTAACAGCCCTCACAATGTTACTGGGTTTGGCTCCCATGTCTGAAATATTTATACTGCTTAATATGCTGAAAATATGCTATAAGGTGTACTTTTCTTACAAGCCACCTTCTGTTGCCGTATCTGCTAAACAGATGCTAGTCCAACTTTTAACTGCGTCAACTGTCTACACAGAACATTACAATTCAGAACAACGGATTGTTTCAGTGGTATTGTGTATTATTGACTTAAATGTAATCTATGTGTGTGTGTGTTTTAATTTAAATTTAATTTAAATTTTAATTCAATTCAATTTAAATTATTTAAATAATTATAACTAATTAATCACTAACAATCAACTATCACTATTAATTAATATTAATTAATTATTAATAATCATAACCAAATAATCATTCAATTCAAATTTAAATTCAATTTAATTTCAATTCAATTCAATCCAAATTTAGTTTAGTTTTAATCTAAATGTTTTTCCCTTATTGTGTATGAATGTGTATCACTTAATTGCTCAGTCAATACTAATTATAGTTCAGGTCAACTTTAATTATTAAACTACAAAGGCTGTTCAACACAATTTATCAAATTACAAAGGCAGGTCACGCTTTCTGATTCACAAAACCCTTGATTGCTCAATCCTCAGATATAAACTGTTCTGCTCTTCTTTAATCAAAAGCTGTGAAAAAGAACTTAAGTTGAAATAAAAAGATGTAAAATACGAATAGTGACAACAACCTGTAAAGAAATTGATTTGTTATTTGGAAGGAATGAATGATTAATTATTCATTACAATCTGTAAAGAAATCGACTTGTTATTTGAAAGGAATGAATGATTAATTAGACTTAGTCATTGTACAATCGTACACTTCATTGATGTAAACCTGTGAAGTCAATTAGCTATTATCAACATATCAAACAAAGGAATGGTTATCATTAGATTGTCACAAAACAATTGATCAAAGTTTTGTGAAAACAGAAAATGAAATGATCTGAATAATTAATTCAATCAATTTGTAATTAATTAAATTAATTAAAGTAATGTAATATATTACAATCATTTACAACCATCCATTTATTAATGTAAAGGACTATTTCATCGACCTCAGATAGATCTCACTGAGGATTAGTGTTTTAAAATGTCTTGTCGTGTTTTGTCCACTAGATGGCGCCAAGCAACCGACTTGGGTATCGATTGCTTCAAAACACCCTGTCGTGATCTCAAGTCACAACCTATTATTTTTCTCCTATCAAACACAATGCTTCAGCGATCACAATATGCTGAAAAGTAACTTACAAATATTAATTACAATCTGTAAATAAATCAACTATTAAGTGAAAGGAATTAATGACTAGTTAGAATTATTCATTATATCATCATATACATTGATTTAAAACCTGTGGAGTCAATTATCTGTTATCAAAATATTAAACAAAATGAATGGTTATTCAGAATAGTTTTCATTAGACAGTCACAGACATTTGACCAAACCTGTGGAATCAATCAATTGTTTTGTGAAACAGACAATGAAATGATCTGAATAATTAATTCAATCAATTAGTATTTAAACAAGTAATGTAATATTCAACAGTCATTTACAAACATCATTCTATAAATGTTCTCTACAGATCTCTGTCTTCTATGCAAACAGGCAGACCGAGAGTCACAGAGCTGTTTTATCGATGGTCATAAATCTTCCTGTGTTCTGCTCAGAAAACAGATGTCTCACAGAACGACTGGCCTCTTTTCCTTTGAATCTATCAAAAGCCCACAATCTATCTTTACTTTTAACAAACTATGCTTAACTTTCGTGATTTCTGCAATCACAACTTTATTACAGAGAGAGATGAAAGGCAAGGAAGAAAAATGGAGGAAAAAGAATCTGTGTTCTCTAGTCTCTGCTGGGCTACGCCCTTAGTATGGAATGTGCTCCGGCTAACGCGCATGCGCCCGCTTTCCACTAGACTTGTGAATGAAAACTCAACAAATATCCCCAAACTACTTTAAAATACCCCAACGATCAACCCACTTTATCTCTATACCACTATAGTCTATGTGAAATGGATTTTAACTTTATCTTTTATGCAACAATCAAATTCAGGTTCCCTTTGTAGTAGAAAGGATTTTCAACTCCGTGTGTGCATGTGTGCTTTTTTGCAGCCTTTTTTTTTTTTTTTTTTTTTTTCTGAAATGAGACACACAGAAAGGGAGGGGATGGGCTCTACCCCACGGTTTTTCCTCGAAAAACCACGGTCTTCTCAAACAGAGCACATTCACGACTCCGCAATATCAAGATTATCTTTCAATGCAGTTAAACGTATTATTTCACTTTAATATTCTCTAATGCCTTTTTTCCACGGTCTCTCTCCCAAGAGAAATCTGAGCCTGTGTGTGTCTGTGCGTGCCTGCGTGCGTGTTTGTGCTCCGCTGACAAGGACAAAGGACCTCTTGTCTTCCAAAACAGACTTTACAGTCCAATTACACTTTTATCAAACAGGAATGCTCATTCCATACACATAATAACACATTCATCAGCTTCTCGCTAATCTTCACAATAACCAATATTGCCGACCCATTAACAAAACGTCTTCCGTTAATTTTCTGTCGACAAGCCTACACTTTTCATGTAGACACTACTAAAGTTCGTCTTCCTTTAGTACCAGGCTTACACACACACACGATATTTTCCCAATACAGTGCAATTTACACATTTATGTACAAATACAGATTTCTAAATCCGGCTCTTTAAATTCAATCCAATTGTAATTATCTTATATTTCTAACAGATACTCAACACAAATCTAAATTCTTTTGTTTACAGCTTTAAGACCATTTAATTACATCAAGGAAGTCTGACTGAGAGAGAGAGGGACAGAGAGACAGAGAGTGAGAGAGGAAGGGAACCAATTTGAGAAAGGCAGAGGGAGAGAGAGAGGGAGATAGAGAGAGAGAGAGAAAGGGAACCAATTCGAGAAAGGCAGAGGGAGAGAGAGAGAGGGAGGGAGACAGAGAGAGAGAGAGAGAATGAGAGAAAGGCAGAGGGAGAGGGGGAGAGAGAGAGAGAGAGAGAGAGAGAGAGACAGAGAGAGAGAGAGAGAGGCAGAGGGAGAGGGAGAGACAGAGAAAGGGAGAATGGTACTTACCTCCAGGCGCTGAATGAAGAGATGTAAAAATTGACGGTCACTATAATTACTTATAAGCTATTAATTAACTCGTGGGCTAGTCTCGCCATTATTTCGTATATATTTTGGTATCTGTTACTTACTAAAAAATGAAGAAGAGTTCGTGAGCAAATTTAAGACTTGTTTATTCAAAAAAGCAGGTTACACAGCTTGGCCCCTCAATGGAGCTGATGGTCCGAATCGGTCACAGGATGGATTTGAAGAAAAATAAAGAGAAAGAGTCCATCTACGTAGCGGACTTTATACCCTGTCACTATTATTTCGCTGAGCCAACTAAACAGAGTCCACGTTACTTTAATTTGGTTGAATACAAAGCATACCAGTGAGTAGGTGAGGCCATTCTCCGTCCTGCAAATAGGATGTCATTGTCTTATTATAATGCAACTCACCCTATGGTCTAATACGATTCCAATGTAACCTATGTTATGGCCGTTTTGCTGACTCGACCCCAATGCAATTATCCTCCCATGATGACATTCCATCCTCTGCACATGCATTGTCAAAAGGCCACCGTGTGTCTCTCCCTATTTCTCCTAACAGAAACAACACAAACGGACGGTTATCTAGTGAATAGGGGAACGAATCAGATAAATGACAAATATGTTTCTGCCCTCAAGCAAGCCCTGGATGAGTAAATAGGGAGTCAAACAGAGTCCCCTACTGTGTTGCTTTCACTACGTGGCCGTCGGGTTGCCATGGCTACGTCATATGAAAATACACTACAGTACATACACCAAAGGTGATATATATTAAAGTTGCTATGTACATGAAAAAAAAGCTTTCAAATTTAAATTTTACATACAGAACAAAATATGGACAACAATGGTTTCAAGACAATTTGTCTTTTATATATTTTTTTACAGAAATCAGAAAACAAGGTACAAATAAACATATTCAAACATTAACCTCACGATTGATGCTCATTAATGCAAGTCCATTGAGACGCTCCTGAGCCATTGCCGACCTTAGGTAGGTTTTCATTAGCTTCAATTTGGAGAAGCTCCTCTCTATCGTTTTATGAAAATGTTCTGATTTTTATTAATGGGGAGAGGTTTATATAATGAGTGGGTAAACTCAACTGATGTATGTGTCATTTTATGGGATAGTTTCTACTGTGAAATAAGAGTTGGCTAGACGATAACACGTCACGTTTAATTTCTTGCCTTTGAGTAAGAAGAATGTCACTTTAGTATTGAAATATGAATGTACCTATCCACAATATGCTGCAGAGGAGGAGTGTGCTAGCCCTTGCGCACACTTGGGTTTTATGTGTTAAATGGTTCTTTCTCAATTGGATGACTGGATAGTTTAGCTACATATTCCAGGTTCTTTGTACAATACACCTTCAACAGTACACAGAGCAGCAGAGCATCGCCCCTGATGACTGGGCAATCTTTAGGCTGTTCATGTGTAACATATCGTTTCATCCATCTAGAGATACATGTACAGTAAAGCATAGTGAAAGGCCCCACAGGGCTGAAAACAAGAGGGTTGAGGTTTGCATACTAACACGATAAACTGATCCAGAACCTGTAGTTGGTTGCACAAACTCACACTGCATTTTTGGGTAGGCTCTTCATTGTTCACACTTGCAGACAGTGCCAACTGTTTGATTTCTTTGATTTTAACTTAAATGGCACTTTTTTGATTTGAGTTAGGCATGAATCACAAGTGACTGCTTTTCTTTCGATTGGAGAAGGGTATACCAGAAGGGTATACCATGAACTTCTACAGAACAGCTTGAGATGTGCATCTCTTTTTGTGTTGGTTTATTTAATCTAATCAAAAATGAATAACTTTTTGAACTGAGCTTTATTGTATTTGTGTGCCTAAATCAAAATGGGTCAATTTATGGGTTAACTCTGTAAATACAGATTTTTGTAAAAAGTAACTGTCAACATGAAATGACTAAATAAACAGAGCTTCTATACAGTTTTCTAACGAAATATTGTCATCTCTTGCCTCACAGCTAGTCTTAGCAACCTGGATCTAGACAACCAGAATACATTTTGCTGTGGTTCCAGGCTAATCTCCGAACTAGGTTTAATTAAGGAGACTCGTTTCAGGCTTTCAGCGGTATTACCGATATTGGACAGGAGATGGCAGCAATTGGCTCATCCCATTGAGCAAATTAACGCTTCAGCTGTCAAATCTTACAGTGGATCAAACCTATTTAAATAGTCAGTCAAACATTGTGGTGTCACTCTGGGTGGAGGTAGCAAGCAGGGCCGCCCCTAGGCATTCAGGTGCCCTAGGCGAGAGTATGATTTGATGCCCCCCCACCCAAACATTTTTTAGGGGCGCCACCCCCACCACAACCACATTAAGCCACCAGTACTGCCTCATCACCACCCACACACTCAACAGTAGGGGAGGGGAGGTTCGCATGAGGCGAGTGTCGCGAAGCGTAATAGAGACAGTAGGCTGAGACATGTTTTCATAGAGACATAAAATTCATTTCATCAGAGACACAATTATTTAAATGAAAATAAAAATGCCCGGGGGGCGCCAAATGCCCCACCCAAAAAAAAAAAAACGTTGCAACGTGGCCACATAGTGAACACTGCTTCATAAAACTTCACTCAAACAACCCAGATATGATATTGCAAAGCATGTAGGGTAATGTAGTACAGGACTGTTGCTGCTGATGATGTCACGATAGCAATCTGACCAGATCTCTGACCCAGAGTTCTGGTTACCCAGGACGATGACAGAACTTGAATGTCAAACAATGACAGAACTTGAATGTCAACAAGACAAGACAACGTTGCATTTACCATTTACAATTTACCATTTACAAGCACAAGACAACGAAATCCAGTGAGATGCACATGCTACAGTACCTGAGCCAGTGTAAGCACTTCCACATTAAGTCCAGTGTGTCTGCCACATTGTTTTACTCTACTGTATAACTTGCCACATGAAGATCATCAACATTGACTGATGAATAGAGTTTATTTAAATACATTGTATTTGTATTTCACCCTCCAGCCTTCCTGCCTGCCTCCAGCCATGGACACGGTCCTGACTCCGTCATGGACTGGACTGCAGGACCTCAGCTGGGCCACAGCAGCCAGCAGAGTGGGAACCAGGCCCATGGCCATCTGAACAGACCTATACTCCGTGCTTCTGGTGAGTTTCTTAAAGGTCCACTATATCAGTGGAGGCTGGTGACTTCCAGAATTGAGGAGGCCAATTTTTTTCCGCTTGCTCGCGATGGAATGTTCCCTGTTCTTATAGAAGAATATTAAATTGACTTGTAATAAAACGAAATCGACTACATTAAAAAATAAAACTGTTCAATAAATCCTAAATGTTGTCTACCTATTCGATGTATAAATCGCGCCAGAATCTCGCCGACTTCCGAGGTCATTTTAAGCAAAAGTGTTTGGCCAAATTAGTTTTTCAGGGATAATAGCCATGGGTGTTTTAGACGTGTCCTGCAAAGGACAAGTTGATAGGACACTCGTAGTAGCCAGTATGGCGAGTGTTTCTTTGACTGAAGTGACTGGCGAATTCTCAATGGCTTCATGTGATTGGATGAACAAAATGTCAATCTTTCAGCCCTGGACTCAATGCATGGTGAGGCCAGGCCTCCTCTGCCCACCCATTTTCAGTGATTTGGCCAATCACATATTATTGCCATGAAAAAAATGGCATTACATTGACTTCTATGAGAAACCACTTTCCTGGGGGAGGCCTCCCTCAATACAAACGGAGAGGGATTCTGGCCTGTAGGTGCTTTACAATTGCAATATTGGGTTTTAGCCATGGAAAACTTCAGATTTATGAACAAAACGGAAATAATGTTAATATTAAAATATGTTTTTTGTTAAATAAATAAATAAAATAAATATAATTATTGCTTTTTTAAATCACTCTCTCTTCTCTCAAATGATTGGGGAGGCCAGGCCTCCTCCACCTCCACTGAGCCTCCACTGATATATATATATATATATATATATACAGTACTGTAGCCTTGCCACATAAAGCTCATCAGCATTTACTGATTGATTCAGTTTATATAAATTCATTGTCCCAGCTGTCCCCACAGTCTCTGCTGCTGGTGAGTACATGTCTTAAGGTGCTAAAACTATATAAATATAATGGAATTTGTATTATTTAGACTCATGAATGCATATGATATGTTGTGTCTAGTGACTCTGCACTGTACACTGGATGTAAGCACTTCCACATTAAGTCCAGTGTGTCTGCCACATTGTTTTACTCTACTGTATAACTTGCCACATGAAGATCATCAACATTGACTGATTAATAGAGTTTATTTAAATACATTGTATTTGTATTTCACCCTCCAGCCTTCCTGCCTGCCTCCAGCCATGGACACGGTCCTGACTCCGTCATGGACTGGACTGCAGGACCTCAGCTGGGCCACAGCAGCCAGCAGAGTGTCAAACCTGCCCACCATGGGCATGATAATGACTCGTTCATGGACTGGACTGCAGGCAGAGCGTCTAAAGGACGTGCGGAAGCACCAGCCAAGAGGAACTGCAAGAGGCGAAGAATATAGACAGGAGGCGACCAGACCACCGACCAGACCACCTGCCACCACCTGAAGACCCTTTCCAGCCTCTGCCTAATGTCCTATAGTCTAATGTCCTATAACCTAATGTCCTATAACCTAATGTCCTATAGTCTAATGTCCTATAGTCTAATGTCCTATAGTCTAATGTCCTATAGTCTAATGTCCTATAGTCTAATGTCCTATAGTCTAATGTCCTATAGCCTAATGTCCTATAGTCTAATGTCCTATAGCCTAATGTCCTATAGTCTAATGTCCTATAACCTAATGTCCTATAGCCTAATGTCCTATAGTCTAATGTCCTATAGTCTAAGGGGTATAAGGAGTATAAGGGGTATAAGGTGGTATAAGGTGGTATAAGGGGTATAAGGGGTATAAGGTGGTATAAGGGGTATAAGGTGGTATAAGGGGTATAAGGGGTATAAGGTGGTATAAGGGGTATAAGGTGGTATAAGGGGTATAAGGTGGTATAAGGGGTATAAGGTGGTATAAGGTGGTATAAGGGAGATAAGGTGGTATAAGGGGTATAAGGGGTATAAGATGCCTGCTTTCTGGATTGACGTGTCAATCAGGTTGTTTCTTTGCAGGTATCCTGCCAGCCTATGAGCGACCACGCTGAAGAAGATTTTTCCCTCGACATTTAGAAGGCTGATCTGCCGGAACTGTCCGATTTCTGTTGAGTCCTTTTCCTTGGGGATAAGGATCCCTCCGGCTCTCCGCCAGGACGTTGGTATCGCCTTCTTTTGCCACACAACTTTCATCAGCTTCCAGAGGAATTTCAGGACATCTGGTGCGTTTTTGTAGAGCCTGTATGGAACTCCGTTGGGACCTGGAGCTGACGCGGCCCTTGCTCTTCGCACAGTGTTGTCTACTTCACTCCACCTGGGTGGACTGATATCTAGTTCGTGCTCTGGTGGATTGACTGGTGGCATGTCAGGTGGGAGCGTGACCTCTTCCTGGTGTCGGCCATCTGTGCAGCCCTTTTTCTGATGTTCTTCCAGGTGGGCCTTTGCCACTGAGAGACTTCCGCTCTTCTCCTTTGTGAAGAGAGTCTTCACAAATTTGAAAGGATCTTTGTAGAAGCGTGATCTTGTTTGCTCCTTCCTTCTGCGCCTCTTCAGGAGGTTTTCAGCTCTCCTCAGTGTTGCAAGCCTGCTCTTAATCTCTTCCTGCAGCAGGTTTATTCCCTCCTTCTCCTCCTCTGTGGCCTTCCTCCAATGCTTCTTCAGCTGCCTCCTCTCCTTGACTAGTCGGTCTATTTCTGTCTGCCTTCTGGACTTGGTGGGAATTGACTGAGTAGATCGTTTGCCTTCGACCACTCCGAACTGTTCCACTCCATAGGCATAGATGAGGTTGCCCATTCTCTCCAACTTCTTCATGGTGGTGCCTCTGATCCCTTCTAGGATGTTGCAGAGATCAGTGTTGACCTCCTTCCACAGCGTCTTGTTGCAGGACTTTGGCCACTTGACTAATGGCCTTCGCCCCTGGATCTTCTTCTCTGCTGGTGGTCGTGATGTGTTGGATTCAGGTTGCTCTCCTGTGCCTTGTTCTTCCTCCTCTGGGACAGGGGTGTTGTCCTATAGTCTAATGTCCTATAGTCTAATGTCCTTGTGGGGAACATGACGCGTTCCGACCGGCAGGGGGAGCTATAGGACAGTTGGTGAAGGGATGAGGGTCCGATGGGCATCGGCTGATGCCAATTAGATCCTCATCAACGCGCGCTCTTAACGTGTGGCTTTGTTCCCCAGAAGGGGAGTCGGACGGGGTAGCCCGAGAACGGAGTAGCGAACGAAACCAGTGACCAGAACGAGGGTACCAGAAGCGGGGATACTAAGACGGAGAAGCAGCGGAGTGTCAGGGAGCGAGGGACGGACGAGCGCTGCCGGAGAGCCGCGACCGAAAGGGTCGGACTAGAAGCGGGCCGAGACGTCCTCGCTGGAGCAAGGCTCAGCCTGACGGAAACTCCAGAACAGCTGCTCTCATAATAAAAACCCGCTTGTAGAAACTACCCAGCCTATTGTCTGTCTCCCTCTGTGGCCGAAACCTGTTACAGTGGCGCCCAACGTGGGGCACAGAGGAGAGGCGGACCCGAAAACACCAGAGAACAGACAGGCGGGGGCATGGAGTCGCCCCTGGGACATGTGCTCGCCCACCTGGCACAGCTGCAGGAGCAACAGGCGGCAATGGCACGAGCCAGCCAATCGGACCCTGATGAACGCGGTGTCTAAATTCGATGCCTATCCAATGCCCAGGGTCGACGAGCTCTTGGACCGGCTTGGCGCGGCGAAATTCTATACGACCCTGGACTGTACGAAGGGATACTGGCAGATTCCGCTGTCGCCAGGGTCCCGCGAGAAAACGGCGTTCTCCACCCCGCGCGGTCTATACCAGTTCACCGCGCTGCCGTTCGGGTTGTTCGGGGCCCCGGCTACGTTCCAGCGGCTCATGGATCGTATCCTTCGGCCGCACTCTGCATACGCAGCGGCCTACCTCGACGACATCGTGATCTACAGCGATACATGGCCGCAGCATATGCAGCGGGTAGCGGCCGTGCTGCAGTCGCTGGGGCGGGCGGGGCTCACGGCCAACCCAGCGAAGTGCGTGATCGGGCGGGGGGAGATCCGCTTTCTGGGGTACATCCTGGGCGGTGGGGAGGTGCGCCCGCAGGTAGATAAGACCGCTGCGGTCGCCGCCGCCCCGCAGCCCAGGACCCGGAAGGAAGTGAGGCGGTTCCTGGGACTGGCGGGCTATTACCGGCAATTCGTGCCGGGGTTCGCGGAGCTGGCCAGCCCCCTGACCGACCTCACCCGGAAGGGTGCCCCAGACCCGGTCCAGTGGTCGGAGCCGTGCCAGGTGGCGTTTGAAGGTATTAAAGCGGCTCTCTGTGGTAAAACTGTCCTGCATGCTCCGGATTTTAACATCCCTTTTTCCCTGCAGACGGACGCGTCGGATAGGGGGCTGGGAGCGGTGCTGACCCAGCAGGTGGAGGGAGCCGACCGTCCGGTGCTGTACCTGAGCCGCAAGTTATCAGAGCGAGAGGGCAGGTACAGCACGGTGGAGAAGGAGTGCCTGGCCATCCGGTGGGCGGTCGGCGCCCTCCGGTACTACCTGCTGGGGCGCGCGTTCACCCTCTACTCCGACCATGCTCCCCTCCAGTGGCTCCACCGTATGAAGGACTCTAACGCGAGGATCACACGCTGGTACCTCGCGCTACAGCCCTTCAATTTTGCGGTGGTGCACAGGCCGGGGACGCAGATGGTCGTGGCCGACTTCCTCTCCCGTGATGGGGGGGGGGGGGAGTAGGCTGGCGGCCGGGCGCGCCCGGCCTTGATCTGGTGGTGGGGGTGTGTGGGGAACATGACGCGTTCCGACCGGCAGGGGGAGCTATAGGACAGTTGGTGAAGGGATGAGGGTCCGATGGGCATCGGCTGGTGCCAATCGGATCCTCATCAGGGTCCGATTGGCATCGGCTGATGCCAATTAGATCCTCATCAACGCGCGCTCTTAACGTGTGGCTTTGTTCCCCAGAAGGGGAGTCGGACGGGGTAGCCCGAGAACGGAGTAGCGAACGAAACCAGTGACCAGAACGAGGGTACCAGAAGCGGGGATACTAAGACGGAGAAGCAGCGGAGTGTCAGGGAGCGAGGGACGGACGAGCGCTGCCGGAGAGCCGCGACCGAAAGGGTCGGACTAGAAGCGGGCCGAGACGTCCTCGCTGGAGCAAGGCTCAGCCTGACGGAAACTCCAGAACAGCTGCTCTCATAATAAAAACCCGCTTGTAGAAAATACCCAGCCTATTGTCTGTCTCCCTCTGTGGCCGAAACCTGTTACAGTCCAATAGTCTAATGTCCTATAGTCTAATGTCCTATAACCTAATGTCCTATAGTCTAATGTCCTATAACCTAATGTCCTATAGTCTAATGTCCTATAGCCTAATGTCCTATAGTCTAATGTCCTATAGTCTAATGTCCTATAGCCTAATGTCCTATAGTCTATAGTCTAATGTCCTATAGTCTACTGTCCTATAGTCTAATGTCCTATAGTCTAATGTCCTATAACCTAATGTCCTATAGTCTAATGTCCTATAGCCTAATGTCCTATAGTCTAATGTCCTATAGCCTAATGTCCTATAGTCTAATGTCCTATAGTCTAATGTCCTATAGTCTAATGTCCTATAACCTAATGTCCTATAGTCTAATGTCCTATAGCCTAATGTCCTATAGTCTAATGTCCTATAGTCTAATGTCCTATAGTCTACTGTCCTATAACCTAATGTCCTATAGTCTAATGTCCTATAGTCTAATGTCCTATAGTCTAATGTCCTATAGTCTAATGTCCTATAGCCTAATGTCCTATAGTCTAATGTCCTATAGCCTAATGTCCTATAGCCTAATGTCCTATAGCCTAATGTCCTATAGTCTAATGTCCTATAGTCTAATGTCCTATAACCTAATGTCCTATAGCCTAATGTCCTATAACCTAATGTCCTATAGCCTAATGTCCTATAGTCTAATGTCCTATAGTCTAATGTCCTATAGTCTAATGTCCTATAGTCTAATATCCTATAACCTAATGTCCTATAGTCTAATGTCCTATAACCTAATGTCCTATAGTCTAATGTCCTATAGCCTAATGTCCTATAGTCTAATGTCCTATAGTCTAATGTCCTATAGTCAAATGTCCTATAGTCTAATGTCCTATAACCTAATGTCCTATAGTCTAATGTCCTATAACCTAATGTCCTATAGTCTAATGTCCTATAGCCTAATGTCCTATAGTCTAATGTCCTATAGTCTAATGTCCTATAGTCTAATGTCCTATAGTCTAATGTCCTATAACCTAATGTCCTATAACCTAATGTCCTATAGTCTAATGTCCTATAGTCTAATGTCCTATAGTCTAATGTCCTATAGTCTAATGTCCTATAGTCTAATGTCCTATAACCTAATGTCCTATAACCTAATGTCCTATAGTCTAATGTCCTATAGTCTAATGTCCTATAGCCTAATGTCCTATAGTCTAATGTCCTATAGCCTAATGTCCTATAGTCTATAGTCTAATGTCCTATAGTCTACTGTCCTATAGTCTAATGTCCTATAGTCTAATGTCCTATAGTCTAATGTCCTATAGTCTAATGTCCTATAACCTAATGTCCTATAGTCTAATGTCCTATAGCCTAATGTCCTATAGTCTAATGTCCTATAGTCTAATGTCCTATAGTCTACTGTCCTATAACCTAATGTCCTATAGTCTAATGTCCTATAGTCTAATGTCCTATAGTCTAATGTCCTATAGCCTAATGTCCTATAGTCTAATGTCCTATAGCCTAATGTCCTATAGCCTAATGTCCTATAGCCTAATGTCCTATAGCCTAATGTCCTATAGCCTAATGTCCTATAGTCTAATGTCCTATAACCTAAAGTCCTATAGTCTAATGTCCTATAGTCTAATGTCCTATAGTCTAATATCCTATAACCTAATGTCCTATAGTCTAATGTCCTATAACCTAATGTCCTATAGTCTAATGTCCTATAACCTAATGTCCTATAGTCTAATGTCCTATAGCCTAATGTCCTATAGTCTAATGTCCTATAGTCTAATGTCCTATAGTCTAATGTCCTATAGTCTAATGTCCTATAACCTAATGTCCTATAACCTAATGTCCTATAGTCTAATGTCCTATAGTCTAATGTCCTATAGTCTAATGTCCTATAACCTAATGTCCTATAGTCTAATGTCCTATAGCCTAATGTCCTATAGTCTAATGTCCTATAGTCTAATGTCCTATAGTCTAATGTCCTATAGTCTAATGTCCTATAGTCTAATGTCCTATAGTCTAATGTCCTATAACCTAATGTCCTATAGTCTAATGTCCTATAGTCTAATGTCCTATAGTCTAATGTCCTATAGTCTAATGTCCTATAACCTAATGTCCTATAACCTAATGTCATATAGTCTAATGTCCTATAGTCTAATGTCCTATAGTCTAATGTCCTATAGTCTAATGTCCTATAGTCTAATGTCCTATAGCCTAATGTCATATAGTCTAATTTCCTATAGTCTAATGTCCTATAGTCTAATGTCCTATAGTCTAATGTCCTATAGTCTAATGTCCTATAGTCTAATGTCCTATAACCTAATGTCCTAGAGTCTAATGTCCTATAGTCTAATGTCCTATAGTCTAATGTCCTATAGTCTAATGTCCTATAGTCTAATGTCCTATAACCTAATGTCCTATAACCTAATGTCCTATAGTCTAATGTCCTATAGTCTAATGTCCTATAGCCTAATGTTCTATAACCTAATGTCCTATAGTCTAATGTCCTATAGTCTAATGTCCTATAGTCTAATGTCCTATAACCTAATGTCCTATAACCTAATGTCCTATAGTCTAATGTCCTATAGTCTAATGTCCTATAACCTAATGTCCTATAGTCTAATGTCCTATAGTCTAATGTCCTATAGTCTAATGTCCTATAACCTAATGTCCTATAGTCTAATGTCCTATAACCTAATGTCCTATAGTCTAATGTCCTATAGTCTAATGTCCTATAGTCTAATGTCCTATAGTCTAATGTCCTATAACCTAATGTCCTATAACCTAATGTCCTATAGTCTAATGTCCTATAGTCTAATGTCCTATAGTCTAATGTCCTATAACCTAATGTCCTATAACCTAATGTCCTATAGTCTAATGTCCTATAGTCTAATGTCCTATAGTCTAATGTCCTATAACCTAATGTCCTATAGTCTAATGTCCTATAGTCTAATGTCCTATAGTCTAATGTCCTATAACCTAATGTCCTATAGTCTAATGTCCTATAGTCTAATGTCCTATAGTCTAATGTCCTATAACCTAATGTCCTATAGTCTAATGTCCTATAACCTAATGTCCTATAGTCTAATGTCCTATAGTCTAATGTCCTATAGTCTAATGTCCTATAGTCTAATGTCCTATAGTCTAATGTCCTATAACCTAATGTCCTATAGTCTAATGTCCTATAGTCTAATGTCCTATAGTCTAATGTCCTATAGTCTAATGTCCTATAACCTAATGTCCTATAGTCTAATGTCCTATAACCTAATGTCCTATAACCTAATGTCCTATAGTCTAATGTCCTATAGTCTAATGTCCTATAGTCTAATGTCCTATAACCTAATGTCCTATAGTCTAATGTCCTATAACCTAATGTCCTATAGTCTAATGTCCTATAGTCTAATGTCCTATAGTCTAATGTCCTATAGTCTAATGTCCTATAGTCTAATGTCCTATAACCTAATGTCCTATAACCTAATGTCCTATAGTCTAATGTCCTATAGTCTAATGTCCTATAGCCTAATGTCCTATAGTCTAATGTCCTATAGTCTAATGTCCTATAGTCTAATGTCCTATAGTCTAATGTCCTATAGTCTAATGTCCTATAGCCTAATGTCCTATAACCTAATGTCCTATAGCCTAATGTCCTATAACCTAATGTCCTATAACCTAATGTCCTATAGTCTAATGTCCTATAGTCTAATGTCCTATAGTCTAATGTCCTATAGTCTAATGTCCTATAACCTAATGTCCTATAACCTAATGTCATATAGTCTAATGTCCTATAGTCTAATGTCCTATAGTCTAATGTCCTATAGTCTAATGTCCTATAGTCTAATGTCCTATAGCCTAATGTCCTATAGTCTAATGTCCTATAGTCTAATGTCCTATAGTCTAATGTCCTATAGTCTAATGTCCTATAGTCTAATGTCCTATAGTCTAATGTCCTATAACCTAATGTCCTATAACCTAATGTCCTATAGTCTAATGTCCTATAGTCTAATGTCCTATAGCCTAATGTTCTATAACCTAATGTCCTATAGTCTAATGTCCTATAGTCTAATGTCCTATAGTCTAATGTCCTATAACCTAATGTCCTATAACCTAATGTCCTATAGTCTAATGTCCTATAGTCTAATGTCCTATAACCTAATGTCCTATAGTCTAATGTCCTATAGTCTAATGTCCTATAGTCTAATGTCCTATAACCTAATGTCCTATAGTCTAATGTCCTATAACCTAATGTCCTATAGTCTAATGTCCTATAGTCTAATGTCCTATAGTCTAATGTCCTATAATCTAATGTCCTATAACCTAATGTCCTATAACCTAATGTCCTATAGTCTAATGTCCTATAGTCTAATGTCCTATAGCCTAATGTCCTATAGTCTAATGTCCTATAGTCTAATGTCCTATAGCCTAATGTCCTATAGTCTAATGTCCTATAGTCTAATGTCCTATAGTCTAATGTCCTATAGTCTAATGTCCTATAGTCTAATGTCCTATAGTCTAATGTCCTATAACCTAATGTCCTATAACCTAATGTCCTATAGTCTAATGTCCTATAGTCTAATGTCCTATAGTCTAATGTCCTATAACCTAATGTCCTATAGTCTAATGTCCTATAACCTAATGTCCTATAGTCTAATGTCCTATAGTCTAATGTCCTATAGTCTAATGTCCTATAGTCTAATGTCCTATAGTCTAATGTCCTATAGTCTAATGTCCTATAGTCTAATGTCCTATAACCTAATGTCCTATAGTCTAATGTCCTATAACCTAATGTCCTATAGTCTAATGTCCTATAACCTAATGTCCTATAGTCTAATGTCCTATAACCTAATGTCCTATAGTCTAATGTCCTATAGCCTAATGTCCTATAGTCTAATGTCCTATAGTCTAATGTCCTATAGTCTAATGTCCTATAACCTAATGTCCTATAGTCTAATGTCCTATAGTCTAATGTCCTATAGTCTAATGTCCTATAGTCTAATGTCCTATAACCTAATGTCCTATAACCTAATGTCATATAGTCTAATGTCCTATAGTCTAATGTCCTATAGTCTAATGTCCTATAGTCTAATGTCCTATAGTCTAATGTCCTATAGCCTAATGTCCTATAGTCTAATGTCCTATAGTCTAATGTCCTATAGTCTAATGTCCTATAGTCTAATGTCCTATAGTCTAATGTCCTATAGTCTAATGTCCTATAACCTAATGTCCTATAACCTAATGTCCTATAGTCTAATGTCCTATAGTCTAATGTCCTATAGTCTAATGTCCTATAGTCTAATGTCCTATAGTCTAATGTCCTATAGTCTAATGTCCTATAGTCTAATGTCCTATAACCTAATGTCCTATAACCTAATGTCCTATAGTCTAATGTCCTATAGTCTAATGTCCTATAGTCTAATGTCCTATAACCTAATGTCCTATAGTCTAATGTCCTATAGTCTAATGTCCTATAACCTAATGTCCTATAGTCTAATGTCCTATAGTCTAATGTCCTATAGTCTAATGTCCTATAACCTAATGTCCTATAGTCTAATGTCCTATAACCTAATGTCCTATAGTCTAATGTCCTATAGTCTAATGTCCTATAGTCTAATGTCCTATAGTCTAATGTCCTATAACCTAATGCCCTATAGTCTAATGTCCTATAACCTAATGTCCTATAGTCTAATGTCCTATAACCTAATGTCCTATAGTCTAATGTCCTATAGTCTAATGTCCTATAGTCTAATGTCCTATAACCTAATGTCCTATAGTCTAATGTCCTATAGTCTAATGTCCTATAGTCTAATGTCCTATAACCTAATGTCCTATAGTCTAATGTCCTATAACCTAATGTCCTATAGTCTAATGTCCTATAACCTAATGTCCTATAGTCTAATGTCCTATAACCTAATGTCCTATAGTCTAATGTCCTATAGTCTAATGTCCTATAGTCTAATGTCCTATAGTCTAATGTCCTATAGTCTAATGTCCTATAACCTAATGTCCTATAACCTAATGTCCTATAGTCTAATGTCCTATAGTCTAATGTCCTATAGCCTAATGTCCTATAGTCTAATGTCCTATAGTCTAATGTCCTATAGTCTAATGTCCTATAGTCTAATGTCCTATAGTCTAATGTCCTATAGCCTAATGTCCTATAACCTAATGTCCTATAACCTAATGTCCTATAGTCTAATGTCCTATAGTCTAATGTCCTATAGTCTAATGTCCTATAGCCTAATGTCCTATAACCTAATGTCCTATAGTCTAATGTCCTATAGCCTAATGTCCTATAACCTAATGTCCTATAGTCTAATGTCCTATAACCTAATGTCCTATAGTCTAATGTCCTATAACCTAATGTCCTATAGTCTAATGTCCTATAGTCTAATGTCCTATAGCCTAATGTCCTATAACCTAATGTCCTATAGTCTAATGTCCTATAACCTAATGTCCTATAGTCTAATGTCCTATAACCTAATGTCCTATAGTCTAATGTCCTATAACCTAATGTCCTATAACCTAATGTCCTATAGCCTAATGTCCTATAGTCTAATGTCCTATAGTCTAATGTCCTATAGTCTAATGTCCTATAGTCTAATGTCCTATAGTCTAATGTCCTATAGCCTAATGTCCTATAGCCTAATGTCCTATAGTCTAATGTCCTATAGTCTAATGTCCTATAGTCTAATGTCCTATAGTCTAATGTCCTATAGTCTAATGTCCTATAACCTAATGTCCTATAGTCTAATGTCCTATAGTCTAATGTCCTATAGTCTAATGTCCTATAACCTAATGTCCTATAGTCTAATGTCCTATAACCTAATGTCCTATAGTCTAATGTCCTATAGCCTAATGTCCTATAGTCTAATGTCCTATAGTCTAATGTCCTATAACCTAATGTCCTATAACCTAATGTCCTATAGTCTAATGTCCTATAGACTAATGTCCTATAGTCTAATGTCCTATAGTCTAATGTCCTATAGTCTAATGTCCTATAGTCTAATGTCCTATAGCCTAATGTCCTATAGTCTAATGTCCTATAGTCTAATGTCCTATAACCTAATGTCCTATAGTCTAATGTCCTATAGTCTAATGTCCTATAGTCTAATGTCCTATAACCTAATGTCCTATAACCTAATGTCCTATAGTCTAATGTCCTATAGTCTAATGTCCTATAGTCTAATGTCCTATAACCTAATGTCCTATAGCCTAATGTCCTATAGCCTAATGTCCTATAGACGAATGTCCTATAGCCTAATGTCCTATAGTCTAATGTCCTATAACCTAATGTCCTATAGTCTAATGTCCTATAGTCTAATGTCCTATAGTCTAATGTCCTATAGTCTAATGTCCTATAGTCTAATGTCCTATAGACGAATGTCCTATAGACGAATGTCCTATAGCCTAATGTCCTATAGCCTAATGTCCTATAGCCTAATGTCCTATAGACGAATGTCCTATAGACGAATGTCCTATAGCCTAATGTCCTATAGACGAATGTCCTATAGCCTAATGTCCTATAGACGAATGTATATATATATCAATGAGTGTGCAGTATACATACTAGTTGCATATCAGAACTGAACAAGAAAGTGTAGACTACCGGTATATGAATGAAAAATGTAGAATAGGCTACAGTAAGCTACTCACCATGGCTGTCTAGTTTACAGAACTCTTGATTGAAGTCATGAGCACCCCAACTGCTTCTTGCTAACTGTATCTTTAAGAGTCCTCATAAAATACATGTACTTGCCCTCAGTAATTGCACCCTCTTAATAAAAACATTGGGATTGTATTGCTAGTGATCTCCTACATTGAAAATGCCCTCCATAATTATTTTTACTATTATATATTAAGCGGGAGCAGATGAAAAATAAAACAAAATACAATTTGTGGGTATAATATATATTTCACTCTCATGATCTGTTGTTATTTCATACTTAAGTAATAATGTATGTACAACATTTACATTTTATAAACAATGTATCAAACAGAAAAAAAAAGCACTAACCATGTGTATATTCAGGGTACATATAGCTGCTTTATTTCCATCTATCTGACTTTAAGATATAACTGTTTTAAGATGAAACCCTACACAGTATGTGGAGAATTAATTGACTGAGTTGCCAGAATAAGCACCCAAGCCAAAATCTCACCACTATGTTTGTCAGGTAAACTATCACAGTTCAGTTGAAACCATTTCATCACAAGTGGATCAATTCTCCATTACAAAAAGAAAACATTGACACGTGACCAAATAGCACTATCATTACACGTTTTAAGAACATACTTTTACCATCCACTGACTCTGTAAAACTGGTTACCAATGCTTCCATTTTGAGTACAGCATACTTAACAAAATAGTAAATATTACCCAGTGAATACATGACCAAAAAAAAGGACGATGCCTTGTAAACTTGGCAATAATCCACAAAAATATACCTTTTTAAAAATCTGGTGAAGGTACAATATATAGGTACATACACCAAAGGTGATATATATTAAAGTTGCTATGTACATGAAAAAAAGCTTTCAAATTTAAATTTTACATACAGAACAAAATATGGACAACAATGATTTCAAGACAATTTGTCTTTTATATTTTTTTTTACAGAAATCAGAAAACAAGGTACAAATAAACATATTCAAACATTAACCTCACGATTGATGCTCATTAATGCAAGTCCATTGAGACGCTCCCTGAGCCATTGTCGACCTTAGGTAGGTTTTCATTAGCTTCAATTTGGAGAAGCTCCTCTCTATCGTTTTATGAAAATGTTCTGATTTTTATTAATGGGGAGAGGTTTATATAATGAGTGGGTAAACTCAACTGATGTATGTGTCATTTTATGGCATAGTTTCTACTGTGAAATAAGAGTTGGCTAGACGATAACACGTCACGTTTAATTTCTTGCCTTTGAGTAAGAAGAATGTCACTTTAGTATTGAAATATGAATGTACCTATCCACAATATGCTGCAGAGGAGGAGTGTGCTAGCCCTTGCGCACACTTGGGTTTTATGTGTTAAATGGTTCTTTCTCAATTGGATGACTGGATAGTTTAGCTACATATTCCAGGTTCTTTGTACAATACACCTTCAACAGTACACAGAGCAGCAGAGCATCGCCCCTGATGACTGGGCAATCTTTAGGCTGTTCATGTGTAACATATCGTTTCATCCATCTAGAGATACATGTACAGTAAAGCATAGTGAAAGGCCCCACGGGGCTGAAAACAAGAGGGTTGAGGTTTGCATACTAACACGACAAACTGATCCAGAACCTGTAGTTGGTTGCACAAACTCACACTGCATTTTTGGGTAGGCTCTTCATTGTTCACACTTGCAGACAGTGCCAACTGTTTGATTTCTTTGATTTTAACTTAAATGGCACTTTTTTGATTTGAGTTAGGCATGAATCACAAGTGACTGCTTTTCTTTCGATTGGAGAAGGGTATACCAGAAGGGTATACCATGAACTTCTACAGAACAGCTTGAGATGTGCATCTCTTTTTGTGTTGGTTTATTTAATCTAATCAAAAATGAATAACTTTTTGAACTGAGCTTTATTGTATTTGTGTGCCTAAATCAAAATGGGTCAATTTATGGGTTAACTCTGTAAATACAGATTTTTGTAAAAAGTAACTGTCAACATGAAATGACTAAATAAACAGAGCTTCTATACAGTTTTCTAACGAAATATTGTCATCTCTTGCCTCACAGCTAGTCTTAGCAACCTGGATCTAGACAACCAGAATACATTTTGCTGTGGTTCCAGGCTAATCTCCGAACTAGGTTTAATTAAGGAGACTCGTTTCAGGCTTTCAGCGGTATTACCGATATTGGACAGGAGATGGCAGCAATTGGCTCATCCCATTGAGCAAATTAACGCTTCAGCTGTCAAATCTTACAGTGGATCAAACCTATTTAAATAGTCAGTCAAACATTGTGGTGTCACTCTGGGTGGAGGTAGCAAGCAGGGCCGCCCCTAGGCATTCAGGTGCCCTAGGCGAGAGTATGATTTGATGCCCCCCCACCCAAACATTTTTTAGGGGCGCCACCCCCACCACAACCACATTAAGCCACCAGTACTGCCTCAACACCACCCACACACTCAACAGTAGGGGAGGGGAGGTTCGCATGAGGCGAGTGTCGCGAAGCGTAATAGAGACAGTAGGCTGAGACATGTTTTCATAGAGACATAAAATTCATTTCATCAGAGACACAATTATTTAAATGAAAATAAAAATGCCCGGGGGGCGCCAAATGCCCCACCCCAAAAAAAAAAAACGTTGCAACGTGGCCACATAGTGAACACTGCTTCATAAAACTTCACTCAAACAACCCAGATATGATATTGCAAAGCATGTAGGGTAATGTAGTACAGGACTGTTGCTGCTGATGATGTCACGATAGCAATCTGACCAGATCTCTGACCCAGAGTTCTGGTTACCCAGGACGATGACAGAACTTGAATGTCAAACAATGACAGAACTTGAATGTCAACAAGACAAGACAACGTTGCATTTACCATTTACAATTTACCATTTACAAGTACTAGACAACGAAATCCAGTGAGATGCACATGCTACAGTACCTGAGCCAGTGTAAGCACTTCCACATTAAGTCCAGTGTGTCTGCCACATTGTTTTACTCTACTGTATAACTTGCCACATGAAGATCATCAACATTGACTGATTAATAGAGTTTATTTAAATACATTGTATTTGTATTTCACCCTCCAGCCTTCCTGCCTGCCTCCAGCCATGGACACGGTCCTGACTCCGTCATGGACTGGACTGCAGGACCTCAGCTGGGCCACAGCAGCCAGCAGAGTGGGAACCAGGCCCATGGCCATCTGAACAGACCTATACTCCGTGCTTCTGGTGAGTTTCTTAAAGGTCCACTATATCAGTGGAGGCTGGTGACTTCCAGAATTGAGGAGGCCAATTTTTTTCCGCTTGCTCGCGATGGAATGTTCCCTGTTCTTATAGAAGAATATTAAATTGACTTGTAATAAAACGAAATCGACTACATTAAAAAATAAAACTGTTCAATAAATCCTAAATGTTGTCTACCTATTCGATGTATAAATCGCGCCAGAATCTCGCCGACTTCCGAGGTCATTTTAAGCAAAAGTGTTTGGCCAAATTAGTTTTTCAGGGATAATAGCCATGGGTGTTTTAGACGTGTCCTGCAAAGGACAAGTTGATAGGACACTCGTAGCCAGTATGGCGAGTGTTTCTTTGACTGAAGTGACTGGCGAATTCTCAATGGCTTCATGTGATTAGATGAACAAAATGTCAATCTTTCAGCCCTGGACTCAATGCATGGTGAGGCCAGGCCTCCTCTGCCCACCCATTTTCAGTGATTTGGCCAATCACATATTATTGCCATGAAAAAAATGGCATTACATTGACTTTTATGAGAAACCACTTTCCTGGGGGAGGCCTCCCTCAATACAAACGGATAGGGATTCTGGCCTGTAGGTGCTTTACAATTGCAATATTGGGTTTTAGCCATGGAAAACTTCAGATTTATGAACAAAACGGAAATAATGTTAATATTAAAATATGTTTTTTGTTAAATAAATAAATAAAATAAATATAATTATTGCTTTTTTAAATCACTCTCTCTTCTCTCAAATGATTGGGGAGGCCAGGCCTCCTCCACCTCCACTGAGCCTCCACTGATATATATATATATATATATATATATATATATATATATATATATATATATATATACAGTACTGTAGCCTTGCCACATAAAGCTCATCAGCATTTACTGATTGATTCAGTTTATATAAATTCATTGTCCCAGCTGTCCCCACAGTCTCTGCTGCTGGTGAGTACATGTCTTAAGGTGCTAAAACTATATAAATATAATGGAATTTGTATTATTTAGACTCATGAATGCATATGATATGTTGTGTCTAGTGACTCTGCACTGTACACTGGATGTAAGCACTTCCACATTAAGTCCAGTGTGTCTGCCACATTGTTTTACTCTACTGTATAACTTGCCACATGAAGATCATCAACATTGACTGATTAATAGAGTTTATTTAAATACATTGTATTTGTATTTCACCCTCCAGCCTTCCTGCCTGCCTCCAGCCATGGACACGGTCCTGACTCCGTCATGGACTGGACTGCAGGACCTCAGCTGGGCCACAGCAGCCAGCAGAGTGTCAAACCTAACCACCATGGGCATGATAATGACTCGTTCATGGACTGGACTGCAGGCAGAGCGTCTAAAGGACGTGCGGAAGCACCAGCCAAGAGGAACTGCAAGAGGCGAAGAATATAGACAGGAGGCGACCAGACCACCGACCAGACCACCTGCCACCACCTGAAGACCCTTTCCAGCCTCTGCCTAATGTCCTATAGTCTAATGTCCTATAACCTAATGTCCTATAACCTAATGTCCTATAGTCTAATGTCCTATAGTCTAATGTCCTATAGTCTAATGTCCTATAGTCTAATGTCCTATAGTCTAATGTCCTATAGTCTAATGTCCTATAGTCTAATGTCCTATAGTCTAATGTCCTATAGCCTAATGTCCTATAGTCTAATGTCCTATAGCCTAATGTCCTATAGTCTAATGTCCTATAACCTAATGTCCTATAGCCTAATGTCCTATAGTCTAATGTCCTATAGTCTAAGGGGTATAAGGAGTATAAGGGGTATAAGGTGGTATAAGGTGGTATAAGGGGTATAAGGGGTATAAGGGGTATAAGGTGGTATAAGGGGTATAAGGTGGTATAAGGGGTATAAGGGGTATAAGGTGGTATAAGGGGTATAAGGTGGTATAAGGGGTATAAGGTGGTATAAGGGGTATAAGGTGGTATAAGGTGGTATAAGGGGTATAAGGTGGTATAAGGGGTATAAGGGGTATAAGATGCCTGCTTTCTGGATTGACGTGTCAATCAGGTTGTTTCTTTGCAGGTATCCTGCCAGCCTATGAGCGACCACGCTGAAGAAGATTTTTCCCTCGACATTTAGAAGGCTGATCTGCCGGAACTGTCCGATTTCTGTTGAGTCCTTTTCCTTGGGGATAAGGATCCCTCCGGCTCTCCGCCAGGACGTTGGTATCGCCTTCTTTTGCCACACAACTTTCATCAGCTTCCAGAGGAATTTCAGGACATCTGGTGCGTTTTTGTAGAGCCTGTATGGAACTCCGTTGGGACTTGGAGCTGACGCGGCCCTTGCTCTTCGCACAGTGTTGTCTACTTCACTCCACCTGGGTGGACTGATATCTAGTTCGTGCTCTGGTGGATTGACTGGTGGCATGTCAGGTGGGAGCGTGACCTCTTCCTGGTGTCGGTCATCTGTGCAGCCCTTTTTCTGATGTTCTTCCAGGTGGGCCTTTGCCACTGAGAGACTTCCGCTCTTCTCCTTTGTGAAGAGAGTCTTCACAAATTTGAAAGGATCTTTGTAGAAGCGTGATCTTGTTTGCTCCTTCCTTCTGCGCCTCTTCAGGAGGTTTTCAGCTCTCCTCAGTGTTGCAAGCCTGCTCTTAATCTCTTCCTGCAGCAGGTTTATTCCCTCCTTCTCCTCCTCTGTGGCCTTCCTCCAATGCTTCTTCAGCTGCCTCCTCTCCTTGACTAGTCGGTCTATTTCTGTCTGCCTTCTGGACTTGGTGGGAATTGACTGAGTAGATCGTTTGCCTTCGACCACTCCGAACTGTTCCACTCCATAGGCATAGATGAGGTTGCCCATTCTCTCCAACTTCTTCATGGTGGTGCCTCTGATCCCTTCTAGGATGTTGCAGAGATCAGTGTTGACCTCCTTCCACAGCGTCTTGTTGCAGGACTTTGGCCACTTGACTAATGGCCTTCGCCCCTGGATCTTCTTCTCTGCTGGTGGTCGTGATGTGTTGGATTCAGGTTGCTCTCCTGTGCCTTGTTCTTCCTCCTCTGGGACAGGGGTGTTGTCCTATAGTCTAATGTCCTATAGTCTAATGTCCTTGTGGGGAACATGACGCGTTCCGACCGGCAGGGGGAGCTATAGGACAGTTGGTGAAGGGATGAGGGTCCGATGGGCATCGGCTGGTGCCAATCGGATCCTCATCAGGGTCCGATTGGCATCGGCTGATGCCAATTAGATCCTCATCAACGCGCGCTCTTAACGTGTGGCTTTGTTCCCCAGAAGGGGAGTCGGACGGGGTAGCCCGAGAACGGAGTAGCGAACGAAACCAGTGACCAGAACGAGGGTACCAGAAGCGGGGATACTAAGACGGAGAAGCAGCGGAGTGTCAGGGAGCGAGGGACGGACGAGCGCTGCCGGAGAGCCGCGACCGAAAGGGTCGGACTAGAAGCGGGCCGAGACGTCCTCGCTGGAGCAAGGCTCAGCCTGACGGAAACTCCAGAACAGCTGCTCTCATAATAAAAACCCGCTTGTAGAAACTACCCAGCCTATTGTCTGTCTCCCTCTGTGGCCGAAACCTGTTACAGTGGCGCCCAACGTGGGGCACAGAGGAGAGGCGGACCCGAAAACACCAGAGAACAGACAGGCGGGGGCATGGAGTCGCCCCTGGGACATGTGCTCGCCCACCTGGCACAGCTGCAGGAGCAACAGGCGGCAATGGCACGAGCCAGCCAATCGGACCCTGATGAACGCGGTGTCTAAATTCGATGCCTATCCAATGCCCAGGGTCGACGAGCTCTTGGACCGGCTTGGCGCGGCGAAATTCTATACGACCCTGGACTGTACGAAGGGATACTGGCAGATTCCGCTGTCGCCAGGGTCCCGCGAGAAAACGGCGTTCTCCACCCCGCGCGGTCTATACCAGTTCACCGCGCTGCCGTTCGGGTTGTTCGGGGCCCCGGCTACGTTCCAGCGGCTCATGGATCGTATCCTTCGGCCGCACTCTGCATACGCAGCGGCCTACCTCGACGACATCGTGATCTACAGCGATACATGGCCGCAGCATATGCAGCGGGTAGCGGCCGTGCTGCAGTCGCTGGGGCGGGCGGGGCTCACGGCCAACCCAGCGAAGTGCGTGATCGGGCGGGGGGAGATCCGCTTTCTGGGGTACATCCTGGGCGGTGGGGAGGTGCGCCCGCAGGTAGATAAGACCGCTGCGGTCGCCGCCGCCCCGCAGCCCAGGACCCGGAAGGAAGTGAGGCGGTTCCTGGGACTGGCGGGCTATTACCGGCAATTCGTGCCGGGGTTCGCGGAGCTGGCCAGCCCCCTGACCGACCTCACCCGGAAGGGTGCCCCAGACCCGGTCCAGTGGTCGGAGCCGTGCCAGGTGGCGTTTGAAGGTATTAAAGCGGCTCTCTGTGGTAAAACTGTCCTGCATGCTCCGGATTTTAACATCCCTTTTTCCCTGCAGACGGACGCGTCGGATAGGGGGCTGGGAGCGGTGCTGACCCAGCAGGTGGAGGGAGCCGACCGTCCGGTGCTGTACCTGAGCCGCAAGTTATCAGAGCGAGAGGGCAGGTACAGCACGGTGGAGAAGGAGTGCCTGGCCAACCTGCTGGGGCGCGCGTTCACCCTCTACTCCGACCATGCTCCCCTCCAGTGGCTCCACCGTATGAAGGACTCTAACGCGAGGATCACACGCTGGTACCTCGCGCTACAGCCCTTAAATTTTGCGGTGGTGCACAGGCCGGGGACGCAGATGGTCGTGGCCGACTTCCTCTCCCGTGATGGGGGGGGGGGGGAGTAGGCTGGCGGCCGGGCCTTGATCTGGTGGTGGGGGTGTGTGGGGAACATGACGCTTTCCGACCGGCAGGGGGAGCTATAGGACAGTTGGTGAAGGGATGAGGGTCCGATGGGCATCGGCTGGTGCCAATCGGATCCTCATCAGGGTCCGATTGGCATCGGCTGATGCCAATTAGATCCTCATCAACGCGCGCTCTTAACGTGTGGCTTTGTTCCCCAGAAGGGGAGTCGGACGGGGTAGCCCGAGAACGGAGTAGCGAACGAAACCAGTGACCAGAACGAGGGTACCAGAAGCGGGGATACTAAGACGGAGAAGCAGCGGAGTGTCAGGGAGCGAGGGACGGACGAGCGCTGCCGGAGAGCCGCGACCGAAAGGGTCGGACTAGAAGCGGGCCGAGACGTCCTCGCTGGAGCAAGGCTCAGCCTGACGGAAACTCCAGAACAGCTGCTCTCATAATAAAAACCCGCTTGTAGAAACTACCCAGCCTATTGTCTGTCTCCCTCTGTGGCCGAAACCTGTTACAGTCCTATAGTCTAATGTCCTATAGTCTAATGTCCTATAGTCTAATGTCCTATAACCTAATGTCCTATAGTCTAATGTCCTATAACCTAATGTCCTATAGTCTAATGTCCTATAGCCTAATGTCCTATAGTCTAATGTCCTATAGCCTAATGTCCTATAGTCTATAGTCTAATGTCCTATAGTCTACTGTCCTATAGTCTAATGTCCTATAGTCTAATGTCCTATAGTCTAATGTCCTATAACCTAATGTCCTATAGTCTAATGTCCTATAGCCTAATGTCCTATAGTCTAATGTCCTATAGCCTAATGTCCTATAGTCTAATGTCCTATAGTCTAATGTCCTATAGTCTAATGTCCTATAACCTAATGTCCTATAGTCTAATGTCCTATAGCCTAATGTCCTATAGTCTAATGTCCTATAGTCTAATGTCCTATATTCTACTGTCCTATAACCTAATGTCCTATAGTCTAATGTCCTATAGTCTAATGTCCTATAGTCTAATGTCCTATAGTCTAATGTCCTATAGCCTAATGTCCTATAGTCTAATGTCCTATAGCCTAATGTCCTATAGCCTAATGTCCTATAGCCTAATGTCCTATAGTCTAATGTCCTATAGTCTAATGTCCTATAACCTAATGTCCTATAGCCTAATGTCCTATAACCTAATGTCCTATAGCCTAATGTCCTATAGTCTAATGTCCTATAGTCTAATGTCCTATAGTCTAATGTCCTATAGTCTAATGTCCTATAGTCTAATGTCCTATAACCTAATGTCCTATAGTCTAATGTCCTATAACCTAATGTCCTATAGTCTAATGTCCTATAGCCTAATGTCCTATAGTCTAATGTCCTATAGTCTAATGTCCTATAGTCAAATGTCCTATAGTCTAATGTCCTATAACCTAATGTCCTATAGTCTAATGTCCTATAACCTAATGTCCTATAGTCTAATGTCCTATAGCCTAATGTCCTATAGTCTAATGTCCTATAGTCTAATGTCCTATAGTCTAATGTCCTATAGTCTAATGTCCTATAACCTAATGTCCTATAACCTAATGTCCTATAGTCTAATGTCCTATAGTCTAATGTCCTATAGTCTAATGTCCTATAGTCTAATGTCCTATAACCTAATGTCCTATAACCTAATGTCCTATAGTCTAATGTCCTATAGTCTAATGTCCTATAGCCTAATGTCCTATAGTCTAATGTCCTATAGCCTAATGTCCTATAGTCTATAGTCTAATGTCCTATAGTCTACTGTCCTATAGTCTAATGTCCTATAGTCTAATGTCCTATAGTCTAATGTCCTATAGTCTAATGTCCTATAACCTAATGTCCTATAGTCTAATGTCCTATAGTCTACTGTCCTATAACCTAATGTCCTATAGTCTAATGTCCTATAGTCTAATGTCCTATAGTCTAATGTCCTATAGTCTAATGTCCTATAGCCTAATGTCCTATAGTCTAATGTCCTATAGCCTAATGTCCTATAGCCTAATGTCCTATAGCCTAATGTCCTATAGCCTAATGTCCTATAGTCTAATGTCCTATAACCTAAAGTCCTATAGTCTAATGTCCTATAGTCTAATGTCCTATAGTCTAATATCCTATAACCTAATGTCCTATAGTCTAATGTCCTATAACCTAATGTCCTATAGTCTAATGTCCTATAACCTAATGTCCTATAGTCTAATGTCCTATAGCCTAATGTCCTATAGTCTAATGTCCTATAGTCTAATGTCCTATAGTCTAATGTCCTATAGTCTAATGTCCTATAACCTAATGTCCTATAACCGAATGTCCTATAGTCTAATGTCCTATAGTCTAATGTCCTATAGTCTAATGTCCTATAACCTAATGTCCTATAGTCTAATGTCCTATAGCCTAATGTCCTATAGTCTAATGTCCTATAGTCTAATGTCCTATAGTCTAATGTCCTATAGTCTAATGTCCTATAACCTAATGTCCTATAACCTAATGTCCTATAGTCTAATGTCCTATAGTCTAATGTCCTATAGTCTAATGTCCTATAGTCTAATGTCCTATAGTCTAATGTCATATAACCTAATGTCCTATAGTCTAATGTCCTATAGTCTAATGTCCTATAGTCTAATGTCCTATAGTCTAATGTCCTATAGTCTAATGTCCTATAACCTAATGTCCTATAACCTAATGTCATATAGTCTAATGTCCTATAGTCTAATGTCCTATAGTCTAATGTCCTATAGTCTAATGTCCTATAGCCTAATGTCATATAGTCTAATGTCCTATAGTCTAATGTCCTATAGTCTAATGTCCTATAGTCTAATGTCCTATAGTCTAATGTCCTATAGTCTAATGTCCTATAACCTAATGTCCTATAGTCTAATGTCCTATAGTCTAATGTCCTATAGTCTAATGTCCTATAGTCTAATGTCCTATAACCTAATGTCCTATAACCTAATGTCCTATAGTCTAATGTCCTATAGTCTAATGTCCTATAGCCTAATGTTCTATAACCTAATGTCCTATAGTCTAATGTCCTAT
The DNA here is from genome assembly GCF_963989245.1 of Nansenia antarctica. Classification (NCBI taxonomy): domain Eukaryota; kingdom Metazoa; phylum Chordata; class Actinopteri; order Argentiniformes; family Microstomatidae; genus Nansenia; species Nansenia antarctica. The sequence goes on along the minus strand of NC_137679.1, from coordinate 34,208,606 downwards.
AGTCTAATGTCCTATAGTCTAATGTCCTATAACCTAATGTCCTATAACCTAATGTCCTATAGTCTAATGTCCTATAGTCTAATGTCCTATAACCTAATGTCCTATAGTCTAATGTCCTATAGTCTAATGTCCTATACTCTAATGTCCTATAACCTAATGTCCTATAGTCTAATGTCCTATAACCTAATGTCCTATAGTCTAATGTCCTATAGTCTAATGTCCTATAGTCTAATGTCCTATAGTCTAATGTCCTATAACCTAATGTCCTATAACCTAATGTCCTATAGTCTAATGTCCTATAGTCTAATGTCCTATAGCCTAATGTCCTATAGTCTAATGTCCTATAGTCTAATGTCCTATAGCCTAATGTCCTATAGTCTAATGTCCTATAGTCTAATGTCCTATAGTCTAATGTCCTATAGTCTAATGTCCTATAGTCTAATGTCCTATAACCTAATGTCCTATAGTCTAATGTCCTATAACCTAATGTCCTATAGTCTAATGTCCTATAGCCTAATGTCCTATAGTCTAATGTCCTATAGTCTAATGTCCTATAGTCTAATGTCCTATAGTCTAATGTCCTATAGTCTAATGTCCTATAACCTAATGTCCTATAACCTAATGTCCTATAGTCTAATGTCCTATAGTCTAATGTCCTATAGTCTAATGTCCTATAGTCTAATGTCCTATAACCTAATGTCCTATAGTCTAATGTCCTATAGTCTAATGTCCTATAGTCTAATGTCCTATTGTCTAATGTCCTATAACCTAATGTCCTATAACCTAATGTCATATAGTCTAATGTCCTATAGTCTAATGTCCTATAGTCTAATGTCCTATAGTCGAATGTCCTATAGTCTAATGTCCTATAGTCTAATGTCCTATAGTCTAATGTCCTATAGTCTAATGTCCTATAGTCTAATGTCCTATAACCTAATGTCCTATAACCTAATGTCCTATAGTCTAATGTCCTATAGTCTAATGTCCTATAGTCTAATGTCCTATAACCTAATGTCCTATAGTCTAATGTCCTATAGTCTAATGTCCTATAGTCTAATGTCCTATAACCTAATGTCCTATAGTCTAATGTCCTATAGTCTAATGTCCTATAGTCTAATGTCCTATAACCTAATGTCCTATAGTCTAATGTCCTATAACCTAATGTCCTATAGTCTAATGTCCTATAGTCTAATGTCCTATAGTCTAATGTCCTATAGTCTAATGTCCTATAACCTAATGTCCTATAACCTAATGTCCTATAGTCTAATGTCCTATAGTCTAATGTCCTATAGCCTAATGTCCTATAGTCTAATGTCCTATAGTCTAATGTCCTATAGCCTAATGTCCTATAGTCTAATGTCCTATAGTCTAATGTCCTATAGTCTAATGTCCTATAGTCTAATGTCCTATAGTCTAATGTCCTATAACCTAATGTCCTATAACCTAATGTCCTATAGTCTAATGTCCTATAGTCTAATGTCCTATAGTCTAATGTCCTATAACCTAATGTCCTATAGTCTAATGTCCTATAGTCTAATGTCCTATAGTCTAATGTCCTATAACCTAATGTCCTATAGTCTAATGTCCTATAGTCTAATGTCCTATAGTCTAATGTCCTATAACCTAATGTCCTATAGTCTAATGCCCTATAACCTAATGTCCTATAGTCTAATGTCCTATAGTCTAATGTCCTATAGTCTAATGTCCTATAGTCTAATGTCCTATAACCTAATGTCCTATAGTCTAATGTCCTATAACCTAATGTCCTATAGTCTAATGTCCTATAACCTAATGTCCTATAGTCTAATGTCCTATAGTCTAATGTCCTATAGTCTAATGTCCTATAACCTAATGTCCTATAGTCTAATGTCCTATAGTCTAATGTCCTATAGTCTAATGTCCTATAACCTAATGTCCTATAGTCTAATGTCCTATAACCTAATGTCCTATAGTCTAATGTCCTATAACCTAATGTCCTATAGTCTAATGTCCTATAACCTAATGTCCTATAGTCTAATGTCCTATAGTCTAATGTCCTATAGTCTAATGTCCTATAGTCTAATGTCCTATAACCTAATGTCCTATAACCTAATGTCCTATAGTCTAATGTCCTATAGTCTAATGTCCTATAGCCTAATGTCCTATAGTCTAATGTCCTATAGTCTAATGTCCTATAGTCTAATGTCCTATAGTCTAATGTCCTATAGTCTAATGTCCTATAGCCTAATGTCCTATAACCTAATGTCCTATAACCTAATGTCCTATAGTCTAATGTCCTATAGTCTAATGTCCTATAGTCTAATGTCCTATAGTCTAATGTCCTATAACCTAATGTCCTATAACCTAATGTCATATAGTCTAATGTCCTATAGTCTAATGTCCTATAGTCTAATGTCCTATAGTCTAATGTCCTATAGTCTAATGTCCTATAGCCTAATGTCCTATAGTCTAATGTCCTATAGTCTAATGTCCTATAGTCTAATGTCCTATAGTCTAATGTCCTATAGTCTAATGTCCTATAGTCTAATGTCCTATAACCTAATGTCCTATAACCTAATGTCCTATAGTCTAATGTCCTATAGTCTAATGTCCTATAGCCTAATGTTCTATAACCTAATGTCCTATAGTCTAATGTCCTATAGTCTAATGTCCTATAGTCTAATGTCCTATAACCTAATGTCCTATAACCTAATGTCCTATAGTCTAATGTCCTATAGTCTAATGTCCTATAACCTAATGTCCTATAGTCTAATGTCCTATAGTCTAATGTCCTATAGTCTAATGTCCTATAACCTAATGTCCTATAGTCTAATGTCCTATAACCTAATGTCCTATAGTCTAATGTCCTATAGTCTAATGTCCTATAGTCTAATGTCCTATAGTCTAATGTCCTATAACCTAATGTCCTATAACCTAATGTCCTATAGTCTAATGTCCTATAGTCTAATGTCCTATAGCCTAATGTCCTATAGTCTAATGTCCTATAGTCTAATGTCCTATAGCCTAATGTCCTATAGTCTAATGTCCTATAGTCTAATGTCCTATAGTCTAATGTCCTATAGTCTAATGTCCTATAGTCTAATGTCCTATAACCTAATGTCCTATAACCTAATGTCCTATAGTCTAATGTCCTATAGTCTAATGTCCTATAGTCTAATGTCCTATAACCTAATGTCCTATAGTCTAATGTCCTATAACCTAATGTCCTATAGTCTAATGTCCTATAGTCTAATGTCCTATAGTCTAATGTCCTATAGTCTAATGTCCTATAGTCTAATGTCCTATAGTCTAATGTCCTATAACCTAATGTCCTATAGTCTAATGTCCTATAACCTAATGTCCTATAACCTAATGTCCTATAGTCTAATGTCCTATAGTCTAATGTCCTATAACCTAATGTCCTATAGTCTAATGTCCTATAGTCTAATGTCCTATACTCTAATGTCCTATAACCTAATGTCCTATAGTCTAATGTCCTATAACCTAATGTCCTATAGTCTAATGTCCTATAGTCTAATGTCCTATAGTCTAATGTCCTATAGTCTAATGTCCTATAACCTAATGTCCTATAACCTAATGTCCTATAGTCTAATGTCCTATAGTCTAATGTCCTATAGCCTAATGTCCTATAGTCTAATGTCCTATAGTCTAATGTCCTATAGCCTAATGTCCTATAGTCTAATGTCCTATAGTCTAATGTCCTATAGTCTAATGTCCTATAGTCTAATGTCCTATAGTCTAATGTCCTATAACCTAATGTCCTATAGTCTAATGTCCTATAACCTAATGTCCTATAGTCTAATGTCCTATAGCCTAATGTCCTATAGTCTAATGTCCTATAGTCTAATGTCCTATAGTCTAATGTCCTATAGTCTAATGTCCTATAGTCTAATGTCCTATAACCTAATGTCCTATAACCTAATGTCCTATAGTCTAATGTCCTATAGTCTAATGTCCTATAGTCTAATGTCCTATAGTCTAATGTCCTATAGTCTAATGTCCTATAACCTAATGTCCTATAGTCTAATGTCCTATAGTCTAATGTCCTATAGTCTAATGTCCTATTGTCTAATGTCCTATAACCTAATGTCCTATAACCTAATGTCATATAGTCTAATGTCCTATAGTCTAATGTCCTATAGTCTAATGTCCTATAGTCGAATGTCCTATAGTCTAATGTCCTATAGTCTAATGTCCTATAGTCTAATGTCCTATAGTCTAATGTCCTATAGTCTAATGTCCTATAACCTAATGTCCTATAACCTAATGTCCTATAGTCTAATGTCCTATAGTCTAATGTCCTATAGTCTAATGTCCTATAACCTAATGTCCTATAGTCTAATGTCCTATAGTCTAATGTCCTATAGTCTAATGTCCTATAACCTAATGTCCTATAGTCTAATGTCCTATAGTCTAATGTCCTATAGTCTAATGTCCTATAACCTAATGTCCTATAGTCTAATGTCCTATAACCTAATGTCCTATAGTCTAATGTCCTATAGTCTAATGTCCTATAGTCTAATGTCCTATAGTCTAATGTCCTATAACCTAATGTCCTATAACCTAATGTCCTATAGTCTAATGTCCTATAGTCTAATGTCCTATAGCCTAATGTCCTATAGTCTAATGTCCTATAGTCTAATGTCCTATAGCCTAATGTCCTATAGTCTAATGTCCTATAGTCTAATGTCCTATAGTCTAATGTCCTATAGTCTAATGTCCTATAGTCTAATGTCCTATAACCTAATGTCCTATAACCTAATGTCCTATAGTCTAATGTCCTATAGTCTAATGTCCTATAGTCTAATGTCCTATAACCTAATGTCCTATAGTCTAATGTCGTATAGTCTAATGTCCTATAGTCTAATGTCCTATAACCTAATGTCCTATAGTCTAATGTCCTATAGTCTAATGTCCTATAGTCTAATGTCCTATAACCTAATGTCCTATAGTCTAATGTCCTATAACCTAATGTCCTATAGTCTAATGTCCTATAGTCTAATGTCCTATAGTCTAATGTCCTATAGTCTAATGTCCTATAACCTAATGTCCTATAGTCTAATGTCCTATAACCTAATGTCCTATAGTCTAATGTCCTATAACCTAATGTCCTATAGTCTAATGTCCTATAGTCTAATGTCCTATAGTCTAATGTCCTATAACCTAATGTCCTATAGTCTAATGTCCTATAGTCTAATGTCCTATAGTCTAATGTCCTATAACCTAATGTCCTATAGTCTAATGTCCTATAACCTAATGTCCTTTAGTCTAATGTCCTATAACCTAATGTCCTATAGTCTAATGTCCTATAACCTAATGTCCTATAGTCTAATGTCCTATAGTCTAATGTCCTATAGTCTAATGTCCTATAGTCTAATGTCCTATAACCTAATGTCCTATAACCTAATGTCCTATAGTCTAATGTCCTATAGTCTAATGTCCTATAGCCTAATGTCCTATAGTCTAATGTCCTATAGTCTAATGTCCTATAGTCTAATGTCCTATAGTCTAATGTCCTATAGTCTAATGTCCTATAGCCTAATGTCCTATAACCTAATGTCCTATAACCTAATGTCCTATAGTCTAATGTCCTATAGTCTAATGTCCTATAGTCTAATGTCCTATAGTCTAATGTCCTATAACCTAATGTCCTATAACCTAATGTCATATAGTCTAATGTCCTATAGTCTAATGTCCTATAGTCTAATGTCCTATAGTCTAATGTCCTATAGTCTAATGTCCTATAGCCTAATGTCCTATAGTCTAATGTCCTATAGTCTAATGTCCTATAGTCTAATGTCCTATAGTCTAATGTCCTATAGTCTAATGTCCTATAGTCTAATGTCCTATAACCTAATGTCCTATAACCTAATGTCCTATAGTCTAATGTCCTATAGTCTAATGTCCTATAGCCTAATGTTCTATAACCTAATGTCCTATAGTCTAATGTCCTATAGTCTAATGTCCTATAGTCTAATGTCCTATAACCTAATGTCCTATAACCTAATGTCCTATAGTCTAATGTCCTATAGTCTAATGTCCTATAACCTAATGTCCTATAGTCTAATGTCCTATAGTCTAATGTCCTATAACCTAATGTCCTATAGTCTAATGTCCTATAACCTAATGTCCTATAGTCTAATGTCCTATAGTCTAATGTCCTATAGTCTAATGTCCTATAGTCTAATGTCCTATAACCTAATGTCCTATAACCTAATGTCCTATAGTCTAATGTCCTATAGTCTAATGTCCTATAGCCTAATGTCCTATAGTCTAATGTCCTATAGTCTAATGTCCTATAGCCTAATGTCCTATAGTCTAATGTCCTATAGTCTAATGTCCTATAGTCTAATGTCCTATAGTCTAATGTCCTATAGTCTAATGTCCTATAGTCTAATGTCCTATAACCTAATGTCCTATAACCTAATGTCCTATAGTCTAATGTCCTATAGTCTAATGTCCTATAGTCTAATGTCCTATAACCTAATGTCCTATAGTCTAATGTCCTATAACCTAATGTCCTATAGTCTAATGTCCTATAGTCTAATGTCCTATAGTCTAATGTCCTATAGTCTAATGTCCTATAGTCTAATGTCCTATAGTCTAATGTCCTATAACCTAATGTCCTATAGTCTAATGTCCTATAACCTAATGTCCTATAGTCTAATGTCCTATAACCTAATGTCCTATAGTCTAATGTCCTATAGCCTAATGTCCTATAGTCTAATGTCCTATAGTCTAATGTCCTATAGTCTAATGTCCTATAGTCTAATGTCCTATAACCTAATGTCCTATAACCTAATGTCCTATAGTCTAATGTCCTATAGTCTAATGTCCTATAGTCTAATGTCCTATAGTCTAATGTCCTATAACCTAATGTCCTATAGTCTAATGTCCTATAGTCTAATGTCCTATAGTCTAATGTCCTATAGTCTAATGTCCTATAACCTAATGTCCTATAACCTAATGTCATATAGTCTAATGTCCTATAGTCTAATGTCCTATAGTCTAATGTCCTATAGTCTAATGTCCTATAGTCTAATGTCCTATAGCCTAATGTCCTATAGTCTAATGTCCTATAGTCTAATGTCCTATAGTCTAATGTCCTATAGTCTAATGTCCTATAGTCTAATGTCCTATAACCTAATGTCCTATAACCTAATGTCCTATAGTCTAATGTCCTATAGTCTAATGTCCTATAGTCTAATGTCCTATAACCTAATGTCCTATAGTCTAATGTCCTATAGTCTAATGTCCTATAGTCTAATGTCCTATAACCTAATGTCCTATAGTCTAATGTCCTATAGTCTAATGTCCTATAGTCTAATGTCCTATAACCTAATGTCCTATAGTCTAATGTCCTATAGTCTAATGTCCTATAGTCTAATGTCCTATAGTCTAATGTCCTATAACATAATGTCCTATAGTCTAATGTCCTATAACCTAATGTCCTATAGTCTAATGTCCTATAGTCTAATGTCCTATAGTCTAATGTCCTATAGTCTAATGTCCTATAACCTAATGTCCTATAACCTAATGTCCTATAGTCTAATGTCCTATAGTCTAATGTCCTATAGCCTAATGTCCTATAGTCTAATGTCCTATAGTCTAATGTCCTATAGCCTAATGTCCTATAGTCTAATGTCCTATAGTCTAATGTCCTATAGTCTAATGTCCTATAGTCTAATGTCCTATAGTCTAATGTCCTATAGTCTAATGTCCTATAACCTAATGTCCTATAACCTAATGTCCTATAGTCTAATGTCCTATAGTCTAATGTCCTATAGTCTAATGTCCTATAACCTAATGTCCTATAGTCTAATGTCCTATAACCTAATGTCCTATAACCTAATGTCCTATAGTCTAATGTCCTATAACCTAATGTCCTATAACCTAATGTCCTATAGTCTAATGTCCTATAGTCTAATGTCCTATAGTCTAATGTCCTATAGTCTAATGTCCTATAACCTAATGTCCTATAACCTAATGTCCTATAGTCTAATGTCCTATAGTCTAATGTCCTATAGTCTAATGTCCTATAACCTAATGTCCTATAGTCTAATGTCCTATAACCTAATGTCCTATAGTCTAATGTCCTATAGCCTAATGTCCTATAGTCTAATGTCCTATAGTCTAATGTCCTATAGTCTAATGTCCTATAGTCTAATGTCCTATAACCTAATGTGTTACGGCTGGGCCGTCACACACGCCCTCCCCCGCCCCCACAACCCGAGCACAGCGTGCTCTCCGCCGCAGGTGAAGCTCGTTCCCGGTGATTGGAGGGTTATCCAGCCACAGTCAAACCCACACACCTGTCTCCACTCCCCAATCAACCCTCTGGCTACATCTACCCTGGACTCCCTTCAATCATCGTCAGTTCTTCCCTAAGAATGACCTGGCAAGTATCCGCTGTGATTAGTTATGAACTTTGCTCTTGTGCCTATTCTTGTGATTCGTTGATATCTTGTGTACTGGCCTACCGTGGAGACTTACCCTGCTTTCCTGTTCCTCCACAGCCTATGCCAACCACTACCGCCATCCCGCCAGGTTGAAACCCCCAGCCCGCCAGGCTGAAACCTCCGGACTCATCATCTGTGTTTCCACCCACCTGCACTGTAAATAAATACCCTACGGGGCTAACACTATATTCTGCCTCCGGTGTCGTGTCCTTGAGCTCCCTCGCCCCCGTGTCATAACACTAATGTCCTATAACCTAATGTCATATAGTCTAATGTCCTATAGTCTAATGTCCTATAGTCTAATGTCCTATAACCTAATGTCCTATAGTCTAATGTCCTATAGTCTAATGTCCTATAGTCTAATGTCCTATAGTCTAATGTCCTATAGTCTAATGTCTGTCCTATAGTCTAATGTCCTATAGTCTAATGTCCTATAGTCTAATGTCCTATAGTCTAATGTCCTATAACCTAATGTCCTATAACCTAATGTCCTATAGTCTAATGTCCTATAGTCTAATGTCCTATAGTCTAATGTCCTATAACCTAATGTCCTATAGTCTAATGTCCTATAGTCTAATGTCCTATAGTCTAATGTCCTATAACCTAATGTCCTATAGTCTAATGTCCTATAGTCTAATGTCCTATAGTCTAATGTCCTATAACCTAATGTCCTATAGTCTAATGTCCTATAGCCTAATGTCCTATAGTCTAATGTCCTATAGCCTAATGTCCTATAGTCTAATGTCCTATAACCTAATGTCCTATAGCCTAATGTCCTATAGTCTAATGTCCTATAGTCTAAGGGGTATAAGGAGTATAAGGGGTATAAGGTGGTATAAGGTGGTATAAGGGGTATAAGGGGTATAAGGGGTATAAGGTGGTATAAGGGGTATAAGGTGGTATAAGGGGTATAAGGGGTATAAGGTGGTATAAGGGGTATAAGGTGGTATAAGGGGTATAAGGTGGTATAAGGGGTATAAGGTGGTATAAGGTGGTATAAGGGGTATAAGGTGGTATAAGGGGTATAAGGTGGTATAAGGGGTATAAGGGGTATAAGATGCCTGCTTTCTGGATTGACGTGTCAATCAGGTTGTTTCTTTGCAGGTATCCTGCCAGCCTATGAGCGACCACGCTGAAGAAGATTTTTCCCTCGACATTTAGAAGGCTGATCTGCCGGAACTGTCCGATTTCTGTTGAGTCCTTTTCCTTGGGGATAAGGATCCCTCCGGCTCTCCGCCAGGACGTTGGTATCGCCTTCTTTTGCCACACAACTTTCATCAGCTTCCAGAGGAATTTCAGGACATCTGGTGCGTTTTTGTAGAGCCTGTATGGAACTCCGTTGGGACCTGGAGCTGACGCGGCCCTTGCTCTTCGCACAGTGTTGTCTACTTCACTCCACCTGGGTGGACTGATATCTAGTTCGTGCTCTGGTGGATTGACTGGTGGCATGTCAGGTGGGAGCGTGACCTCTTCCTGGTGTCGGTCATCTGTGCAGCCCTTTTTCTGATGTTCTTCCAGGTGGGCCTTTGCCACTGAGAGACTTCCGCTCTTCTCCTTTGTGAAGAGAGTCTTCACAAATTTGAAAGGATCTTTGTAGAAGCGTGATCTTGTTTGCTCCTTCCTTCTGCGCCTCTTCAGGAGGTTTTCAGCTCTCCTCAGTGTTGCAAGCCTGCTCTTAATCTCTTCCTGCAGCAGGTTTATTCCCTCCTTCTCCTCCTCTGTGGCCTTCCTCCAATGCTTCTTCAGCTGCCTCCTCTCCTTGACTAGTCGGTCTATTTCTGTCTGCCTTCTGGACTTGGTGGGAATTGACTGAGTAGATCGTTTGCCTTCGACCACTCCGAACTGTTCCACTCCATAGGCATAGATGAGGTTGCCCATTCTCTCCAACTTCTTCATGGTGGTGCCTCTGATCCCTTCTAGGATGTTGCAGAGATCAGTGTTGACCTCCTTCCACAGCGTCTTGTTGCAGGACTTTGGCCACTTGACTAATGGCCTTCGCCCCTGGATCTTCTTCTCTGCTGGTGGTCGTGATGTGTTGGATTCAGGTTGCTCTCCTGTGCCTTGTTCTTCCTCCTCTGGGACAGGGGTGTTGTCCTATAGTCTAATGTCCTATAGTCTAATGTCCTTGTGGGGAACATGACGCGTTCCGACCGGCAGGGGGAGCTATGGGACAGTTGGTGAAGGGATGAGGGTCCGATGGGCATCGGCTGGTGCCAATCGGATCCTCATCAGGGTCCGATTGGCATCGGCTGATGCCAATTAGATCCTCATCAACGCGCGCTCTTAACGTGTGGCTTTGTTCCCCAGAAGGGGAGTCGGACGGGGTAGCCCGAGAACGGAGTAGCGAACGAAACCAGTGACCAGAACGAGGGTACCAGAAGCGGGGATACTAAGACGGAGAAGCAGCGGAGTGTCAGGGAGCGAGGGACGGACGAGCGCTGCCGGAGAGCCGCGACCGAAAGGGTCGGACTAGAAGCGGGCCGAGACGTCCTCGCTGGAGCAAGGCTCAGCCTGACGGAAACTCCAGAACAGCTGCTCTCATAATAAAAACCCGCTTGTAGAAACTACCCAGCCTATTGTCTGTCTCCCTCTGTGGCCGAAACCTGTTACAGTGGCGCCCAACGTGGGGCACAGAGGAGAGGCGGACCCGAAAACACCAGAGAACAGACAGGCGGGGGCATGGAGTCGCCCCTGGGACATGTGCTCGCCCACCTGGCACAGCTGCAGGAGCAACAGGCGGCAATGGCACGAGCCAGCCAATCGGACCCTGATGAACGCGGTGTCTAAATTCGATGCCTATCCAATGCCCAGGGTCGACGAGCTCTTGGACCGGCTTGGCGCGGCGAAATTCTATACGACCCTGGACTGTACGAAGGGATACTGGCAGATTCCGCTGTCGCCAGGGTCCCGCGAGAAAACGGCGTTCTCCACCCCGCGCGGTCTATACCAGTTCACCGCGCTGCCGTTCGGGTTGTTCGGGGCCCCGGCTACGTTCCAGCGGCTCATGGATCGTATCCTTCGGCCGCACTCTGCATACGCAGCGGCCTACCTCGACGACATCGTGATCTACAGCGATACATGGCCGCAGCATATGCAGCGGGTAGCGGCCGTGCTGCAGTCGCTGGGGCGGGCGGGGCTCACGGCCAACCCAGCGAAGTGCGTGATCGGGCGGGGGGAGATCCGCTTTCTGGGGTACATCCTGGGCGGTGGGGAGGTGCGCCCGCAGGTAGATAAGACCGCTGCGGTCGCCGCCGCCCCGCAGCCCAGGACCCGGAAGGAAGTGAGGCGGTTCCTGGGACTGGCGGGCTATTACCGGCAATTCGTGCCGGGGTTCGCGGAGCTGGCCAGCCCCCTGACCGACCTCACCCGGAAGGGTGCCCCAGACCCGGTCCAGAGGTCGGAGCCGTGCCAGGTGGCGTTTGAAGGTATTAAAGCGGCTCTCTGTGGTAAAACTGTCCTGCATGCTCCGGATTTTAACATCCCTTTTTCCCTGCAGACGGACGCGTC